>NC_071513.1:7921666-8633333 GCF_027887155.1 Malaclemys terrapin pileata | reverse complement strand
TAACACAAAAGTAAATATTCTTAAATAAAACTAATACATTCTCAGTCAGTATATTTCTTACTTTATCTGTAAATTTGATTGCTAGACATTTATCAGTTCGTGTATGTATGGTAAAAATCAACATTTACCAATAAAAATCGAATCCTTCCTAGCCTTATAAAGGAAGTGTCTTTCCATTTTAATGGTTTGTTAGGCTCACATCCAGATTGGCAGGTAACAGTGTTACTGAGTGAAAACTGTTTATGGTGCAATGCATATTAAGGGTGCTGCTTTGGGAAATACAAATTCCCAGCATTCCATATTAATTATGCAGCTCTCACTTTCTGTGCAGAAGACAAGACAGCGGAGGCTTTACTCAGTAATTATTTATGTAGCATCTCAAAATACTGCGGTGTTAAACTGCACCATCACAGGGGTAATGACTAGCACTTTAGAGCGGGTGAAGGGGTAAGGACTTGGGAGGTCCAATTATTAAAGCGGGGAGGGGAAACAGGCCTCTAAAACCATTATCTTCTCAAGCTAGCCTATTCTCATCTCCTCTGACCAGAATATCTTTTTATTCATCTGAAAATAGCTAGGAGTCTGGTGGCACCTTAAGGTGCCACCAGACTCCTTGTTGTTTTTGTAGATACAGACTAACACGGCTACCCCCTGATACTTGAAAATAGCTGTGTACTGAACACTTGAATGTCAGAGTAAAGGGCCAAAAACTGTTCAGTTTTTCCTATTCATATATGTACATATTTATTTCTAAAGGGAAGTCTGTCACGGTCATAACACAGTGACTTCTAAGTTGCCAGTGATAAGTACGAATATTAGCCAAGAATGAACAGTGCAAATGTTAATGTAGCATCCCCTATCCACCCGGTTATCTCCTTTAGCGCCAATTTCCTTGTGGGTTTTGATGGACACACCTGCGTTCTTTTGAATCATGCCACCCACTCAGCAGGGTGTAACTTTTTTCTTCCCATATGAATTTATTTGGCGGTGCCTCCGCTCCTCCTGGCAGGGTCCTGAGGGCAGCTTGGGAGGAAAAGTCTAATCACAGGGTAACCCCGCTTTACTTGCCAGACAGTTGAAGAATTCCAAGAAATAACACAAACAGTAATTATATTGAACAGGAGATAAATATAACAGTGTAAAAAACACTGTTCTCAGGATCACGGGGCCCATGCAGATAATATCTGTGAATTTCCCCAGACACGTGCCCTGATATAGCAAAAGTAAAATTAGTGTCCCATTGGTACGCATACTTTGTTGGGGCCATACTTTGCTGAGGACCTGTGACCATGATATCTTCTGTGCAGCAGTTAGCAATGTAGCTGACTGGGATGAGTACAG
Source organism: Malaclemys terrapin pileata (assembly GCF_027887155.1). Classification (NCBI taxonomy): domain Eukaryota; kingdom Metazoa; phylum Chordata; order Testudines; family Emydidae; genus Malaclemys; species Malaclemys terrapin. The sequence goes on along the minus strand of NC_071513.1, from coordinate 8,631,992 downwards.
CTCAAAAGACTCACAAGTGGGATCAGGTGGTAAGTCCCCCTGCAGATTTCATAAGCAGCAGGTAATAATATCCCCAAACTCCTTCCCGCTGGCTTGAGGACACAGTTCGGGGAGTAAGGGGTCTTCCAAACATTCTCCCTGAGTAGCTTACATTTAGAGATAGCTGTGGACTCCTCAGTCCCTGCAGAGGGGCTGATGATCGCTGCTGGCAGGCACCCTCTTCATGCAGGGCTCAAGATGCAGATTACAAAACTATACTCAAATCCAAACTAGTCTCTTGCCCCTGCACTCAGGCACAATCACCGTAGGAAGCAGCCCTAAACTAGCAGGCAGATCAGTGAGGCCATGTGGTGACTGAGCTCACCTAGGGAACTGCAGGGCTAACTCAGTCTGGCTTGGGGGAAGTTTTCCCCAACAAAACTCTCTAAACTGTCGCCTTGGACAGGGAAAGGGCCAAGCTGAGGGATTTTGCTTTCATGTCCCCAGAGGCCAGTTCTCAGAAGGAACCCTGCATGCAGCTCTGGGACTCAACAGCCCCCCCACACTACCAGTCCTGCCCTTTTGCTGGCTGGCTCCAGACACCTCCAAAATATCTTCTCCCCTGTCCTGAGCTCCCAGGGAAGAGCATCACATCCCTATTGGTTGCCAAGCACGAGCAGACTGAGGGCTTGTCTACACTGGCATTTTACAGCGCTGCAACTTTCTCGCTCAGGGATGTGAAACAACACCCCCCGAGCGCTACACATTTCAGTGCTGTAAAGTACCAGTGTAGACAGCGCTTTAACGGTGCTAGTGAAAACATGCCCTCAGTCTGCCCTTGGCTCCCCCTCCCAATCTGCCTCTCCCGGATCTAACAGCACACAGAGCCCCAGGAATCTAGGTAATCCTTTGGGGGGTTACATTAATATTTTCAGGAGACATCTACTGCCCTGTCAATGTAACTTGTCCAAGGCAAATGGCTTAATAAAATAAGATCATTTCTTCCCCTGTAAGTATAGGTTTCAGAGTAGCAGCCGTGCTAGTCTGTATCCGCAAAAAGAAGAACAGGAGTACTTGTGGCACCTTAGAGACTAACAAATTTATTAGAGCATAAGCTTTCGTGGACTACAGCCCACTTCTTCCGAAGAAGTGGGCTGTAGTCCACGAAAGCTTATGCTCTAATAAATTTGTTAGTCTATAAGGTGCCACAAGTTCTCCTGTTCTTCTTTTTTGCCTGTAAGTATAGTGGTTTTGGGAAGAGAAATATATGTATTTCATACGTATTGAAGTTCACTCTTAGAGCCTTGAAACAGCCACCTACTTTGGTCTGGAAAACTAGCCAAGTCTTGAGAGCTCTTGACACTGACCTTGAAAGAGAGAGTTGTTAAAACTCCCCTTTTCTTCTGTACATACCTTACATTATCACAACAGAAGTTAAATTATCATTTCCTTAATGGGAAAAGGATATCCTTAATTGATTTATAGAAAAATCAATTTAAATAGCAGAAAGATGGAAAATGTCAAACCCGTAAAAACTTAATAATGACATTTCCAAATGTGATTAACCATTTACAATTCTATAGCCAGATTTAAAAGGCAGAGATAATATGAGTTTTGGATGAGCTCTGGTGACTGAAAATATACATAATACCTATGTATTACTGAGGGATGATGTGATCCAATCTATTCGAATTAAGACTGTAATGATTGATTGTTGCACTTTTATAAAACTTTTGTGCACTTAACCTTTAAGTAAGATTTGAATGATAGACCAGATCTGATTGAATAATGGCTCTTTTGTCAAGAGGAGCAGTTCCATTAGCATTTTTAGGCCTTGATTCAGCAAAGCACTTCAGCACTTGCTTCACTGTAAACATGTACTTGAGTCCTATTGACTTCAATCAGACCTGAATGGACTTGATGACCTTTTGATGTACCTTCCAGCCCAAACATTCCTATGAGTCTGTGACTCCTCAGGGCTTTGCTTTAAACTCAATCTGCATTTGAGGATTAACGTCTTGTACATTACTGAATGCTTTAAGAATAGATGGGAACACATACACAATACACAGTATAATTAATAGATTTTTCCAGTCCTACACATTTGGAGGTTCACCATTTCACAAACTGCCATTGGTTTGCAGTTGTTGGTACTTATTGTACCAGTTCATAGTTTAAAGTAACAGAGGTTGAATTAGCTACTAGGGATGTGTTAAGTGGATCATAAATTGCTGAAAGAAATGAATACTATTCAGTGAGCAATTCAGAACATTTAAAGCACCATTTAGAAAATTTGTCCAGTGGATATCCATTTAGCCTCACCCCTTAGTCTGTTTTTGACAGCAGTAGTGGGGAGTGTAGAGCTACAATTTTGCAACCTTCTTGATACCACTCAGAGGGACCAGGGAAAAATCAAATTAGTGTAATGGGGTATTAACCCCACGCATATTGTGAAAGGGTTAATATAGGTTGAGAGGCCACTTAACCTGACTGATTACACTTGGAAGGTGGGCCAGGCCCAGTCAGACTTACCCCAGGTAGGGAGAGCTGTTCCTCCCTGCCCCTGCATAAAGAGTTGGGTGAGTCCAGCTGGAAGGGCAAAGGCCATCTCTTTGGGAAGCAGCAAGAGGAGAAGAGTAGACTGGTTATTCCCAGGGTGAGCTGGAAGCTTGCAGCACCCGAGTCAAGTGAAGGGAGGAATGTGACAGCCCCTGGACAGTGGTGTTCTTGGAGGCACAGAAATCTGGGATGATGCATGGGGAAAAGACGATCATGGTCCACCTGTGAGGAAGAGGTGGCCTGAAGGTTTGGTTGTGTTAATGTTTCTGTTAGACTTTGGCGAAAGGCCCCGAGGTCCTGGAAGGGGCTGGACTCTGTAAAGTGCTGTGGCTGGAGGGCTAGGTCACTTCTATGGCCCTAGTAGGCCAAGAAAGGTGGGGGGAAACTGAGGCAAAAAGGTGCTATAATGCCACATCCAGTGGGGTGGCAATTTTGCTACAAGGCAGCTTACAGATCAATGATACTTCTAGGGATATGTCCTAATATTTCCCCAATTTCTCCTATTTGCAAATACAGATATATCATATAAATCTGCATTCACTGATTTTTAAGGCCAGAAGGGGCCATTAGATCATACAGTTTCACCTCCAGCCTGAGGCATTATGATCTAAATGATACATGTCCACATTTGGGAAACAAAGCCTGATGCTGCAAGGTGCTGAGTGACTCCTGTGAGTTGCTGAGTGCCCTCAAGGCTTAGTGGCATAACACTCCTCACAAGAGATACTTAGCAGCTTTCCTGGTTGGGCTCTCATTTTCCATCCTTTTAGATGGAATTTAGTTCAAGTTCAACTACATTTATGTTTCCTGATTAATTATATATGCCGTCTATGAGACAATACTTTAAGAGCATCCGTGTTTAGCAGACTGTTGCCAGAAAGACTTTACACAGCAAATATAATACCCTACTCATTTATAATTTATTGGTTTGATGTTTTTATAGAACTTTTATAACAAGACAGCTTACACAGCAAATGAACTCTTAAAATTATAGATGTAATAGTGCTTTAATACACGGCAATTGGAAACATTACATTCGCTGGCCATTTAAAGCTTTGATATAAAGTTAAGAGCGGATTACTCGGTTTGTTGGAAATTAAAAAAAAAATAGAAAAAATGGGGTCAAACTGACTTTTTGGGGTCAAAGCGTCAAAAATAATTGTTTTGGGTCAAACAGAAATCTTTCATTCAACCCATCATGTTTTCTTTTAAATGCTCAAAATTTTCTAATGTTTTTTTTGAGGAAAATAGATAAAATTGATGGGCATTTCAAAATGAATAATCATTTCAAACCAAAAAAAGTCAAAACATTTCAAAAATGTCAAAACACTAACTTTCACAATTCTCCACCACCTCCAACACAAGCAAGTTGGCAAAACCGACAAGTTCACAAAACATTTTGAAGTTACCGAAATCTGCATTTTTTGCCAAAATAAAGGTTCAGTCAAAACATTTTGCCCAGCTCTATGTTGATCAGTCTGGATAGCAGGCTATGCGGAAGTCAGTAGGAATTGTGCTTGGTTAGGGTCAGACCCAGTTCCCACTGAAGTACATGTAGGAACAGGCAAAGCAAGACAGGTTCTGGTAAGGCTGGCAAAAAATAAGCAGTGCTTATTTAAGGGAGAATTGGTGTTAGATGCCCTCAAATGTCTTTATGATCTGCAAAATAATTGGGAACTAGGTAAGGACAAGTATGTAAAGTCTTTAACTGGAGTAGAATCTCTAGAATTTTGTAAAGTAGTAGGCTATACAAGCTAGTCATGTCATGAGTTTGGAACAGAGTGAAGATGTAAGCTGCAAACCTGTTCCCCAGAGATTGGTAACACACGAGTCAGTCTGTGATAGTTTCTGTTTAGTAACTCAGCTCAGTGTATCTGAACCCTCAGCCATAGATAACAGGTGTTCTTAGCACAATGTCTCCTCTTCCTGGGAACTTGGAGTCTTTTCCATTAAAAAAAAACCAAAACCTAGGCATGCTCAAAGCTCTGTAGGATTAGGAAGGTCATGTCAGAGGGTGTATTGTAGGGACTGACCAGGACCACCAATCTATGTGGCATGTTATGCCAGAAAAGCCAGTGAAAATTAATGCTACTGGGAAATAGACAAAAAGCTTCACTTTCTAGTTAACACAATATGATATTTCAAATACAGTCCAAGTGGTTACTGCCCGGTGTCCTTTAAAATGTAGCAACACTAATAAGGAACTGAAGTTCTAAGCCTGACACACAGGGGACTTGATTTATCCCCATGGATGCATGAGGTGTGCACTCATTCTTTTCACTAGGGCAGCAAAGTCATTCACCTGGGGTGGCGGGGAGCACTTTAAACGATCTACAGAAGCCCCACCAGGGAAAGCTCTCAGAGATGTGATACAGCTGTGCCTCTCCTGTACATCTTGGCCTTGATCTCTATTCTGCCCCTCACACTTTCTGGGTGTATGGCAGCTGTCTCCAAGTCCCCAAGTGAAGTAGGGGATACAAACCTGAGTGACCGTTTCCCCAGCCCCAGGTTGATTTGCAGACACTGTAGGTCTATAACCTAGGTCCCACCCCTGAATTGCATCAGGGCCACCCTGTTAATTTTGCTCCAGAAACATTAGCACTGACTGTGGATAAGATAATGGCAGAACTTAATTTGTCAAGTTGCATTTTAAAACTAGGTCACACTGCCTATAATTAAATCAATCCAAAAATTGCTCTATGAGATCAGGCAACCGTTTCTGACAATCTGTCATGAGCAGTGGCAGATGTTTTCATTTCAACCCAAGCAGAGATTAGAAAATTTCATTTTCACCATACTACTGAGGGCCAAACTCTGGTCTCAGTCATGTCAGTGTAAATCTAGCATAACCTCACTGGTTTCTGTGCCTTTAATCTGGATTTATACCAGTGTAACTGAGAGAAGAATATGGCCCAGTAAATGGTGCAGTGTGGATAGGCATATGTGAAATTAACCAATTCTCTGTTAGAAAATTCACTGATGGGAATAGAGTCTCCACACAGATCAGTTTTATGCAGGTGTAACACCATTGACTAATGGAGTTGCACTGGTGTGTAATCAGTAGTAACTGAGATGCGCTCTCTCTCACATTTCAATGACTAACGATTTTCTAAACAGATGTTCTAATATCACTGGAGGGCTGATTCTAGTTTCACTGCAGTCAGGACTCATGAGTTCAAGAAGAGCAGGGACACCCATGGTATTTAAATGGCTGAAGTGTTAATCTGAGCTGGTTGGTTTCCAAAGTGAAAGGCTTTGGATCAGTGTTATAGTCTTGTTTTACTTCTTGGACCCTCTTTAAAATAAAAAGAAACAATTTAACTCTTCTCTCTCAAGAAGCAGTTTTATGTAATCAGATATGTATAGAAATATACCAATTTATTATGTTCTTTTCAACTGTCTGGGTATTTTGTTGGAGAAGGTTCGGCCGATCGCGGCTCCCACTGGCCATGGTTCACCGCTCCAGGCCAATGGGGGCGGTGCGAAGCCGCAGCCAGCACATCCCTTGGCCTGCGCCGCTTCCGGCAGCCCCCATTGGCTTGGAGCGGTGAACCGCGGCCACTGGGAGCTGCGATCGGCCTAACCTGTGGACGCGGCAGGTAAACAAACTGGCCCGGCTCGCCAGGGTGCTTACCCTGGCGACCCATGTGCCAGAGGTTGCCAACCCCAGTTCTATAGGCTCCAAGTCATGTCATATTGTTGTCAGTCATCCTGGCATTACAGGTCTCCCCTCTCCATCACAACTGGCTTCCACTTCATGCCATAATAGGTTTCCTTCAAACCATACTCTGTCAAATACAGCTTCACATTTTTATCATGCCATTTACGGTCTTAACTTTTACCACTTCTTTTAGTCTCCTCTCTTGTAGAGTGCCATAATAAGTTCACCTTCATGCTGTACCCACCTATGGCCTACTTTTCCCTTCTTAAATTTCCTGCTGGTTCTTCCTTCACTCTACCCAGGTATCTTTCATACTAACTAATGCTGTCCTCAGGTTTCTGAGACACTCACTTTGCATGATAACATATTGCCTATAACCATGCAAATTTTAAGATACAAGTATCTTAATGTTAATATCTTGTTAGTACTTCTTTGTATCAAATTATGATGTCAATTTAGCAAAAAAAACCCTCTTTTGCTTTACCCAGAGCTGTCCTACAAATCATTATTTTATGCAGGTTAGTCAACATATTTTCTAGTTTATTCCCAATCCTACACTAGTCCCGCGCTGGGAGGGAATTGATTTGTGTATTAGAAACATAGGAACCTTGGAACACTGGAACTGATATATGGGTCAGACCCAGGATCTTTCTAGTCCAGCCTCTTGGCTGTGACATTGGTCGGCCCCAAATGCTTCAGAGGAAGGTGAACAGAGAATCTTCTCCTAACTTCTACTAGCTATTGATTGATGGGTTTAAGCTCTGAAGCCTGAGGTTTTATATCCCTTCCAAAACTTACTTTGTACTATTATAATTTAGGAAATTCCTTGTTAGCTATTAAACATGAGGATTTCTCTTGCATCACTCCTATTAAATCATATTCACCACTCACTCCTACGGCCATGACAGGAGTTCATATGAGTCGTCTTCTTGCGAACTCCTGGAGTTAGGTGTGGATGTCCAGAAGCTCATAACATTGAGCTTGCTAGAATCGTATTGTCGTCATAACAGAAAACACATAGAATATCTCTCTGGTTTCCTCTTTTCATCACTTTGACACAGCTCTTGTCACTTTAGCTCACGCTGAATGGGACCTTACTCAGTAAATAGTCCCATTAAAAGGAATACGATTGAATTAAAAGCAATAGAAAGGTGACAAGGTCTGGCCTTATATTCTTAGCCTGGTGTCAGAAATATCACAGCATACCATGAACTGTCAGAATTCTTGTCCAACATAAAATCTTCTGCAACAGAGATGTGTTAAGAACCACATCTGTTTTCTGTGCTATTCTCTTGTGGTTTGTTAATTTTGAAGATGAGATCTCATGTGAAAGCTTAAAAATAGGGTTCTTATCCTGCCCATTCCTCCAGTTTAAAGCTGATTTAGCTTCTTAATTTGCCTTGATGCATATTTTATTAATAAATCAGAGTTTATGAAATGTAGCCACCTTGTAGTCTGTGACTATTCCTACAGACAACCTCATTTGAGAGTGAACAATATTTTGGGTGCTAGGATACTACAGCAAAACATTAAACTTTGCATCACAAACAAAATAATAAAACCCAATTCTGTCAATTTAACGAAAACAGCTAAATTAACATTTATGAAGCCAGTATACCAGCTTTGAACCTAAGAGCCAATATTATTACTGGTACTTTGCAACCGCAGTAGCATTTCACACTTTCAAGAGGCATCAGAAAAGGTTAAAATCAAAGCAAACTATGTTATAATAGGATTTTGTCCATTGAATGAAGTGATTAACTAGTCTTCATGAAATGAGCCTGCTTGTAGGGACTGATTCCCCCCACCCCCATTACTAGAGTATTCATTTAAAAAGTAAAGGATTTTGCATAGCACATATTGAAATGGTTACAATTATATTGGGACAAATCCTGCAGTCCTGTGGAAAAAAACAGTATATAATTAAAAACTGTTATAAAACAGACAGGCAAGGGCACTGAATTAAGATCACTTGGCAACCTTAGGCAACTCTTAACTTCTGAATGTTGACTTTGCAATCTTAATATCTTTTTAAGATAGCTTCTTTTGGTATGCAATGTACATCATTCAGCCAAATAGCAAAGCATATGATAAATCCACCACATATGAGAGTGTTTCTTTACATTACAGCCTCTCCAGACATTTGTGGGCAGCAACATTTTTAGTTAACCACCTACAAGCTTTACAAATTTCCTAGCAAACAACTCAGAACACAGGAAGCTGAAAACATATTGTTTGCAAAACTGCCATATGCCAAGTCTAACTAATTTCTTTCAACAAGTGGCTAAGCAGTTGGGCCAACTTTAAGACATGACAGCCAAACGCTGAGGTGGAACAAAGACAGCAGTTAAAAAATAAATAAAGGCAGCACAGCAAGTGTGGAGGAAAATGGTCTATCATTACTAACCAGATTCATGTTTTGACTGGCATGTGACACATAAAATACTTTTTAACTGAAGTATTTTATGCAAACATTCGTACCATCTTGCTTTCCTTTCATGTTAGATGTTATGGTATCCACTATTATAATTGTTAATAATAAAGTGCCTCTTTATATAAAAAGCCTACCGCTATGATTGCACACAACTTCTGAAAAAGCAAATACTTTTTTTTCCCTCTGAACTCTTAACTTCTTCTGCCCTCTGTATTGTAAGTTTATAAGGAAAAACCATGCTCTTGATTAATATAATTAGGCAGAATTCTAGCTAGCATTTTGGATGACTACAAGCTGTATATTTATAGTTAACACATTCGTTGTGTTGTTTTGATGAGCATTGAGATTTATTGTCCTTCAAGATAAACATCAACCTTGGTTTTGCTTCAGTCAATATCTACCTTTCTAGTCAATATATCCCAATATTCATGTCAACAAAATGGAGGATTGGTTTAATAAGTAATGGGAGCAAAGAACAAAACAATTAAAATGAAAACAATGATCAGATAACAAAGAGGTCTTTGTACCCTTTTCTATTTACTTTGCTGAAATGGTACAATTAAGATTTTGTTGAGTTGTGAAAGTCTAAATCTGCCCATTATATTGTCCAGCACACAACACATTTTCTGATGCCTTCCTTTCTGATGCCTTCTGAATTGCATCCCTTTACTACAAGATAAATAGGTAAGACAAGTAGTAATGAATAATATTAATTAGTACTCACAGTGCTATTCGTCTTCAACCTACTTGCAAACATTAATTAGTTTCTCAATACTCCCGTGAGACAAGTTGTTATTATATCCCATGAGGATGCATGGCATGGTGAGGTGACACACTGGAGCTGAGAAATTACAAAGTAGGACTGGGCAGGAGACAGTTTTCCCAGCCTGTGAGAACTTGATATTCCAAAGTTTTTTCCCCATACCAAATCGGGACGAAGAGTTCTCAAACATGTTAGCAACCTGCACATATCAATTCTGGTCCATTGAAACATTTTGCTTAGAAGATTTTGAAATATTTCATTTTGATTTCGACTTCCCTTTTTTAAAGCTTTAAATATAAAATTAAGTTACTTTTCAAGACAAAAAGGAATTTCAAACCAAAACTTTTCATTTATAAAATGGAATATTTCAAGAGTTTTAAAATGTTTAACTTTTTCCTGAGCCGGGAAATTTGTCAGAACCAACCCTTTCCTGCAAAAGGGTTTTGGTTTTGCTCAATTGGTATTTTTTTAAAAAACAACTTGAGAGTGCCAACTTGAGAACTCTAGTCAATTCCTAGTCCTGTCCAATACAGAAGAGTTTAGTACGAAGGAGCTCACCTTTGTGACAGTCCACAGGTAAATTAAACAGCTGGGTTATTAGTCAATAAGCTTAGCATGTAAGTTAAAGAGAACAGGTTGTACCCTTACTCTTGTACAATATTTAACAGACATTTTTAATTCTTATTAAATTCCAATAATGTAAAAGTCAACATTTCAGACCAAAACATAAGGAGATGCAACTACATTGACATCTATCGATTTGCAGCTACTTACACCAAAATGTAATTTGCCCCATAGCATTATGCCTCATAGATAACCCTGACAAAGTGTTTTACACAAATGATTTATTGCTTAGTGTGGAATATTGCGTTCCTTTCTGGAATAAATGTTAAGGCAGCATAATGTGACATGATTGTGCCTTTGCCATATCAGAAGAGTGATGACGCCAATGACTTTGAAGAGAAATATAAATATTCACATCTTTAATGCCATTCCTATCTGAAACTTATTTAGCTTTAGCTCAACAACTTCAAGGGAGCAGAGGAGGCAAAATTATGAGTTCTGAGCTGTTCTGAACATAATCCCAGTAGAGTTTAACATTTGTTTGGGAGCCCTGCCAGTCTTTCCCTGCAGAGTAGATCTGCCTACATTGGCTGCTCAAAAAGCCGTGGAACCAGTTTGCATAATGTCCAATTTGCATGTTTTGCATACTTGCAGATAAATGGCAAATTACTGGTAAAAAAAAGTGTCCATTTATTTGAGGTAGACAGCAGGCCTCTTGCCCCTATGCCAACTTCAGGGGCCACTGTTTCCTTCTGTGTGAAGCTGAGACATTCCCTCTCTCTGCATTTCTCATCATTCACTCACTCCGTTCCCCTATGCGCTCTCCAGTGTCTTGGACCTTTCTATATCTCCTACAACTACCCCAGTCTCTGTGCCCCCACTCCAGCTTTCTTCCACCCTTCACCAGCAGCCTGTCATCTCACCAGTTAACTCCTCTCAACCGTACTCTCTGAATAGGGAGAGTCTGGTTCCAGTGGCCACATGAGACTGCAACGTGGCTAAGATGAACAGTTCTACACCCCTCAAAAAAGGAAATACACCTCACTCTGGGCTGATGGCCAGAGAAACCCCAGAGAACTACAGAGATAAGCAAAACTCTGCAGATTCAGCCAAAAGCCAGGCGTCAGATTCACAAGAGGGACTGAAGGATGGAAACGTCTCCCAGAGCCTTCTGAGTGGAGCACTAGACAATGTATAAAATATCAAATAAGGGAAACAGTCTGCTTAGCCAATAGAAACCCACTAGAGTGGATTGATGTGATCACACTACACCTCTCATCATAGAGCAGGACTAGCTTCCTATTTGCTTTCAGGTTTAAACTAGGTTTTTGGTTCTGTAAAGCACTATGATTTGGCACCTACCTACCCCAGAAGCCCCATCTCTCCCCCTGGGCTAGCACATAATGGCTGAGTTCAGGTAGGATCTTTGGCTGTGGATCTAACCCTCTTTGAAGGTCATGTCCAAAGCATAGCCAAGACCCTTCTTGGTGAAAGTTTCTTGGTCATGGACAATTGCATCTTCATTTATGACTAGAGGAGGAACTGTTTGTACCATCCATTGGGAACAATTTTAGGGTGAAGCTGCATTTTATCTATGTAATGCACCCAGATGCTACCGAAGCAAAACAAATACATCAATACATTCCCTGCTGCCCATATATTTGGTATTAAAGATATAGTTTAGTCACATGGATCGTCCTGGCCTTATTCACTGTCAATATCATTTGAAAGTGAAAAATAAAAATTTGAAGGGAAAAATAGGATGGAAATAGCTTTCTGGAAGTTTAGGAAAGTGAAATAAAATGATGAAAGTGGGTTATTTTAAATGAGTGAGTGCAGTTCAGGATTACAAGAAAGTTAGTTATTCGCACAATTACAGCAGGAAAGCTTAATAATTGATGACGCTTCTTCTGCCTGTGGAATGTACAAGGTGGTTGAAGTTTGGAGAGGAAAAGAAGCTGAAGCTGCTGTCACTTTGCTCTCTTCATCTCTCACTTTTCCTCCTTCTACTGTACTCTCTTTTGCTGCACTAGGAGCAGATTATTGTCAACAAAGGCTGTGTATTTGGGTTCCCACGAGAGCCTATATAATTCTGAATATCTTGGAATTTGGGTAACCTCAAGACAAGCCAAATCTCTATTTTTGTTTGTTCATTGGCTTTACTTGGCCTCCAAACAAGGTTCTGGCTATGCCCGGCCCCCATGACTCTTGGTAACCCTTTTTTCCCTGGGTTTAGCTTCATTTTCAGCCATTCTTGCCTTTTCATTTATGAATATGATTATGACTTTTGATTCATAATTATATATGATAGTGTTGTTTGTCTCGGTTTCTCTTTGTTCTGTGACTTACTGCATTGCCACCAATGACCTACTTCAAAAGATTCTGCTCATGTACAGTATAGCTTGTTTTGATGAGCTGTTTTCCAGTCATAAATACATAAAGTGCTTCTCATATATTTTATTCCATTTTCCATTACCCTGAGATAATTAGGTTCACAGTGTGTGTGAGTGTGTGTGTGTGTGTGTGTGTGTGTGTACACATGGGAAAACTGTGCCTGTAGAGTGTGTGTGTGTGTGTGTGTGTATATATACACCAACCATGCACTGGGGGAGGGGGATATGTGTGTGCACCTGTGCAGGCGGAAGGATACAAAATAGTCCCAGTAAAAAAAACCTCTAAAACAGGTTACATACACAGCTCATCCATATCACAAGCACAGATGTAAAATTATTTTGTATGTAAATAAAATCGCGGTGTGGTAGCAAGGTTTAGTATCAAACTTGGTGAACCGCGGCCCCTGGGAGCTGCATGCAGCCGTACCTGTGGATGTTCAGGTAAACAAAGCATCTTGCAGCCCACCAGGGGCTTACCCTGAAGAAGCCATGAACCAAGTTTGGGAACCCCTGGTGTACATAATCCACCTCCCCGATAGGCAGTAGCTAGGTTGATGGAAGAATTCTTCTATTGACCTACCGCTGTCTACCCAGGGACTTAGGGTGACTTAACTACGCCACTCTGCTCTGGGGTGTGGATTTTTCACACCCCTGCTTGGCGTAGTTAAGATAACCTATTTTTCTAGTTTAGGCCAGGCCTCACTCTCTTTGCTTATAAACATAAGTAAACAATCCCCTTTCCGAACCAGTGCTGGCTGGGAAGGCAAAGATCGGTAATGAAATGTTAAATTCAATACACTGATGTCAGGAACTCTCAAGCATAATTTATTGAACTCACAATTGCAATCATCCAATCTAATGTAATTTCACTGAATGCATGAGCTGCATAATTTTGTTGGTGAAAAGAAGTAGAGAAATTGAAGCTTGATATTCATTAGTGACTACTTCACTGGAATCATATAAACATGACATTTGGTTAGCTACAGAAAGCCAGGAAACAAAATTTAACCAATATGCTATCTAATCTGGTAGCATTAAATGAAGAGATATTTATAACTCTTTAGGTAGTCTTTTAAACAACAACAAAAGTTAAATTCCTTATCTTTTAGATTCTTGTGAACTAAGGAAAGGACCATAAAGTGAAAACACTTTCTGATCTCTTAGTCACTGAACAGCCAGGTGAAATTGATAATTATTACTATACTTGTTTTAAAGCTAAACTAAGACAAAGGGATGTCAGGTGATTTGCTTAAGGTCACATAGTGAATCAGTTGCAAACTTGACTCCTAATCTTCTCTTGCTACTGTACCACCTCTTTGTTAGTTGTTTTTAAAAAATTATCAGCAAATATTGTTCATTTAAATGCACAATATTAGTAACAGAACCTAGCCATTTACAAAAATCACTAGACAAGCACTGCAACTCTAAGAAACACTGAAGAAGAATTGCACCCAGGCTTACATTTTAAGCACGTTCAGCAAAAATTGGAAGGTTACAAAATATCCTCCAGTTTTGATGATGTAAAAAAAAAATTTGATAACTTAATCGCTTGAACTGTTGTGTTAGTGAAACTCCAGTTGCCTGTGACAAGAGTTGATGTAGTAGGGTTACCATTCGTCCGATTCTCCTGGACATGTCCAGTTTTTTTGAGTTAAAAATAGTGTCCGGGGGGAACTTGTAAATGTCCGGACTTCCCCCCCACGCAGAGCGCGCGCGGCTGACAGGGCAGCCGGCCGGATCCTGTCACTCGCACAGGACTCTGGGAGCCAGAACCCCTCCTCCGCTTCCCCCTCCTCTCCCCTGCAGCTTGAAATCACTCCCCTCCTCTCTCTTCCTCCCCCCGCCCCGCATTCGCAGATAGCCGGGGCCGTTCGCATCGGGCCTCCGGCAGTCTGGAGCTCCTTCCCCTGGTCCTGCTCACCCTCCCCTGCTGCCCAGCGCGCCGCCCCGCAGCACTCTGAGTGGCACGATAAGGGGGCCAGGAGGTCGGAGAAGGGGCAGGGAGGTTCTGGAGGGGGCAGTCAAGAGACAGGGACCAGGGTTGGATGGGTCTGTCTGGGGGTGGGGGTGTGGATAAGGTTTGGGGCAGTCAGGGTACAGGTAGGGGGTAGGGTTCTAGGGGGACAGTTAGGGTGTGGGGGGTCTCAGGAAGGGGCAGTTAGGGGACAAGGAACAGGGAGGCTTAGATAGGGGGTGGGGTTCTGGAGGGCAGTTAGTGGCAGGGGTCCTAGAAGGGGGCAGTCAGGAGACAAGGAGCAGGAGGGGTTTGGGGGTTCTGAGGGGGACAGTCAGGGAGTGGGAAGTGGGAGGGAGTGGATGGGGGAAGGGCAGGGGCGGGGCTAGAGCAGGGCTACCCTCCCTCCCTCCCCCCCGTGTCCTCTTTTTTGATTGTGGAAATATGGTAACCCTATGTAATGAGCTGTCAGAGGAAGTGTTTTGCAGTGGAAAACAAAAAGATCTGGAACTATGCTACATATTCTTGAGCCCCATCAACTAGCAACTTATTACGTACATCTGTACAGATTGAGAGCATTCCTGTAAAGCTGGAGTAGAGGGCAAAGTTGTGTACGGGGATACACAGAAGGAAACTGTATGATCTGCACTTCCTGTAAGCTAGTCAGCTATTAGTTACAACACTTTTCTCTGTGTGTGTGATTTTCTCCCCCATGCGCAGGAGTAGGCCCGGATATTAATTCAAATACAGGGTGAGCCCCAAAATGAGTTGTTTCTGAACCACAATCTATAACCCCTGAATTCTTGGGAAACAATCTGCATCCTCACTTTAGGTAGCTGGTGAATTTCCTTTGGAAAAAAAAAAATCACACCAAAAAATGCATTTTTTGTTGTTGGTCCTCTTAAACCTTGAGATTCCACGGAGAAAAGAAGAATGGCATGAACTCACCCCCCTAACTATGCAGCTAATGAAAATATAGCACTGCACCTCAGCCAGTCATGATGCTGAACAACTGATCCTTATAGGGAAGGCAGATGTGTCACTTTCCCAAGCCTCTGTAGCAGAAAATTTGCAGGTCCTTTCTGCTAAATAAGACCCACTCAGTCTATCTGATAAATATGGACTACTAACATCTTTTTTTCTTTAATGTACACATAGTCACACTCATGAATGCATATTTTCACAATACAAATCATAGCATTCCTATGAAGTTTCAAACCAATCCACAAGAGTGTTTTTTTTTTTTTTTTTTTTTTTAAACCTGCCACTTCTGGGCTGTGTGCATTTGTTGCCATGGTACAGAGTTAACACACAAAGCTGTTTCTTTAAAAGTAGAATGGTGGAGAGTTCTGAAACTGGCAGCTCTATTTTTATTCTCCGCAGGATGCAGCAGCACCAAAGATTTTGAAACTGTGCCAGTTCATTTGGCATCTGACAACGACAAAACACTACTTTGTTTATTGGCACATTGATATAAACTTGTCTACTAAATCAAGTTTTCCCAGAGCAAATGACTTTATTCCTTAGCTGGAAAATACCCCAAATAACAGAAATCTTTGTCTCCTTATTCATTTTCCCACAAGGTTTAGTTTAGTCGTGCATTATGTTTCCATTGGTTAATGCCTTTTACTAATTCCCTCCTGTTACAGGGTGCACCATGCATCAGATGCCTCCTCTTGGTCACTCTGGGGATTAGCTCCTGAAGTATATACCCCCTTACATGGTTTTCACACCATCACTCCACTCTGGTCTGCAGCTCCCCTCACTCCAGGGCCCACAGATTCTCCTTAGTGACTTAGCTCTCTGGCAAGGCCACTCAGGGTTCCCCCTCTTCCAGGGTTCAGTCCATCAGTAGTCCGACTCCTAGGCAGTCCTCAAGTCTAGACCATACCCTCAGTGGTTGTAAATGGGATCCCAGGTCTGCCCTCTTCTCCAGATTCTAGCCAGAGACCCTTAACTCAGCAGCTCTGGGCTTCCTCTCTCTGCCCTCACTGCTTTTTCCTTGGACTGCTTCCTATACTCTGGCCTCCTCTCTCTGGGAGTACCAGCTCCCAGGGAGTAACTTCAGACTCTCTCACTACAAACTCCAAGCACTCCATCCTCTTCCCAGAGAGTGACTGCTGCCTGTGTTCCTACAGCCTTTCCCAGCAGCCCCTGTCTATACCAGGCGACTTGGCTTTATACAGGCTCCACCTGTTCCTGCACAGGTGAGCCTCTCTCTAACTAGCTGTCTCCAGCCAAAAACTCCCCTGTTTGCAGCCTAGTTAGCTGATTGGGCCCACCTGGCCCAATTCTGTACTAGCAGGGCTAGTGTGGGGATCTCAACCCATGGCATCACTCAAGACTTTTGGCATTGAATTGCGTTGATATTATTAACACTTCTGTATGCAGACAGCTATGCAAACTATATTCATTACTTTTTTATTTTAATTTGGTTTATTTTAAGTTATTACAAAATTATAAACTCATTGATTTGGTCATTATTATGCTAATCTGTAGGGTTTGTTGAACAGTGTTTTCTCTAAAAAAATAACAAGGAGTCCGGTGGCACCTTAAAGACTAACGGATTTATTTGGGCATAAGCTTTTGTGGGTAAAAAAACCTCACTTCTTCAGATGCTTTTCTCTGCCTATGCTAGAAAAAGTCATTCAATTACAATATTAGTCCCTAATGGCTTGCCTCTTATCATAGTAATGCCAGGAATTTTATTATGCTGAAAGGTCTCTTTGTGTCTTTATTTACACTGCCTGTTGGGGCTCAAATTTATATATTGGTCTGTCTTTTTAAAAAATACATTTATTGCTCAAATTCTGGAGTATCTGAATAACCAAATTTCACACAAACATTCCTATTTGCAATCTTGTAATTCAAAGAGCATTATGCAAGAGCCCTAAATACACATGAAGATGGCTTAGAAGGATATAGTCTTGTTGTTTGCAAGTCTTATAAAATAGGACTTTAAAATTAAAAAAGTAGAAATGTACAACCTCCTCCAGCAGTAGGAGCTGGTGGATCACGATTAGCTTGCATTTTTAATAGCCTGATGTTTCTCCTTCAACCTCCTACCCTGAGTGCTTAAACCTTATTATAAAACCTCAAGGACCGTACTAAAAACTAGGCTACAGAATATTTACACAAAATTAAAAGACATTTAACTATTTCATTGCCATATTCCATCACACCCATCAGGTTGCAAATAAAGGCCTGATCTTGAAATGTGCAGATCATCAGCATTGTGACTTTTCCCACCATTGGGAATTCCCAGAGAGCCTCTTACAGGGGCAGGTTCTCATCCAACGGCCTAGAGACCAGCCAGCTGGAGAATTATAAAGTAGAAAAGTATGGTGTTAGAATATTTTCTATATGACCCTTTTCGCTTCCTGCCTATTACGTTCTATAGGACTTTTGCACAAGGGCAATCTTCGGAAGCTCCCCACTTTACTGACTCCTGGAACACATTTGCTATTTGCATAGCAAGGCAAGTGTATTTGCACAATGAGCCATAGCCTTGCGGATAGCTGTAGCTTTTCCCAGTCCTGGTTTGGAACATGCTGAATTCTAACATAACATTTGACAATTTAGTCCGCATTTCTACTGCTTCTCAAAAGGACTGCCCAATGTAACTACAGGGTAGATTTCAACCCAGCTTTATAAATAGATCCGAATATTCCATGTGCTCCAGAAAAATAGAAATTCCTTGCCAGTTAAGTCATTTTAACCATTCCCATAATATAGTGTTTGCTTTCTGTTGGAGTTTTATATTTATGCCATATTACATTAAGTGAAATTCTAGTACTGTCTCCAGATGTCTTCAAATCATGAATAGCTAGATTTTACTAGCCATATTCACATTCATTGTTGCCTTCTTCTGGCCTTTATTCAGTAAGATACTTATGCGCATAGCTAACTTGAAGCACATGAGTAGACCAATTGAATGGGACAATTCACATGCTTAAAGTTAAGAACATGCTGAAGTACTTTGCTGAATTGGGATCTCTGAGTATTCACATTGAGAAAAGAAGACTATTCATGTAGTCAAAGCTACTTAACATGAGTAGGAGTGGTTGAATCCAGCCCTAGGACTGCCATTTCAAGCATTTGTATTTGATGCATAGTTTTTCCTCTGCTGCATGCCAATTGCGTAAGAAGTTATTCACTCAAAAAGCCCCACAAGCTTCAAGTGGATCTACTCAAGTGACCATCTTTTCACCAATATGAATATAGGGCGTTCATAGTCTGGATCTAAGGAAATAAGAAAGAAAAAGGCAACAGTTGAAATTCTGGCTCATTGAAGTCAATGATTAACTCCCACTGATTTCAGCGGAGCCAAGATTTCACCCAATGTGTTACACAGAATATAAGTATTAGCATATACCCCAAGCATTAAAAAATCCTGAGTTATGCTGCATAAGTAATTAAGACAGGAGATCAGCTTAAAGGTCACTAGTTTAAAAAATATTGGGGGCTTTTTATTTATCATCTGGTTTCTTAGTCTTTGGGGAGTTAGAATCTTACTTTTTCAAATAAATGATAACTGAGGCTCTCACCATCACTTGACTATGGGAGTTAGGGCTTTTGAAAGGGCACCAAGTACTTGAATATTGTGTGTGAGATTTGGAGCTGGCAATGGTGTTTTTGCATTACAGAAGCCTAGGGACTACAGCATGGGGCAAAGCTGTTTATTTCTGTAACAATATTTGTTTCAGAAACCAATGTTCGCTTGATAGATTTTTCCATGCAACGAGAACCACCACAACCAAGTCAAGAAATGCTAATAAAAATAAATCCAACATTATGATACTGAATCACTATCAATGTGTAGTCTTGTGGCAGAAGGCAAAACCCATTACAGATGCAAAATAACCACCATATATATTTGCCTGTATCCTCTCTATATATCTTTTTTCTTTTTAATTGCCACAGTCTGAACAAGTAACAATAAACATTTTCTCTCTAATAAACTAGTATGTCATTACTGTGACATCAAATATTCTGTAAATATATGAAACTGCCCCTGGAAGGATGCCAGAGGAAATTTTTCAATTGGATTTAAATGTATTTCAGTTTTTGCTTATCATAAGCAGATTTTTCCGTTTTACTTTTAAAATTTATTTTAACTTTAGACACCCACAAGGAGGACTTGAAACATTGCAGTCAGTCATGGCTATGTCCTGAGTTTATGAATTTTTGTAGCAATCCAGAGATGCAGCTGTAAATTTTTTTTTTTTTTTTTTTTTTGACTCTCACACAGATCCTGTTTGGATGTTCTGCAGTAATGAAAATGCACAGTGAAGGACCGTGCTGGCAGTCCTTCAAATGTAAATAAGCTAGTTGATGGCATGGCCCACCTGATATCTAACATGAACAGATTGTGGCAGGTGACCAAAAGAAAGGAAAGGGGCACAGAGGACAGAAAAGGAACCAGCTTAATTAAAGAAACCAAACCATGTCTTATAAGAAAATATGTTGAAGTGCCTGAAAGAAATATGAAGTTTGCTCCAGGAAAATCTCTTCTGTGCTAAAATACATTAGTCTCTCATACTAGAATCATACATCCTTTTATGTAAATAGCTACTTTGCTCTAAAATGTGCAGATTTAGCTCAAACTAAATAAAAAAATAACCACAAGCATTAAGATCCTCTCAAATATAAAGCAGTGGGTTATGGGAGCACATTTGACCCATCATTTTTCCTTGTTAACATCATGCACGGCAGTGTAGACTAGTGAGAATGGCTGTAATTGCAAACTATTTAAATATTCTATGCAGATCTATTTTTAAACATTCATATTTCAATCAATGGTGCAGAAGGAAGCTAGAGTCGAAACACTCTATTCCAACTGAATTTGCATATTTGTGGCAGTAGTTTGATTCAAACCAATTAGACCACGTAGTTATCTATGAAAAACATATGGCTGATGATAAAGCCCACTTCTGTTTAAAATCTACAGGATTGCATTTGCATAGCAAGAAAAAAAAAAGAGTTGGAGGATGTTATTCTTAAGCAAACTGATGAGAGGAACTCCTTGGACCAGATCCTCAGCCAGTGAAGTCATGCTGAACTGCTCTGCTGAACTGAGATGGGATTACTCGCACGTTTAAAATCAAGTGTGTGTATAGGTGTTTACTGAATCAGGGCCTTAATTTCTCTGCACCTCAGTCTCTCATCTGTAAAATGGGGATAATACTTCCTTTCTCCCACTCATTATTATCAGTCTATTTAGACTATTCAGGCATTTTCAGGACAGGGAGTGTCCAATACCTTGTGTTTGTACAGCGCCTAGCAAAATGGGGCCCTGATATTGCTTGTGCTATTTAGGCTCCATCTGATACAAACAATACTGCCTGGGGGGTAATATTTTTCAACTTCATATTTTCTTTTTACTAGTTATTCCCTTGATATGTTTTTAATCAACATAAAACCCTATCTCCTCTTAAATTCCTTATTCTGCATGCAATCTATTAGCACAGGTCAGTGGCTTTCAAACGTTTTAATCTGTATACCCTTTCAAAATAATGTAGTCTACCATGTACCCCCATCTGAGATAGAATCATAATATACATATGATTAGATTGCCAAGTCTTACTAAATAAAATGTGTTGTCCATCATTGCGGGTTTTTTCTCGCATACCCCGATGGTAGCTCGTACCCCTAGGAGTATACGTACCCCTGTTTGAAAACCACTGATAGACCCTTACACCTATGTGGAGTCCCACTGCAATCTATGAAACTACTGAAGGAGTCCATGATAATGCACAGCAATGCAGGATTGGAGAGTTTATCTATAATGAATACGGGAAGAGAGTAATTCCCAGAAATGCCATCCTGGTGTTGTTGGTACCTCCAGAAGTGATGGGGAAAACAAAGTTCACGACCACTTTGGGTAGCTAAAGGATTTAGCTACATAAATATCTGGCTTGCTGTACATCAGTAATCAATCAAGCAGCATCATGCTCAAGTATACCATAACCAGTTCTATACACAGTGCCTGGAATATTCATATTCCAAGCATTTATCCCCTTCCCATCAATATGTTCATAGCTGTTAAGTTTCTCTTTGTTTGGTTCTTTTACTCTGAATGAGGCATTCACATGATTTGTAGGGTGACATCATCAGCAAACAATGACATTAACTGCTGGCCAGAATCAATATCAATAAAAGAATCAAATCATCCATTTGAAATTCTAGTTCAGCACCCTGTGAAGCTACAACATATGGTATTTTTTCTCTGCCCACACATTCCTCGGTGAATGTCATTTCACAGTAGATAAATTATTCCACGACTACTGAATCATGGACAGCTAGGGGACCTGACCATGGGTCAAAACAATGCAATATTTCTTTAAAATAAATCCCACTATCAAAATTATCCACAGCTAGTCTATCACAGTTGAAGAGGGACATCAGATAGCACACGATTCTCTCATTGGTATTCAGCAAGGGACTCAGCTGAATGTTGTCATAGTTGAACCCTGAACTAGTTTTGGTCCCTCCGAGATTTTTTTCTAAGATTGTGTACATTCCATTCCATGGCAAGCATAGCAGCAAAACCACATTTAAAACGTATTAGCACATTTAAAAAATGTGGTTGTTTTAAAACTCAGAATGCTGGAGTCTATTAGTTGCAAAAATTTCAGTTCATGCTTCAAAACGGGTCTCTCAAGGCTGTTAACGTAAAAGGAAAGTCAAATAACCCCCCAACCCTTAAAAACTAGCAATGAGCTGAGACCAAAATATCCAGTTGCTTGAATAGTTATTTAAGACGCTTGGCTCAAAATACCTGCTGAAAATACCCAGCTGAGCAAAAGAAGGTTTGGCATGCAAGTAAAAATGGCATTCTTTCTACTGCTGGCATTCTTTCTACTGATGAATGAACCTTGAAAGGCTTGGAGGAATAGGGTCTGATACTGAAACTGCTATTCACATGAGTAATTCACGTTCAATGGTTCTTCTGGAATAAATAAGAGTCGCAGGATCAGACTTTTGGTTTGGACAAGCAACCCAAAGCTTTAGGTTTTGGTTTTAGCAAGGTACTTAAGCAGAAGATTGACTTCGGGGAACTACCCACATGCTTAATAGGCACCTGCTGAAGTCCTTGGCTGAATTGAGTCCTGCAAGTCTATTCAGTGCTCTTCAAAATTCTTGGCTCTGAAACATGGGATGTTCTGCAAGAAGAGCCTTATTCATAGTGTTTCCAAATTTCTAGTTCCAACCCTGATTGAAAATATATTACCTGTAGGGCTGTCGATTATTTGCAGTTAATTCACGCGATTAACCCCAAAAAATTAATTGTGATTAATCACAGTTTTAATCGCACTGTTAAACAATAGACTATAAATTGAAATTTATTACATATTTTGTATGTTTTTCTACATTTTCATATATATTGTATTCTGTGTTGTAATTGAAATCAACATGTATGTTATTTTTATTACAAATATTTGCACTGTAAAAAGTGAATAAGGAAAAGTTATTTACTTGTTCCCATAATATAAGAACTAGGGGGCACGAAATGAAATGAATAGGCAGCAGGTTTAAAACAAATAAAAGGAAGTTCTTCTTCACACAGCACACAGTCAACTTGTGGAACTCCTTGCCTGAGGAGGTTGCGAAGGCTAGGACTATAACAGGGTTTAAAAAAGAACTGGATAAATTCATGGAGGTTAAGTCCATTAATGGCTCTTAGCCAGGATGGGTAAGGAATGGTGTCCCTAGCCTCTGTTTGTCAGAGGGTGGAGATGGATGGCAGGAGAGAGATCACTTGATCATTACTTGTTAGGTTCACTCCCTCTGGGGCACCTGGCATTGGCCACTGTCAGTAGACAGGATACTGGGCTGGACAGACCTTTGGTCTGACCCAGTATGGCCATTCTTATGTTCTTATGATAAACAAAATAAATAGTATTTTTCAATTCACCTCATACAAATACTGCAGTGCAATCTCTTTATCAAGAAAGTGCAACTGGAAAATGTAGATTTTTTTTTGTTACATAACTGCACTCAAAAACAAAACAATGCAAATCTTGGGAGCCTACAAATCCACTCACTCCTACTTCTTGTTCAGCCAATCGCTAAGACAAACAAAGTTTGTTTACATTTACAATTAAAATGTTTCAAAATTATTAAAAGGAAATGAAATATTTTCATGGAGCTAATCAGATCTATCTATCTAGCTAGCTATCTGATTATCAAGTCATGAAAATTTGAGATTTTGACTTTCATCCTGGATAGGAAATTTTTTTGAAATTTCAAATTCTCCCAGGATGGGAAGACAGTTCTCCACCCATCTCTACCCAAAATAACTGTTCCATTTCCAACACTTGAATGAGAACCCTATCTTCCCTTTTATTTCCCTCTTCCAAAAAAGCCTGAGAAACTGATGATTTAAAGGAGGCAGAGACAGGAACAATGTTTTTTATTATCATTTAATTCCGCTGCCTCCACTGTATTCTTCTACTAACCCAACCATGTGAAACAACTGCCATGTAGTGTGTCATGTAGATAGACCTATGCCTGTTTGAAGAACAGGTGTTTCTGCTTTTATTTCACAGCAGCCCGGTTTTTAAAGGATGGGGGAGCAGTCATCCATGAGACGGCATAACACATAACCTTCACTCTTAACCATTTCTCTAATTGCAGAGCCTGAGGCTAGTTTAGAAACTTGGTGTATTCCAATGAACCACTCTTACATTCTCCCCATTGGCTCCAAGTTCTTTATAGTCTGCAGCTAAGGGGGCAGTGGTTTGGCCTAGTAATCCTGTGAGGTGATGGTCATGGGATGCCTTATTTGGCCTATTCTTTTCATCAGGACAGAATGTGGCAAGCCCATGTATGGATGCAGGGCAGGAAAATGCAGGGAGAAGAAGCACACACAAAGTCTGTGTCCTCTTTCATGGTTCTTCCGACTCCTGTTATGTTAGTACAATTATTACCCCTGAACTCTGGTATCATCACTCAAACCACACTTTCTTCCTGGCCCAACTCCTATGTGTTAATCTGGGTTAAGTATCTAAATTTAGGCATGTGCCTAAGGATCTTGCAGAATCAGAGCCAAAGTCAAGAATGGCATCACCTCTATGTCCCAAAAGGAACTATTGCAGGAGGAAGTTGTTTATAATATAGAAAAAATATTTCTCCAAACTTCCACTGACACATTCAAAATTAAAAGAGCTAAAAATCACCTATGTGCATTGCGCTTCTATAGACTCTTACCGCTTTTCTGTCCTTCTCATTACTCTGGGCTGGTCTAAACTGGGGGGGGGGGGGGGGGAGGGAATCGATCCAAGATACGCAACTTCAGCTACGCGAATAGCGTAGCTGAAGTCTAAGTATCTTGGATCGAATTACCTGGGGATCGATGGCCGTGGCTCCCCCGTCCACTGAGCTACCGCTGCTCGCTCTGGTGGAGTTCTGGAGTCGACGGTGAGCATGTTCGGGGATCGATATATCGCGTCTTAACGAGACGCGATATATCAATACCGGATAAATCGATTGCTACCCGCCGATACGGCGGGTAGTGAAGACGTACTCTCTGACTTTACCATCCCTGTTTGTATCCAGTGGCAGATGGCTTTAAGACATTTGGAGCCTATACCATGAGGTAACAACTATAGGATTATTGGGGACCCCTATGTTCAAGGATAGCATGGCTTCTTGAGGCAGAAGCTGTCCAGAGGCTGGTAGAAAACTTCTTAAATATAATAAGGGCTAAGCAAGAATTTTTATTAGTTCAGCTGAGGCTGTGCACAGAACAACTTAATAATTATGATAAATATTTAATCAAGCAATATAATTTATACATAAAATAATTTTAAATATGTATGCAATAACACTAAGAGGCACCAGCTTAGTAAATTGGTTGAATATATACAGTACTCCCAAATCATAAGAGCGAAGACTTTAATTATACTTTCATAATTTGTTAATAAGAAAACTCTGCAGAGAAACGGAGGGGAAAAATGGTTAGGGGTATCACACTTGCTATAGAATACTAGAAAGAAATTTGTCTTTCTGATGTCATAAACCTTAGAGGGACAGTACTCATATGCATATTTTGTTCGAGTGTGTGTGTGTGTGTGTGTGTGTGTGTGCATGTGTAAGCGTGCACAGCAAAGGTGAACTTATTGGAAACTATTATATATATATAAGGCCATATACTGTCCTTGCTCTCTAGAATTCTCAGAGTTCAATAGAAATTAGAATGAGAGTCATATATGACTCAAATCGCTGCTGACTGTTGAACTGGAAGGATTTACTTCCATATTGTTAACCTCTGCTTTCAAGGATTTATTTCTTGGCAATAAAAATTCACTCCAGGCTGAGACTTTGAAATGTAGCATATAAGATCTCAGACTATAAAATTAACTCTTTAAAATGTTAAGTGAATGCAAGGGAAAAATAAAGTCAAAACAACCAGTCTCATGTAGCTGACCACTTTTATGAATAGAAGCCAACAATGGCTTGAATTTTGGTTTTAAACACAGGTTATGGGTAACAACCACATTCATCTTGCAATATTATACATTTGATAATGAGTGGCCTTGGGTATACACATGCTAATAAAGCATTCTTTGTCCTCTCCCCAGGTGCTTGGGCACAGTAATATACAATAAAAAATATTCTAAAACACAATAAAATGCTATCATAAAAACAAGTTCCTTCAAGCAAGCAGAAGAAATTGACAGATGACAGCATCAGAGTGAAAGGTAATAAATGTGATGCCAGCAGCAGTCAAACAGCACATTTGGACAATAAGTTTGTGAAGTGTGTAAAAGTGGGAATGGGGGGGGGGACTGGGAAAGATGCTGAGAGCTGGGTTAGATTATGACTACATTGAGTTGAAATCCACCAAATAGTTGGCAACCAACCCCACCAAAGTAAAAATAGAAAGAAATACGCACACCTGAAAGCTGGCAGTATGTTTCACATACACAACAGATCAAGTTAAAATCATCTGTCCTTGCCCTTTTTGGATCATTTTATAATGTGACCTGAGAGCACCAGGCACTCCTAGGGTTTCCATTCTTTATACCTTCCAGTGGCTTCCTACCTTCCAATGGTACCTTCTAGCTAGCAAACACAACAATTCTTTTCTGTGTCTACTGCTGTTTCCTGATTCACTGATGGGGATTTTCTCCAAGTATGAAGTCCAGAACCCAAGAATCCTACCTCAATTAGCCCCTGGTCAAGGAGTAATTTCTACACATTAGGGTCCATTCATGCAAAGGAGAAGAGAGCCACCTTCCTGTTGGCCATCACCGTTGCTACAAGGCACACAATACATGAAATTTGCATGTTTAAGTCTTCTGCAATTTGTAACAAGCAGAGTGAGATGTACTCTGCCCACCTACTGTATCTGATGAGATGATGGCTATTGCTGCATGACAATGAAATCTTATGAGTGACCAAATGATTATTTCAAAATATAGTATAATTGATTTCAGCTAATTAGCATGTACTTAAAAGAAAAAATGCAGGAATTTCAAAATAAAATACTGCACATGTATAATAACTAATACCAATTAGGACTTTTACATATCATTCACCATTAGGGACATAAAGAGACCAGTAAAGCCTGGGCAGAAGGTAGGAATAGATTTAGCTTTCTTGGAGTCCAGTCAAAAACTGTGGTATGAACTCCTTCAAAAACTAACCAGACCACCTTCTGCTCTGACTGCAAGGTATATTTCTTTGACCTTGCCTTCTGTAATGCATATGTAGCAACATGTGTATTATACACATGCATGTACACACACTTATTTTCAAACCAAGACACTCCACTGGATATACTTCTCCCCTTAGGGAGAAGATGAGAGAACAAATATGTGATAGTCGTTAGTCATTTTGTTTGATGCGCTATTGGAAGATGCTTGCATACTCTGGTGATGAGCACAGTATAAGAACTAGGGCTGGCCAGAAAATATTTGTTTTCAAGAAATGTTGAGGTTTTGGAATTTGTTTTCATTGTGATGCAGAATAAAATCCAGACCTTTCAAAATTTCTTATGAGGAAAAAGAGAGATCCACCCCTGAATAGCCCAGTGGATAGAACAGAAATATGAGTGCCCTAAGCATTGGGTTATTCTGGGGTGGGTCTCTCTCTCTCTGACCAGAAATTCCATCCTGGACCTGAGGAAAGGTTAATCAAAAACTATGTTTCTGCACTATGTTTTCATTTTGAGGAACTGGCATTTTCTGGTGGAAATTCATTCAATCAAAAAATTCCCTGCCAACTCTAATAAGAACATATGTAGAATAGAATAGAATAGAATAGAATAGAATAGATGGGCTTTCCGATTTGTACTTCAGTTTTCTACTTTGTCTCTGTGTAACTTTCTGCATACACAGTGGCTTTTCTGTTTCTCCTGCTTCCTCTGTCAGATTTTCCCAGCTGCCCTTACTGGCACCAGGGAAGACTTGAAATGGCAGCTACTTCAAAGGAGCAGTAGCCCAAAACGTGCCACTACAGTGAGCCTCAGGCCTCTCTTCCCAAATGTTTTGTTGGAGAAAAATGTCTAAGTTGTTCACAGAGAATGAAGGTCACTGGGCCATACAGAAAGGGACAGAAGACTTTCCTTCCCCACACTTCAGACTCACTGAAGAACAGGAATATAACCAGAACACTATCTGAGGGAACTCTCTTAAGAATAAGAGTCTGATTTGGGCACTGCCACTCCAGCTGCCTCCAGGATTTTGAGAAGGTTATGGTCAGTATAAAAGTCTGCCCACTCTCCTTAGTCTCTTTTCCTTAATATTAGAGGAATTCCCCTGAGGTTACCCAGAAACCATGAAGCAGGGAAACTCTGTTAGTGGTTAACTGAAAACAGAATGATTATCCTGCGCCTCCAGATAGTTACATTCAAAAATCATGAAGCCAAGGAGCTGGAATATAAAATTGGATCAAAATATACAACCAGGAGTATAAATGCTCATACATTAAAATGAATTCCCATCACACTGAGGCCTGGTTTTCAGATTTCTCAGGGACTTCTTCATTGGATTGATGGTCTGTTCTCTCAAGGATAATAGAGAGAAGTCTGTCCCACAAGAGTTCCGGCAGCCCACATTTGTCCATACTGATGAGAGCCACAGCTTTCCTTGCTCTCAGAAGCACAGGGTATGAGTGTGGGTGAACATCTGAGGAGATAGGGACTTAAATATGACCACTATCAGCATGGAAATGAGGCACTTAGTTATTTATGCAATTCTCCAGCCTTACTGCTGCTGTTCTGAGCTTGGAGTAACTTGACCTCTGCATAGCAGTGCTCTCATTAATACAATAATACCCCCGTGGTCCGTAAATCTGCTTATTTTTACCTTGTGCTTATTGATGTAACACTTTGCACCTGCAGTGCCAAGAAAAAGCCTCCTGGAGAAATCTCTCAAGGACTGGATGACGTCTTGAACCTTTATGAATAGCTGCACACATATTTCTGGTATGTGTCTGAAGAATCCTCTCAGGACAATTGCCAGAGAAGCTATAGAAGAGAATTAGCAGGTACAAATAAAATCCCGTTTTCAAGGTAAATCACCTTGAGGACAATATCTCCCAATAATGAGATAATCATTGTACAGTTTTTCAAGAGAAAACATGGACAAGAAAGTAGCTGCACATATATATTTCCTGTTAAATATCGAACATGCAAGCTGTATTAAGTGTTCTTTTACAAGCTGTTCTGTCAAGCATTTCCTAAGCCAAGAAGTGATTTTTTAGAATCTCGAAACATTTCTGTATATAGTTCAGCTGGGAAACTAAGGGGTTTATAATTGCCCAGCTAATCTCTATGGAATTACCAACACTCTCAAACTCAACGCTTTGTTGCTCAGTAACATGGAGAAGTGGGAACTGCTCCAGCCCTTTGTCTATGTCCACAATGTTGCATTTATGATCTCTGTTGCAGGTATTCTTGAGAAAGGATTTCAAACATTCATTAATGTCTTAAGGGCGTGAAAGTAGCTCCTCATTGCCTTCTACAGAGAGAAAATCATGATGGAATTCTCAACCACCTTAACTTTCCCGGCCAGGAATTTCTTCAGTTTTCCCCAGAATCACCGGCAAGTCCTCAAAGCCATTTCTGTCTGTTCTGACATCAAAGGCTTCTACTGATATTCTGATTTTACTAGCAAAAGTGTTAAGATTCTATCATTTGGTTAAGCTCCATGTTGTGCCTCAATTGTCAGATTTGATTTAAAACCTACTGAGACCAGCACAGGAATAAGAGATACACATGCGTATAGGCGCATACATGTGTGTACACACACTTTAGTATAATCACTATTACTGTCTGTACTGAGAGAGGATTGTACAGGTATTTTATAGAGACAATGTGGGTAAGGCAATATCTTTTATTGGGCTAGTTTCTATTGGTGAAAGAGACAAGCCTTGGAGCTAACACAGAGCTCTACTTTCATGATTTTGTTTTATGACATAGTATTATATATAGTGCAAGCTAATAAAATGTATTAGTTAATTTATTTCTACTCAGCACTGTGAGATACTGAATAGAAATGCAGCAAATAGTTCAAGAAAAACTCTAGGGAACTACCATCATGCAGGTATATAAGCTTCGTACTTAATCTGCTAATTATCCACCAGAAAATTCAGGTAGCAGTGGCATTTCAAAGGTAGCAGGGCTCTTTCATCATTCATCGGCTCCATCACTCACACTGCCCATGTTCCTGACATAAACTAATGTGGCATAACCAAATATGACAAATCACAACAGTGTGTGTTACCAGGTGAGATTGGGGAAAGAAAGTCACTGTTGCTCTGAGCGATATTTAAAGCGAGGGAAAGATTATACTTACACACATGCACATGCAAATGGAGAGAGCGAGAGAGTGTAAAAACAAGAATCAGTAATAGATTGTGTTGGCTACCAATCATTTGCGGTTAAATTGATGTCCATTAGCTAAAACCATTTATATTCATGTTTCCTTTATTATTTTTGCTATAGCAAAAAATAAGAAAGCTATAGTGTAGTCAAATACTATTGGGAAAGTTGTTAGAGTTATTCAGAATCATTGTATCGAAAATTCTACTGCAAGGTTTGTGTGTGTGGGGAGGGGGGATCAGAATTTCCTCCTCACTGTTCAACTCCCCCCTAAAATCTTGAAAGATCTGACTCCCAAAAGGTCACATTTGTTTAAACTTCACATTCTGAACTAAGCTAGCTAAGGTTAGCTTTTATCTAACAAATAAGTCATTCACATATTGCAGTCTATTCAGATAAATGCTGCATATCTTCCTTCCCAGATCTTTCAAGGAACTTTTGTAAAAGACTAGGAGGTAGGACTACATAGCTGTAAGATGCTACTCAGCATGAGGATAAAGGAGTTTATTGATCCCTAGGTTAGAGAATAGTATTCCTCCTTCTGCTGAAATATGGGAAAATATGATAGTATGATTCTGAATTAGAGTGCCCCTCTCTTTCAGGGATATGAAGACTAGCAATTCCACCAAATCTAGTGCAATTAAACTTTATTTGCCTCTTTTCAATCAGTTCCATTTCTTCCTGTGATGTTGTAGCCCATAATGCTTTATAGAAATATGCTTATTAATGGAGATGTCCTACCTCCTAGAACTGGAAGGGACCTTGAAAGGTCATCGAGTCCAGCCCCCTGCCTTCACTAGCAGGACCAAATACTGATTTTGCCCTAGATCCCTCAGTGGCCCCCTCAAGGATTGAACTCACAACCCTGGGTTTAGCAGGCCAATGCTCAAACCACTGAGCTATCCCTCCCCCTGAATTATGACCCCCCCCCCGAATGCTGTCAATCACTTTTTACTTATTAATTAACCCAGAGTAAGTATGAATACCTGCGGGGGGAGGAGGTGTGGGGGGCAAACAGCTGTGCATATCTCTCTATCAGTGTTATAAAGGGTGAATAATTTATGAGTTTACCCTGTATAAGCTTTATGCAGGGTAAAATGGATTTATTTGGGGTTTGGACCCCATTAGGAGCTGGGTACCTGAGTGCTGGAGACAGGAGAATTTCTTAAGTTGTTTTCAGTTAAGCCTGCAGCTTGTGGGGAACATGGTTCAGACTTGGACCTGTGTTTGCAGCAGGCAAGCGTGTATGGCTTAAACAAGTCCCAAGCTGGCAGGGGAAACAGGCTCAGAGGTAGTCTAGGCACATCAGGTGGCAGTCCCAAAGGGGTTTCTGTGACCCAACCTGTCACAGATACATCACATGAATCCACTCTAATAGTATCAATATCCTTTCTCTTAACAAGCTTAACATTTCTGATACTGCAGCAAACAACATCAAATGTAATATTAGGGTGCATAATAATATATACATGGCAAGGAAAAAAGAATCAAATTATATTTTTCAGCTTCTCAGGCAAGAATGTAATATAAATTAAAAACACTCTAAGAGAAAGACCAAGCATTGTTGTAGGAAAAGTCAACAGAACTATAATTTAATAGTGGACATTAACAAAAATAAAGGTGTTGCTTTAGGCTCCAATCCTATGAAAATTTAGACATGGATTTCACTTTATACACATGCATAGTCCCACTTTAACACACGTGTGTCTGCTGGATTAGGATCTCAGTCCGGTACACTGTTATATAGTACAACAGACCCTAAAATTCAGAAACAACCCATGCCATTTTTCCAACAACCACCTTGGCATACTTCAGTTGCCGCTGTTTTGATTCCCTGTTGTTCAAGGGAAAGCATGAATCCATGCTGTGACCCAGGTGATCTAGATTTATCAATGACCTTAGGAACTCCTGTTTTCCCTGGACTGGTAGATTTCAGGCACAACATGCATGTGTGGTGTCTCAGGAGAACACTGAGGGGGAGGCCAGCCAGCATGAAAGGAAAAACATTGCTAATGGGATTTGAATTTCTGGAGGTTTAACTCATCTGTTTAAAAAAAAAAGAAAAAAGTCTAGGTTTTATTAATGAGTTCAATGCTTTCCAGCATGTAACTTTCTATTAGCTTTCCTAACCTGATTGAAAGCCACATAAGTGTCAAGACATTTGGGATGAAAACAAGCCAGATATAAGACAATGGGGGTTTAAAGTTGGAAACCTTGAAATAACCCCAGGGCTTCTGATTTCACACTGAAAGGCAACTTGAATTTTTTTTTTTTAATCTCCATCTGCTATACGTTTGGAATGCATTGTGACACAGAGGCCCATTATTCACTACTCTGTCAGCAACTCCTATCAGGCCGGATAAACTCACTACACCTAATCCATTGCTGTCACTGTATTATTGATAAAAATGTCATGTGAGGTATCAGATGGAAGCTTATATCATACTGCTCATCATAAGCATTATGAGATGTATGTACGGTTGGGGTGGAAGGAGAGGCTGTTGGTTTCCGGGAGTTGAGTTTCAGCCGATATCCGTGCTAAGGGCAGGGGGTGGTGAGGTGCTTGCCAACCCGGAGCACCCCAGGAAGCATTGCAGTGTACAGTACTTATCATTTTTTACTATTCTTACTTTATAGCCTTCGAAAATGTCACATATGCAAATTTGATAAAAGACAAAACAATATTGGCACTCTTGTGTGCAGGGGATTTAGTCATGCATTCTCCCACAGTCAATGATTGGATTTGTGCAGTTAAATCCCTTCACACTGATAATTTAGAGGTAAATCCTATGCTTATTTTAATCTGCATTTGCATGATCCTTCACACTCATCCTCCATATAACCAATTTGAGGCTCGCTCTACTTGGCATATAGTATCCGCTTCCTTGTAGCTATAGGTTTGGGGAGTGTCATATCTCCACCCCATACTCCCCTTAGTGATCCTTAGCCATATGAATACCACTGAGGTCAATATAGCTGTGAATGAGTGCTTTTACTAAGCAGCCCTCCATAGAGTCCAGAGTCAATGGATGGGAAGAGACCAGAGAAGGGGCTAGGCATGAGAGTATGCACTTGTCCCACTTCAAGTAGAGTTGGGCTCTCGTGCACTGTTATGGGTAGTAATGTATTAACAAGACGAATCTGTGTAAAAGACGATAAAGCCTGTGCTGAGGCATTCTCATTAAAGGGAGGAAAGCTGCCAGTAGAGTGACAATGGAGCCATGTGGCCTTGAAGGAATATGCTTCAGGGCCTTTACTTAGACGATCCTGAGCCTCC
Source organism: Malaclemys terrapin pileata (assembly GCF_027887155.1). Classification (NCBI taxonomy): domain Eukaryota; kingdom Metazoa; phylum Chordata; order Testudines; family Emydidae; genus Malaclemys; species Malaclemys terrapin. The sequence goes on along the minus strand of NC_071513.1, from coordinate 8,598,576 downwards.
TCTGAATCAAAGTGATTGATAGGCCAGGTCCTCTGATTCTTTTGTCATAGGACAAAACCACCCAACAGCAGAATTTGGAGAAAACTTTGTTAAGGCAGCCATATAGAATTTTTCCACTGCCTTCCCAAGACTCAAATTTAACCACCCTCCCCCTCACACACACACTTTTTTGTGATTTACCTGTGAACACACCATGATTTTTACTCAGTTGTTTTTATTCATAAAAGAATTTAAAAAATTGCCAGTGGAAAAAAAAAATCTCTGGATTGTGCATCAACTGCCTATATTAAATTAACTTAACTTTCTGTAGGTTTTCAATAGTTACGTCCCCATTAGTTATCATTTGGATACGTTCTACATTTTATTTTTCACATGCAGTGAGACTGATAGCGAGGACTAAGTTTCAAATTCTATTATAAGGTCTTCATTTAAAGTATACATAATTCGAGCCGTGTAACTAATTGGCTGAACAAGAAGTAGGACTGAGAGGATTTGCAGGCACAGAAATTTTACATTGTTTTATTTTTGAATGCAGGTCTTTTTGTACATAATTCTACACTTGTAAGTTCAACTTTCATGACAAAGACATAGCACTACAGTACTTGTATTAGGTGATTTGAAAAATACTGTTTCTTTTGATTTTTTTTTTACAGTGCAAATACTTGTGATCAAGAATAAATATAAAGTGAGCAGTGCACACTTTGTATTCTGTGCTGTAATTGAAATCAATATATTTGAAACTGTAGAAAACATCCAAAAATATTTAAATAAACGGTGTTCTATTATTAACACTACGATTAATCACGCGATTAATGTCTTTAATCACACGATTGCTCTTTTTAATCACACGATTAATCGCAATAAAATTTTTAATTGCTTGACTGCCCTATTACACACACACACACACACACACACACGCACACACATACAGGAGCTATGATAGTTTACATCAGGGTCAGTATTCTCCCTCTGTTTCTAAATACTGTGCTGCTTTAGTTGCTTCACTGTCTATTCCTGCAAAAATAATTATCCAGGGAAGAACAGATTGTTAGACATCAAGGCCAATGGAATGAAATGGATAATAACCTCTTGCTTCCCTATCCACAGTAATTGATGGGCCATTTAAAACGAACTGTTCCATGTAAGAAAATGCCTTATACTGGAAATGCTTCACATCTGGCCAGAGCACTGCCCCTATACTTTGGTTCTGATGAGCATGTAGTTAGGGTCTTACTTGGGGAATCTGTCTTGCCCAGATATGAGTCATTTTGGTAACCACTGTAGCAATACATCCGTCAACACAAACACCACACGAAAGAAGAATGAGCAACTGCAATTAAAAATGCCGAGGAAAATGCCTGACAGTGGGGAATTGCAATCACCAGACTAACAGCATCCAGTAGGTACCTCCTATTGTTATTAACAACAAAGCTGCACCCTCTGGAATGTAAACATGAGCTATGTCAGGATCTAATAAAGTTTGAGAAAATGCTGTTCAGCCAAGCAAGCATATTGTCTATCCGTCTGCACACTTTCCAATAAAACTTGACGTTATCCTGGGTAGATGTTATTACTGCATTTTTAATAAACCATGTGGTGAGCACATTTCTAACAGAAATATGTTGAACGTTATTGTAGGTTGCACGGTGGAGGCTAAATACCACGTGTTATTGCTTTCAGGGCAATTTTGCTAGGTTATTATGTTTTAGAATAAAAAAATAACTCAATAGTATTCTGCAGAACCAGAATACGTTGCATCAGTTTTATTGTTCCCTGATCACTGATGGTGATGCGCAAAGCTGCAGTAAGCACATACGTTCTTGCTTTCTTGCAGGCACAAGCAAGCTGAGGCCATCGGGAAGAGGACCTATTGGCCTAGCTTGGTGGACCAATCATTCCAGAGCAGCCTATGTGCATGCATATAGAAGGAATGGTTCATGAATAGCTATTTCTACTGCCACAGACACTAGAGCCCCCACAAATGTCTAAGGGAATGCACTGCCAGGGGGGCCCAGCAGTTAGTCAGCTTACCTGCTTCTACAGCAATAAGGCCAAAGCCACTGACCCGCTCCAATGCAGGTCAGCGCCATTCACAATACAGTCAATCTACAGATTCCTTCCTGGGGGCATTGCAGATGATAGCCCCTAGGAAAGAGGTTAACATTGGTGGGGAAGGGAAAGAATAAGCTATGGATGCCTTAAGATGTTCAATGCTGTAGCAGAATCCAACAATTCCTTCTGTTGAGGATGAAAACCCATCTGATAGGCCACTGAACAAGACAACACAGGTGGGGATTGCTGTGTTACATGGGAAGGCTTTTAGATTTGGACAAAGATCTGTGCTTCTGGATGCTTACATGAAATGAACTTCCAAGCCTTTTAAGGTCCACCCCAATTTTAATCTTTATTTAGAATAACAGCCTGAATTACTAAGTGTCTAAAAACTGCTCGCCAGCTCCATTGTAACTTGTCTTCAGTTTGCATCCCTACTGCAAGATTTCCCATGAGGACTGACGTTAAGCTCCCATTCCTTCCTTTGCTGCAGCTGATACCTAAGACATATCTGAAGAGCAGTGTCTATTACTGCTGTAAATATAAAAAATAATAATCACTTCATTTCAAAAGCACTTTGCCTGACAGACATGTCTTGCTTGTCAGAAGAAGATAATGTGGAAGCACAGTAGCTCTCCAGCTCTTAGCAGAAGCTGGGGGTTACATTCCATTCACTAGCCTAAATAAAAAGGCCCAGTTATATATTTTGATGGAGGAGAGCTGTGTGCCTTGAGAGGAATGGAGGGAGATAAGCAGGCTGGATGTGCTGTAACCTTCTTAATGTCTTTAAAATATCTTCTTAAGGGAGAGAGTTACTGGCAGCTTATATATATGGGCAGGTCAGGAAAGGGACTGATGACTGAGAATGGATAATGCGCTCCCAGCCCCTTCCGCAAGTGCTGCTTCTAGGAGGTGTAACAGGGAGCTGGCCTAAGAGGCACTGAACCAGCCCCTGTTAGCTCAGAACCTGCTCCTGCTCTCTGCGGAAGAAGCCCCAGATGTACTGGGACAAATGGGGGAAACTGAGGCGCAGAAGGCCCTGCCCTGAGGTGGGATGAATGCCAACCCCCTGTCAGAGGGGCAGGAGGGTCCCGAACCGCAAGGAGAGCCGGGGGAAACTGAGGCGTGGGAGGTCCCGCTAGAAGTTGAAAGAACCCCCGAACCCGAGCCAGACACCCAGGGGGAGCTGGGGATAGGGGGCCTGCCGCTCTGCGATTGGTGTGACGACCTGCGGGCGGAAGCAGAGATGGAGGGGCCACCACTCCTGGAGAAATGCTCCTTCTGTGGGAGAGGGATGGAGAAACCATCCGTGGTGCTGGCTGGGAGGGACCCAACTGGGAGCAGGGAGGGCTCCCCGAAAGAAGGGCTGAGAGGCCAAAGGTGGCCCGGGGGTGCCGTTCTTAAGGGGGAGGGTGTGTAACAGGGTGCTGGCCTAAGAGGCACTGAACCAGCCCGTTAGCTCAGAACCTGCTAGCGTAACTCCCATAAAGGGGAACTGACTGGAGCTGGCAGGGTGTGGCTCATTAAAGGAGCCTAAGAGCAATCCCCTGTGAGCCTGCTGAGAGGAAGGCCTATAAAGCTGACAGGAAGGAAGTGGAAAGGGTGGGGCGGGAAGAAACAGGAGTAGCAAGGAACTGCTGCTCCTGGCTAGCAACAGGCACTAGGTGTCCCCCGGCTGGCTACTTAACTGCAATTGACTTGTACATAGAGTTGTGTATAGATGGTGGTGGGAATGAAAACAGGGAAATAAAAGGACACTGGGTTGCAAAATAAGAGGTCTCCGGCTAACGTGTACAGCGAGCAAGGAAGCGCTCGTCTACAGAGTGGAACAAAAATTAAAAAGGGAAACAGAACATTAATAATCTAAATGACACACAATCAGCTATGAGCACTGTCTCCTCACAATGAATTCTGGGCTTCCGTCCCCTCCCTACAAGCAGGCTCTCAGCTGCTAATGATACAGAAATCAGGGGAAATTGACAAGCATATCTAGCAGGGCACTAGATTTTTTTTTTTTCCAAACGTACCCCTTAAAAAAATCCAATGACTACCTGAGGAATTACAAGTGAAATGATTATGGGACTTTAGTCTACATAAAAATGGGGAGAGTAGCTTTATGGGAATCTGAAAGAGTCTGTAGCCAAGCATGCAATCAAGAAAAACGTAAGGCTTGGAATGTCATTATGCATTTCAAATTACGGGGGAGAATGGGAAAGTGCGGCTGCAGTATGGAATGAAAAAGGCAACTTCTGTTAACATCCGCAGGTAGTTTGTGCAAGGGGGTCAACATGTCATGCTACATTTGTTCCTAATGATGGCCCATGTCTCCCCACCCGGTGTGGAAATCCACTCTTATAGCTGCCCACGTTATGTGCTGCTCCATGTGAGACATTCGCTGAAAAACATTTAATGAGTTAATTTTCATATGGTTTGCATAGAACCATGGACCCGGGCCATACACTTTGAGCCATGCAGGGGTGCAGGGAGAACATGGGGGCTGCAGAAAACTTGACAGATGTGGTAGGTAAAAAGGTGGCTGAAAGGAGTCTGAAGGTGTGAGGGAATCTGGGGGGGTAGCTAGGTGCTGGAAGGGGGCTGCCTGGCAGTAGATGGGTGGTGCTGAATGGGGGTGACTGTTGAACATTGGAGTAATGTGGGGAGGGAGATCTGAGAGGTGCTGGGTCAACACAGGGCTCTCTCACCCTCTGCCCTCACTGCAGTTTGTGCCTCCTCCTCATTCTCCACTTTCTGAACTGCGGCATCTTCCGCCCCCTGTTCTTCTCCCACCCAATCCAGTAGCGGGAGCAACGAGACCCCCTGGCTGCCTGCTCAGCACAGCAGCCCCTGGTGATGATCAGGAGCTAATACAGCTTATTCCTGGAAAGGTCTGACATTTCAGCTGGATTGGAGGAATGTGTGACCCTGCATTCCTACCCAGCACCTCTATTCCCCTCTCCCCCACTTTCCTTACCATATTTGTTCTTCCCATACCCATTCTCCAACCTTTCCGTTTCCATATAACACCTACCCCCAAGTCTATACCACACGGCTTGTATTGCAGAACTACAGCTTCTGTAAGAAAGAATTAAGCACAAGGGGAATTGTGAATTCCACATGCTGCAACGTGTGCATTGATTCACAGGTCTCATTTCCTAATGGCCCCACAAGTATAAACTGTTTCTAAAGCTGCACTAAATATTCACAGTGAAAACCCAGAACTGCACTATGACAGGGACAAAGTCTGCAGTAAATAAAATGTGTGACTTAGCACTGACAGCCAAAAAGCAAGAATTGAATTTCTTTTAGGCGAAAAAAAATAGACCAAGGAAATAAAACCATGTTTGCATCTAGCAGCAAAGATCTGTTACTTTCACCTGAGGTCAATATTCTAACACCCCAGCCTAGGGTTATATCTAGTTTTATATCCCCTCTCCACCCTCACCCCCACCCCCACCCCAAACTTCTGGAAGAGTAAGCTTTAGATGTACTGTTCTGCTATCCAATTAAACCCAAGTTCCTGATATCCTGGGTAACAAAGAGTTGTTAATATTACTCACACGCAGTACAAGTTTCTGGATGGACTTGTCAGTTCATAGCCATATATGCCAACACATGCCAAAACAAATTAAAGAAAGTTGCTAAATTATTCCACACTTTGTATACCATACGCGACAGATACGGCTACTTTATAAAAACCTAGAGAAATTATTATATAACCTAGATCTACTGTTGTAATGGAAATGGTTTGCAGTTATAAAGTGCTTTGAAATCCTTGGATTAAAATAACCATACATGTGCAAAATATTGTAATATATGAGAGAAGGAATAAGAGGTTCACAAGATAAGAAGAATGAAACCTGTGCATTCATATAGTATAAAAAAGATTGGGATGGAAATGTAATATGCTCACTTTGCTTGACAAGTACATAAACACACACAATACATCTGGTGGTAAAAAACAAGGAGTACTTACCCTCAAAGTGATCTGCTAACCAAGGTGATGCTTAACCAGACTAGCCAATTCACTTAGCAAAATAGCATAGTATATGGGCCTACGTCTAAAAAGGAGACTTACCAGTTTTGGGGCTCTAATTCACACTGATCCTTCATCTCATGTAGCCATTCATACTTGTGAAAAGTGAAAGCAGAGAGGGCATAATATGCTCCAACTCTGGGTTTGGGTAGATGTTTTACACTAACTTTGCACTGGTGTAAATATCTACACAGTGATGGTGAATCTGGACTTTCATCTATATGAGCCAAATCTTGTTCTCCCTCGTTCACGTCATGACACTGAAAACCCAAAATGCAATCGAAACATTCAGATTCTGTGTGCCACCCGCCCGCCCCCGTCCTCCCAGCAGCAGTGCTTTGAGGTGGCTTCTGCATCAGTAACACAGAAGAGGTTGAGAATAGGCCAGAGAAGGGTCTGGGACGTGGCCAGTGGATGTGGATCCACCAGCCAATACTTCTCTTGTGTATGAACATACATCACATAGATGAACTGCATGGATACTCAGTGCACTTGGAGGATTTCATCCTCCTAATCCCTGCACAATGCCTGTTTAGTCAAGATTTTCTTAGAGATCCAAGAAGTGGCCTTTTGCTATTAATACAAACATCAGAACATATTTATTTTAATGCAGGTTTAAATTCTTTTTTAAAATCCTACTGATATACCAAAGGATTCATAATCTAGGATCCCTGGGCATATCGGTACAGTAGTTCATAAGGATTCTTTCTGATTCTCTCTTCACAACGCACAGTCAACCTGTGGAACTCATTGCCAGGAGATGTTGTGAAGGCCAAAAGTATAACTGGGTTCAAAAAAGAATTAGATACATTAATGGAGGCTAGGTCCATCAATGGCTATTAGCTAAAATGGTCATTAGCTAAAATGGTCAAGGAAACAACCTCATGTGCCGGGGGTTCCTAAACTTCCAAGTGCCAGAAGTTGGGACTGGACGACAGGGGATGGATCACTCACTAATTGCCCTGTTCTGTTCATTCCCTCTGAAGCGTCTGGATCTGGCCCTGGTTGGAAGACAGGATACTGGGCTAGATGGACCATTGGTCTGACCCAGTATGGCCATTCTTTTATTCTTATTTCTCAGCACAGAACAAACACTACTGCAATCCCACAGCATCTGGATTATTGCCTGATTTGCAATTCCAACAGTTTTTTATTTTTCCGATTTACCTGACAATATACCTAGTTTGCTCACATATTTAAAGATTCACTATCTAGTGGTACGTGCTCACTCATCCAACGCAAAGGAGAAATGAGTTTTCAGTACAGAAAAAGTGCTTTTTCTTTGTTTGTTTTTAACTCTCACATTTGTAGATTATTCAACATTTGGACAAAATTGCTATCTGGTGCACTAGCAAAACAATCCAAGTGAAACAACATCTGCTAATTGTTTCTGTGAGTGAGGGATTAGGTTATTCATTTACATAAAGTAATACAATAACTTTTCCTCAGACCAGTTCTTATTGGATGGGAGTAAGGAGAAATCATATACGGCTGTTTCTTCAGAAAATGAGGTTGTGCTTAAATACATAATACAGACAGAAATGCTTAAGGCCACGATCCTGTAAACAGATCCAGACAGAGCCCTGCGCTTCCAGAGAGGCTGCTTTTAAATGTAGTTTCAGTTGACTTGCCACAGGAACCGGGAGATCTGTCTGCGTGGGTTTGATTGCAGGATCGAGGCCTACCTGTCCATCAGAATGACTGAAAACATAGTGGGCCAGATTCACCACAGCATAACCCAGTTTGATGCTTGAACAAATCCACTGATTTCAGTGGCAAATCGGGTCAATGCACTTTCTCTTTTCACTCACAGAGAAAGACAAGAAAATACTGACTAAGGAAGGAAAATGTTACAACGTGGCCTGATGGCAAGGCACTGGAGTGGAACTGGGCAAACCACTTCACCTGTTCGGGCTTCTCTTTCCCCTCCCCCAAACTCTGTCTGCTTTGAGAACCCAGCTGCTGGACACTCTTGATCCCCCACTGCCGAAACAGTACAAAGTGTCCGAGTTCCTGTTCTCAGTCTTTGCCCAAGCAGACCCATTTCTCCCCCCAAGCTCGTCTCCTTGTCAGATGTCTCCCCACCCATTCACCTCCCATCCCACTAGTTTTCAGAACTAGTCTCCTTACTCAGCCAGTCCCAGTCTCCCCACAACTCCCAGTCCTAGTTTCCAGTCTTCCTCCTACCTTTGGCTCCTTGTCCCAATCTACTTTCCCCATCCCCCACAGGTCTGACTCTTTGTCCCCTCTCCACTGGAATCAGGCCGCTTCCTCTTCCTCCTCCCTGCTGCCTGGGCCCAGAAGTGGTGGTTGGTGGTAGGGTGTCATTAAAAGCACAGGAGAGAGACGCTCCTGGTTCTCAGTTCAGGTGCCTGGTCTCACATTGGGAACAGCCCGCAATAGTCCAGAGCTGCAATTGCAGGGAAAGTCCTGCTCAGCGCAGGGCCGGCTCTAACTTTTTTGCCGCCCCAAGCAAAAAAAAAAAAAAAAAGCACCGCTCCACTGTAACAGCCCCCCGAGCACTGTGCCACTCTGCCCTGCCAAAACACCCCCCCCCCGAACGCTGCCCTGCCCCGCCGAAACAACCCCCCCCCCAGTGCCACCCTGCCCCACCGAAACAACCTCCCCGCCCCGAGCGCTGCCTAATACAGAGTTGCTTCTGGCGTTTAGAATCTATTATGACCTGCAGTTACGAAACACGTCAAATGTCCCTCACCTCTAGACACATGTAAGAAAAAACTCCAGAAGCAAGATTTCAGCTTACTATTGTCCCAAATAAAAATAATAATATTAAAATATGCAGTGAGCTTTCAGTTACTCTACTGTCAAGACCTGTTATTGACTAGCAACTTAAGTTGGTGTAAGTTATTGCAGTCTGCCACTGATCCGGAAGATGCTGACTGAATTCAGTTAATTGTTCACTAACCTATAGGAAAGAATAAAGAGGCAGGCAGTGAAATCATTTTGGCAGATGCTCTGCAGGTTAGTGCTAACTCATTTAAAAGAGGGGAAAGAAGTGTAGCATCTTGCATCAAATTACAGTTTACTCAATAAAATAAGTATTTTAAAATCAATGGGACTCCTTGTGTGATTAAAGTCAGGAATGTGCATAAGTGTTTGCATGAATGGGGCCAAGAAAAGAAAAACGGCTCAGTATTTACTACTCTCATCCCAGGTACTGAGAGATTTAGTGTCAACATGCTGTCTATACCGTGTATCCTAATTCCCATTTCAGTCTTTCCCGGGCAGTGGGGCTGCAGATAATAACCTTACGTTGATAAAATTGATGGGAATTAATGGGAGTTTGATGTCCACAAGAACAGGATTTCACCCTTTAGGAGCTCTGCTCAGTTGTACTGAAGGTATGCATCTGAAGAAGTGGGCTGTAGTCCACGACAGCTTATGCTCTAATAAATTTGTTAGTCTCTAAGGTGCCACAAGTACTCCTGTTCTTTTTACTCATACACAGTATCCCAACGCCTCGGGACTTGACGGGACCCGTCAGCTGCCTGCACTATATTATTATTATAACATTACATCTATCGATATCTTCCAAGGCAGACAATCAAATTTGTCAAAAGGAACTCAAATCTCCCTGAAAAACCTAATTGGCTCCAGAACAAATTCCAGCCCAAAGTCCCAATCAACTCCTCTGAGCTCCAAAAAGCCTGGTTAAAAAAAAAGAGCTCCTTGAGGAACAAATTGTCTCTTGTGAGTGTAGATAAGACATTTGTAATAGCATCACAGGGTGAAATTCACTCTTGTGTAGAGAGCCGGCAAAAGGCCTAAAATCCTTAATCCCCGGGTTAAGTAGAATTTACACAGTTCACAGGTCCTGTGCAGGCCCTCAGCAGAGGGGTGAATTTTCCCCCAGAATGAGGACACACTTGAAATTCACTATACATTGTCACCGGAAAGAAGACAGGGAGATACATTTTTGACCTGCTGCTATGGAATCTATGCTGAAAACCCAAGAAAGAGTGGTACCCATAAAAATATACATTTTAACCTATATATAGATATTCAATTAACTTAGCCCATCCCTAAGGAACAACTGAGAAGCTGCATATCTGGTGTTCCATTGTAATGTTCTCTCAACATAGGACAAATCTACCTCTGATGCCTCCAGCAGCTAACTTACATTTACCTAGGTACAGCAGAAGAAACAAGCAGTATGAAACAATCATGTGCCAGGAACACAAATAGAAAATATCGTTAGGGTTCCAGTCAGTAAATCCACCAATAGCGTTTGGCTTTGAAATGTTTCTATAACCAGCTAAGAACGTATCGACGTACAGATGTACCTTGGGGCCCATTATGTGATGTATTGCCCACATATATCCTTCATATAGACTGTACCATATTGTTAGCTTATTTTAAGCTATTCCAATTATGTCTAAGAACCAGGGCAATGCCCTCCCTCCCTCCCCCCGCCCCCCCATAGTTAGCATTCATTCTTTCAAGGACTGCTACATCAAGTAGCTGGAATTTCTTCACAGTTTTAATTCTACTTTTAAGTGCAGGCTTTTCTGGTCAAATAGCTCTTGGGGACCCAGATGAGGCTTGCTGACTCAAACAGAGGTCAACTTGATAATACTACCAAAAAGGGCAGTGTTAAGATGCACATAAGTTTGCATATTAAAGATGCTACAATCTTTGCCTTGGCAATATGATTTTGCTACTGCAAATACCACTAACAGAAGAAACAGCTACCAAGCCAACAAGCCTATTTACATCATTCCTAATGACAGGGAATGACATCTAAATTGAGGAAGAAGTGAAATTAGCTACAATCAGAAATTGCTGAAATATAATACTTTTGAGAGCTGACAAGATTTTATTTCATCTGAAAAGAAAACATATAATTTTTTCCCCCACTGTGCATTTGAATTTGGGAGGATTGAGCATTATTCATATCAAGTAGATTTAATTGTATTTGACACCTTTAGTGCAAGACAGACCAAGATATATTAGTAATAAAGCTTACACTCTTTTTGGCCTCCTGCCCTGTCTCTTTCATGTGGAGGATGGGAAGAAAATATCAGTTGTAGGCCTCTGTGGTTTGAGTTCGCCTATATTGAACACTGAGTAATTTGGTTAAATTTATATAACTTCAGCATACAAAGTAATATTATTTTTCATTATGTGTGACAGTAGCACCCAGAGGGCTGAATCAGGATCAGTGCCCCAATGTAATGTGCATTGTATGATTATAAAGTAAAATGAGAAAGTTCCTGCCCAAACAACTTACCATCTCAATTTAGGCCACAATCCTGCAACTATTGTCACATATACTTAACTACTCCTGTTTTTAACATTAAGCATATGCTTAATTATTTACAGGATTGGGACTTAGCAAAGAACTGAAAAACAAATGAGCGGATGTGGTTGGGAATTTTTCCACCAAACCTTTTTTGGTCAGAAAATGCAGCTTCATCGAACCTAAAAGTTTTGAGGAAACTATCAGTTTTGACAAAACTTTTCTCAGAAAAGTTTCTCTAGTCAAGAATGGAATATTTGATCAAAACCAGAGAAAGAAAACCCAGAATATCCAATATCTCTGGCAGATTCAGAGCAGGGACTTGAAGCCGAGTCTCTGATATTCCAGATGGTGACATAACCCCATGGATATTGGCTATTCTGACCTGTCTTTGGTTTTTCATTAACAATTTCAGAAGCTCTTGGTTTTGTTCTTCATCAGAGTTGAAACAAACGTCAAAACGCTAATTCATTTTGGAAATGGAAATTTGTGTTTTCTGGCTAGTCCTACAAGTGAAGTAGAATGGGGGAAGAGAGAATGGAGGATGAAGATAGCAGTCATAAGAACATGTGGTTACATAGAAAATTTGGAGTTTGAAAATTAATTTTCATTACATTTCATATGGAGCTGACCAACAGGGAATAAGGAGATAAAGAAAATAAAAATCCCTGCTTTCTCTATTTATATTTCAGCTTTTAATTTAAAAAATTGGCTGTATAAAGTTCAACAGAGCTTTAAGAGCTCTGTAACTGCACCATCTGGTGACTCGCAATAGCATTACACAGAGCAAACACAGCTATCAGACTGTTCAACTAGGTCCCATATCCCCTTCAGTGAAATTCTGCAGTTTTCTGGTTCTGCGCACCTACAGAGAAAGGCAGGCGGGGCAGTGGACAGGAGAGGGCCAAGGAGGGAGAACCAGCTGGGTTCCTATAGAGTCTTCTTCCCATTCTGTTTCCCCTCTCCCTGAAAGGCGGCAGGGGTCAGCAGGAACTTGTGAGACTATGTAGCAGAGCTAAGGCAAGGGACAGCCATGTGGATGTTCCTTGTCTCATGCTGAGCGCTGGATGTATTCCTGGAGATTTGCTCACATGACATAATCTTTAATTAAAGATTAATCTTTAATTCCTGGAGACTCCAAGCCAATCCTGGAGCGTTGGTAACTCTACCAATGGAAGAATTAAAAGAGAAATGCCACAGATGAAGCTCACTGATTTTCCCTTCCCTACACAGATTATATATGAGTGAGGTGGGGAAGGAGCCCTATATTATGAACAGAGAAGTCTTATCACTAGGGAGGATGCATGAACTAGAAAATTCAGACACTGGGATGAGTTTGCAGAGATAGATGTTTAAACCCCCATCTTTTAATTGTAAATTGAGCCAATTTGATCTGATTGGTATTGAGAGACAACAAACAAGGTCCTCAGGAAGCCGTTTCTCCTGAGTTACTTGTCAGACTAGAGCTGCAGCTGATGGCAGTCTGCCCACCACAATATGGATTCAGTAAGAACAGAAACATTTCTTATCAGTTTTGTAACTGTTCCTTTTCCATATTTTTTGGATACTCACCCACTTGAGTCCCAGACAGTAGAGAAGACCTTTACTGCCCCATCCCATTTTTTCAGCAGATACTAACAGGGTATTTTACCATCCACATGGACAATCCATTGGATGCATTTTGAACAATCAATGCACACACTTGTTTTCAGTATATTTATGAAGAGCCCCTTACTTGCCATGTTGTTCAGCACAGCCTCTCAGATGCTGATTTTTAGAAGTAATCATCAGATTTCTTTCTATTTCTCCTTTGGAATTTTATGTCTGTTTCTAGCAACAACTGGCATTATGTATCATGAGGACACTAATTCATCTCTAGTGTTGAGCGCCTCCTGCATTGTACAGAGTGCCCCCAGCTACCATTAATTTTGGTGGGGGTGGGGGCACACTTCTTCACAGGATCAAACCTTAAAATGCCTCTGGAGAAGGGGAACACACGATCTGAGATAAATCATTCAACTTTATTAAATTAAGCAACAAGTTACTAATAGCCAACTATTCACACACTTTCCCTGGCAAATGTGATGCAGTTTTGATTTGTGTTCTGACAGACAAAATCATTCTGGAAGTACAAAGCTATGTTAGGATCCATATGAATCATTTCCATTGTTACTAACTTTAAATGTTAAAGTTATTAAATATCATTAAAATGGCTTAGATAAAAGCAGTGAACCAAACAATCACTGAGCACATGTAATTATTTTCACCAAATTTGTAGCTTTTTCTCTGCTAGACCAGGGATTCAAAAGAAGAGTGTGTTCTCTTTCAAATGAAAGGAAATAAAACTCAAAGATCTAAGCTGAGAAGAGTCAAATTGTTGTAACTCTGGTCAGAAATACACATCCATTTTTGGCATGTTATTATAGATCAAGTTCTACTTTAAGGGAATTCTGATTTTAATAAAGACTTCTGTACACTGGGGACCTGACACCATTAAATGATTGGTTGACTTTTCTGAGAAATTGTATTTAATATATGTCACTGTACTGACCTGTACTGAGACTACTATAGTTACATCTTTACTTCACCTTGAACTTTATATATATATATATATATATAATCTCTCATTTCTAGACTCCAACCTTTGCAACCCATTTTAATCAATTCTCTTGACAGAAATCTCTGAGGTTCTCACATTCAAATACCTAAAGTGGAAAAGAGTATTTTTTCCCCAAACTCTGGCTGAATAACTGTGGAGTTTCCCTCTAACAGATATCTTTCTATTTTTAATGGCTGCTTCAGTGTTCTGAAAAGGCAATGGATGGGCATAGAGCCAGATCCTCAGAGGGTGATAATCAATGTAGCTACACCAATTAACACCAGCTCATGGACTGGGACTAGATCCAAAAAGGCATTTAGGCACCTAAAGTAGTAGTTAGGCACCTAAGACCAACATTTAGGCATCCTGAGACCCTCAACGCCCCCTGCTCAGCTACTACCTAACCCTGGAGGTGTCTCAATTTCTACCATTACAGTCCCCAGGGAGCCCAAGTTTCTGCCGGTGAGCATGTGCACAGCCACCTCAGTCTAGGCACCCATCTCACGCCTGAGACCTATCTGGATCCTCAGTCTAGGTGCTCCCTTGTCTGTTTACTTGTAGGGCCTGATCCAGTAGGAGTGCTTTAAGCATGCCTACTTCCACACAAAATGGAGGAGGAGGATGACTTCCCTGCTCATAAAGTTTAGTCCAGTGATTAGGGCACTGACATGGGATGTGGGTGTTCTGGGTTTAATTCCCTTCCTCTGCCTGATGTTGACAAGGGATCTGAATGTGTATTTCCCACCTGCCAGGTAAGTGCCCTAATCACTAGGCTATGGGTCTGGTCTGGGCAGGTCTTCTGTTGAAGCTGTTTCACTATGGCTAAATAATTAAATCTGCATTGGGTCTAAGAGTGAGTGTGAATGATTATAGCCTGCAGGCGAAAGACACATGTTCAAATCCTTTCTCCCATCAGGCCGAGGGGATAATTGAGCTAGATCTTCCACATCCCAGGTGAAATCCCTAACCATTGAGCTCAACTTTACAAGGGGTGTGTTGACACACTTAGATTTCAAAAGGGGAGGAAACAACAACCCATATCATCTCAAGTTATGCCCCTTCCACTTCTCCATTTGGGTTGATGCAAGGAACAGAGTTAATTGACTCAAGAAGGAGCTATGGCAAGTTTCTGGGTCATGCAGTGGTGCTACTACACAAGGACATTAAAAAGTGGTGGTGAGGAGGGAACGGGAAGATTCTGCAGTATCCTTCGGGGAGTGAATTGAAATAGGAATAAATCTTGTTCCCAGAATTGTTTGTACAAAAGTATTCTGCCCACATCTAGACCCAAGACTAGCTTGTGGCTTCCAAATATCTTTTCAAAGAGATTGAAAATAGAGCACCAAACTCATCCTTAGTGGAAAGCTGTTGGGCTTAATTAAGCTATTACAACAGAGATGAATTTGAACCAGTGTGCAGAAGTGACATGGAAGAGCAATGAACGTAATGACTGCATTGTTGCAAAGATGACATTAGATGTAGTTGTTCTAATTTTCTTTAGATAGATAGATTAGATGACATAAAGAAGCATTCCATTATAAGAAACAGTTTTGGAGCCCCATCAAAATGCAGCCTATTTTGGCAATAACATTTCAAAAACAAGTTACACGATAGCAGTCACTCAAAATCTGCCAGACATCAAAACTGTAATAAATTACAACCGTGCACGTAATTCAATAATCATATGACATTTTTTAGCAGACAACTTATCTAGGTGAAAATAATTTAAATATGTAATCAAAGACAAGTGATGAAACACATCTTCATGCATGTGGAAATGACCCATGCAGCTTTCAAGCTAAAGAATGACAGGAAGTGTTTCTTTTTTTTTAATCACTGCGAACGTTCTGTTGGCCAGACCAAACATGAGACCATTCTAGAAGATAATGTGTGACAAAGCCTTGTAAAAGCAGATGCAAATTTCAAAATATCAAAGCAAAAGTCATAAATAAGTTTATTTTATCTTGAAAAACAGTCTCCTGGGAGCTTATTAGGGCTGAAAAACTAACCCAGATATTTGTATTAAGGTAGAAACAGCATTCTATTCTATTCTTAATAAACCGCACATCTAAAACATGTTGCCCAGGTTTTTGTTTCAGCGCAGAAACAGGAGGAGACACAGTCCTTTAATGGGCCAAAGGGTAAATTGAAATTAATTATTTTTGAAGATTGTCACATCTTTTTGTTCTTTCACTTGATGGAAAGTGACCTACAGCAAAAATGTTTCTGCTAGTTCGTGAAATATGCATTAACATTCCTGTTCTTAAATAATAAAGGACACTTGGCTCTTCTATATACATTTTAAAAGTTAAAGTTTAACAGCTTACTGGGAAATCTATTATCCTGTCAGTTGGCTTCTGTATTTGTTTTGGTATTTCTATGTTTTTGCTGCAATTGACATAACATAATGAAAAATTAAATATGTACCAAAATCACAGTGTTAAGTTTAACAGCAGGAAAATATTCAGATTCAAATCGGAAAATCTGCTTGGCTGGTGGGATTTCTCAGATGAAAGATTGCATGCCACACAAAAACACGAGAGTTTAGGATTTTTTTTTATATCCCTTCGCACTCTCACAGCAAGAGGAAAATCTCAACGTATGCAGTTTCACGTCATAGGCCAGCATGGAACCGTGTCACATCCTCCTTGCTGAGCGGACTGGATGGAGTGCCCTGAATGAATCAGAAAGCAATATAAAACTCTCCTTTCTCCCATAGGCTGAGTGAGCTACACCTCTACCTCGATATAACGCTACCCGATATAACATGAACTCGGATATAACATGGTAAAGCAGTGCTCAGAGGGGGCGGGGCTGTGCACTACAATGGATCAAAGCAAGTTCGATAGAATGCGGTTTCACCTATCACACAGTAAGATTTTTTGGCTCCCAAGGACAGCGTTATATCAAGGTAGAGGTGTACTTCTGACACCACTCCCTGACCAATCTAGCTTGAGGAATAACAGACCACGTGTTGTACACCTTGAGCCTTAATTATTTCTCTGATGAAGCTTTGGGATTGATCAGAGAGTGACTTTCCAGTGGACAGTTGAGTCCCTTCCACTCTCACATTGCGGGTGGACCTAGAGGATCCATCTCGGGAGATGTGGTAGCATCTCTCTGGTCCGGAGGGAGATTCTGAAAACAGGCCAAAGCACAGAACACCCTGATTAAGGTGCCTCCCACCTGAGACAGAGGAAGTATCTTAGGAGGGGAGCCTTAGCTCTAGACCCTGAGAAATGCCTGGCTTGAAGGCCTCTCTGCAAGTGTGTTTATCCCAGAGGTGCCCAGCAGGCATGTGAGTTTGGGCTCACCTAGAGCAACAGGGTCTCATTGTTAGTGACTGATTAGTATTTGGATCTGCTGGTTGTGTTTGTTATTTAATCCTGTTTATTGAGATGCCTATGAAGCTCACAGCATCCCAACCACGGCAGGAATACAGCTTCTTGTTTATTGCTTAACCCCTGCTAATCCTGGTGAACCCAATGAGTTCTGGGTACCAGTAGCTGGGGTACTGACAGCACTTGCCTCCAGGGCTTGTGGTGCAATGATCTAACTAACCAACCACTCTGCACCACTGCTTGCCTGGGCTCGGGTCACACCCATGAGGGATAAGGCAGGAGTCAGTTACACGTGAGTCAACATCAGAGACTACATCACCCTAGGAGAGTCTGAACTCGCTCAGGGGCTGGAAGGTAGCAGGAGATGTAACTAATTGAAATGTTGAAGAACATGTGCATTAAAGGATGGTATCCACCACGTCAGTGTACAGTTTCTTCTGGCACAAACGTGCTCCATTCTGAATGTGAACGTTACCCATCCTTTCACATCATATCTGAATTTGCTACTAGGTTTGTACATTGACCCCTAGACCCTTTCCCCCACAGAACTGATCCAAATGGACAGGGTCCTGCTGAGTTCACTGGGGGCTGGATTGGGCCCTTGAGGCCAGCGTTTCAGTAGTATTTAGTGGCCTAAAGGAGGAGATGGGTGCTTTGAAAAATCCTACCGGGTACCTAATTCCATTGAATTCAATGGGAATAGGACACTTGACTTGCTTTGGTGGTTTAAAAGTGCTGCTTGGCAGGACTGGGTTTACAATGGCACCAATGGTGCCATGGTACGAGGCTCTGTCCCCACTCAGCCTCTTCCCCCTGAGGCCCCGCCCACTGCTCGCTCCTCTCAGCCCCCACCTCCCCTCCCCACCATCATGTCTCTCTTCCAGTCCCTAAATAGTGAGTAGGTGCATTAACATGAATTGCAAAGCATGGGCCTGATTCTTCACTGCCTTGCACCATGTACAGAAGCATCCCCACAAAAGCCTTGTTAAGAGAAACACATTATTTCTGCCTTTTCATAAGTAACCTGATGGTAGCTTATTCTGGGCAACAGAACGAATGAGGGAAGTGAAAAATGTTTGGAACCAAATCTTAACATGCCTGATTATCAGCTCAAAATACCTTGCTTCTTTTTCTTTCCTATCTTTGGAGTTTCTTCCCTCTCCCGCCTTCCGCCCTGCCCCGTCCCGCCATCTCACTCCTGGTTGAAAGCAAACAAGCTGTAGAAGGAGGAAAGGAAATTAGGATATTTTTTAAAGTACTTAGACCCATATCATCCTCTCCCACAGAAAATCCTGTGAAAAGCCCAGGGAAGAGCGGTGGGAAGATATCTCCATGAGGTTCCCCTTGTCAAAAGACCCTCAGTTAGGCTTTAGTCCAGCAAAGCACTTAAACACATACTTAACTTAAAGCGGGTGAGTAGTCCCCTGAAGTTGAGCATCTGCTTAAGTACTTCACTGGTTTGGGATCATAGCCTTGTTGCGTGTAGAGACACCCATTTCTGTAAAAGGTCACAGTTTGGCATAGACCCAGGGGTCAGCTGAGATACCGGGGTCATCCTTGCAGAGTTCTTATCCCCAAAGAGCCTTCATTATGCTCATTGTGTTCTAGTGGAGCCGTCACTAGAATGCCCCCTTTGGGCAATAATCTAGTGGGGATAATATGAGCCTCTGGGACAAATTCTTTTCCTAGTCTATCTGCACTGGCCTCAAAGAAGGGATAAATCTGGCTTGTTATCATCAATTGTGATGGGGACGGTCCTGCTGTTAAATGCTAGCAATTCTAGATACTGTCCTCGGCTCACATTGCAGCTGGTGAAGGACCAAGAGATGAGTCACCCATCAACAAACAAAATACGATTTCTCTTTTCTCTGACAGCAGCATGCTGAGGTGATGACTGATAAGGTGGGGTAACAGACTATGAAGTATATTATTGACAGCAGTTCTAACATGGTAAGCAAGTTGACACCCTAATAAATAAGGCAGCCTTATACTTCAAGTGTCTCTCAGAAATAGACAGATAGATAGACCTCCTATTTTCCTATATTTCCTATTTCCTTCTATCAGGCTATATAGGAAACTTTAAAATATTGCCTCTCTGCAATGGAAATAATATTGGCATCCAAATGAACAAAGCACCAAACATTTCACCTGACAAGCTGAAGTGAGCAAAGCGCTGGGGTTCTTGTGAACTACGGTCTGCAAGTTTTATCCCATTCACCTAGCAGCTCAACTGTTGGAACTCTGAATTTCCATACATTTGGTGATGAATAATGATGATGATAATGAGACTTGCATTCGCATCCTGCCCGAGGCACAGCAAAAAACCAGGAACTGATCCTCCACTACCTTGTATAATCATTTCCACCTGTGAATAATGAGCCAGTTTCTCTCCACTGACTAAGCCCTTTTGCAATGCTTAAGCAGTGGGGCAAACAGCTGACATAACGCTAGCAGAACTGGCTCCTACACCAACTGTTTACACCATCCATAAGAGATGCGTTGGAGCAGGATGAAGTTTTTTGGGGGGTAAGTGGAATGTACCTGTGCTCTGCTGCTTCTCAGTTGGTGTTTGGCCCCTGAGGGACTTACCCAGGTTCCATAAATTGGTATGGTGCAGATCAGTTTACAAAATCAGGGGGCCCTAGGCTCCTGCATTCAGTGCCACTCTTCTTTCTGCCAACAAATCTCAGCATAGGAGGGAATCCGAGACCAGTGCATGCAAAGAGAGGTGAAATCATTATCTACTGCCAGAGCGGAATTCTTCACTCCCACCTAGCAGTAATGTTTTACACCCAATTTATGCTCCTGTAAACAACTAGACAAGGTGTGAAGCACTGGAGAAGCGGGTCCTCGAGGGAGATGTACAACAGAATAAAAACAAATACAATGTAATAAAAACATAATAAACATAATAAAAAGGCACTTCTCTTAAAATTCAAGCACATAAAAACAGGATATAATCCACCGTAGAGAAAGGGAAGTTATGCATATATACCAAAGGAGGTACTGGACAGGCATATGAGCACACTACTGAAACAAAAATAAGCACTTACCAACAGTTCCCAGTCTGTGGCATCCTACGATAACTCCACATTTCCTTACGCATTTAAAACAAATTAACATCCAGAACAGCAGCAATGCTGCAGCTAATCTGATGGTATATGTGCAGATAAATATTGACTTTTTAATGGCTACCAGTCTAATCTTTGTGAAAACAGTACATTTCCTGGTTTAGCTGGGCTGCTAAATTTTCTCCTTCTAATGAGTGAGGTGCATCTCATGTGCTAAATTTGAGATTATTAATTCAATGATCTCAGGAGCTCCAACTGCAAGAGAGAACAGACTGATGGATACCAGAGAGACTTCTTCAATTACTGATTGACAATGTCAGAAATGGAAAACACAGCTAGCCATTTGGAACCCTGTCTCAGACTCACTGAATTTCTCCAGATTTCAACTGGAGGAGCTGAGATAAAGTGAAGACTATGGACCATATTCTTAAGAGAAAGAGCTGTCCTTCATGTTGATGTTGACCTTTGATCAAGCACGACTCAGGAAGTTATAATCAAACAGGAACATTAGTGCATCTCCTTTATGCACCACATGCTTTATCATGTATATTTTTGTGGTGGGTATTAAAGACTGCTAGATGAAATTGAAATTCCTTTGAAATTACACATCACAGACACATTAATGCCAAAGGAGTTCATCATGATTAATGATATAATGCATACCAAAGGAATTAATGATAACTTGCCACACGTAATAGCTTGCCACCTCATCAACTTGAGACACTCAATTTTGCAGTGCCCTTTTCATAAATGTAATCAAGCCAAAAGTTCATTAGCCACATGCTTGAAATGTGACCTATATAAACAAAACAGAAATCCAACTATGGATTTTTATTTCAATTGTTTCTATCCAGACTCTTTACGAGGTTCCGGTTTATCATTAACAGTGGAATAAGTGCTTGATTCAGTGCCTACTGAAGTCAACGGAAACCCTCCTGTTGACTTCAATTAACTTTGGATCAGGCTTTAATTCATTTACTGCCTATTCTGAATGTTTGCTTCTGTATTCAGGGCCATATTCTGGCTGTTCTTGTGTTGTTGTGTGAGGTGAAGGAAAGAAGGTTTAGGAAAGCCAGAACTGTGACACTTGGGCTTCCTGAGTGCAACCTACCAACCAAGGATTCACAGAGCTATCTGCAGTGCTCGACAACTCAATAGGGTTGTGTCTGGGTGTGGCAGATGTATCGTTATGGCCCCACAATGTTCTAGAATCAATTGGTAGCTTGGGGCAGGCACTGGGAGGACTCCACTCTTAAAAGGGTGTAGCCAATGTACAATCTCCTAGTATCCTTGGAGGCATTCTACCTGTATGTAACAGTAGAGGCAAAATGCCTCCAAAAACTGCCAGTTGTTTAAGGCAACTCTCTATGCTTCTCATGCCTGGGGCTAGTAAAGTCATAAACTAGTTCTACACATTTATATTTTTTAAGCTTTAACACAGGATATTCCACAGTTTAACTGTGGGGAAGGAGGAGGGGAACAAAGGATGGATGGCATTATTCCAAGTGCTAAATGCATTCTTTACAGAATCTATGTAAACTGACAATATAAATATGCACAGAGAAACTGGCCTATGTAAGGCCCATTTAACATCATTTCAGTTATTATATCTTCCCTGTAGTCTGAGTGTGTGTTTTAAGGAGGAGTTTAAACGGAGAGGGTGGACATTTGAAACACAAGGAAAAAGAAGAGATAAAAAGGTATCATATAAGGCATCACAGAGGAGTGACCAAAGACATGGATGGGAGAAAGATGCAAAATGATTAACATTAACAAGGGCATTATTAGATGGAAAACAAAATCATGTACAGCTGAGATTTTCAAATGAGGCCAAGGGATGTAGACACCAAGTGTCAAATTTTCAAGGTATTTAGTTGCCTCAAGATGCAGATAGCTGCCTACTGGGATTGTCAAAAGTGCCAAAGCAGGCTAGGTACCTGACCCCCATTCATTTCAATTGATTGAGTTAGGAGACTGTCAAAGTTCCAAAGCAGGTCAGTCTCACCAGGTGCCTAAAATACCTTTGCAAAACCTGACCCCCAAATCATAATTTTCAGTGGGAGTTGGGCACCTGGCTGCCCTTTGGGCCTTTGAAAGTTTCCATTTTCCTAATTACAGGAAATTAATAAAACGTTTCTGAAAGAATTTGATCTTTTAGAGTTCAAGTAATAATGCCTAGCTCTTACACAGCGCTTTCCATCAGCTGATCTCAAAGCGCTTCTCACAGGAGGGCAGTATCATCATCCTCATCATGCAGATGGAGAACTGAGGCACAGAGAGAGGGCGGGGGGAAGTGACTTACTCAAGGTCACCCAGCAGGCCAGTGGCAGAGCCATGAATAGAACCCAGAACTTCTGAGTCTCAGTCCAGTACTCTAGCCAATGGGCCAAGCTGCATTCCATTTCACACCTTACCTTGTCACCGGGCTCTATTCAGGTTCTCTTACTCAGGCTGAGGGGCACCTTATCTCATGGTTAGTTCCAAAAGATACTAATCACTGAAAAGAGTAGTGGAGAGTGACTCACCATTACCAGGTAATATCCTTGAATTCAGACTTCTTTTGTTCTGATCAATCAAGATCATTCATTCTGTTAAATCAGATGCCCGTCTTAACTATCTGCTAGTTAATATTCTGTTTGCTAAGTTGACTAGGATGTGATTTCTGGAACACAGTCAGAACTTCGGAGCCTTTTAAATTGGTCCGCACTGTTATCATATTAACATAATGTGAAAGCTACAAAGCTATTATGAGAAAAAAATGTGCAACCATGCATGCTGGTATTAACAAAGCAGCCTCAAGTCAAATAATCTTCTTGATCATATTTACAATTTATCTTGTTTTGCATCTTTAAGGTTTTTAGCTTAAGGTTTCTTTTAAATTACTGTGCAGACATAATTGATGTATATATTTTCAGGAAGTCAGAGAAACTCAAGCTTAGCACTTCCCATTTAGCTCAATGTGATTTTTATAATACGTCTTATTTTTCAGTGGTTCTGTATTAGGCATATTTGTGCCAAAGAGATTCAGCAGAACCTGATCCAAAAATCTGACTTTCCTATCAGGAAGCAAGATCTGAAAACAACAATCCAAAGTACATTAGGGGAAGTGACATGTTCAGTAAACTGAAAAAGACATTTCCTGTAAATCATCATGCTATGGTAGATTAAGTTATAAACTTCTTAGGACAAAGGAAGAAGATTCTATTTCATTCAGTTTCTTATAATGCAACCATCAATAAAGATTGCATCTTTATAGTTTATTTATTTACTTGCTTATTTTTATCTAGTGTTTCTATACTTTGTGTTTTGCAGATAAGTAGCATTTTTCAATTTGGGGGAAAATATCAAACCAAGAGATTCAAGAAACAAGGCCAGATTCTAATCTTTAATAAACAGTGCATTTCTCCAGGTAATACAGCAAATCCTCTACTCTATTTGCTGTGAGTGTCAAAGCATCTAACACTATTTACCAGGCATGCAAAGTTTCAGTATAGAGATGAGATTTTAAAACTGAAGTGTTTCTCAGTATCTTCTAAAGCAAGGTACCCTTCTAGTTTATAATGACTGAGAAATGTAGACATGGATGCAGTACCTATGCTCCAGAAGGATCACAGATGGCCCGATAGAGGAAGAAAATTTTGGGGAGATGTTTTAAAATGGTCCATGGACTGGACCATCCTGGCTCGATTAAGACTATCAATAGGCAGTTGAGCATCACTTCCCCACACTGAGCTCTACTGTGTCGAGTGGAAACTTGGTACAGAAGAGAATCCAGGCAGAAGACGTTCTATCCTTTTTGTTTAAGTTAATTATTTGGTCTATGGATGTTATTCAGAGGAAATGCTACAAAGCCTTCCTTTCACATAGCTTTTCAATCAGAACCAAAATGGCACTCCCACCAGCAACACCATCCTGCCATACCCTAAGCAGAGCTTTCTATAACCCAAAAAGGGAGAAGAATCAGAGACTCCATGAAGTCCACCAACACTGCTGCCGATCTATATTCTACATGGTAGGGGGAGTGACAAATGTTATGGGGAGAGACAGTACAATACCCTAGAATAGATTTCATGTAGAATTGCCCTCATTTTTCCACCTGTCTCTTTCTTGGTAAATGCATATTCAGCCAGAATGTAAAATGGCCAAGGAGGATGCCACAGGAAAGTCAAGGAACTGTTTTTTAAAAAAGAAAACACTCAAATATTAAGCAGCCTATAACTGAAAAGTGTTGAATAAGCTACACATGGTATTATCCCTGGGGAAAGTAAACCTCTCTACCTATTTCCTAACTTCTACTTTTGGTTCTTAAACCGTCTCTACTTCAATCTCTTTTGATTTCTTCTTTCCCCTCTTTTATGTTTGTCTTGCAAACATGCTTCTGTGCCTTACGTCATTCCACTTTGTTCTCTCAGCATCTGCCTTTAATTTCCCATTGACCCTTTCACAGGACACTGGTCATGAGGGCGTTGCCTTGAGATCAATCTAATCCACTCACCATGAATTTCTATTACCGGGGCAGACAGTATAACTGATTATGGAAGATAACGCTTTTAATGCTTCTTAACTCAGCAGCATTTGAAGCCAGGAGCTTTGAAAAAGCTAATTTGGAAGAAAGCAGAAAAGAGAAATCACAAAATCTAATATGATTTCCAGTTAGTGATTGATGTGTGTCACATGATTTTCGGGATCTATATCGATAAGCCTCATAATCATGTCTGGGGTTAATCTAAATTTACCCTTAATCATTTAAAATGCCCACTTATCCTTAACTCCTCTCCTTCCCTTTATCTATCTTACCGTTCTCCCTCATTCCTTCTAACCAAATAGATCCTTCTCTTCTCCTCAACCCTGACACACAACTGACTTTACAATCCCTACATTTCCCTGTCTCTAACTTTGGTGAAGCATCAAACCAGTAAGAAACCCAAGGTTCCTTATCAAAGCCCAGTGTTTCTATACGCTGCTGCAGTTAATGAAGTAAGCCTGGGGCAGGAAGTTAGGAATCTTCTGAGTTCTAAGCCTGGCTTTGACAATGACTTCCTTTGGAGTCCAGAATAAGGGGTGTGGAGATATATACCCCCCCCCAGCCTCCTAGTGTTTGGGGGTGAAGGATTCACTAACCATTAGGGGTTCCCCTGGGGAACCTGAGCCCCCTGCAGACTGCTGCAGAAGGGGTAAGACCATCACCCTGACCCCTTTATGGTGATGTGTGACCAGGGGGAACAAGAAGAAGCAGTCTGAGAAAGCACGGGCTGGGCAAGTGGAGAGTTCCCTTGTGCCCTCCCCACACAAACAGAAGGCAAAAATCTCTGCCTGGCCCTTGCTAAATCCTGATCCTTTCCAAGTCAGGATTTGGCCTTATGGACCAGATTTTCCAATCTGAAAGGCCACCAATTTAAAGGACAATGTTAGAAGTAGATCTGGTGGAAATTTTCCAACTAAAAACACTGAAGGAAAATGAAAAAAATTGTGGAAAAAATTCATATCTAATCTCTCTCTCTCTTCCATGAAAACTGGACAGTGCTTCATGGATTTTTTTAAAAAACAAAATAAATTTGAAACTTCACACCAGGAACAATTGGCATTGTGAGAACTTTCCCCATAACCTTGATTTCACATCTTACAGTTATTATGGGTTCTTTCAAAGCATGTGGTTTGCACCAATGACTGATCTTCTTTTCGACTCCTGGCTTGAAAATTCTTATGATCCCACCTGTCACAGGTGAGGGATAGGTTGTGATGTATGTACCAAGGAATGGAGCTATTAAATGAATATGAACGAATTCATTCAATGAATTGGAAAGCAGGGACCAAATGACGTCTGGTCCTGAGCTGATGCATTAAAAGGGCAGTGGTTGCAAAGAGACCTTTTCCCAGTGCACCCACAAAGAAAACAGCCACTAGGGATTGGGTGCCGGCTCCCATTTCCAATAGAACCCACAGCCCCAGAGGAACACATCTGGTTGCAGAGAGGACGACGCATTGGACTGTTCCCCAGCAGATCATGCTGTTGGGAGAATGCTTTGGCTATGTCTTTTGAAAGGTGTGTAAGGTCCCATCGCTTTCTCCCAGGTTAGAGCTCCGAGGATCTGGAGCAGATACTCTGCATTTCACGGTGTCAAGTATCAGGGGGTAGCCATGTTAGTCTGTATCTACAAAAACAACAAGGAGTCTGGTGGCACCTTAGGGACTATCTGTTAGTCTTTAAGGTGCCACCAGACTCCTTGTTGTTTCTCCATTTCACAACTCCCAAGCCAGCAGGGCAAGCCAATGTAAGTTCCTAGACTCTGGCAGTATAAACTTGCACTGTTCCCCCTAGTACTGCTGGATTATGAGATTTCCTTTCCCCTACTTGGGCTATTCCTATGTACTAGACCGGACCACAAGAATGATACCATGGGAGATGTATTGGGAAGAGTTTGTGTGAGGATCTGTGGGTCTAGAAACTGGGGCTGCTAGTCCCTGAGCAACTGCTGCATCCATGCCATGACCCAGCAGCTCTGGCAATGCCCCCATAGACAGACTGAGCACTTTGTGAGCCCAAGCACCACAGGATGTGCCACCCAAAGAGGGCCAAATTGGCAGCACTCCTGGGGCTCCTGATAGGCCTGAAGAGGACACCGTGCAACTAAACCGATCCTCAGCCAGCTGCTAGGACAGACCTTGCTCCTGCCTTGTGCCTGTCCTGCTCCAGTGCACTCCAGCCCTGCTCCCTTTCCTGGCATCTAACTCTGGCTCCACACAGTGGGCCTGGTTATCCATGCCCGGGCCATGACCGGTTGTTTGGGAAGCGGGGTGCCTGAAGTTAAGATGAAGGGCCCTACCCTCAATACATGAGGATCCACCATCCTTTCAATTGTAAACACGTTTTATTTTTCCATGTCAGCGCTCGACTTCCAGAAAGTCTCATATTCCCCAGCTCACTGCCAAAGGTCACTAAGACTGGAACACAGCTCGGCTTAGATTCACACATAACGGAAAAAAATGGAAAAAAAAAAATCACAGGCGAGAAAACAAACCACTGCTCTCAGAGTCACTGGCACTACAGGCTGGACAACATCAACCGAAGCTTGGCTCATCTTCCTGATAGTCTCTGTTGCTACATCTGTGTCAGTTCAGCTGCTGGGCAAAAAAGACCAAATGAAAGCAGAGCTGTCAGCCCTTATGGAATAGCCCTATAGAAATGCATAGGGAATAGAGACCCTACTGAATTTTAAAACCAATCTATGGAATTCTATAGCACACACAATGCTCTGATACATTTGTTAGGTGTTTAGAGTTATTTCTCTAGAACACTATTTAATTACTATTGATATTAATTACTTAATATACTATATTAATTACTTTTATCCCCATCATAGCTTTTCCCAAGGGATTCCCAACTCCTAAGGGAAGTTCCTGACAGAGGCTTAAGGGAGAGTTGGGTTTTGTTTCTCCTGTTTTGCAGTCTCTCCCTCCTCCCTCTCACCCTTTTCCTCCCTTTCTGCCTTCTGAACCTGCCCATTTCCCTTCATTCCGCCTCATCCTCTAGGCCTGTCGGTGGTATGGGAGTGTTGCTCTCCTGTGAACAGACCAGCCTGCCTCTCTCAGGGAATACACTATCAACAGTTCTTCTAGCTCTGCCTGATACATATGGCTACTTGGCAGAGAACAGCCTGAGAGGATATGTTATAAATTCCTTGGGTCAGGGACTTTTCGTACAGCACCTAGCACAATGGGGTCATGGTCCATGACTAGGGCTCTTATGCACTACGGTAATAAAATGAATAGGGGGGAGAAAGCATAGAAAAGGTGTCAAATAAGAGATTCTGGCTCCTTTTCACTCTGGTTGCTGTTCATATCAGAAGTAGTTTCTGCCTAAGGCCCATTCTGTCAGCCAAGGGTCATTGGAGTGCAATGCATTCTACTCCTCCTACCTCTTCACCAGCTTGACATATCCAGAGGTTTTCCTACCCCAGAGGATTCTCCAGCCTGTGCCTACTTGTGTCAGTTTTCCATCCCGCTTTGAGATGCCCAAATGGGAGAAGGCGCAGGACCAGGAATGTGGTTTGTAACCCTCCGAATCCCAACCTCTAAATAGCCAGCATCATGTACAGTAAAATCATTCACAGGTGCTGCACTGTTTCCTTTATCAATTTTTGTTGGAAGAGTTAAATAGGATTCTCCACAGAATCAGAAACAAACATAATTCCAGACTCTCATGCATGACTTGAGAAAATTCTTAATTATCGGAGCATGATCAGTTTTCATTGCCTACAGCCCCGGCTGCATGTCCAGCTGTCTATTCTCTTTGCTCAATATTATAATAACAAATCAATATGCCTTCTGGTATTAATCATTCCATCAAAATGGTTGCTACAGCTGACAGATGTGTTCAAGCCATTAGTCTTAACTTAATATCAAATCTTCTGGGAAAGTCCTAACGAAGTTAGAGGATGATTACATTTTTTTAATAGGTATTCTGGACCATTTTATAGAATTTAATAGAAAACCTTATCCTTACTATGGAAATTTATAGCATGGTTAAATTCTATAGGGTTTTTTTAAACTTCATTTCCATAGAACACTATTGCATTTCTGTAGATCTCTAGAGAGTTCATCTCTGTTAGATTCTCCAGGATTTTTACAAAAGGTAACAGGAATAAGCATACTGGCTTTCCTTACACAACTGAGTTTGGAAAGGAGAGACATTGGGGGCCATGGCAGGTTCCGCTGTTCCCACCATGCAGGAATTAGGTAGAAGGCTGACAGTGCTATCAGCAGGACTCAGCAACCTCAGACAGGACAATGTTTTGGGCCAGTGCCTTTCTGCAACAGCTGTAAGGACTACTACTGGGCATGCTCCCTCAGCACACCCCGGTCCATTCTGCTTCCATCTCCTCTGCACAGATCGAATAGCTCGTGGATGCTTCAATTCCATCCCCTTCACCCAAACATGGCTCAGAGGGGAGAACATAATATTTATTCTTTCAAATGAATTCCTCATTCTGTATTGAATAAAGAACTGAGAGTATTATTGTTCCAACCACTTGTACAATATCCTGGATAGAATAGATGGGGATGAGCTTGCATTTGAGTTTTCCATACCCATCATTGATGGATAGGTAACATAGGTCCAAATCCTGAGCTAGTATAAATCAACTGCAGTGGTGCCATTCCTATTTATCAAATGAGGATCTGGCCTTCACAGCCAGCCATGGACTCAGCAGTAAAAAGGGAAAATGTATAGAGCTGGGGGAATAAAAGATGTTATGGTTTGCTGGCAATTCCCCTTCCCCAACCCACACACACACACCAACCCCAGAAATGAGGGGGGGGGGGGAAGACATATTGATTTGGATTAAACAAAAATGATTTTTTAATTTACATTTTCAGAAAGTCAAAGTAAAAAAAAATGTTGGGGATTGAAACATTTTGTTTGCCCTTACTCAATTTATTTTTCATTTTTATTAGTTTTTTTTATTTTTTTTAAAGGATTTAGGACAAAAAATGAAAGGAGATTGCAAAACAACTTTGTTTCGGTTCTGGGATTCATTTAGGTTTTGTTGGTTTGTTTTTTACCCGAAGCAATTTGTTGAAATAGACAGAAATTTGTGAAAAGTTTAGCTGTGGCTGAATCTGCATATCTTGCTAAAAAAAGTTTCAGTCAAAAACAGTTCACATACATGCAGCTCATCTTCTTGCCATACCAAGATTAAACTGTAGAGAATAGTTTTGAATATCTCCAGTGATAGCACCATAAAAATGTTGTATAATTAATGCACACAAAAGACCTAAATACTCCCTCATGTAACCCTCTCAAATTTAGAATATAAAATAGCAGATTCAAACCACAAATCTATTTATGGAAATTACAGAAAATGTTAATTACATTTATTTTCTTTTTCCAACCACAATGATCTGGTTTTATTTTTACATTAGTTATTTTGAGCTATGAAAAAATTCTGAACTACTGTCACCGAAATTAAATACTACAACGGAACAAAGCATATCAAAGTGCTTTAAAAAAGGAACCAATTGTGTCAGCAGGAGTGAGATTCTAGGAGAAAAACACCACGTAAGCAGCACAGGACAACAGTAAATTACTCACAGTTGTGCTGTGATTCATCAAGACATTTTATTGCGACAATGAGAGTTGAGATTTAATTTTAAGTAAGGGGAGGGACCTGATTTTTCAATTTAAATCTGATCAAAATGTGCAAATAATAATAAAAAAAATAGTTAATTTGAAGAAGTCCTTGAATTAAACTAAGTGGATAGAAATATTCAAGTTGTTAGTTTCAATGGGCTTAGATTTACAAGCCTATTTTATAGGCTGGGACTCCTATTACAGCAATGCTTTTAAAGTAAAATGGAGAAATCTTTTCATTGATTGCCACAGGAGGCTGCTTCAGAAGGTTTTGTTAGCTGCAAGTTGAACACTTGCAAGGGTCTTTGTTGCTCTAAAATTCAGGAACATAAGAAAAGACCAGAGAATGAGAAATAGGAAAGAAAGGGTTATGGGGTCAAATGAAGGGAAAGGCAGAGGTGTAGCTGTAGTGCTTTGTCTTCCCACTGATCAGACAGAAATCTGTCTGATACTGTAAAAAAAAAAAAAAACATAAAAGACATTGGTCCAGATTTATCCCTGCTGTAAGTCCATAGGCTTTGGTTAGCCTATGGCAGGAATGTAATAAGAAGACCTAGCTCATTTCATCTGCAGATTTCAAAGCTCTTTACAAAGGAAGTCAGTATCATTATCCCCATTTTACAGATGGGAGACTGAGGTGCCATGATTTGCCCAAGGTCACCCAGAAGGCCAGTGGCATAGCTGGGAATAGAATCTCTGTTTGCTAGCTCACACGGGCACCATAATCAGCTCACTGCTTGCAGCCCTAAGATATAGCAGAACACAGCCTGCCTTAGTAAGAAAATGGCACACTGCAAGAAAATGGCACACAAGTGTGGCTGGGAATATGCAGGAATTAAGAAACTCCCATTGCTGCAATGAAGCACTCAATGGCAGTGAAAAATATTACAACAATGTTGGACAGAAAGACGTTTTCCCAACTGTGTAATTTCTTTCAGTAATTTGCTTTGCTCACATGTATAGGAGGAAGCAAGGATGCACACACAGCGCCAACATGAAACACAGATACCATGTTTCATTCCAAGGACAAGCTGCTGTGAAAATGGGTAGTTCTTTTGCCAGCTGAAAAAAGGCCAGTACGTTGCTTTGAATTTTCAGGAATAGTTGTCATATTACTACCGAGACAGCAAGGCCAACGCCAATGGATCTGGGAGGACAACATGACATTCCAAGCCAGGCACCCAGTAAGACCTGAGGGAAATATTCTGTAATAGTTTACCGCAAGTGCTTAAACACAACTTCAACAATAATTATAGATGGTAAATAAAACTAGTGATGCAAGAGCCTTGGAAATTTTGGTTAGGTTGGGTTCAAATGTTTCTCCAGACTCTATGTATTTGGCAAACTGGGAAATCTGGCAAAATGAGAACAGTAGGTTACCAGGTCATTTCTTCTTGAGATTTCTGATACTTCCCGTGCTTCTTTCTAGTTCAGTTAAAAGTAGTATTTTGGGGACTGCTCTAGCCGTGAAAAGCAGCCTAAAACCTGTTGGGTATGCCCACTTGCAAAAGGAGAATCTCTCGGTGGAATAGAGCTGCCACAGAGCACAGATTTCTTCACGAAGAGGAAGTCAGCCAGAATATACTTGCACCCCAGCAATCCCTTGAAATAGCCTTTTAGAGCTGTGGTAAGCTGATTTAATTTGCACCGGAGGTCAGCTCAGCCCTCAGTTGGCTCCAGAATCAGGGAAATGCCAGGGACTGTAAACCACTTGTGTCTCCCGCCCCCACACACTGAGCACAAGTTGGCCAGACCGCCAGGGAGTGCTGGATTGCGAGAGCAGCATGTCTCACAGCAATATTCCGACCTGTTTAGGCACCAGGCTGTAACCTGGAAGGTGTTCAGACACTACAGTCCCTACGTAGTATCATTGATTTCAATAGACTCAGTGGAGCCATGCTGATTTACACCAGCTAAGGATCTGGTCTGCAGATTAGATCGGCACTGGAGCGTGGAATTAAAAGATACCATTAAGTATCCAAACTATTCTAAATCTCATAAAGGAAAAAAAAAAAAAAAGAGGGAGGATGGTTTGGAGTGAGATTTGTACCTAAATCCCATCCCTCAAACAAAATATCTTCTTAATTTGGCAAATTTGCCCCGATGTCAGATCTGATGCCAGCTTTTCAAGTGAGAATATCCCAGACAATTTCTTGCTTTAGAATGAACACATTCCAGTGTGAATTTGGTTCTAATGTTAACCCTCAAAAACTGGCACATTATATTCAGGGTCCACCTTTTGCCAAGCTGACAAGAAGGTCCTGACAGCAATCCATCTCAATCAAAGAGATAACTGGTCACCAATCAGAGACTGGTCTCTGTGGTCCATAAGGAATGTGACTATTGTGCAGAGCAAGCAATGCTTGCACAAGGACACTCTCAAGGTATTAATGAGCTTTACAATATTTATCTTACAATATAGGCAACACTTCAGGAGCTTAAACAAGTTTATAAGCCAAATTTGCTTTTCTCCATCTACACAACATCTTATTCTATTTTTATTTTCCATAAGCCTTTGTTACGAGTCTGGCTTCTATATACGTTCTATCCATATTCATTTTACCAAGGGACGTGGTGGATTCTTCATCAAGACTGGATGTCTTTCTGAAATCTATGCTCTAGTTCAACTACAAGTTATTGGGCTCAAGGAAGGAATCACTAGGTTAAGTCGAATGGCTATTGTTATGCAGGAGGTCAGACTAGGTGATCATACTGATACCTTTTAACATTAAAATCTATGCCTATAGGAGATATTTTTGTGTGACCTTATGTATTTGGTGGAAACAAGAAGAAATCCAAACCTTTAAAAATCCAAGGAGAACTCAATGCATTGCACAGTTCACTGACTGAGAACTGGCAGTGATGTATCTTTGCATTTTGTGGATCCATAATAAATATAATGAATCTATATAGCAGTCTCCTAAATTTTCAGAGGTGAAAATAGACTGAGCCACAACATTTCTATTAGTATCAAAGCTAGAGCCCAGTATATCAGTAAATGTCCTGTAAAAAATTAAAATAATTACTGTGAATACAAAGCACAAGTTCTTTCATTATTTAGTGTTGGATATTAGTTTTTTCTTAATTTACCAAAATAATATGACTGGCCTTTGGGCTGATGTTCTGTGATTACCTTAAAAATAATAAAGGGAAAAAAAGAAGGGATAAATTCTCATAGCCTACATAGTAACTTACTCGATGAGCAATCCTACTGGAGTCAACAAGGCATTAGAACTAGCCCTGCAGTAAGCTGCTACTAACCTAGAATATCAGAACCTGGCCCCAAAACATTGAGTCAATTTTTGACAATCTAGCACCTACCAGACTGCACAGGAGCAAACCTCTAGCAAGCAGGTATATGGGCACAGATGTCAACACGATAGCAATTGAGCTGAGAAAAATAGCACAAGTTATAGGTGCAAATAATTGCACATTACACTTGCAAATCATGGCCTGCAAACTGCAGGCACAATGGGTCAAAGCCATGGGCAAATTAGACTTGGAACTTTTCTAAAAAAATCTAGAGTCTGCTTCTAGACTGAGGTTTATGTGCCATGCTACAGAACTAAGCAAACTTTTACGACCAAATTATAAATCCCTGAAGATAGAATAACTAATGATACACCCTTAACTAGATTAGTATTGGCATGTACAGCTAAGGAAGCCCACGGTTACTTAGTTTTAAAAGGTTTCTAATCTTGTAATGAAGCTATTTTTTTTGACCATTCCCCAAACAGAATCTGATTTGAACATTAGAATGCAATTAATCATGTATTTGAGTATCTCGTTTGAAATAATTTATTCAGATCCAAGAAAGTATATTGCACACATGATTGCATTATGTATAAGGAAAATAAACTGCATAATTGAAATGCATCACATAAATTATTCATCATAAAATGAAACCCTCTTGAGTAAAGACATGGGGTCTGTTTCTCTACTGTCTTGCATGTTGTGTAGCAATTGACACCTCTGAACATTGAGGGTAAAACTCTCCTATTCTGATAGCTTTGTACACTCACTTTACACACCCATATACTGCTATGCAAGGTGGAGAATCAGACCTACAGTACCTGAAAAGTAACATGAAGAAATGAAAGGAAATCTCAGCAGTCCAGCTGGAGTTCTGCATTAGGCCACTAGATAGCAACCTTCTAACGCTGCACACACAGTTCTTTGGAAACCCCTGAAATAAAAATAGAAAAGGAAAGGAATTCTTTATATGAACATGAAATGATCCCTCAGAAAGGTGCAGTACAGAGCACATGGGTTATTCCCCCGCCCCCCATACACAGGGACTCTACCTTCAGATATCATCCTGACCATGGACATACTCGTAAGCAGTAAGCGCTTTGCTTCAACAGAGTGTTTGAAAGCACTGCATGCTGATGCATCAGGTTCTAGTCTACGTAGATCAAATCATGACCTCTGGTCACACCTACACAGGAGAATTTGGAGATGTAATGTGCCCCTTTACTATGATTGCCCATACCATGGGCCCAGTACAACAGGGATGGGAGGGCTCTTACTCCCTGAGTCAGCAGAGCTGAGCTTGCACAGAGTGGGAGAAAGCTATACCAGCACCTTTACCTGATGTCACTTATATTCCTCCAATAACAAGGAAGAAATCAGGAGCCAAATTGTGATTCTCTGAACACAAAGAGGGCTGACACCCCCTGCAAGTCCCCTGCAGGGAATACCCCCAGAGGAGTGGAATTTTTAGCAGGTGTGGCATCAGATTTTCTGCTTCCTCTGCCTGTCTTCTTCGAGCCCCCAGCCAGGAGACAGCAGAGATGCATTGAGGGCAGGAAAAGAGAGTGGCCAGAACCACTAGAACCTTGA
Organism: Malaclemys terrapin pileata; assembly: GCF_027887155.1. Lineage (NCBI taxonomy): Eukaryota > Metazoa > Chordata > Testudines > Emydidae > Malaclemys > Malaclemys terrapin. The sequence continues at coordinate 8,563,249 of NC_071513.1, read as the reverse complement.
GGATCATAGCCAGATGGGGCAGATGAGAGCAGTCCTCTAATTCTATGTCTAGGATCAGGCAGACAGTCAAGAGCGTTTACATGCCCAAAGTTACACAAAGGTTTAAAGCTTTGCAGGCTCAGCTCCTTACTTTGCAAGCTGCCCTGTTGCGATCCCTAGGTGTATTCAAGGCGCGGGTACTATTCAATAAGAGCAATAGCATTAGCACTGGCCCTTGATGTCCTCTTTTACCCAATCCAACATCATTTTTAACTCAGTTGCTAGGAGCACCATAAAACCATACATTTAGCAAAGCTAGCCTTTCATTTTTCCTCCCCAAGTAGTGTTGTGATTTATATTTTATTCTCGGTTTATTTATGTCGCATATGAATGCTGAGATCTGTTTATCAATTCATTTCACCTGCTCCTTGAAGAATGGCAGTGGAAGATATTGATAGGAAAGTACAATTCTTGAGAAACATTCATTTTGATTGTTTCAATACTACCTAAGATAGATAAGGGCAGAGCATCTCAGCTGCTTAGAACAATGACATTCTTAGGTGGCATTACTTGTTCTTGGAAGTAACTGAATTCCTTTTGCTTGCACTTATTCACAATATCTATACACAGTTTTGTCATAGTTTCCTGATAACTACTGCTATCATTTCAGGGGTTTGATTAATTTATGTTGTAACCTGGAATTAGACCTCACTGATCTGTTACTTGGAATAGACTGGGGTTTCATCGGGAAGTGTTTGAAACAGGCAATTAAAATGTTATCCACCCAAAGGGGAAATGTATCTTAAGTGTTCCTTTTTTTAGTCCTCTTTGTACAATCATAGAACCATAGGGTTACAAGGAACTGCTAGGGTCATCTAGTCTACCCTCCTGCCAAGATACAGGATTTGTTGGATCTAAACCAACCAAGACAGATGGATCCAGCCTCCTTTTGAAAACCTCCAATGAAGGAGATTTCACAACCTCCTTAGGCAGGCCATTCCACGGTCCTCTTCTTACAGTTAGGAAGATTTTCCTGAGATTCAATCTAAATATGTTATAATGTAGTTTAAACCCATTGCCTCTTGTCCTGCCCTCTGTGGCAAGAGAGAACAGCTTTTCTCCATTTTTTTATGGCAGCCCTTCAAGTATTTGAAGACCACTATCATGTCTCCCTTTAATCTCCTCTCTTCCAAATTAAACAGACCCAGTTCCTAGAGCCTTTGCTCATATGACTTGCATTCTATCCCTTTGATCATCTTTGTCACTCACCCCTGGATCCTTTCCAGTTTCTCCACATCCGTTCTATATACTAGTGTCCCAAACTGGACACCGAACTCCAGCTGAGGCCTAACCAGTGCCGAGTAGAGTGGTACTATCACCTCCTGTGACTTGCATGCTATGCCTCTGTTAATGCAACCTGAAATTGCAGTTGCTTTTTTAGCAACAGCATTGCATTGTTGACTCATGTTGAGATTGTGATCCACCACAACTCCCAAATCCTTCTCAGCAGTGCTGCTACCAAGCCAGTTCCCCCCCATTCTGTATTTGTGCATTTGTTTTTTCTTCCCTAAGTGTAGCACCTTACTTTGTTGAATTTCATTTTGTTGTCTATAGCTCAGTTCTCCAAATTATCAAGATCCCTCTGAAATTTATCTCTATCCTCCAAAGTATTGGCAACCCTCTGCCCCCGCAAATTTGATCAGTTTGCTCTCTATTCCTACATCCAGGCCATTAATAAAGACGTTAAACAACACTGGACTCAGAAAAGATCCCTGTGGAACCCCACTTGAAACCTCCCTCCAATATTACATGATAACTTTATCAGTTACTCTTTGGTTGCAGTTGTTTAACCAATTACGTATCCACTTAACGGTAGTTCTGTCAAGCCCGCATTTCTCCTGCTTACTTATCAGAATGTCATATGGGACTGTGTCAAAAGCCTTGCTGAAGTTCAGGTATATTATGTCCACCATTCCCCCTATCCACCAAACCCATTACCCTGTCAGAGAAGGAAATCAAGCTGGTTTGGTGTGATTTGTTCTCGGTAAATCCATGCTGCCTCCTAGTGATCATCCCTTCATCCTCCAGGTATTCACAAATTGAATGTTTTATGCATTGATCTAGTAGCTTTCCAGATATCAAAGTCAGTCTGACCGGGTTATAGTTCCCCAGCTTGTCCTTCCCCCCCTTTTTAAAGATGGGCACTATGTTAGCCCTTCTCCAGCCTTCCAGAACCTTTCTTGCCATCCATGAGTTGGCAAATATTATTGCCAGTCGCTCTGAGATTTCTTCAGCTAATTCCTTCAGTACCCTCAGGTGAACAGCATCTGGTCTCACTGATTTAAATTAATTCAAATTGGTCAGAAGATCTAGGACGTGTTCTTTACTTATCCCGATCTGCCTCCCTTCCCCTTTATTGTCTGTGGTCACTTCGCTACTCGTCCGGTCACATATTGTTGTGTGAGAAGCCTGAAGCAAAGTAGGCATTGAGCAGCTCTGCCTTCCTATCATCTTCTGTTACCAGCTGATCTTCATTGAGCAGCGGACACACACCATCCTTGAGCTTTCTTTTTTGCCTGACATATTTGAAGAACTTCTTCTTGTTGTCTCTAATTGTCAGCGGTAAATCATTCTTTCCTGTTGGCTTTCCTGATTTTGTCCAGAGAATGTAGCAGTACATTAAAAACGTGCCTCAGTATTTATTTTTCTGTCATCGACACCTATTCACTTTTAGTACCATTTCCCCGTAAATTCTCCCAGCTTGGTATGTCCAAACAGTTTATAGACAGACAGGTCCCAGTCTGTGCCTAAACTCTCCCAAATTCAGGACCTGCTTTTCCAAAGTGTTGTTTTTTCTTAGACATTGAGCTGGTGCTATCTTTAGAACACCCCGCTCCCACTGACCATACCCACCCCAATGGGTGGACCTAGGTCTGAGTTATATAGGCCCCAGACCTTTCCTACTCCCAGCAGACTCTGAGAGGATTGGTAGTTAATTAAAGATAGCTGGACCACACCTTAGTTCTAATTTCCAGGGGGTTCACTTCCTATGGCTGCTTCTTTAGAATAATTTTTCCCACTCATGTGACAGTTTACTCTGTCAAATACCACTGTTAGATGGCCAGATTAGTCTGTTCAGGTATGAAGGGGAAATAAGTAACTCCCTGACTTTACTTCATTCCTTTTCATTACTGCCAAGCCCAAACATTCATGATTCAGGCCCCCAAAAATCAGGGGTTATTTTTACCTGCCTTCTGGTTTTTGAGCTTTTAGGTATCACATTTTCAACCCTGAGGGCTAGAAAACTTAATTTTATTTTAAATGAAAGCTGAGATTTTCACATAATCACCTGACTCCAGAACCTGGAGATTTAAGAAAAACAGTAAATATTTTGTGACTTACAATAAAATGGCTAGAGATAGCCACTCTGTAATTTACTCACCAGAGCAAGTAGGAAATAGGGAGATATTGATGTATTCTCTGGTCTGTTGTATTCCTGTGGCACTACAACTACACCATGACCCTAACTCAGTGCAAATTGCAAGGTTACAATCTACCTCAAAACAATATAGTCCAGAGCTAAACCACAAAATTAATAGTTTAGCTGCATTAATAAAAATCATTATAAATAGAGATTGAAATATGTAGAAATCTGAATAACATCACTTTCCCACTTCCATGTATTTCCATAAACAAACAATGCCAACCATAATTTGGAATGATTTACTTCAGATCAAACAAAAACAACAAAACAAGAAAGAACAAAAGTAAAATCTCCATCATAAAGAGCTCTGACAGGTGAACCATCTCTGAAATATGCTGTTCTACGTAACTTTGACTCATCTATCGTATCTAACCCTCAGGCCTTAAAAATGTAATAGAACAGTAAACTTCAGGGGGAAAACAGAGTTATAATTGTTGCATAGCTACATATGCCACAACCATCATTTTCTTCCTCAAAGGGTATGTCTACACTGCAGTCGAGAGGTATGACTTCAGCACATGTAGATATACCTGAGCTAGTTGTGAGCTAGCTAGATCAAAGCTAGCTTGAGTGATAACAGCCATGAAGCCATGGCAGTGTGGACTTGCCCCTGCCCATCACCAGTGTTGCAGTGGCTTCACATCCATTCTTACTCAAGCTACCTTTGATCTTGGGTATGTCTGCATGTGTTGAAAACACACATCCCAGTTGCAGCATAGACATACCCAAAGACATAAATTAAGTTTCTCTTTATGTCATTAAAACTTTTCTTTTAGCTTTAGGATCGTAGGGGTTCAGTTTGGCTTTGATATACAGCATATTATTATAGGTCTTGATTCACAATGATCCCAAACACCACATCTGGGAGACCACTCATGTATAAGCTCAATCCACCACACAGAAGTCAGGCAATACTGAGTTAAAGGAATGACTCATTCAGTTGTACAGAAGTCAGCAACTTAAAAGGAACAAACCAAGAGATTTAAAAATTCATATATCAAATTTTGATATATATATAAAATTGCTTTTCAATAATTCACATATCCAAACCCTTAAAAGAACACACTCTATTATGTGTACCTCAGTGATTACGTCGGGGAAAGACATATTTTACAGTAAAACTTCCCTGTAATATACATTGTTTTGCTTTTTATTGTTTTCTATCAACACTCCAGTGTATTTGATACAGTGTATGTGTAACAAGATTTCATCCCTAGTATCTTAAGATGACAATTTTGTTAGATAAGATTTGCTGAGGTAAGAGCGACTTGTAGTTCTACAGTAACAGCCGTGTTAGTCTGTATCCGCAAAAAGAAGAACAGGAGTACTTGTGGCACCTTAGAGATGCTCTAATAAATTTGTTAGTCTCTAAGGTGCCACAAGTACTCCTGTTCTTCTTTTTGTAGTTCTACGTGTTCAGAGATTCCTGCAGGATTTCCTTTCAGACAGCAAACATAACAAAAAAAAGTGTATCACATTTTGTATATTTTGGCAGCAGTCTTTCAGTATATTATTCACTGAAATTGTCCTTCCTCCTCTGGGCCATAAGGAGCCAGACTGTGATAATTATGTTCTTAGGTAGTCTTAAGGGGTAAGAAATGAAGCGGAGAAGTATAGGCAACTTCTCTCTCTTGGGCTGCAAGCAGAGCTGATGCATCATCCGATATCAACAGACAAAGAAAGAGGAGACAATAGTAGGTGTTTGATGCCATTCAGAGTATTTATTCTGAACATGAGTAAAGTGGACACTTATTATGTTTTTTAATATGGGGAGAGCTGGCAGCAAACCTTTATTTAGGTTGCTTAACACTTACCATTACAAATTAATCTTGTGTCTTTTTTGAGAAACTCAAGTACCACCATTGTTTGCAGCAGTGCAAGTTCTGCAGGGAGAAATTCAGCATGGAGAAAGCCCTAAGGACAGAGAAGAACCTTTTCTTTGTCTTATGAATCTTTGTTCAGGTTAGGCTGAGATATAAACTTTTTTTTTAATTGCCATTTTCCTTCTGTCTCTTGCATTGTCAGCATGTCATAATAATAATTGAACAGGAACATAGTAGTATCAGATCAGGTCCATACTGCAGCCAAAGCAGTACACAGGGACCTGGGAACATATAGTCTGTGTGGGAGGGGAGGAGAGAACAAACAAGGATGACTTCCCCTGACAACCTTTCTTCCTCTTGACCTAGCACATGACCCTAGTAACCCATGTCAACCCTCCTGCTGCCAGCTAACATGATTAGCCCTGTAATTCAAGCAGTATTGCAGTGCAGGATTTAAAGCCTACTGCTAATGTCTGGTGGTGGGGTTATAGTTGCATATAAAACAATTTGCTTTTCCTTATTAAAACAAATATGAATTTACATACCCAAAAGTACATCATTAGAAAGTTACTTAGCTTGCAAAGTCTGTACGAAACCAGGATCTCCACTCTGTCTGATTGAGAACAGGGGCCTACACTTGGCTTTCCTACTTTGCACATAGGTGTCCTAACCACTCAGGTATATGATATGCTGGGTTGGGACTCTCTCAATCTCTCCTGTTGATGCTGTTCCACTTTGTATAAACCTTAATTATGCATTGGGCCAGCGACAGCATGGGAATGACTCCAGCCTGGTCATTAGGACAATCACCTGGGAAGGGTTCCAGTCTTGTTGTCAGTGACTAGTTATTTATACAAGTTGAAGCTGTTTCACTAAGACAGATGGAGAGCACTTACCCCAGAATACCCCACCGCACTGTGGTTAGAGCACTTGCTTGTGGTGTGGGAGAACCAAGTTCACCTCCCTTGTCTGAATCAGGAAAAGTGAGGATTGGAACCTTGGTTTCCCACCAGCCACGTAAGTGCCCTAACCACAAGAGAGCATCCCCATAGTCATCTCCTCAGCTTTGGGAATGATGTTTTCAAATGTCCTTTGCTTTTAATTTAAAAAGTGGTTACAAATGCCCAAAATCAAAATGAAAGTTTCATTTCAGGCCTAACACAATGTTTTGTTCAATCCAAAACAATCCCCCTCCCCCCCCCCTTCAAGAAAACAAAAAAAACCTTCATGTTTCAAAGAGTGGCTTAGTATTATTCCCATGCATTTGATTACTATAAACTGTTTTGTGATATTGATGTCAATGGGAGTTCACTTAAAAGTGGCACAATACAGCTTTACATAAAGCCTTTGAGTCAGTGATTTTTTTCCTTTCCTCCTGCTGATGCCAGCCACTGCTTCTACTCTCATTGCAGGTCAAGACAAAAAAGTTGTCTATACCCCTCTGCTTGATTTGTTACTTCTTGAGGCTGCCTAAGAACACAGTTACCACAGTCTGGCGCCTTATAGCCCAGAGGAGAAAGGACAATTTCAGTGAAAAATACCCTGAACCTCTGCTGCAAAAAAATACCAGACACAACACTCTTCTGCTTTAGACTTGTCTGAAAGGAAATCCTGCTAGGAACTCTGAGCGTGTGGAATTCTAAGTCTTTCAGACACCACTTCACAAAAACAACAAGATCTTGGTGGGGAGAGGATCAATCTTTCATTTTAATATTTAAGAGCCACCTCAGGCAACAATGTTGTTAGGGCACAAACGCCACCACGAGGACCTGGGCAGTTAAAGACACACACACACAGTGTAGTAGGCCGCAGTCTAGGAATATCCCTTTAGACTTCTAAGCAGCACAAGACCAAGAAGACTGTAAAATACTAGTTCTAGCAAAAGGTAACCTGGGTCCTAATCCTACAATAACATCCGGACAGGCCAAAAGGCTGCTGTTGACTTTAATGAGGCTCTGCATGGGTCCAACAGCAGGATTGAGGGGCAAGAGAAAGGTCATTCTGTTGCAAGGCTACCTCTTCCTCCAAAAAAAATGCAGTCCTCTTCACCAAGGCATTAAACAAATTGAGGAGAGGGGGAAAGAACACCATGGGCCTGATGCTTATTTACCTTAAGGCCACTTTACGTCATCCTGGTTCAAGTTATATTTACAGCTACTTTAAAGCTCCTTTATATAACTAAAACAGCGTAAAGGGGTCTTAGTATACATGAGAATCTGGACCCATGGTATGTTATCTCCTCACTTTCTGTGCTGTTCTTGTCCCTATCCTGGATCCATCCCTATCCTCATTTTAGGGGCATGCCAGAGAAAGTCCCTGTGTGAAGACTCATAAACTGGGGAAGACCAGCTGCTGTCTGAAAATGGGTTCTATTCAAAAACATATCTGTTCCATGTGCCACCTAGCCATCCATTAATATTTTCTGCTAGATTTGGGTCTTTTACTCAGACATAAGGGCCATTCTTTTTCTCTATATATTGTTTTTCAGAGATAAGTAAATTGAGGTGAAATTCAGCATCCACGCAGAACTACTGCTAATTAAGAAGTGCAGTTGTGACTGGGTGGAAACCATCATTTCAGCCACCGAGTAGAATACATTTGTTACGAGAGAAAGAAACAAAAATAATCAGAAGTTCTTGTTTTAGATACGGGCAAGAGAAACAATTAGCATTTATGCTAGGAAAGGCATATGTTACTGTAAAAATAACAACAGCTTGACTGCAGTGCTACAGATTAGCTGAGGTTTGCAAAAGAAGTTTGAATAGTCATCATCTAATGTATTCTAATGCACAAATGAAGCAGATGGTGTGGTTTGTGCAGTGTATATTACTGGTTATACAAGTCAGAAATAGGTACCAGCCATGTACTGGAAAATCTCTCCTCTCCTGCTATTGACTGCTGCATAGTGCTGTGCAAGACTATAATCCCGACACCACGAGACATGTAAGCATAATAAAATAGGATCCTCGCTTAGACTATGACTTTTATTACCTCTATGCCTCTCCCTATCCAACATATGACCATTACCCCCAAGAACCCCACTCTCTCACTCTTTAACCGGTGCTGCTTTATGGGCCAGTTTGAAGGGCTTCCACTCCTTTTCAAATGACTTCAGAGGGTTCCTGGCTGGCCTGCTATCTCTATTCAGATCCTCTGGGAAGGAAGGGACATGAGGGGTTAGGTCCATTCCTTCGTACATCTCCTAATACGTCTTCTTGGGGTATCCAGCCTATATTCCCTGCCCTTTCTTACCATGGCTTGGCCAGGAAATGCTTTTCTGGTACTACAGTTGTTGCTGCTGCTACAGGCATTTAACTCATTTTAGGGATGAGCTGCCCTGGAGCGCCCCTTGTACAAATACAGTGCTCCATCACATTCCCCTTTAGCACGTGGAACGTTCTGGGACATCCCAACCCTAGAATGAGACCTTAAAGCAGAGAGGAAGTGGTCCTCCAGTCCTATACCTGTGAAACAGAAAGTGACAATGGACTGGTGGGCTGAGGGAATTGTGGGCCACCTTCCCTATCGCTGGAATACTTGGGATGTCAGGAATGGGCCAGGTGCTCACTCCCTTCCCAAGATCTGAGACTGGGCAGAGAGCCAGTTGGCAACCCCTGAAGATTTCAGGTTTGGATGCAGGCAGCTAAGCTGCTTGCTGAAGACAATACCAGATAAGGGAGAATAGAGGAAGTCGGGTTCTATTGGAGTCAAGGATGGAGGGGAACTGAAATAAGCTCTGTTGGTGTTATTCTGACCCCAAGAAAATCCACTTATGTCTGTTGCTTTAGGCAGACATTTTCAAAGGCATAAATGAGAGTTTGGATACCTAACGGCTCTTTGCACTTTGAAACTCCCTACCTTTAATTTTGAGTTTCATCCCTTTCAACCATGAGCACCCCACCACTTTCCCTGCAAATTTCTAGGAGACAAATCACAGTATTGGAGTGATCTGTCTTCATTCTACGAGTGCAGCAATAAACACAAATGAAAGAAGAGGAGACACAAGCTGTAACAACATCCACAATAATTACAACTTACAAGACCCTAGGGTTTTACAGCATCGTGCCAGACAGTACTGCTGAATAAGTCAGTCAATAATGAGTCTTCTCATGAAAGGAAAGAGGATATAGATCACAGAAAGAGATGTGCTGGTCAAAGGGCATATACATCTTCTGCAAAATGACTTATGTTGTGTGACCTAATATCAACCATCACAAAACCAGCAGCAAAGTCATAAAAGTAGAAATATAACAGGAGTGAGAGCAAGGATGCTTACTCACATCCTTTTGAACCGTCTCCTCCCTCTTGCTGAAGATGTCCTTCCAGAATCCCAGTGTGGTTTCATACCATCTCGGAGCACCGCCAACAAGAGAAGTGTAGAGAACAACACCGGTCATTGTTTACGGCCTTTCATTTCATCAGTTGTGAAGTGTTATGGAAAGTTCTGTCTAGGTTTGGTTATCCACTGAATTTCATTTGCACTCTCAGGCTACTTCATGATGAGATGACTGCCACCATCTTCTGTAATGGATTGGAGATGGACCCATTCACCATCCATACTGGTGTTAAGCAGGGCTGTGTTATTGCCCCCAATCCTTTTTTCCATCTATCTTGCCATGATCTTGATTCTTATTCATGCCTGCTTTTCTTCTGGAATTGTGATTGAGTATCACATTGATGGCCAGCTCTTCAACCTGCAGCATCTTCATCTAAAACTTCATTATGCTGACAACTGTGCTATCCTTGTGCTATCCACCCTAGATATTTTCTCAGGCACCTATCATAGCCTGGGAATTTCCCTCAATATTGGAAAAATTAAGATGCTCCACCAGCCTGCCCCAGCACAAGTTGCCCCCCTTGTCCCACAAATTGTCATCAGTGGTGAACTCCTGGAAAATGTTGAGCATTTCCTTTACCTTGGTAGCCACCTCTTCCAGACAGACAATCTTGATGGGGAGATCAAACATAGGATCTGTTGTACCAGAGCATCCTTTGGAAAGTTGCTTCAACGTGTCTTTATTGACAGAGACCTGTGAATGGAAACAAAGATCCTAGTCTACAATACAGTAGTCATCCCTGCTCTTCTTTATGGATGAGAGACAGGGGTGACATACCATAGCCATCTTAAGTGTTTGCAGTGCTACCACCACTGCTGCCTTAGGAAGATTATCTATATCAGATGGAAGACCATTGCACGAATGCCAGTGTTCTCTCTGCAGCAAACATCACCAGTGTTGAGGTGAAGATTATGAAACATCACCTTTGCTGGGCTGGCCATTGTGTGAAGATGTCTGATAATCGTCTTCCAAAGCAAGTCCTATTTTCTCAACTTAGTCATGGTAAGAGGACTCATGGGGGACAGAGGAAATGCTACAAGGACACCCTTAAAGTGTGGACATCCCTCTTAAGAATGGAGGCATTGACCACATGAATTGGGAAGAGCTGGCTGGCAATAGACTGCAATGGCATTGCATCGTACATCATGCCTCAGCCAGTTTTGAAGAGAATCGCCTTGCTCAAGAGGCTGAGAAATGGCAGAGGAGGAAGGAAAGTGTACAGCATCCTGGCCAGCAGTTGTTCTCTCTCCAAGCAACTCCCTGTCATATATGTGGAGAAAACCCATAGAGCACCGATTAGACTCCTCAGCCACCTTAAGCCTCATCAATGACTTTTTTCCCCTCAGCAGACATCCTCCTCATATCAAGGAATAGTCGCTACCACCACATGGAGTCTTCACCTACACTTGAGGCCATGTATTGGCAGCTTTCATATAATTCTAGACAGTGTGAGGTACCAAACTAGCCCCTAGAACCAAACACACCTCCTGACTTTTGTGTTTTCATTTTTATTTTTTGTCTCAACAATAAATAGATTGTTAAATGAAATACAATAATCCTTTTCCACGCTACAATTGGTAGTAGGCTAAAACCCAATAAACACTGCTGAGGGAGATACTTTCTTTACTTTTAACAAAATGTACATCACTTCATTAGCACCAAGCTTCACTCCCTTCTAAAGGATGTTTGCTAAATACATTAAGGAGCACATCAGTGGTATCAGAAGAGAAGGTGACTTAGAGGACATAAGAAATGTTGGTAAAAGGATCTGGCTGTCAGCCAGTCACTAGCTGCAGAGTGGGTGAGAAGTTCCTACCTACACTATTGCTGTAAATTCCACTGCCACAATTGCTCCAGTTTGGGAGTTAAAATCAACCTGGGAGAGGTGAAGTGAGTTAAATGGAAGTTACACTCTTGCATCAATTCTAAATTTGATCTTGCATATCTAATCCATCTCTCAACTCCATTGGATGACTTTTAGGCTCTGGCTAGTGTCTATAGAGGTGGCAATTTTGTGTTCAGTTGTGGCCTTGCTTCTTATGCTGATGCTTTGCTGATACTTGTTTTGGGTGAGTTTTATCTGCTTGCGAAGTATTCTGGAGATGTTCCTGTGATTGTCCCTCAGGCCATTCTGATGTATCTGTTGTCATTCTAAATAAGGTGATATATGCCCCTTAAGCAAATTACACCCATTGGTCCCAAATTATTCCCTGGTATAATTCCTATGAAATGAATCTTATAGAGTGAACATGGTTTACTAAGGCTGAAATTGTTCAACCTGGTTGAGCAAAAGGCAACTTTCACTCACAATCAGAAACTAACCAAAAAAAAAAAAAATGGATTTGTTTCTTTCCTCCCCCCGCCCCACCAAGATCATAAAAAAATGAAAAGTTCTGCCCATTTTGCATGTGACTATGTATTTACAAAGCTCCTGGCCTTTTGAAACCAAATTCACTCTAGGCAGTTTATTCATTTCATGCCTTTGTTGTAGATATTTTCATATCTTTGAACCCATAAAACTGTGACTTAAAAGTCTCCTGTGATCTGCTTTTAAGTAGACTCAGTCACTAACACTATAAAAGACACAGTGCTGTGAGGGGTTCAGGAAAAAGATTATATGTCTTAATTCTAAAGGCAATGTTGACCAGAGTCTATTACCTTGAGATTTTATGTCAAAGGAAGAACTAAGAGCTGTTGAACCTAAATATAGATGAAAAGCAGATAGTGAAGGACATTAATTTTGCACAGAAATGTAAGATATACAGTTTTGCTATTCTGTTCCAACTAGTAACAGTATTCTGCTTGTGTATATATTACTTTTATTCTGGTTATGTGATTTCACAGGCTACAGTAAAATGATTTTTTTCTGGTCTCCGACTTCTTTAATGTTAGCAGCAAGAGCATCCAAAAATGGTGTGTGCTGAATCCACATTCCTAGTCACTCAGTTGACATTTTGTTGAAAAGCCTGGTGAGAACTGAAGTGGTTAAGTGGAAGATTCTCCTGCATGTTTTTTATCTAGCCTTGTGCTGTATAAACATACTGCACTAGCTTTGAACCTGTCAATTTCTCACACTGTAAATACAATGATAACAAGATACCATTGGACAACTTAGACCTGGTGAATGGAGACAGATTTTGGGGGGGAGGTGTCAGGGCAGTTCTAACTGCACAATGCATTAATCACAAAGTACATTTGTGCAGAAATCATGTCTTCAGCTATTTTTGACTTACAGTTCTAGAAGAAAATGAAATTGGAGAGTTTGTGTTCTTAAGGACAGGAATAATAATGGAAATATTGCCAGAAATCTGCAAGATGGTGTGATAATGATAATGATGAGATGTTTGTTTTAAATAAAAGTGGAGATTTGTGTTTGATTTATTGTATATATTCTGGGAAAGAAATAAGGGGGTGTCAGATCCTTGCCCCAATTCCCTGGCCTGGGTTACCACATCACCAGTCTGTCTGCTGACAACAAGTAATCTGATGTCTTTGTTCAATTAGTGAGGTGGTGAGATAGCTCCTCAAATGGGTTCTGTCATTTTCTGTCCCTGTGTTTCAGCCTGTGTAGTTTTCACAACAGCAGATGCTCACCGGAAGCCAAATCCCAGCTGATTTACTGAGGAATGTAATCCCAATGATTTCAATGGTACATCTTGTGAGAGGAAGAAAAGCCGGATTTGATTGCGGACCACATGGAAGAGGAGTTAACAGCTTTTTCATGCCTGTTTGCATATGTAGGTGGGAACCTGCTATTAAAAGAGCTGGAATGATGGAGAGGCTTCAGAATTTCAATGTTGACAATCACAAACAAGCCTAATTTTCTATCTCGCTTTTTCCAAGCAATTCCAAAGACTTTACAAGAACGCATTCCAGACAACTTGATGCAGCCATATTACTTCTATGCTCTGCAGCAGAACACCCTACAGCAACAAGGGGCATTAATTTATCAAGCACAGATGACATGATTCATCTTATCAAGGATATTGAAAATACTTTATCTTTGCTCTGGAGTGTGTTCGCCAGTTCAGTGACATATACATTATATATTATATTATATACTACACACACACACCATACAATCCTTTTGTTTCCCATCAGATGAACTTCCTGTGTGTTGTCAGAGCTGCCTCTTTTGGTAAAGTAAGAGATACACCTGCACTCTGCTCATATTCTCCTGGCTTCTTGAGCTATGCCTGAGCACATCACAGTCAAAATCCTCTTATGGACCCTCTTCTCCTAGTAGCCCCAGTCAGTCATCTGGTCTATGATAATAAGTGAGGCAGTGGGGGAGGAAAAGCATGAGAGGGAGAGAGAGGCTAAAGGGAACATGGGTGGTGGTGTGGGGGGGTTATGATGTCTTCCTTAGGGGGGCTGGGAGCTGCCAGGAGCAGAGGTGTCAGAGGAAGAAGGAAAGGGGGAGCCCCCAAGTTTCCTTTTCTCCTCAGTCCCATGTTATGACTCTTTAAGTATCTAAGAAAATTCAGACACACACTTTGTTCAGGCGAGGTTAAGGCTGCAGGTTCAGATCAGTGGTCCAGGCACAGAATACCTTCCAAAAATGTGAATTACAAACTCCCTTAGACTTCAGAAAACCCAAAATGTAGCGAGTAGGATATTAACCTCTAACATAGCTTTGTACGTTGGTATTTAACTTTATCCTATTGGTCTACGACATTCACCAGTATAGGTTGCTGCATAACAACAGCATCATATCCAGTACAATAGGGTTACATTTTGTACTTGCATACCTGGGTGTAAATCTGGAATAATTACATTGACTTCAGTGGAGTGACATGTTTTCAGCCAGTATAAATAAGAAGAAAAGGAACCTTAATTCATGTTGACTTAGCATTTTCAGTATCAGTGCCGCTTACTGGGTTACACAAGTATAAAATTTGGTCTGGACTCTACCTTGGTAGCTTGGTAAAATCTTATATTATTTTAATAATAATTTCCAAATTGTGTGGGCTGCTTTTATATGAAAGAAAAGAGAAATCTGCTAGTATTTCTACAGGTTTGATATTATCTGCCCTGTGCTGATTGGCTGTTTGTTCCTACCCCTTGCCTCACAGTCTCTTCACCATAGCCTCATTCCACATCTTCCTTTTATACCCTCCTCCATCCTCTCCTGTCCTGTGCCTCATTCCCTTCTCAGTGTCTCCTCTCCATTCCCTTGCCTTTCCATTTAGTTCAGTTTGTCCCTTCCCTACTAGCCCTGACCCTCCTCCCCACTTCCTGAAAAAAAGTAGTGGCACTCACATGAGGTTTGCCACTATCACATAATTCACTCTGCTTGTATATTATACCTCTTTCCCCTACTCTAGGTCTGTTCTGTCTATTTAGCTCTTCATGGCAAGGACTTTATACTATAATTGTGTTTCTACAGTACCTAGCCCAATGGAATGCTGGTCTTGGTGGGACACTCGGCAGAACTATAATAAACATGATAGATAAGAAGACTTTTTTTATTCTTTTTACTCAAAATGAATTTTGATTTAAGAAAATTATTTGGAGCAAAGATATTTGACCCTAATAATGTCCAAATTCCTTGGTGTTAGAATATTTCTTTTATTATTTTATCTCCATTCTCAAGTGACGATGCTGGCTGAAGTATGTGAACGCTTATGAGGAAATGCTTAAGGTATATTAGTAGAAATAAAGATGCTACAAACAAAAGAGAAATTGGACTCTTTCCAAACAACTCTCACTAGTTTGAAAAATGAAATGGAGACAACAGGCACCCGAGTATCATCTATTGGGAACTCAGTTTTGAAATTAAGTAATACATAAGAGGTCCAAGGTGACCTAGTTGTTACATTAATGCAAGGAAATAAATCACTAAGAGTTAAACTAGATGATTTTGATAATAAAATGTGAGCGCACGAATGGTACATGGGTTAGGGGTCTTCCAGAATTGCCAAAACACTGGCTTCACTCTCTAAGGAATTGGAGTCTGAGTGTATTTTCTTGAGATTTTTTCCATGAATCTACTCACTTTGAATTCATTTGCTGCTGTCTGTTTAGGTACTGACAAAATACATGATATGGAAACTGGAATTAAGCTAACATCTTGTTAACATTAAGGGGAAAAGATCTGATTCAACTACACATGTTTATGGGACAGATTCTGTCACCCTTACTCAGGCTAAGTAGGATCTTAATCTATGGGTATAGTCCCATTGACATCAATGGTACTACTCATGGAGTGTGGTTCTACTCATATCAATATGAATAAGTGCATCAGAACCTGTGGGTAAATGGGTAAGGGTAGCAGATTCTTCTATCAGAGTATTCCCATTGAAGCCAAGATCAAACTCGAACATTTTTTTTAAGTGGCAAAAGTATTTTTTCAGGCTGCTTAGAGGCAGGGACACTCTCTGTTTTTCTCTGTCTGTACAGTGCTTAGTACAATGGAGTCTTCGTCAATTACTAGGGCTTCTAGACGCTATGATAATACAAATAATATTATTCAAATCCAGGGAATGAGCAGACATTGTACTTTACCAGTTTGCGCTCTCCTCCTCCAGCACAGCCATTTTCCTTGCCAAACAAGCCCCACTTCTCCTCCTTTATTGAATATAGTGCCCGCACAACACCATCATCCATTTGTCAGACTTGACACCCTCATGAGCCCTCCTTGCTGTTCCTTCTTGTCCTCCCCTCTTGCCCAAGTGCTTGGTGATTTCTACGCCTTGAAAAATCTAATGATTATCTAATTTTGTCAGATATGTATTGTAACAGGATGCAAAACAATTCACTAAATCTAGAGAAACAAGAAGAAACAGGTATGATGGGAGACACTTGGTAGCCGTGGCTGTCTTGTTTGATAATTATTAGCATTATAATGATTTGTGGCTTTCTGGACATAGAGATTAGCAAATAGGGGCCAGTCAGAGAAGGAAACCTCTGTCATCTGTTTTTATTTGGTTGGTTTGGGTTATTTTAACACTGGTTTTTAAACATTTGATTTGCATGAAATATGAAACCTTTGGCAGAACTGTTTTCAATGTCTGATTGGAAATGCTATCCTAAAGGCATGACCCGGCATGGGTCCTCAGCCTAGACTAGCATGTTGTGCATGCTGTTATGCTCACACAAACGCTATTTGTTCAGGCAGCTGATGGTAAGCTCCCGACCAGGTGGCACATTGGTGTACACACCATTGGGCAATCTACACTAGCAATCCCAGGAACACTAGCAATGATGGGAGTACCTGGGAAAACCTGAGAAAGTTTTGATGTAGACAAGGGTAAGGACTTAAAACATCGGGCAACCCTGTGAGGTGTACAGACACATGCAACAGCTCTATTACACTATGGATAACCCTGTATTAGGTGTGGCAAGTGAGTGTGAACATGTTGGGGCCAATTCTCTATTTGGTTACACCACTGTGATCACACATGTACAGCTCAATAGGACACAGTTTAAAACATAGCTCTCGGTTGCTTATTACATATTTTTTCAGGGCTTTGGAGCTGTGTTTCGGCTCCACTCCAGCTCCAGGCAAAAATCTGCAGCTCCACTGCTCCGGAGCTGCTCCGCGCTCCAGCTCCAGGCTCCGCTCCAAAGCCCTGATTTTTTTTTTCAATATACATAAGCGGAAATAGAGTGCATGCCAAAGAAAGAAAGGGGAAGATGTTATCATAAGAGTGAAAAAAAATAATGTTAGTGAACATTTTCTACTTGTGCATAATGTAGGTAACATACTGGCCCTTAGACCATCATGCAGATATTTACAGTAACTCACAAGTTGTTTACGGTGTGTTTGCCACCAGATTTTATGATCCCACTTGCTTAATCATGAGTCACAGTGGAGGAGTACAATATTAGGCTATTTTCTAGCTTCTGTTTGAGGAAAGGGAGAGACACAATCTTTTCTGCTATAAATAACTGCTAGGTGGCAGCTGTGTTATTGGCTGGGAAGCTAACGGTTCTTCACTTGGACTTATATAATTCATTTCACAAAATGTTCTTCATAACATGTGTCTGAGGGCAGGGTTTAAGAGGAGAAAATGTATAGGTACAAGCATTTCATGGAGTATGATCTATAATGATCAATCAACTGCACCATGACCTCCAGTTGGGTGAAGGACATTCAGTGTGCTCATTTAAGGTGCTCCTTCTATGGCATGATACAGAAGTAGGTTTTGCATCAGAGTTCCTTTGTTCCTCTCTTTACCAATGATCCCAGGATTTCTTTTGATAGCCCTGGCACTGATCCAAGGAACCACACAGAATTCTTACTTCTTTTGATGCTTACTCAGAACTTGGTTTGAGAGATCTCACCTCTACCTACAATTTCTACCACAGGAATGTGTCACAAGAAAAATGGACAAACTGCAAAACATCTTATAATTTCACAACATCGTATGCCAGAGCTGGATAACCTAACTCCTGCTGAGTAGTATCATCCTCTGCAAGTAAGCCCATTGAAACCAATGGGGCCGCTTTTGAAGTAAGGTGCTTCTTGGCATTAGTATAGGGTTCAGGATCTTTCCCTATGTGAGGTGAAATAATGTTGTTTTATCCAGTAGAAGTAAAATGTAACTTACTGAACCAATTATAATGGAATCCCTGAGCTTAGTTGTCTTTTGAAATCTATTTTTAGATCAATACTCAAAAATAAGCCTTCAGTAGCTGGAAACATGACAGATGGGCATCTGTGATGGGGTCGGCTTACCCTGCGCTAGCTCAGACAGGGTTAAGCCTCAGGTGTTGACAGCGGAAGTCCCACCTCCCTGGCAAGACTGGGCATGGTCCAAGTACTCTAGTAGTATAAAGGGAGGGAGACTGGCTCATTCTGGGTGGGAGGGCGCAGGGGAAGGACCTGCCTGGGAAGCTCCTGCGGCGGGCCAGCCACAGCCTCTGACTACGCCAGGAATCGCAGCCATCCATGGCCCGCCTGCACCCCGGCGACTGGAGGAGACCCTGGAGATGACTGGACCTGCCAAACACGGGGGAGTTGATGTCTCATGGGAAACCCCATCACAGACTCTGGTAGGAAGTGAGCCAAGGAGGGTGTCAGAGTGGTACCTCCCACCTAGGGAAACTCAGCGTGTTTCGGTAGGACCCTCCCACTGAGTCAGTGGTAAGCTGCTACGCCACTGCTAGGGCCCTGGGTTAGGGCCCGGTGGAGTTGGGTGGGCCCGGGCCCCCCTTCCGGGGCAGCCACACCCCAATGCTATAGACTCTGGCCACTAGGCCACGCTACCCTGTGTCAAGAGTCACTTTATGGACTCCGGCCATTAGGCCCCACTGCCCTGCAGCAAAGGGTGGCACCATAGACTCTGGCCACTAGGCCACGCTGCCCTGCACCGAAGGGTGGTGCTATAGACTCTGGTCGCTAGGCCACGCTGCCCTACACCAAATGGAGCTCTATAGACTCTGGCCGCTGGGCCACGCTGCCTGGCGCTGAAGGGCTGTTTTACAGATTCTGACTGATAGTCCACACTGCCCTGACCCCAGGAGCATGGACCGTCACAGCATCATTTCATCAAATAAGAGCATAATTTTCTCCATCAAGTTATTATTGAGTATGCAGTTGTATTACTCACAAGCTAAGTGTCATTTTTCCTTCAGGAAGCCTGAGCGTTGTGGTGGATTTGGGAGTCATGGTAGATAATCAGCTGAACATGAGCTCCCAATGTGATGTGGTCAAAAAAGAAAATGTGATCCTGGTATGCATAAACAGAGGAATCTGCAATAGGAGTTGAGAGCTTATTTTACCTCTATATTTGGCACTGGTAGAATTGCTGTTGGAATACTGTGTTCAGTTCTGTGTCCATAACTCAAGGAGGATGTTGATAAATTGCAGACGGTTCAGAGAAGAGTCACAATAATGATTAAAGGATTAGAAAATATGGTAAAAGATTCAAGGAGCTCAATCTATTTACTTAAAGGGAAGGCTAAGGGGTGACTTGATTACAGTCTATAATATCTATATGGGGACTATTTAATAATGGGCTCTTCAGTCTAGCAGGAAAAGGTACAATACTATCCAATAGCAGGAAGTTGCAGCTAGATACATTCAGAATGGAAATAAGGTGTCAATTTTTGGCCATGAGGGTAACTAACCATTGGAACAATTTACCAAGTGTTGTTGTGGATGCTCCATCACTGACAATTTTAAAATCAGGACAGGATGTTTTTTCTAAAAGATCTGCTCTAGAAATTATTTTGGGGAAGTTCTATGGCCTGTGGTATACAGGGCTAGGAGCAACATTCAGAACAATATGACAAATCTAATGCTATACTCAAGCAAAGAGCTCATGAGGACAAAATTACTAGCGTTCTACTACATCTGGGTACAATTTTTCCACCAAAACTTTTTTTTCTGAAAAAAAATATAGTGGCAACACCAAAACCTTTGCAAACTCTGGGTAATTTCACTGAATTGTTCCAGTTAAAAAAAAAATCCAATTGTTTTATTTCAACTTTTTTAAAATGAAATTTCATTTTTTTCAATTCAAAACAACTTTGTTTTGAAAATTTTATTTTTAAAGTTAAATACAAAACAGTGCTTGAAATTGAATGAAGCATTCATTCGGGTCAAACAAAATGTTTTAGTCAATGCAATTTTTTTTTTTTTTTGGTTAGCCAAAAATTTCATTTTTGGTTTGACCCATACATAATTAAAAAAAAAAAAGCCAGAAAAACAAAAAATTCATTATTCAGCCACCTGTAATCAGGTGTCCTACTGTAGTCAATGGAGCTTCTTGCATGAGTTTGGGCAAACAAAATTTGGCAAACTTATTTCAATGGGGATTTTGCCTCCATAAGGACTGGACCTGATCCTGCTAGGCGCTGAGCACCTCTTGCATGGTACCCAATGCTTTCACCGCTCATTGACTTCAATCACAGTTGCACTGAAGTCAATGGCAAAGCTCCTACTGACTTTAATAATACAGGACCAGACCCTCTGTAGCTCTCAAGACGTATATAATACCTTGTCCATGAGTGCTAACAAATTCAAGAGTAAGCAGCTCTGTAATGGAGTATATTGGGTCGAAGGACCTGTCTGGCTTTAAGATTAAGCTAGATAAGTTTATGGAGGGAATGGTTTAATGGGATAACATGATTTTAGTCAAATGAACAGCGTGCCATCGCTGGTAAATAGTATCAATGGCCAATGAGGGTCTGGCTGGAGAATCTTGCCTACATGCTCGGGGTTCTACTGATCGCCATATTTGGGGTCGGGAAGGAATTTTCCTCCTGGGTAGATTGGCAGAGGCCCTGGAGGTTTTTCGCCTTCCTCCGCAGCATGGGGCAGGGGACACTAGCTGGAGGATTCTCTGCTACTTGAAGTCTCTAAACCACAGGATTTGGGGACTTCAACAGCAGAGTCAAGGGAAAGGGGTTGGGACGGCTGTGGCCTGCATCATGCGGGAGGTCAGACTAGATGGTCCCTTCTGACCTTAAAGTCTATGAGTCTATGAGACCCTTTCAGTCTAGAGGGGGCCAGAAGACCCCATTCTGGGAACACTGAACAAAGGCACAGGACATAGTTGAAGCTAGGAGAGAGGAAGCAGTTCCGGAGAATTAGTAACTAAATGGGAAAAACCTGGGACACTGTTCCTTTAAGAGTCATGGATTAGGAGCCCTGTAGTGTAGGGTGGGGTATGGCTCCCCTCTCTCCCAATCAGGAGAAGGTCTCCAAAAAAGGACAGTATATATGCTGCCTTCTCCCTTAGAACATGAGAAATGCTGACAGGAGAAGAAGCCTGAGTTCCAGATAGAAATGCATGGGAGAGGTGGCTCTGTGAAGAATAGACTGGGAGAGATGTACACATTTTGGGTATTCTTATGAACTCTTTGTGGGACTTTGAGAATTATTTTTGAACTGTTTCAGTTGTTAAAATGGTGGTGGTAGGGTTTTGCCACAAGAGAGACTGTGATGGGATTGTAGAGGGCCTTGAAGAAGGGAAACAGAGGCAGGTGTGCTGCAGCACCACCTCTGGCCATGATGAGGTACTCAGGAGGTAGTTGCCCTATTTACAAGCAACTGAGTTAAAAAGACTTTAGATTAAAAAATAGATTGGGAAAATGTCCCAGGGTGATTCATGCAATGGGTGGCTATGGGCTTACTGGTGTATTTACCGGAATTACAGGGCAGTGAGTATAATGTCTACGTTCCTTAATAGGAAGTCATTCCTTTTCTATCCTAGAATGAGATTATCTTTAATTGGATTCTATGTGAAACTAAAGGAAAATAGCCTCACAGGTATTTCAGTCCTACAAAAGTGTATTCTTGCCATATATTTCACATAATCTCCTCTGTAGTGTTAATGAGTTTGTTGTATGGCAGCATCATAAATAGACAAAAATTGGATTCTCTGCAGATTGTTGCAAGTGTTATCCACTGAAATATTAGTAAAAAATTGCTTGAAATGTTATGGCCTTTATATATCTTCGCTTAGAAGGTGTGGATGTATGCACAAATATGCATTGAGAGTAGGCTCTAAATGACAACATATTATACTTTCTCGGCTTACATGACCAGACAGCCTTTGTATGATTCACTACACATTCAAATGGTATGTAAATTTTTTACTTGGCTTTAAACCCAACTGCACATAAAACTAGAAAAAAAACATGTTCTGAGGTTTTGCCTGAAGTGGCAAAGCACAGCTACCATTGTAATGAATTGTTTCTTGAGTGTCAGGCAAATGTTCATGGTCAAGCTGCATCAGATATACTCATTTTAAAGGTATCACACCATACACACATCATTAAGGGCCCTATAATATGCACCCAGAGAATGGTGCATATTATAGGGCAACATGACTTGCAAACAATAGGTGAGTAAAAAGTGACAAAGCGTCCGGTAGCACCTTATAAACTAACAGACATATTGCAGCATAAGCTTTCGTAGGTGAATACTCACTTTGTCAGATGCATGTAGTGGAAATTTCCAGAGGCAGGTGTAAATATGCAGGAAAGAATCGGTCTAGAGATAACAAGGTTAGTTCAATCAGGGAGGATGAGGCCCTCTTCTAGCAGTTGAGGTGTGAACACCAAGGGAGGAGTGAGTAAAGTACCCCACTCCCATTGACCTTCCTTTGCCCCATGACACCATCATCCCAGTTGCCAATTCTGTGCACACATGCCAAGTTCCCCCACCCCACCTCATTCCTCTCCCAGTGAGCCACTGTTTTCTATTATATTAGATCTGCCTCCCTTGTAGAAGAATCCAACTCAGATTTGCAATTCAGCCACCTAGAACTGAAGGTTGGTTATTGATGGGTGGGTAAAAAACCTGGAGAGATGGGAATCTCAATGGGGCTTTCAATGGGAATTGGTTGCCAGCCAAGTTTGCTGTGTTTGTTTGGGATAATGCTGACTGGAGTTTTGATATGCTTTGGTCAGTGCTTAACTCATAAATATGTCCCTATTAGCATGGCTGAGGGCATACATGCCCCAAAGCCTGCACTGTAATGGAGCTAAAAAATGTGTCATTCTAAACTGATCATCATCAGTCATTAGCTCCAATGTTCTGAAGTGATAAGTCTAAAACATTCTGATAGTCAAAGTGGAGTTAAGAACTTGTGTGGCAAACAAATCAGAAATATACCAACATGTTTTTACATCTCAAAGATGTTCAAATCATAGAAACTTGCATTTGAGAGCAAAGTGCCCATTTGTCAGGAACATGGACTAAAAAGGTCAAGGATAGGCTGAGGAGGAGAACTTCAGAATGGAAAGTATCAGCAATAAACCAATATTAATCTGAACTAAAATTTGATATGCAAACATTACATAGGTATTAATATGTAAATCTATCAGCCCATGGATCTATGCCTATTTACAACTGCAGTGTATCTGATCTGTAATGTACAGAATATGCCTTCAATCCTGCAACTGACAGTGTGCAGAACCTCATTGGGGTGGGGGGAGGGGCACATGTGGACTCAGAAGTCAGCTTGAATGATGTCAGTTGCAAGATCAGGTCCTATATCTATATCTGGTGGCAGAAAGGTTTCAATGATGAGCTCTTGGACCTGGATTTTGCTTCCCTTATCAGTCCAATCCAACAGTGCTTGAGTTTAGTAACCATTAGGGCATGGTATTAATTAATATTTTATCTAAAAAATGAAGACGTGGGGCATATATATAATGTTTATTGTTGATGCTATTTTAAGAGCTTATTTCTGGGTTAAGTCTCTCTGTATCTAGTTAATATTATTTTCTATTTTATTTTATATATTTATTTGTTTAACCTTGTGCCCTTTATTTAGCGTCCATTACATGCTGCAAATGTCAGTGTCGTAACAGTTTAGCCTAGACCGGCTGGGGACGATAGAGATTAGAACATTTTTTTAAAAAATTGAGGCAATAAATAATTTCAGTCTTGCCAGGCTGGTGTTCTGTGTTTGCATAGATTATCTACTGAAGTTACTTGCACAGAGAAACCTAGTCAGGAATGGATCCAAGAGGGAGAATCCAAAACACAATTAAGCCGTGTTTTGTTTCGTTTTGTTGCCCCCTCTCACTCCTGCTTTTATTTGAGTATATTGTAGGTGGGTGTGGGTATATGTGTGTCAGTTGCTGGAGATTTAGTTCTTTCCTGTCACAGTGCAGAATGCTAATAAGAAAACACCCTGTTCCAACCGCAGGCAGTGATCTTTTTAGCTGATTCGTTTTGGTACCAAACACTTGACCTATATTTTTTAAGATATCATGTTTCTGTAATGCTTAAAAAAAAAAAATAATGCCCACCAGCATTAAAATTAGTCAGGAATTTTAAATCTTCTAATTTCTAGTGAAGTTTAAACAGTTCATGAAGTAGATATCTTTGCATACATAATACTCATACCAATCCAAAAATTCTCTCCTTTAAAAAAAACAACTTTAAAAAATAAAAATAAATGGAGGGAAAAATAATACCAAATCTCTGCTATAAAAAGCTTTAAGATGAATGCTGACACTGCTACACTCCAGGTGTGGTGCTTTCTTGTTTTCATAAGGATGCCAAGGAAAGACCATGTGTGATTCAATTTTAAAAAGTTCTGTCTTTTGTTTGGTTGAGTCACAATAGCAGCGTTATTTAAATGCAGCTTCTTCTCTACAGGAGCCTAGTGATGCAATTTCTCCTATGAAATCCAGATTGTCGGGGTTCGACAGAATTATGATTCAAATGCTGAACCGGGGCAATCTATAGAAGGGCATTCAGGTGCATTCATCTTCCTGTCAAACAATTCATCAAAACAAGAGGGCACTGGAAAGGCAAATGGTAGCTTTGCCACAAGGATATCTCAGTTATGGAATGGTAATTACCCAATTAAGTATAGGGGAATTTTACTGAGCTACACAAGCTAGGGAAGAAAAGCAAGCCATGGAACACAGAAAGAAAGGGGGCCTTTATTGGGTGCAGATGCCATATGTTGAGGGATTGATGAGGGCATGCAAGTTTTTTCTGTGTATCCTTCCCAATAGATACTAAGAAATGGTTTAAGGCTGGGGATATATGTTTGACATTCAGAATAAGAAGGAGGATCTAAAGGGCAGTCAATGGGCAAATAACAGATAAAGAATCGCTAACATTGTTTAAAAGTGGCCACAAACTTATTAAGCAGTTTGAATAGCCAGATATCTACCACTTATGAATGGTTTTAGGGCATATTAAATTGTTTTCTTCAGAGTTGCTCAAGACCTATCTTAAAAACACTGGTAAAATTTTCAAAAGGACTTAAGGGCATGTCTAATTTGAAATAAAAGACCCATAGCTGGCCTGAGTCAGCTGATTCAGGCTTGTGGGGGCCAGGGCTTTCTGGCTATAAAATTGAAGTATAGATAGGTCAGGGTCAGCCTGGGTCTGGAACCTTCCCCCTGTGCCGAAGACTTTTTATCACAGTATAGATGTACCCTTAATGACTTAGGTGCTTAAATCCCATTGAATGAATAGCCTGAGTCAATGGAATTTAGGGTCCTAAGTGAGTTAGGTGCTTTTGAAATTGGTATTTTAAGCTCCAACTGAGTTTAAAACAGTTCTTTCCAATGCCTATTTGCAATATGTCTTGTATGTGCCTTACAGTAGTAGCCCATGAAAATGTGTGTCCTGTTTCTCCTTATTTGTACCAAGAAATCAGGAAAAAGGTTCGAAACATAAATTCTGTATTGGAGCAGAGAGGGAGGTATGTTAGGCACAATGTCTCTCTTATTTGAATAAAATTCCTTGTCCATTGTCAGAGAGAGTAACACTTAGTGATTCTTTAACATTGTGACCTGGCAGCCCCATCAGTATGAGCAATTTCTTATACTGGGTTCACTGATTTCATGTATACATTTGGCAGTCTTGAAGGCTGACATCAGTACTGTGTGGGGCAACAAAGGAAACCATTTCTAGGCGATGAAGGAAGTGATAGATTTCATTTAGAGATGACCATTATCAAGAAATCTATTGTTGGCCTCCAAACGTGGAAAGACATGACAAGACTTCAGTTTAGGCAAATAATGAAAATATTTTTATCCAGCATGTCATTTTGTTAAGATCATTGAACTTGTAGCACTGCGACATAACACAATACATCCTATTGTTTGGGTTAGAATCATAGAAGATTAGAGTTGGACAAGACCTCAGGAGGTAATCTAGTCCAACCCCCTGCTCAAAGCAGGACCAATACCAACTAAATCATCCCATCCGGGGCTTTGTCAACCTGGGCCTTAAAAATCTCTAAGGATGGAGATTCCACCCCCCCACTAGGCAATCCATTTCAGTGCTTCACCATCCTCCTAGTGAAATAGGTTCTTCTAATATCCAACCTAGACCTCCCCCACTGCAACTTGAGACCATTGCTCCTTGTTCTGTCATCTGCCACCACTGAGAACAGCTGGGATCCATCCTCTTTGGAACCCCCCTTCAGGTAATTGAAGACTGCTATTGGACTCTCTCCAATTTATTCACATCCTTTCTGTAGTAGGGGGCCCCAAACTGGACACAATACTCCAGATGTGGCCTCACCAGTGCTGAATAGAGGGGAATAATCACTTCCCTTGATCTGCTGGCAATGCTCCTACTAATGCAGCCCAATATGCCGTTAGCCTTCTTGGCAATGAGAGCATACTGATTCATATCCAGCTTCTCATCCACTGTAATCCCCAGGTCCTTTTCTAAAGAACTGCTTAGCCAGTCAGTCCCCAGTCTGTAGCAGTGCATGAGATTCTACCATCCTAAGTGCAGGACTCTGCACTTGTCCTTGTTGAAGCTCATTAGATTTCTTTTGGCCCAATGCTCCAATTTGCCTAGGTCACTCTGGACCCTATCCCTACCCTCCAGTGTATCTACCTTTTCCCCCAGCTTAGTGTCATCCGTGAACTTGCTGAGGGTGCAATCCATCCCATCATCCAGATCATCAATGATCTTGTATCAACCCAAGATAATTCAGCTTTCAAATATTAGAATGGGCGTATTTGATCTATGAGGGTGAAATCCTGGCCCCACTAAAGTCAATGGGCATTGTGCTGTTGACTTCAACAGTATTTCAACTTCAAATTCTTATTTTGTTCCTTGCATTCTGCTGTAATTAAGATGTTACCTAATGAGTCATTGGGTGAAAGGTGAGGCAAAATTGGAGGATGATTGTTGAAAGAGATGTAAGATTTACTCTATCCTACATAGCAAGATTTCCCTCAGTTCACAGTATGTGGAGATATTACAGTATAATCTGTTCCGTGTGTGATGGTAGATTAGAACCTTTTGTAAAAACTTGAGGAAAATTTAGGTGAAATAAGAGCAATATTATGGTTTGCCCCTATTTTGAAATTGTAACCAAGCACAGGTTTAATAACATTTTTTGCATTTATTATCTTAGTAGAGGTGGTCAAAAAATTGCAAGTGGTGTTTTGTGTGGAGGCAGTAAATACCACTAATTTCTAGCAATAGTGCTGTGTCTTTTTCACACAGCAGGTAGAAAAATGTGGTATGAAAATGTGATCATTTCAGTATTCTTGTACACAGACTTGGAGTGACCACTTGTACATGATAAAAAAACAATTTCATCACTGAGCGTGGAAAGTTAATGAGTTGCTTGTACAAGAAAAACACGTAGATACCTGAGTGAAAAGAGAAATCATCTGGAAACTAATATACAGTATGGTCTATCACTGTATTACTCATTACTCAATACGGTTTTATAAGAGAAGGGCCTATATTTGATTATACAGAATAAGGAAGAAAAAGAAATACCATAAATTTTACAAAAGAGAAATACAGGTTGGTGTCGCTAAGTTCTATTTAGGTCCTCTACTCAAATATTTATTATATATTCATTTTTATACCAGTTCTGCAAACAAGTTTGGTATATTGGTTGCTAGTTAGGACCCAGTTATCAAATATTAATGAATGAGTGTACCTGAATTTTACTAACACAAAGATGTATATATGTTGCATAGAACATCTGCAGCTCACCTTAAAGGCAGAAACAGAGTGAACGGTCACTGGTGGTATTTGCAATAAATCTACCTATTATTTTCCCCTTGAAAAAGAAATGTCTAAGTCAGGGGTCGGCAACCTTTCAGAAGTGGTGTGCCGAGTCTTCATTTATTCACTCTAATTTAAGGTTTCGCGTGCCAGTAATACATTTTAAGGTTTTTAGAAGGTCATTCAGAAGGGTTAATTTGATTTAACGCTGCTAAATTCGAATGAAACTCATAGTGTAGACCAGGCCTTACACAAAGGGACTTCTCAACACAAGTGACTAGGTACTAGCAACAACCTAGCTTCAGGTTTCAATACAATTTCAAAGCTCAGGCAATGGGTCAGATTAGTTCCCAAAGGCACCTGGTGCATACAGCATGCACCTCATGTGTCTATATGAGCAGCTATTCTGGGAGGCAGTGAGTTAACATCAGGGGAAGAGAAACTATTTTACAGCAAGTAGCTCCACCAGGATGGCCATCTACTGGGCAATTCTTGGACCACTGACACAGTAGCAGTAATGAGCAGCTTGTACTGCTGCTTCAGGGAAACTTGTTGCTGCTGGGGTATCAGTAATAGAGGTGTTTGTCTAAAGAGTCACCAAAGAGCCTGTCACCAATGAACCGCCTTACTCTGATTAGTACCTTAGACCAGAGGGGCAACTGATAACTGCTGATGGCGGAGGGCACAATTTAAAGGTTCTGGTGATATGCAGCGGGATTCAGGGCAGGTACTCAAGAGACAAAGGAGTTTTGATTTCCAGAGCTACTTTTGATGTCGTTTTTTATGATACTGTGTAATGGCAGATGGAGACTGTTCTAAAAGAGAGCTACACATGAAGAAGCTGTGGATTGCATCGGGGTTTTATATCAATTTGAAGGACAGAGATATTTGCAAACCAATCCTTTGATATGCTCTTTTAGAGCCCTTGTGATAATATCAGCACCCCAAAATTGTTAGGAATTAGTTCTAATTTAACCTGATAAAATTATTTCCCCTCTCCATTTGAATCCACTCTCTTCTGGGTTTACAGGGAAACATTGGTGCTCTTGGGCCTCACAAGTACCAGAAATCTCATGCTAACCCACCTGATGGCTCTCTCTCTCTTCTGGCATCTGATACTTCTGATATCTATACTATCACAGAATGATGAATGTGGGGCATCATTAGCAAACCTGTAAAAACAGATTTCATCATAGGAGGACAGTGGTTTGAAAGTAAATTAAAATAGATTTCCCTACTCTATCTCCTGTGCCCAGCCCATTTAGCAAAGTTACATTTCTGAGCTTGCCTACAATTCAGTTTTCTCTTTACCGTTCACTTTTAACTAGAGATGGACCCAAACTAGGACACGGAATCCAAACCACTCAGAAACCCGAGGAAGATCAGATCTAGGTCCAGATTTCAACTGCACAGCTCAGGTTTATTTTTATGATGGGCCAGTTCAGAACGCCAAATCCCAACAACATACACTCAATTATAAACATGTGAATAGTCCCATTGAAATTAATGGAACTGCTCAAGTGCTTGGACTTAAGCACCTTTAAATACTCTACTGGATTAGGGCCTTTAGAAAAAAATGAAATCAAATATCATGCTGCCTCCCGGGGCTTCCCACACTGCCTCCTCCAAGCTGCCCACCCACCTCCTCATCCTCCCGGCCCACAATGACTCCCCCGAGCTTCCCACTCCATCCCTGCTGCCTCACCTGGTGCCCCACCCATCCCACTGTCCCCCACTGCCATTGGCCCAAGCTCCCATCTGTAGCCTTGCACGCACCCCAGGCAGGGTCTACTGTTGAGCTCTGGTAACTGTGGCGGCTACCAGCCTGGTCTCGCTTCCTTGCTCCAGGCGCCACCTAGTGGGGCTCAGTGCTGGTCCCTTTCCCAGCCCACTTCCCATCCTGGCAGAAATCTGGAGGGTGGGCATGTGACCCCACGTGCCTCGCCACACTTCACCTATGTTAGACCACACGTTATCCCCTTGCAGCCGATGGTATCCTCCAGAAGGGATGAGGATGTGCAAGGACTGAAACCAAAGACAAGGTTTGTGTGAACCCCTGAGAAGCAGAACCCTATGTGAGCACAACTCACTTTGCCCTCAGTT
The DNA here is from genome assembly GCF_027887155.1 of Malaclemys terrapin pileata. Lineage (NCBI taxonomy): Eukaryota > Metazoa > Chordata > Testudines > Emydidae > Malaclemys > Malaclemys terrapin. The sequence continues at coordinate 8,533,105 of NC_071513.1, read as the reverse complement.
ACAGTGGCATGCGTCAATATTTGGGAGTTAACACTTTTTAAAATTCTAGTATAGACAAGGCAAGATGTAATTCAATACTCATTGGGCTCACCTTTACCAGTTAATATAGATTAAAATACAACCTGCCCTACCGACACTAGTGTTTAAAAACACACTTTTTTTTCTCTAGTGTAAACATGCCCTCTAAGGGCAAAATTTTGCCTGAAGGAAAAAAAATACTCTAATATTATGTCCATGTGACTTTGCTACTACATGAATGTAACTATTCTAAGACTTTTTTTCTTTGATAAATTATTCTAAATGTGATTGTTGCTGACTATAATAAAATGAGACTGTGTTGTTTAGAATATACTAGGGTTATTTCTGCCAAACTACCACGTTATTTTATACTGCAAATGGAAAAAAAAAACTCCCCTAGCAAAACAGACCAGAGTAAGGATAGTTTTAAAAGGCAATAGGTTCACTATACACCTGATACAAAGCCACCTGAAGTCAATGAGAGCCCATCCATTGACCCAAGCGACCACTGGATCAAACTCTATATGCCAAAATAACAAAAATCTTATTTTTAGCAAATTAAACCAGTGTGTAGAAACAGTTGCACTTATCTCACCAGAATATCAAACAAATGTTGAGAGACAATGACACCACTGGGCCGATGTCAACCCGGGACCCATATTTGTAAAGGGTATTTGTAGAGAAGCAGGATCCTTTCATCAACTGAAAATGAACTTTTCTAGCGATAGTCTCTCATGTGGAGTTGTATCTGAAATACCCACTCCAGTTTCTGTTCCTCATAACAGGAATTAAGATATTATCCACTTCTATCAGATTACCCAGTCCGGTACTTAACACCTACATTCTGAGAACAGGAGAAATAAATTACATTTTGTTTCATTATTGTGCACAAAACTTTAAGTCCCTGACATTCATGCAACAAGACAATCTCAAAATGCTGTCCAATTTAAATCACAGAGATTGATAATCCTCTGCCCACTGAAAAATAAAACCTCCACTGAAAGTTAAATAAATTTATATAAAATTCTGGCACTTCGTTAGTAGTATTTGAATTTCTTTTGCTCCTTTCTTCTTGAACTATTGCTCATCACAGGAGCTAGAAACAAGTTAATGGGACTTTCTTGGCCACATAGACCCAGGCAAGTAATTCATTTTGAGTGGTTCCAACTGTCTCTGTCATTTCAGGTAAGCCCTTTCAGATAAGAAAGTGATAGTAGTGCGTAGTGCTGCCTGCAACCCAGCCTTTTTGCAGCACAGCCATTGCCTGTGACCCCAGGACCAGCACTTTGAATTTTTGCCATTTAAAAATGTGAATTTCCAATCCCACATTTTATGAACCGTGGCCCTGTAGACAGAGAGAAGGACACTGTTTGGGTGACACAATATTATCTACTAATCAGCCCACAGTCCTCCACACACCTGTCATCTATAATATAATATAATAACAGAGGGTCCTGTGGCACCTTTAAGACTAACAGAAATATTGGGAGCATAAGCTTGCGTGGGTAAGAACCTCACTTCTTTAGATGCAAGTAATGGAAATCTCCAGAGGCAGGTATAAATCAGTATGGAGATAACGAGGTTAGTTCAATCAGGGAGGGTGAGGTGCTCTGTTAGCAGTTGAGGTGTGAACACCAAGGGAGGAGAAACTGCTTCTGTAGTTGGATAGCCATTCAAAGGGTACATCTACACTACAGCGGGGAGTCGATTTAAGATACGCAAATTCAGCTACGTGAATAGCGTAGCTGAATTCGATGTATTGCAGCCGACTTACCCCGTTGTGAGGACGGCGGCAAAATCGACTTCTGCCGCTTTTTGTCGGCGGCGCTTACTACCACCTCCGCTGGTGGAGTTAGAGCGCCGATTCGGGGATCGATTGTCGCGTCCCAACGGGACGCGATAAATCGATCCCCGAGAGGTCGATTTCTACCCACCGATTCAGGCGGGTAGTATAGACCAGACCACAGTCTTTGTTTAATCCTGATCTGATGGTGTCAAATTTGCAAATGAACTGGAGCTCAGCAGTTATATTATAAATAATAATATATGGAGATATACCTATCTCATAGAACTGAAAGGGACATCGAGTCCAGCCCCCTGCCTTCACTAGCAGGACCAAGTACTGATTTTGCCCCAGATCCCTAAGTGGCCCCCTCAAGGACTGAACTCACAACCCTGGGTTTAGCAGGCCAATGCTCAAACCACTGAGTGAGTACAAAGGAATCTTCCAAGAAGACTGGACATCCAACTACAGAGATACTCCTTAAACCTCACTCCAGGAAAGAGCATGGATGGAATGCATTTCAGTGCTGGTGAAGTGCCTGGTGCAGGGATGCGGGGTACTAGTTAGGGTAGACCTGAGGGTTACACTAGCATGGACCCGTGTGCCTAAGGTCCCTATAGCCTTGCTGGAGAATAGCTAAGGTATTGGACCACCCCAGCCATAACTTCTCCCACACTAGAAATGCCCCCTGCTTTCCCTTCCAAGATGCGTTAGGAAGCTCCCCGTGCTGGAAGCTTCTGTGGGTGTCTTTGGGGTGAGTCAGCATCTCTGCAGTGTGGAGATTGCCCGGGGGTGTGGATGACATCGTTGTTTTGGGGACCTCTTTGCATTGGCTTACCTGGCAGATGGTGGTAGCAGAACAGCTATGAGTATGTGAAGACTCTAGCCCAGGAACTCACGTCTGACTGTCACAGGAATGAAGTTCTTAGCTAAAAAATTGTGCAGTAGCAGAGCAGGTTAAGCAATTCCTGAGCCGGTTTGCTCCTTTGGAATAATTCATAAGTTCCCACTCTTCACCGGGAACAGTCCCAGGTATATCAAAGCCTGGGATTTATTGCCACTTCCCAGTAGGGGATTTTATTGCCATACCAGCCATATCAGCTTCTGTCCTAAATTCTAGTCAAAATTTAATTTAACTTGTATTACTTGTCGATACATCCTAGAAGTACAACCCTGGTTAAGATATACGCCTTAGCCCTTACATCAACCACCAAGGAGTAGTTAAAATGAAACTTCAGGCAGAAATCCCATAAAATATACACACAGTTAGCTCAGGAGAATGTCCTTAAACTGAGGACAGAACATAAAGTTCTGATTTATTCTCTCTCAAACTGTGGGTATGTTTGACCATGTGGCTGGAATCTCTCCTCTTATTGAATTTCCCCAGTTTTCTACATGACCACAGAAACTGCCTTCTTCTGCTGATAAGCCTAATGCGTTGTACAGAGCATATATGTTAAATAAGTGCTTCATGAAGTTGTCCTATATCTAACTCCCGAAGAGAGCTCTTCAATTACGTTTACTACTGCTTTTATTACCACTACCTTGTTCCTAAAATTAAATGTGTTCTCATGTGTATGGTTTAGGGCTCAGTGAACTTGTCTTGCTTAATTGCAAATCAAAACCACAAATCACAGTCAATCACAGTTGAGAGTGTTTGACTCCAACCTTATTATCATTGGGTTCGCTCTTTGCTTAGGCAAAATTGAAGAGACAGAACAGGGAAGGAGGAAAGAGAGAATATGTGTGTTGAAGCAATTAAGAATGGGACAGATTATTGCAAAAGGAGCACTAAGAGGAATAAATATACAAAGACTATTCCATATATAGGGTTGTTGCTTGTGCTAGCCTAGCTTTTGCTGGGGATCTGGGGTATATACTATCCTTAATATAGAGACCATCCTCCGTGGGTAGGGAGAAGGCACAAAGCATGATTCTGCAAAAGTTTAGAACACTAACTTCCAAGGAAACTTCCAAATGGGTTTCCATTTATTCCTCTCCTGTATTTTAGTTCAGAAAAGTTTAGCATATTATTTTACTGCATTTATAGATATACTACAGCAAACATTTTACCATCTTAAATTCACACTACTTTTGAATAATAGTTTTTTTATGGGACTAGTATATGATACATATTGCACTATAACCTTCCCTCTAAGTTCTTCAAAATGCTTTTTTTCTAACCACAACTTAGACTTTCTGTGGAAGGAGTCTCCAATACAAACCACATGTTGAACTTGTTTTATTCTACAATTTCCAAACAGGGAATTAAATTGAGGTTTTCTGAGTCTAAGGGGAGGCACCCTAACCAATGGGCTATACTGCCTTTCAGAGTAGTACTTCTTTCACATAACTCAAAAGATGGGATGGTGTAAATGTGCTAATTGGGTACAGAGGAGAAGGAGGGAGCTGCTGCTGCACTTTCTCCAGCTACCATTTTCCAGAGGAGAATATTAAGGAAACAGTGCACCAAAACTAGTGATATTTGAGTCAATCCTTGCTCTTCTGAGTAGTTCGATAGTCAAGCCAAGGTTTGAGACACATGAAGGGGGAGCAGAACATTGTGAAATCTATAAAAGATCTATAAAAGTCCACTTTTAATAGGTAAGGCTTTAAGAGACTACCTCAAAGTACCTTTGTACGATTCTACCCACCTTTATTAGAAGATCATCTCCATTGAACACCCAATGTTTTTTGATCCAAGACTGTGCCAGACTCATGATCTGTTCTGTGGGACTTGAGGGGGAGTGTGCCTTAAATACTCTGTTTTTGTTGTGCATTTTCTACTCTAATTCCTCCTCCTTCATGTTCAGTTGCCTCCATTTAGCACAGCTCTCCTCCCAGTCAGCAGCGCAGGGAAATATAGGTTCACTAGGAACAGTTGACTGGCTAGTAAAGACACATCATGCCCTCGGTCCACATGAATAACTCCACTGACTTCAATGAAGACACAGTCCGGATCCAAATATGTGAAAAAGTGATAGTTAAAACTCACACTTTTGAGCAGTTTGTTGGACTTGTAATTGGATGGATTTACATCTGGTTCTCCTGTTTGTATATCAGAAAACAAAGCCACACAAGCATCAGAACGAATGCTCCATGCTGATGTCCATACATCAAGACATGCCACTGAACTTCCTCCAAAGAAGTACTACCCAGGTCAACTAGGCATAGATGTCCCAAATTTCTGACAAGCTAATCCTTTTAGTGTACATCTTCCAGTCATCAATGCCCACCATGTTATTTTGGGATAGGAATTATTAGCTAGAATTCATATGGAATAGGAACGTGAAAGGGCATCATTTATGAATATTGTGTAATGTTGACTATAGTTTGTCTTAACAAATTTCCTGTTTTTTTCTTACAAAAATAATCTCAAAATTGTTGTGTAGAACAAAAGAAGGACATGTATTGTAGGGGTTGGTGGGACAGGTATATTCTATTAAGGTATTACATTCAAATTCTGTATTGGAGAGAAAGTCATTGCAGAACAACTATTTTGAGGGAAATCTACCTATAGTGTTGTGGGCCTTTTTGTATGGGGACAACTAAGCAGATGTCACAGGAAAGGCATCCATATAGTATATGATTTTGGGGTCTTCACAGCAAGAGAATGAAGAATCCTTCTATTAAAATATTTTTTACCTGCAATACTTAATTTAGCATGTAACAATATTTAAATGAGGTTGGAGGAAGCTCAGGGAGTGATCTGAATCCTCAACTATTTTTTTGGATAACAAGCTAGCTGCCATGATGAATATTTTTCCTTTATTCTGCCTCCCCCCCCAAAAAAAATATTTAAGAAAAAAATTCTTCTAGCTCAATGGTTCTGAAAGGCCTGACAACTGCTTTTGGCAGTAAGCATAATAATCAATATTCCAGTACTGGCAGTGGCCTAGGCATTTTGCTGGGTTGTCAAAATCTCCCCTAACAGTTGTACATCCTGTGATAGCTGCCCCACTCCTCTTCCAGCATTAGTTATAACACCCCTTCCCAGTGCCTACCTCTGCCTCATCCCTCCCTTTCCTCCCCAGCCCCAGTCTTTGTCTAACCCTGTCCCAGTCACTACCATTGTTATTGGCTAAACAGGTGTCAGATCCCCTATGTGTTCTGCTACTGTAACTTTTTGCAGCAGAGGCCAAACACAGAAACTGGGGAGTGAGGCAGGCAGTGAGATGGAAGAGCATATATTTGGCAGCTTTCCTTGCTCCTACTACTCTTCTCCCCACTTGCATCCTCTGTGAACCTGTGACCTCTCTTTTGCTGCCCCCTTTCCGCTAGCCAAGCAGAGAGAAAAGAGGGAGGCACTATTTGGTTCCTCACTTTGGCTCAGCTCTTCCCCCAGTAGCAATGGCTACTGGGTTGTGCCCCGTGAGGGGATCTCTTGCTCAGTTGTGTAGTTCCCTAAGCAGCACAGTGAGAGTTGTGTAGTTCCCTTGCCCACACTGTTGAGTAGATTTGAAGCTAGGCCAAATGAGTTTGCCTATCCCTGTTTTGAATACTTTTCCTTTCTGGGAAAACAGGCATGTCGTGCTGCAAGTGAAATTAATCCAGCATTTAGTAAAGCTTTGGCGCATTGAAAATCAGCATATTTTTGCCATTGCAAGCCATCCCTGTAGAAGTCAGAACACAGCCTAAAGAGAAAAAAGCTGGAATACTTTGGGCACTACACACAGATGCTAATTTCCCACAAATAACTAAGAGGTGCACACAACTCCATTCAAAAGCTAATGCTGCCATACAAGTTGGAGTCACTGAACCACAGAAAAACTCTACATAATTTATGTAGATTACAGATTTACAGAGATGTAAAAAGTCCAAAGCTAAGTCATGCACAAACAAACTGGGAGCAAAAAGGAATGCAAATGGGTGTGAGAAATCTCGAGAAAGTTAAACATGGGGGTCAAATCCGCAACTGGTGTAAACTGGTGTAGCACTATTGAACTCAGAGCCACAAGAATTTACACCAATTCTTGTACTACTGAGGATCTGACTCTAGTGTGTTTCCTTTCCTATATTTTCTTTCGCTTTTCTCAGCAAGCCTATTTTATGTTTGATGCATTGCAACACTAAATCACAAGATGTGACTCATCAAAAATTGAATAAAAGTTTCTGTTCAATGACTTGTTTATAATATGGGTAAGCCGTGATCTGAAATTCTTGCTGAATTATTCTTGTAAGCTTAGCCCTTGGGAGAACTTTTTTGCCTTTGGTAAGACAGATTAGAAGATTAGAACAATCAAACTAATGTGAATCATTAATATCTTAATTTCAAAAAATGCAAACATTTCAAAATTGCATCCATTTGAATTTTTAAAACATTCATTTTAATTTGTTTCAGACAGATCAAGGGAACATTTTTTACCCAAAAGGTAAATTAAAAGAATGAAACAATAAATAGTCCTAGGGACAACAAATCTATCATTTTAAAATATATTATTCCAGTATATTTATAGTGACCATTGACTAAGATCAACAGACTATATTCAGTTCTATCCCATTCTAAACCATTAGATACCTACTAATAAGTTTATAAACTGACATTCAAGACACACCTTCTGGTTTCTTTTTGACTTCATTATACTATTCATTTTTGATAGATAGGAGATTTGACTGATATTTAAATTTCACCAACAGTCACAAAAAGAGCAGTAAAATTAGAGACTGACCAAGGGTGGTCTAGAAATCTCTCTACTTAAGGACTCCCACTGAGATTAGCGGGAATTATGCCACTGACTTCAATATCCCAAATTTAAAAATAATGTGTATTTATGGGTCAATTTCTCTTAATCTCACACTTCCATAGACTAATAAAAAGTTAAAACCTGCATCACTTTCAAGCCCAAAGTTTCCAATGAAGTCTTGGTGCACAAGAAAAGCAGGAATGGCTTTGATTCTGCACCCCTTACTCACATGAGTAACCTCACTGAATTTAGAGGGGACTACTCAGGTAAGCTCTACATCTGGATTCATTTTGGTATACTGGGCTATAAATCAAGACATAACTGATAGACATGAGTCAGTTTTAACAGCACTCTTGGGCATCTGTATTCCAAGTTGGATAGCAAGGTTGGGCAGTTTTCTCTTTCCCTTTCCATATTTTTAGTAAATGTGAAAAAACAACCACCAGCAACAACTTTTGTGTGGTGGGGTACGCAAAGTATAACAGCATCCCCAACAAAACTTTAAAATCTAAATTATTGTGAACATTGAAGCAGAAAGTAAAGTAACAACTAGGGTAGATTATTTTAGATCTGGTTCAAACACGTGCCTCGCATAGGTGCAGAGTGAATGGCTAGATTGTGACTGTGGAAGACACATTTTACATGAGATGGGTATAGGTGGGTTTGAACACTAGACAGCTCTGAAAAGGCAGGGTCATGAACAAAGGATCTGTTTTGACCTCTGTCTCTTCATCTGCCACTTACTTGCAAGTGTGCACATCTCTTCCAACACTGAATCAAATCTGATCATCATGTACCCCTGTGCAATCCCACTGATCTTAAGAGGGACTCTATGGAGATGTGCAAGTTTAAATGAAGACTGACTATTGCCCTATCTTTGAGTAATGTGATTTAATGGCCACCATTACATATAGATTGGTCAAATCCTGCATTCCATTAACACTAATTCCATTTCACTGAACTCAGTGGGACTGCCTGGGTGTAAGTGAGAACAGAATTTGACCTATTTGCTGCACCTTATAAGTGAAAAGGGGAAAATATCTCTTGGGGTGTCTCCCCCTCCTGCCATGTAATCTATATGCACAAGATGGTGTGTGTGGGTATAAAATGAACAGAGGTCTCTGGAAGGTAGAATTTCATAGCTTAGTGCAAAGATTTGGAAAATGATCTAAAGCAGATTGAATTACTGAGGCATATAATAAGGGAAAATCCTATGATAGAAGACAATTACTTTCCATCTAGGGAGTAGATAATACCACAAAGAGTTATTTTTCCTAATAACTTTTCAATCAACCCTAATGTAATTGCTGATATATAAAGAATGGTTCCCGTTAAATAGTGATCCTAATGTTTTCTGGCTATTAATCACATGGCATCATTACAGTAGATGGGAGAGCATTCTGAAAACAATCTTCATACTGTTCAAAGAACTCACTTTGGCATTTCTGCACCATTGATACCATTTAGCAGAGACTTTGTGCTTGCAGGCCGTCTTGCCTGCTATACAAAATGCTTTTGATATCCGTATTCCTAAAAATCTTTTTTCTGGTTAAATTTTTTATCATTTGTTCTTTCACACAAGCATTTGTGACTTAAATGGGCCAGTGCATAAAACAGTGTTTGGTTAATCTGTTCACAGGGCCGAAGAGAACATAATCACAGTTTGAAAGTGAAAGATATTTTGTAACTCTCGGAAGATTCATTTCAGGTTGATGCATTTTTATAGTAGTGCTGTTTTGTTACTTCTTGGCACTTTTCATTTCTGCCAACAATTAGTCTCTTTCTTCTGTGGAAGAAGGCAATGTTAGTATTCATACTTAAAATGTTTATTTCAGGGTAGAACTTTGGAATCCCCACCGAGGATTAGGACCCCATGATGCTAGATAATATAGTGCTAAGAAAACAAAAAGCTTGGTCTAGTGCAGTGGTTCCCAAACTTCTTCCGCCACTTGTGCAGGGAAAGCCCCTGGAGGGCCGGGCCAGTTTGTTTACCTGCCGCGTCCGCAGGTTCAGCTGATTGCCGCTCCAGGCCAGTGGGAGCTGCTGGAAGCGGCACAGGCCGAGGGACGTACTGGCCGCCGCTTCCAGCAGCTCCCATTGGCCTGGAGCAGTGATCCGCAGCCAGTGGGAGCCGCGATCGGCCGAACCTGCGGACGCGGCAGGTAAACAAACCGGCCCAGTCCACCAGGGGCTTTCCCTGCACAAGTGGCAGAAGAAGTTTGGGAACCACTGGTCTAGTGGATTGAACAGCAACTTGGGAGTCAGGAACCCTGAGTTCTAGCTGACCTTTTCTTCACTGGTCTTGGGCAATTTGCTTGCTTGGTTTCTGTTTTATTTGTCATGTAAACTCTTCAGGGCAGTGACTGTCTCAGTCTCTACAGCGTTTGTAAGTGCCTAGCATGATGTGTCCAGAACTGGGGCATCCAGACCTTACTATAATACAAATTATAAATGATAAAGCAACAAGGAAGTCAGTCCCTGCCTTAGAGAACTTACAGTGGAGCTCTCATACTGGACACTCCAGGTGGATGAAATATAAGATCATTTTTGTTGACTCTTGATTTTGAATAGCCACAGTCACTCTGTCTCTCCATCCTAAAAGTTTCTGGTCTGGAGGACCTCACTACTTGCCTGCATCCTACTGCAGTTCTATGCCATAAGCTCTTCAGCCACCTCACTAGGGATATGTCTGGTTTTATTGTCAATACAGCTTCTGGAAGAAGAGTGAAATGAAATAAGTACTCAATGTGCCTGGATGGAAATATAATGGAAAACACACACACACCTTCTGTTCTTTGTTTTCTGCAAAGCATATGCCACTTTGTCAGTTTAATTGGTGACATTGTAGTGTGCTGCTGCAAGGACTGGAGAGGGTTCACAGGATGATGGAACTTTTTAAAAGTCCATGGATGTGCATTTCTTTTAATATGTGCTTCTCACCCCAGATTTAAGTGGAAAATATTGCATAATAAAATGACATCTGAAAGTCTATCCTAGCCAAATATTTACATACAGAACGCTCAGTTCCTTCCTATAGGTCCTGTAGCACTGAAACTTCTCAACATGTAATTTTATATTAAAATGTAGGTATGTAAATATCAGAGATATAGGACTGATAGTTAACTACATTAAGGCCGCTTTATAGTCTGGCAGTGCAAAGGGTCTTTAAAGGGGTCTATATTATATTAAAGTCCATTTTAAAGACCCTTTACAGTACCAGAGCAGCATCAAGGGGTCTTACTGTACCTGAGAGTTCAACCATAGGTTGTTCTCTCTCTCTCTCTCTCTCTATATATATATATATATATAAATACATTTTCCCTCCATCTCATCTGGGAAGCCATGTATCCTCAGACAGCTGATGATCACTTCTCTTCCTACCAGCATTTACTCAAATCCTTACAGTTTTCTGGAGGCATCTAGAGACACAGATACTGCAAAGCCTAACACCCTCCAGCTCTCTATGGGCCTCACATCCTTTCTCACATATTTCCATTCCCACCCATCTATTAAATCCAAACTCTCCTTGCAGCCCTTGGCAGACCCATGTTTTGTTTTGTTTATAATTTTTATTTTTAAACATTCCAAATCGGGAGAGAGATCTCTTCCTCTGCTGCCTGCTGGCATGATGTTGAGAGACTCACTGGGACAAATACATCCACCGTGTATCTCCACTGAAATCAACCCACCTTGAATTGAGTCCAGGTGTGAGCCACTGAGTTCATACTTTGTGTCCATTCAGAGCCATACCACCTTGCCCTGATACTACTAACTTTTTTATTAGCTATGGGTCAATGATGGCAATTTCAAATGCAGCCAGAGGATTTGCTTCTCCAACAAATCTTGTCCTAATTCTCCAGTATTTTTGCGTCCATGAAATTAAGCTAGAACAATCACAGGCAATTTTACAAGGTTTCAGTATCCTGATTCTGCAATGGAAATACACCGAGAGCAACATTTCTTCAAAGATTTTGGCCCTTCTTCTCTAAGCTAGAGTATCATGGATGGTATGCAGTTTTGCCACAATTTCAGTGTTCTGAACCAAATGTGTAATGCTTAGGTATGATCTGGATTACTCCAACTCACATCATCCAAGTAGTTTTAACAACGATCTGAACCATTCACATGGCCCCAGCTGATATCACTAGTTTCCTCTAAAGCTAATTCACATGAGAGTGTAAGCTTTACTGGGGGAGCAGACACTGAAGCATAGAAGATCAAGTAGAAAAACCATTCTAGCACTTTTGATGGCCCCCTGTACAGCACTTATTGAAATTACAAAACAAACAATGGAGAATAAACACTTTGAACTCATTAAAAATATTCATTATGCCAAGATCAAGCAGGTTGCACATGCTTATCCCTGACTCAGTTTATATTTTCTTTTAATATATGCTGATGAACTAATCTCAGGAGATAAGTATGGTGCTTTGAGCTGACAGGTAAGTTAAAGAAAGACTAGCAAACATCTGTAATCCAACTCAACATTTAAATGGAAGTCTAAAGACTAATAAAAATGATGAAACATTAGTAGAGCTTTTTAGAAGCATTTGGAAACTACAGGATTTTTATCCCCTGACAAAAATGTGTTGACTCCTTCAAGCTGATGTTACAATGTGTGTCTTATGCTGCCCAATTTATTGAATTGCTATGTGATGAGTCAGATAGAAAATGTAGAGGTATTAAAAAGGAATACCTTATATTTTCTTTTTCTTTTTTTTTTCTTTTCAAAAAACTCTTGAGAAAATTTGTGGCACCTTAGAGACTAACAAATTTATTAGAGCATAAGCTTTCGTGGGCTACAACCCACTTCCTGCATCCGAAGAAGTGGGCTGTAGTCCACGAAAGCTTATGCTCTAATAAATTTGTTAGTCTCTAAGGTGCCACAAGTACTCCTGTTCTTTTTGAGGATACAGACTAACATGGCTGCTACCCTGAAACTTGAGAAAATTTGTGGGTTCAATTTTTGTTTCCTGAAGTTTTTGATTGGAAATTATCTTCAGACAGCATGGCTTAAATCTTTCCTGTGGCCGAGGATATTGTCCCATTATCAGGGCAGGGTTAGAAAATTCTCACTGTTGGCCACTCCAGAGGAAAAAAAAATCTGTGTTTTAAATGTATTCTCAAGGATTCAACCCAAGGAGTTCCATAAAACCAGGGAGGGGAGTGATCATGGCTAGTGGTTCATTGTATTATTCCTAAGAAAAAGAATAGAAGAAGCAACATAGGCATAAACTAACCAGTAAAGTAAAATATCTGAGTGACAGGGTACGCCTGCAGTTGGGGCTGTAACTTCCAGTTCAGGTAGATATTTACTCACTGGCTTTGAACGAGCTAGTGGGCTAAAAATAGCAGTGTAGCTGAGGTGAAGTGGGTGGAGGCACCGGGACTGGCCCGTGAGCACAACCCTGCCCAGGATCCTAGATACTCTGGTGGCTAGCCCGTGCTGTCACTCGCTCTGCTGCACCTATCCTGCTCTTTTTGCACGTTTATGTACCCAAGCTGGAAATTTGACCTACACTAAGGTTATGTCTGCACGGCAATCCTAGGTGTGATTGCAGCGAGTAGACATAGCTTTTCCCACACTAGCACAGCTAAATATAACAATGTAGATGTGGAGGGACTGGCTTCAACACAGACTGTGAAAGCACACTGGTGGTCCCTGGGTACATATTCGTGCTGCTAGCCTATGCTGACTCCCCTGCTATCGCATCTACATGGTTATTTTAGCCATGCTAGAATGGGTAAAATTAGCCTGGGGATGTTTACCTGTGCTCAGATAGCAGTGTAGGCATACCTTATACACAAACCATATTATTTCCAATATGGCCCAGTAAAGGCAATGAAAACTGAGTGCATGTATCTCAGGGCAGAGTTCAGTCAGCAAGAGCAATGTTACAAAGTTAGACAATTTGCTGAAGCGCTGGAGGTTAGCAAAATAACTACAGAGCTGCTCCAGCTGCTTCGTCCATTTATAGGCAAAAACTAATGCTAGTTTGCCCATGCTATGCTTAAACTAGAGTACATGGTTTCTTATTCTGTGCATGATGGGATGGTGTCAATGCCGAGGTAAATAATAGATTAGATGCATGGTTTCTATTATACTTCTCAAGTCAATTTTCTATTTTAATGAACTATATACCACTGATACCCCCACTCACCAGTTAATGTAAGAGAATAAACCTTCCCCGAAACTGCCCAGAGGGCACCCTGTGCCCATGGATCTTCCCCCATCCCATGCAGGAGAGGACTTAAGCCACCTGCATGGCACAATATCCACTCTTTCTCCAGGCCCTGTGAACATAACTCTGCTGGCGCAGGGATCTGCACTGAGGAGGGGAAGGAAAATACACCCAGCCATCTCCTGGTCTCCTGCCTGGCTCAGCAGGAACTCCCAAGCCAAGAAAACAGACCCTGGGTTTGTAATATCTTTTCTGCTGGTCCCCTCCAAGGTGTGCAGGGGGCGCCTAAGGATGGGTGGGATCCTGGAACTCTACTGATGCCCGGAGTCAGAACTGCAGTGGAGGTAAAGAGCCTCTAGTAAACGACCTTGCCTCACATGGGTGCCACTCTGGATCCCTTGGTCTGGTCTTGTGGTCTAGTCCATGACACACCCACTCTCTCTCTGTGCATATGTGTGTGTGTGTGAGTGTTGCTGCCATTAGTTCTAGGTGGAACTCAGTAAAGTGATCCTTACAGACATCACCCACTCCTCGAGTCCCTCCCCATGGGTTTTACTGCAAGAGGGGAAAACTCACCCTTATATTTTGAGCCTTCTTTGTTGGGGGGAACCAACCTTTCATAGCAGATTAGGGTTGGAAGAGACCTCAGGAGGTCATCTAGTCCAACCCTCTGCTAAAGGCAGGACCAACACCAACTAAATCATCCCAGCCAGGGCTTTGTCAAGCCGGCCTTAAAAACTTCTAAGGATGAAGATTCCACCACCTCCCTAGGTAACCCATTCCAGTGCTTCACCACCCTCCTAGTGAAATAGTGTTTCCAAATATCCAACCTAGACCTCCCCCACTGCAACTTGAGACCATTGCTCCTTGTTCTGTCACCTGCCACCATTGATAACAGTGGATCTCCATCCACTTTGGAACCCCCCTTCAGGTAGTTGAAGGCTGCTATGAAATCCCCCCTCATTCTTCTCTTCTGCAGACTAAACAAGCCCAGTTCAATCAGCATCTCCTCGTTTTTCATTCGTTCATACTCAAAATGAACTAGAATATGAAACCACATATGAAATCACAAGGCTGTAACAACACTCATTTATCCCTGCAGCACATGCTTCTACAATCTCCTGCTGGATCCCTGCCTCTAATAAGGGCAGGAGTGCTGTTCCCATTACAAGACTTAGATAGGCTGCTAGGTGTGGCTAATTACCGGCACCCATCCTTTGGTCAGATATTTTCCCTGCCGATGCAACTCAGAAATAAAAGTTCAGAGCAAATGTATTATTTCAGGCAGAATTGTCAATTACCTAACAAGCCTCCTGTCACAAAATGGCTTGCAAATTAATCTTTTCTCGGCTACATATCTGTGAAACCCAGCGGCTAGTTCCTTTAAATCAAAAGTGTATATTCTATATAATGGTGTAACATCCTCTGACATGCTATGTTGATGTCACATGCTGACATATGTGCACAGATGATGTAAGGCCATGTGAACTGTCACCAAAAATATTTTCACAATGCAGTTGTCTTAAATAATTAAACTGGTTGGAATAGAGCGAATGAAAGGACTAGCACTGTGTATCAAGCCTTCATGGATTATTGCTGGAGAGTGGAATGCTTTTATTGCTTCACAAAGGCCTATTAGAAAAGGACATAATTGCTGAGAGGTTCTATATTTCCTGCCCCGAAGGCTTAAGGTAGGCAGACTATTGCAAGTAGAGAAACAGTAAGTGCAACCAGATTCATGGAGGATATTTATGAATTGTTATAGGAGAAGAATGGGCTAGTGATTGGGGTATTAGCCTTGGATCTGGAATACCTGGTTTGCCACAGGCTTCCTGAGTGGCCCTGGGTAAGTCACTCAAGACTAGATTCACAAAGGTACTTAGGTTTGGGTGCTTTAGGTGACTAGTAAATCACAGGCACGACACTGTGATTCACAAGTTAGATGCCTAGGCTCCCTGTGCAACACATGGGGAGAGACAGGCACCTTAGACTGCAATTCACAAAAGCCACTACAGGCAGGGAGCTGCCTAAGGTAGCCAGTGTGCTAAGCCAGCTAGGGGGATGTGTGCTAAGCCCAACAGAGATAGTCCAGGCTGCAGAGAGACCCTTATCTGTACTAGCAAACCATGAATGGGAACCCCTCTTCTGGAGTCTGAGGAAGCCAAGATGTTTCTTGTAGGAATGACTGAGGTACCTGCCTAATTCCACAGAAAACAACAGGAGGTGGAGGTCCACTTTACACCTTTTAGCCGAGTGGTTGGAGCCTCCGGTGGGATGTAGGAGATGAGATTCAATTCCCCACTCTGCCGGAGGGAAGAAAAAGTTTGGAATCGAGAGCTCCCACTTGTCAGGAGTGTGCTCTAACCACTGAGCTATGGGATATTCTGATGTGAGGCTCCCTCAGTCCCTCCTGTGGAAACTATTCCAAATAATTAGAGTAATCGTACAAGGAGAATGAGTTTAAGGCAGAAACTGAGGCACCAAAGGAAATTGTACCCTGAAAAAGTAGGTGCCAAAAGAGATTTGCTGCCTACAGAGTGTGTCGGGAGTTTTGTGGATCACAGTTGTTCCTAAAACTGGGCTTAGGTGGCAAAGTATCTTTGTAAATCTAGCACTTACTCTATCAGTGTCATAGTTTCCCATCTGTCAAATGGGGATAATAGCACTCCCCCAGTTTACAGAGGTGATGTGAGGATAAATGAAAGATTGTGAGGGCTCTCAAATATTGAGGTGATGGGGGGCCATATAAGTACCTTAGGTGATAGCATGGTATCTTTCCCAGACTTGAAGAAGAGCTCTGTGTAGCTCAAAAGCTTGTGTCTCTCACCAACAGAAGTTGGTCCAATACAAGATAAAATGGTAAAGAAGATTTGTAGAATAATTAATAATATTATTTGAACTTTTGAATAGTATCTTCCATCCAACTGTTCCATTTTTACTCACGGTAAGTAGTTTATTACTACCTGAGGAGTTGAAATCAGTAGAATGCAGACCTTTCAACCTGCCAAGGCCGAAATGTGGAACACAAGCTATGACAAAAACCCAAATTCAGGGACATAAAAACCTCTTCCTGCAAGAAAGATTAATTCCTCTAGTACAAATGATTCCTATAGTCAGAGGGATTGAGGAGTACTCTTGTAAAATAACAGAACAACAACAAAATGTTTCTAAAATGAGATGATAAATACCAAGCTTCAAATTTAATCAAATTATAATTTGGGAAAATAGGAGTTCTAATTAAAAGCAACGAGGACCTTAAATACAGTAACATGAATGGCACTAATATAACTCCACTCTTTAGAAGTACAGAGCAACTGCAACTTCTGTTAAAGTCAATGAGAGAGACAAGGTGGGTGAGGTAATATCTTTTATCGGACCAACTTCTGTTGGTGAGAGACACAAGCTTTTGAGCTACACAGAGCTCTTCTTCAAGTCTGGGAAAGATACTTAGAGTGTCATGACTAAATACAAGGTGGAACAGGTTGTTTAGCATAAGTATTCTAAGGGACTATTCAAGGCGAAGTGATACATTAACAACCCTGTAGTCATAGGATAAAAAGGGGCATAAGTGGGCTACAGATTATTGTAATAAACCATGAATCCAGCATCTTTATTAAGACCATGATTTTTAGTCTCTAGCAAAGTTATGAATTTAAGCTCCCAGACTTGTCTTTGAAGGTGTTATGCAGATTTCTTTTGAGGATGATGACTGAGACATCAGATACGGAGTGATCATTTTGTGAAAAGTGTTTTTGTCTTTTATCATTTTTCTGTATGTGTTCATTCAAGAGCATAGTGATTGTCTGGTTTCACCCACAAAGTTGTTATCGGGGCATTTAGTGAAAGGATGAGGTACAGCATGTGTTGTGATCGGTCACCTGTCCAGAGGATGAAAATATAATCAATGTATCGCAGGTATCTCATTGTTTTTTGGTGCATTTGTCCAGAAATTCTTCCTCAAAGTATCCCATGAAGAGGTTGGCATATTGGGGAGCTATCCTAGTGCCCATGGCTGTTCTCAATGTTTGGACAAAGTCAATTTCAGTAAATGATATTTGTGGATGATCAGTGCCCCTCAGGATCAGGCCCTAGAGTGCTATCATTGTTTATAACCTTTGAAGGATCTGCACTGGTTGTATAAAAATGAACCACCCTCAATAGAGTCATTCTTTTATCCAGTATCCACTTACGCAACTCTATGAAGAGGGCCGCGTGCTCTATTTACATCTCATGTATACCCTATTTCGAGGACTCAAGCAGGATTTAGTGTTGCAGAAGCCTGGTGCATTTCACTCTGAGGCAGTGCTGTAACAAGGGCGAGGTGAGTGAGGCACTTGCCTCGGGCGCGCAAAGCGAAGGGGCGCAGCTCTACCGCCCAAGCAGGGCGGAGAAGAAAAAGCCGCGATTGGAGGTGCTTCGGCGGCAGCTCTACCGCTGCCGCTTCTTCAGCGGCAATTTGGCGGCGGGTCCCTAATGGAGGGAAGGACCTGCCGCCGAATTGCCGCTGCCGCTGCATTCATTCTTCAGCAGCAATTCGGCGGCAGGTTCTTCCCTCCTGGAGGGACTGAGGGGCCCGCTGCTGAATTGCCGCCGAAGAGCCTGGAGCCGGCCCTTGCCTCAGGCGCAAAAATTCCTTGTTACGGCTCTGCTCTGAGGGTTCAATCCTGCTGCCAATAATCATGAGCAAAACTCACATTGACTTCAATGGGAACATAATTGAGCCTGCGCTAAAGTAAATTGATTTCAATAGTTGTTCCATCAAATTCAACCGGTTTTGGATTAGGGTGCATACTCTCATATTGCATTCCTAGTCAAACTTAAGGCACTATTCCTCTCTTACCCTTTCTTTTCTCCTTCCTTAACCAATATAAACATGTTTATAATTGCATTTTCTTTAGAAACAGTTGCTAACCTTGATAACAATTGTGCATCTCCATTTTTTTTAATGTAATATACTGTGAGTGACCTCTGACACTGTAGCAATTGGGTACCTTGCACACAGTAATAAATATTTATTTAAAGCAAATACAGCTTCATTACACAAAAAAACCCTTTGCAAACAAAGCACCCGGGGAGTCTACGTGTCAATTCCATCCAGGCACCACAAACATTAAAACTTACATTTTAAAGTTAAATGTTAATTGGATTTGTTGCTACAAATGCACCAAAAGTATCCACATTATTTCTTATTTGCTCTGATGCTTGCTCTGAATCCCCAACCCTACCGTCAGTGCCAATGTAGCTTCCCTTGGCCAACAGAGTATGTTTGCTCATCATTCTCTCCTAATAGGAATTTTGCAATGACTCCTGGCTTGCAAATGATCCAGATTAACACTGTCTGTCCCCTTGGTATCAGAAGCTGGATTTGTCTGGTGAAAAATTACGCAAACCTTGAACTCAACTAAATCCTTGGAATACTGCCATTCACTCCAGTCCCTCTATGCCTGTATTATCCATCTTCAACACAGCCCACCTGGAAATTTGAAAAAGCTACAGCTTTCATCACAAAAATTCAAGGTGAAAATAAGGAAAACCATTTTACCAAACTTGCATACCACATTGCCTTTGTAAAGATTCAAATCACTTTTCTCTAGTGAAGCAGAGAAGAAGTGTCATCTCGTGGTTAGACATGGGGACTAGATGATCAGGAGATCTTTCTAAGCTTTTATGCCATGGCACGCTATCTGAGATATGGGGTCTGTTCCATAGTGCTGGGTGACCTCAGACAAGTCACTTAACATCAATTTCTGGTTCCCCCCCACACACATGCATGAGCCAAGGGAATGAGAGAAAAGGGAGTAGGACGCCATCTGCCACTTGCATGTCTGGGCAAAGCACAGACACAATCCTAGAGGTTGCACTTGAAGTAGCTGTCCTGTCATAGCACTGTACAGGGTTGCTATATAAGCTAATAGGGACACAAGATAAGGCCCAGGCCCTGACCCCAATTCAGAGTCAGATGTCTCAGTGGGAGTTTACCGGATAAGTCCAACTGGACACAAAGAATCACATCATGTATTATTCTAAACAATTACCTCTATACAACACCACAGAAAATACCATTTCAGCAATTGCAATTATCAGGGCAATCCCCATCAATTCACCACGTGGTTTAGTCCTGTATTGCAGATATCATTAGGGTGGCCTTTCTCATTTGTGACTTATAGTGGCAATTTCTTTTTCTAACCTTGCTGTTATTACAAGGGATGTGGAGTCATACTGGGCTAAATCCTGGGATTCTATTACGGCAAACTCCCATTGATTACATTTGTAGTTTGACTGCAGTGGATGCTTGAATAAGGATGGAGTAAGAAACCTCTAGATTTAGATAATGCTCCTAATTTAGAATTTGGGGTTCTATTCTATGCATACTGGACTTCTAGTAGCACAAATGGGATTAAGGGATTCCACCAAGACTAGATGTCAGACATAATTATTGAATTGTTTGATTCTCATCAAAATTACTGTAAAACAAAAGTCACTCTGTGTATAGTTAGGAATAGTGATAAGGTGACTAAGGCCTGGTCTACACTTAAAATATAGGTCAACATAGCTACGGTGCTCAGGTTCAGGGTGTGAACATCTCTGACCGCTGTAGATATGCTGACCCAACCCCTGGTGTAGATGCAGCTAGGTCAATGGAAGAATGCTTTTGTCAACCTAACTACTGTTTCTTAGGGAAGTGGTGTCCCTACACTGACAGAAATACCCTTTACATTGGTATAGGCTACATTTACACTGTGGGGTTATGCTGGCATTGCTACGGCAACATAGCTAAGCTGGTACAGTTGCCACAGGGTAGACATAACCCAACTGTTCTCCATTTCTATTTCAATGAGTGACTTCTTGTATTTTCATGAATTTTGTTTAACTGATTATCCAAAATGTTTCCTTGGTTAATGGCAGTGTTAAAGACCTTCAGCTTCTTAGCCATGAATGGGATACCAAAATGCTTCATGAAGTTCCTTTTTATCAGCTGAATGATTGCAGAAGGGTAAGCCCTTAGTGTAATTTCACTGGACAGCCTCCAATTGGTATGCTGGAAGTTTTCAGAGTTTTTCCAGGCTTTATGTGATCCCCCATTGAGGAAGACTGAAAAAAAGTCAGAGCCAAATTTTACCCTGGGATTCAAACATGCAATTTCCATTGAAGTCAATGGGAGCAACATGTCTGCGTAAAAGAACAGAATTTAGGCCATAATCAGAGATGTTAAAATTCAATTTATACGAGCAGGAGAAAAGTTCAAGCAAGGAAAATGCAGGGGGGGCTATTTCATATTTTCATTGTCCAACATCTCACTATATGTTAAATTTTTAAAATAGAAATATATTGTAGTCAATGCTTGAAGTGCTTTATGGACCTTGATGGGACCCAAGACAGTGTCCTCCAGGTAAATGAGACTAAAGTACTATTAGAAATATACACATTGATATTCTGAATCATTTATCATACATTCTGGAAACAGGTTACCTTCTGTCCTCTCCTAGTGCACTGCAGCAACCTCCAGGCCCACAAAATTGCAGTTCCTATCTTCAGTAATTGTATGGCTCCCATCACCATAGTACTTGAGTACGCCACCATCTTTAATATATTTACTCTCACAACAGCCACATGAGGTAGGTAAGTGCTATTAACCCCATTTTACAGAGAGGGAATTGAGGCACAGAGAGATTAAGTAATTTGCCAAGGTCACACAGAAAATCTGTGGTAGCACGGAGAACTGAACCAAGCTCTCTCAGATCTCAGGCCATTACTAGACTATTCTTCCTCTCTGCACCATGATGTTCTTCCTCTCCCAAAGCCCAAATAAATTTGTTAGTCTCTAAGGTGCCACAAGGACTCCTCGTTTTTGCTGATACAGACTAACACGGCTGCCGCTCTGAAAGCTAGTACTGTTTCCTTGCTCTCCCCTCCTGGAACTGCTGTTGCCACTGGTAAAATGGATGGGGAGGGGGATGCCCCTCCCAAGAACTGCTGTTGTCGCTAATGAGAGTAGAGGAAGGAGATTACCATCAGTCAATGCAAGTTTCTGGGGCTACTGCCAAAATCTGCAGTCTGTTCCTAATTCTGTTGTGGCTTCTCTAGCCATGAAATTGCCAGCTAAGGTGAACAGAGGGTCCTGTGGCACCTTTGAGACTAACAGAAGTACTGGGAGCATAAGCTTTCGTGGGTAAGAGCCTCACTTCTTCAGATGCAACATCTGGCATCCGAAGAAGTGAGGTTCTTACCCATGAAAGCTTATGCTCCCAGTACTTCTGTTAGTCTCAAAGGTGCCACAGGACCCTCTGTTGCTTTTTACAGATTCAGACTAACACGGCTACCCCTCTGATACTTGACACCAGCTAAGGTGCTGATTTTTGATATCACATACAATAAATTCTGTTTTTAAAAACAAAATATCCAGTTCACACACATAAGTGTTGCCACCTGGAAACACTTCTTTTTAAAAAAGACATTTCTTAGTTACTGGCCCCACTGCACAGCTCTTTCTTATGTTGGTGAGGACTTACTCAGACGAGAAGCCCCACTGACTTCTTGCAAAAGTAGGTGCTACAGAATGAAACCCCATAGGAACACAAAAAGCCGTTTGAAAGTAGCTTTCCTTAATATGTATAAATCAAAAAGCATCAGCTGAACTGGATTTTATTAAAACTAGTAGTAAAAAATAAAAAGAAAAGTGTGAGAGAGAGTGGGGAACCACACCCAAACAAACAACCCTCCACATATTTCCACGCTGAGAGTTTGTCGGACATGTTTTAGCTAGGAGCAAATTTCTCAGACAAGTCATAAACCCTAGAAAATAGAGGGCTCTAATCAAAACCTCAACAGACCCTGAAGTGCAGCAGCCGGAACACAGCTGTGATAATATTAAAAAAAGTTTCACATAGCTGCTTTAGAAGCAGAGTAATGGCAAAACAGCATAAAACCGACATCAAACCCGGAGTACAGCAGCATTTTACTAGGAGAGAGCAAATTCATCATCCTGGCAGTCAGTAATTTTATAAGAGCTTCTGTTCTCATTACGCTGTTTAGTGTTTTAACTACAGAAGAAAAACAAACAAATTAGTAATTTCCCAGCAGACTTGAGGAAGTTTAAGGGTGGTTGACCGCATGGAAGACACTTACTTTTGAAGTACTCTGATTTACCTTCCAATACCCTGGCACTCAGAAGAGAGTAAAGCACTTCCAAATTCTACTGCCATGAAGACCATAATATGTGTTTAGCTCAAATTATTTTAAATATACTGTAGTTATCTTCAAGATTGCCACCATAAAAACAATTTGAATGTATTTTATGCACCCCAAGTACTGGCTGTGAAAACAACAGCCTTTAAAGCAGATACACTTTCCCTTTTACCTCCCAAAGTTAATGTATACAGCAAAGACAATTTGCTCTGTAGTGAAATATAAGACACAGGGAAATATTCAGCAATGGTACAGAGGGAACAAAGCTAACCAATACTTCAAGTTCTAGTCATTCAAAATCACGGCTCTGGAGTGGTGAGAAAATACACCAGCTGTTCCCCTGTGCTATGATTTGAGTCAGACCTCACCTCCATGGAGGCCAAGTGTCCACTAACTTGTGTCTCATTTTTTGGGTGCCCACCTTGAGTCACCTCAAAGGGTGATTTTCAGAGGCTTGGTGCTCAGCATTTTCAGGAAATTCAGGCTACTTAATGATATCTCAGCACCCAAATATTCTAAAAATATTGGCCAATGGGAATGAGAGCCAAAGTGATGATTTCTATACCCCACCCCTTGGGTTAAACATTCATGGAAAGATTTATGTGACCCCAATTCTGATCTCTTACACTGGAGTAAATATTGTATCTGCTCAGATTCAGACCCAAAGGGGCATATTCATCTCCACTGACTCTGCTGAGATCAATGGAGTTACTCGGCAAGGATGATTTTGGTCAAATCCATGATGATATATGTATATTTTTATCATTCCTACCAGGCTACTAAAGTTCATAAGATCCTTGCATTCAACTCTCCAAAATTAGCAATAAACAGTAGAAACAGGATTTCCACCCCATCTTTTATTGTGGCTGTGAAGTAAAAGTGGGAGGAGGGAGGAATGTGAGCTGTATAATCTCCTTCTTGTCAGATCTCAGTTGCACAGGGTTCTTCCATGATAAAAGAGAGGATGATAGGAAATGGTATCGGTGACTACTGTAAGGGGTACTCTTCTTGCCCTGCTGTATTGTTGGAGGCGCTGCCTTTTGGATGTCCCTTAAACCAATATTCCTGGATACTTACCATAAAACAGTATCCAATGACATTTCTCATAAAGATTGGGGTGTTAGCTAGTTAATTCTCACAACACTCACGTGGTAGGTCTCATTTTACTGCTGGGACAACTAAGGGACTAAGGTCCGGTCTGATTTGTAGTATGATGGAACACTACTGGCTGGTCTACACTGGAAACTTACATGGGAATACCTATGTCTCTCAGGGGTGTAAAAAAATCCACATCCCGAGAGATCTAGCTATTCCACCTAATCCCCCCACTATAGCCAAGCTATGTTGATAGAAGAATTCTTCCATCAATCTAGTTATCGCCTTTCGGAGTAGTGGATTAACTACAGTGACAGGGGAAGCCCTCCCATCAATGTAGTGAGTGTCTACACTGATGTGTTACCGTGGTGGAGCTGCAGTTGCACCACTGTAGTGTTGTAAGTATAGATATAGCATAGAAATGCAAATGATACCTAGAGATGCTGTTAGACTCGGGATAGCATTGATGGCAGTGTGAATTACACATTAGTTACGGGCTAAGTGGGAAAGTGGAAGAAAGGCCGCCAACAGGAATGTGCAAGATATAAGAAAGTCATGAACCCTTATGTTAAACCAACTTCTTGATTATTTTTCCTGCTACAAATCAGTCCTCACCTGCGATATATGTCACCATTTATGTATCTGCATCTGGATCAGAAACCCAGGAAGGAATTACGTTTTTGAGAATATCAACGTAAGGCCTGGAATTCTATTTTTGGATGGTGTATAAAGGTCTGTTGGCTCAGATGCAGAGCTCAGTTGCCTCAACACAACTAATAATGCTATTCCAATTTTACACCATCAGCTTCCTTGTTTTCAATAGGAATTAGATTCAGGTATCTAAGGGTCGAGTTGGGCCTTAAGACTCTTTTCTTTTTAACATAAACCTGATTTATTTTATTTATTTTGTGATGAGCTCATTTTTAGAAGTCAATGTCACCTTTGCACAGTTGCCAAAGGCCCCTCAATGGATGCTTTTATGGCAACAACATGAGCATAGCTGCAGCAAATTAAAATATGTCAAAGTCTGCACTGATTCTTCTTGGATGGAGTATTCAAGAGCATTAGCCCAAGGATTTTTCATGACTACTTTCCAAGTTTATTGAAGATGATCTTTAGTGAACTGCAAACTCCCATCCGTATGATTGTTATCTGCAGTTCCTTGATATACAAGTTACATAGTTCAAAGCACACTTAATGAGTGGATAGTAGTTTGGCAGTCCTAGTTTATCATCTTCATTCCTGTGTTATGGCATCACCATTTTTGATGGAGTCTATAAATAAATGGTTGTCCATGATCTCATTAGAAACCCCATTTTATCCTGTGATTCTTACGTAAATTGTCAGAAATTGACTTTGGGTTAGAAACTGGCAAACTTTCTAGGGTAACCAGAGTTGTCATGTAGTATTTTTTATTTGTAAGGAACTTGGCTTAATTGTGTTGCAACATTAGGTAATGTTTGTTTCTTTTACTCAAAACTGTCTTTACATAATCATAATTATCCCAGTATGTTTTCTAAGTAGTACATAGAGATTTAATTTAAAGATTCAACCACTTCTCCATTAATATCAGTAGGAACCATCAGATTAAATCCTTTCCTAAAGCTTTAACATTGTAGAACTATACAGGATCCCTCAAGGTGCGATGCTGTGCTGGGAATGCAGTTGGGGTCACCAAGAGATCCAGAAGACATTGTGCCTGAAGCAGAGATTGGTGGGAAGATTCTGTCCCCTACAGTGCATGGGATGCGTGCAAAATCTATTTGTTCAGGCTCTGGGGTGCTTATGTGTGAGAGATACCGAATCAGAGATAATTTGGCCTATAGGGTCAATCCTGCAAGGAACTGAGCACCCTGGTTTGGATTCAGCAAAACCTTCACTATGTGAATAGCCTCACTGAAGTTAATGGGACTAGCATATGTTTTGATACGAGAGCGCTCAATGCTTTCCAGGACCAAGACCAATACAAACTGATCACTTAGTTAAATGGCCACTCAATCCCACACTGGGAAGTACCATTCTGCACAAGTTGTTTCAATGAAATCTATGGGACCACAAGCAGGGAAAGGGTCTATCTAGTCCATGAGGGTAGGGTTGGCAGAACTTGGGCATGTAGATAATATCAGAACTGGGCTTTTCAAAGACGTCTGAGAGTTCAGTGAGTTTCAATAGGAATTGGGCTCCTAACTCTCTTAGTATCTTTTGAAAATCTCAGCCATAAGAAATGAGGATGAAGTGCTTTGTTTGTTTACTTTATGTAGAATTTAGCCAAATCCCATAAAACATGGAGAAACTGACAATTGAGATTTACATCCTTCATTTGATACACCACAAAACAGAGAAATTGACAGTCTGGATTGACTTTTCTCATTTCATGTAATTGATTGTGCCTTTTTATTTTAATGATTGACTTTATGTTGACAGTTTATTAGGGAGTATCAAACTGAAATTTTAAACTTGAATTTACGTTCATTTACAACTACTAAGTCACCCTGAATGCTAATTTAACACTTTTGTGGTTTAATAATATTTGTGAATGTATCTATTTCTGAATACCACCCTCGCAGAAAAAAACATATGGCATAAATAGCAATGGCTGCCATATTATTCCATAGAAATGTAATTAGGTTCTTAAAATCTTAATACAATTTAATAGGGAACGGTAAATTTTCTATTATTTTTAACCCATCCTATACTATTCTTGCTATTAAGTTCTATGGGATGATGAACAGAACATGGCAACTTTGTACAAGTTTTCTAAATTATATTATAAATATTCTATATTTAATTTTTCATGGCAGAGGGAAAAAAACCAAAATGAGGTTTCCAGTAACCTATAAGAAATCTTATTTAAATGCTCTAAGCCATTGCTTATTGTGAAATATAGTAGATTGCCACCCATCACATCTGACTAAAAGAATCCTAAAATACTTATTTCTGTAAAGTTACTTTATAGGTTCTTCAGGCTGCAGCCCTATCTGTCATCAGGGTGCTACGGATAGTGCCCCATCACAGAGAGTAATTAACTATTGCAACAAATTACCAAGGAATGTGGTGGATTCTCCATGTGGAGGCATTAAAGCAAGACTTGAGGCTTTTCTAAAACCGGTTTCTAAAACCAGCTCAACCACAAGTTGCTGGGGTGGATGCGGGAATCACTGGGCAAAATCTATGGCCTCAGTCAGACAAGATGATAATGATCCCTTATGGCTTTCAGGTCTATTAATCTATGAGTACACATGATATTTGTCTCATAAATCCAATTCAGAAATTAGATCCACATCCCCAGCATCAATGAGGAGTAAATCCACTGAAGTCAAAAGTTTTCTGAGTGCAAAATTGGTGCAAAGCAAGCATTAGGCCCAAGGTATCTTGGCTACATAGCTGAGGAAGTGATTGAGCTCGGTGGGGGATGTGCATTATTTTGGAGAACTATACCCAGTACAGTGCTCTGCACAAAGGGTTGTTTCAGGTCTCAGACTAACAGCCAACACACAAAACTAGAGCTTGTTAAGCTCAAAGCCACTGTTGAGGGAAAGATCAAATAAAGCAGGCAAGCAAGGATTCACCTTCCCTTGACCTGCACAGCTCCAGGATCACAGTTTGCCAGGAAGACCCTACTGCTCAGCTGCACGAAGGACATATATAATTGGGTGGCTCTTAGGTCCTAAACAGGGGGAGTTAGATAGCCCCAGCAATGGGGAATCTCTCCTTGTAACCATCCAAATCTCTCCTCCTCTCCTTGCCGTAGCTGAGAGATGGCAAGAGGTTTTATACCATTGTCAACTTACAACCTGAATCTACGCCCATTGATGTGACAATGGGAGTTTTCCCATTGACTTCAGTGGTCAAGGGATCAGGCCCCTAACCTGGACTGAAGTAAAGCCCGCAACTGAAAGGCTTTGTAACTCTCTAATAATCACTATAGCCATCTAACCCATATACATAAAAGCATTGTAGAGATATTCTTCTTGCAATTGCAGAAAGAACAACAGACGATTTTACTCATATGCAATAGAGAAAGGGGAGGAAAGGTTAGGCCAGACTATTTACCCTTCATTTATTCCTTCCTGTTCAAATTCCCCTTTTCCCAACAGCATTAAAGCATGGTGAAACCCCTCAAAAGATACCTTCCTAACATAGCAGTGTCAGCCATGTCAAACCAGTATAATTTATTCACAATGTAAATGAGCTGAATAGCAAACTACCAATGACTTAGGAGACTAGACCCCTATGTAAAAAATACTGGAGTGACATCTGTATCCAAACCATTCAGAAGTGACTCAGATGTCTGAACAAAGTTTGATGCTTGTGGTCTCTAAAAAGCTATATAAGGAAAGAAAGCGACCACTATTGAAAAAGGCTGCACCACCTTGGGCTATTATAAGGTATACATTGCTCTGTGTTTTTCTATATCATTATTATGCCCTCTTGTGGAATTTCTAGTTCACTGCCTACCCTACATACAGCAAATAAAGAAAAATAACAAATACAGTGGAAATTCACTAATTCACACAAACCCCTATAAAACTCATTGTGAATGACTACGTTTTGTGATATAATAAGTAAGAGAACACACACACTATAAAAAGCAACCATATGCCTAATTTAGTTGTGCCAACTTAGTTTAGTTCCAATTATTTGATAATGCTATATAGCACACTAGTAAATAAAGTGTAGTACATTTTATTTAAATGACAAAGCAATATTAGTACAATACTTTTATTACAGGTACAGCTATAAAATCTTTGCCAGTCTTCACTTTCAAATGTGAAGCTTTAGCAAAATGTGGATTGCTGCAGATGGATTTCTAAAATACAGACCAATCTCTTATCATTCTCTATTGTCAGAATCTCCAAGTTAATTACAGTGCAGTTTTTTATAGCTTGGTTTTAATAGAAATCTATTTTTCTCTACTCTTATTTCCATATTCATAATCTCTTATGACCTGATTATTGACCATTACTGCATGCAAGAATTAAAAAAAAAAAAAAAAAAAAGGATGAGGTCCAACACTGAATGCATAATGCTAGGCTTCAAAATCCATATATCAGAACCTAATATAATTTGCTTGATTTTCAGAGTTGTTGAGCATTCTCATCTCAGCACTTCTAAATACAATTGGTCTGATTTTTTTTTCAGGGGCATACATATGGGATTAGATGCCTAATTTAGGGCACTCCAGTTTAAAAATTAAAAGTTTAACCAAAACAGAAACAAGGGCACAAGTTCACGGAAGTAAAATATTTGTAAAGAAAAATGAACTTTTTATGGTAACTTCTCTCTGATTGTCTATTGATGCCATCGGTCTGTTCTTTAGATCAGTTAGAAATCATTAGTTATTAATGACTCTGGACAACTCTCACTTTATGGCATCAATATCTACCCAATAAAATGTATAAATCTACTTCAGTGGTTGGTATAATGGAAATAAAATCACAATAATGGGACACTTGAGGCAATGTTATTTCATCAACATGTTCTGTTTAATAGATAGGTTGCTCCTCAAATGAGGGGGACTTCTGTATTCGTGAATGTTCACAGACACAGGTCATGAAGTACAGTGCAGGAATTTAGATCAAAAACTCATCAACCACTAAACAAGGCATATCATCATAAGGAAATGTCATGATTGTTTATCTGCCATTTAGTTAATGTGATGACCTATTGATGGTTACTCATGTACTGAGAATAGTTATTAATTTATGAGACACGATGACTAGACTAAGCTAATTGCTTGCTTTAAAATAACATTTGTACAGAGACACACTGTCCTCGCTAGGATGAAATATGAAATCAAAACTATATTATTTGCATTGCATATAACAATCTTTAAAGTCACATTTACCTGGATGGACAGTATAATTGAAATTATATTATGATAACAAACACATGAATTGCAACGGAGAAACAAACTATATAACAGGAGTCACCATCCGGGCTGCTCCAGTGTAAGGTGCGTATGTGCAGCAGATGGTAGGATTTATAAAGTCAATAAGAGCCGGTTACATTATCCACTGCAAATATTCCAGGCAGCAGAATTTAGAGTCTGGGGTTGAGTGGTCCTAAGGGAGCAACCCTGAGAACGGCCATGCCTGAGGAAAAAGCTTTGTCTGGAATTTGTTTTGTCTTCATCTGTTAATAAAGTCAAAGTCCAGGAAGTAAATCAAGTCTGATCCTTCACTGTGTGTTACTGACTGTAGTGAGGTATTGGCACTTAAGGCCAGAAGAGGTAGTTTGAGAGGCCATTTACCCCACTCCAGGCATCCTGAATAACTAAAACAGACACGGGTGTCAGTCTCTAGGAGGGAGAAGGTATAGGAAAAAACCCAGCTGTTGCTCTTTGAGAGTTCTGTTCAGGAGCCTTGCAAAGTGGGTGGGTTGCTTTGGTTAGTCCAGACACCTGGAATGGGGTAAATAGTCTCTCAAAATACCTCTTTGACCAGAAGGGCCAGTTCCATGTTACACTGACCATTTGCAAGCAGGCTGGAGATGCCCACAGCTTATGTACTACTTATTCTGTTTTAATGTACAGTGTGTGTGCTTATGTGTTGAGGGTGGAGGAGAGAGAGGAATTGTTCATTCCCTTGACAGCAGATTACAACACTGGTAGCTGTTTCAAGTTTAATCCCAAAGCACAGACAAGCAGAAAGAGAAAGTGCCATACTATTTCTACACATGCAATGTATTTCCCATTATTCTAACCCCCCCTGACAACACTGCCACTGCCTCCATTCCATTTTCTGACAAATACTACTGAATGGAAAAGGTGGAATCCACAAGACTTCACTCTGACATAATGAATTCGACAGACTGTGTGGGGTGGAGTGAGCAAAGGGAAAGTGGGAAAGGAGACCAAAGGAAAGGAGGAAAAGAGGGAGGAGGGGGAAAAGGAAGACACCAAAATAGGAGGAAGAAATAAACAAGGGAAGGGGATGCAAAGAGATGGGGAAGGGGGAGATAAGTGTTTGGAGAGGAGGGGGGGAAATAGGTTTGGCACTGGTAAATGTATGAATAGCAAACAGGGAGGGGATGCTGCTCTGAGCTGTAAAAATAAATATAGGGATGAGAATCAGAACAAGTATTAATTTTTGCAGATTTAAAGGAGCCTGTCATCACAATAGTGCCACCTGCTCCTTCCATCCTGCGGCGGTTTGAGGCAGCACAGATACAAAACCTGATAAATACCTCCTTTACATCTCCAGATTTTAGACTGCTCTGGGGGCTGGTGCAGCTGTTAATGATATGGAATTGTACTGTTTGGCTTAGGATTTTCCGTTTGCATTTCTATAGCACCCTTGATCCAAAAATCTGAAAGCACTTTACAAACATAAGTGTATGAAACCTCAAGTGCCCATGCAAGATATTATCCTGTAGCCCTTCCCCCAAGATGTGGCTTCAGCCTCCTCCCTGGGACATTTGAGTGCCTTCTCCACTCTGTTGGCATGGGCTGCATCGCAGGTTCATTTTAGCGACGCCTGGTACCTCCACCCAAGGGGATGCCTCACCACGCCTGATACGCAAAGGGTGCTGTCTTTTGGGGAAATGAATAATGCTATTGCTGCTGGCAAGGAGTATAAAACTCAATACACAAAACAAAGTACAGCAACACAAACCCCAGCAAAGGAATGACACACCCAAAACCAACAAGATAGGTAGGTTTGAAAGGATTAGATTAAAAAAAAAATCGGTAAATGTTGGTCAAGATAGATTTCAATGTACACACATAAACAGATGAAAATGTATTTCCATTGAGAATCAAAATTTACAGATAGATTATGTAAGAAATATGCTGCTTGAGAATTTATTAAAGTTTGATTTAAGGATTTTGACATGTGATGTTTCTAATTTGTAATTTATGAGGTTATAAAGCTTTAACTTTGTGCATCTCGATATCTACTGCCATTAAATTATTATTGTCTGACCCTTCCACAGAATTTCCTGCAAATCCGAAAATTTAAAATTGATAAAAATAAAAAAAAATAAAAACTTTAAAATAAACATTGACATCACCCACTGAAATTATATATAAAAGAATTCTGCCAAGCCTAAAATATAACAAAGGGGGACTTTATTGGGAGCAGGAAAATAAGATCAGGGGAAAGCAAGGGTTAAGGTTAACTAATAAGAATTAAATATTGATAAATAAACCAATCCCTTGCCTCCCAGCACTCACAATTTATCCCACTTCTCAGAACTATCCCTGGCACCTTTCCAGGTAGATAGTATGCTAGGGATAAGTCTGGAGATGAGTGCTGCAGCACTGTGAACAATGACTGGCTTAAACAAACAAAAGAACAACAAAGTTCCCTGTTACAGTGTCTTTATCCGTGGTGGGGCAGGGTCATCTCTGGACTCCTGGGTCCGGAGTCCCATGGGGGCCTCAATTGGGTCTCGCTACAGGGACAGATCTCTTCCACTCTGGATGCTGTATCTGCAGGCTGGAACTGCCAGACTGTGCATTAGATCTGAAAGCAGTTCAAAGACTCCATTTGTGGGGAGAGGAATTAATCAGAGACTCCCCTGCGCTGTTCTGCTTCTCACGCAGCTCCAAAACTCAAACAGCCCCAAATTGAAACTAAAACTTGTCTGTGTCAGGCTGTCCCTTCCCACTGAAGGGCTGAACAAACTGATTGGTCAGGTCACCTCATGCAGAAGCCTCCCCATTGGCATCAGCAGAAGTCTATTCTGTCCCCACCGCTGACCCAGAGCATGCTGGGAAATGGTGCCAGAGCATGCTGGCAGCCATTATTGTTATAGTGCATAGGGTGAGACAAAGGACACACTAGAAGCTCAGTCCGGAGTTTCAGAGGCTGGGTAATTCCAAGCGGGGTTACATCCCTATTCTACAGATGGGAGAAATCAGGCACTGAGAGGTGAAGTGATTTGCAGGAGACCACGCAGTAAGTCTGGCACAGCTGGGAATAAAATCAAGGAGTTGCTGAATTACAAAGCTGTGCTTCAACCAACAAGCCCATTCATCCTTCCTGCTGCCGGCAGTTGGAGCCTGTAGACTAACATTTACAGCTTGTCTACTCCTAAAACACTACAGCAATGCCATTGTAGCACTTCAGCATAGACGCTACTTATGCCAATAGGAGGGGTTCTCCCATCAGCGCAGGTAATCCACCTCCCTGAGAGCGGGTAGCTAGGTCAGCAGAAAAATACTTCTGTTGACCTAGCACTGTCTATATGTGACTTAGGTCAGCTTAATCAAGCCTCTCGGGCATGGATTTTTCCCACATTATGTGACCTAGTTTTCTAGCATAGACCAGGCCTTAATTTCTCTCAGTGTTTTTTCGATGTAACCAGGAGGCAGAAAAAACACAGGTTCAGACCTATTTCTACTGTAGACTCTCAGGGATGCACCTAAATGCAAATTTCTTCTCTGATCTTACAGCAGAACATTTAAAGAAATATAACCTATTATTTTAATCAAGGCTAAATTCTGTTGTGAATTACTCTAGAGCACCTGATCAAAGTCAGTGAGATTACACACATTACTGATAGCAGAATTTGGCCCCATGTTTTAAAGTGACTTGCGACAGGGCCTTACAGCAATCTAGGAGTTTGCCTTTACATATAATGGACATTTTTATAGGTATCAGACACAGCCACTGAGTAGCTGAGTGGTACAGTATACAGTCTAGAATTTCTTTCACTTTTTTTTCCATTTAAAAGTTAGTTCAGTCTAGTTTAGCTTCTAGTGTTTCCCCATGAATTGATTGCACATACCATAAAATCATTTTGCTCTTTCTGAAGCATTTACCACACATTGTCTTTTACCTGAGATATTTGTCATCTTCTCATAAAACATATGTTTGCATCTGCACTCAGACACATTTTAGCTCTAATTTATATGCTTCAAATTAAATCCAATACTAAAGCTAATGCTCTGTTTTTGGTGTTGGTTGTTTACTTATATCCCAGCTAATGTGAAACTAATTTATCATTTTTGTCAAAAGGCTTTCCGCGAAATCTAAACAAGAATCAACTTTCAAGGAAATTATGAGGTAGTAGAAGTTATTACATTGATAAAACTACTACTGCGGGAAATGACTGCTAAATAGGGGTGAGCAGACATGGGGAATATAAAGCACAAGACAACACAGGACTTAAACATTGCACATGGTCTGGATACTGGCCAATTCAAATGACTTCAACCTGAAAGGAATACAAATCCCCACTTCAATATTTTTATAATCTAAATCAAATCTTGAATGTTGGTAAGTAATTAGCCATATTTATCCTATTGTTTCTGTATTATAATAATAATTATTATAGTACCATCTAGAGATCCCAACCAAGAAAAGAGTCCCATTGGGGTCGGTGTTGAGGGAAAAAAAGTGAGAGGCAATCTAAACAAAGAAGACAGAAAAAAGTAGAAGGAAAAGTAATTGTTCACACAGCAGCTCCACGCCAGAACCAGGAGTAGAACCCAAGTTTCCTGATGCTCCTGTATGAAGCACACCACACTGCCTCTTAGTGCTAATGCTCTACTGGCTGTTAGATAACTGACGCCTGTTTACTTTTACTATGACAACCACAGTAACAGGTGACAGATGTTTGTGATATGAGGACTAATGAAAGAACCATTCAATGAGTGCAACTGTCCTTACTGTCAGAGGTGTTATTTGTCCTTCTACCCCCCCCCCCTTCTCTCCAGAGTACAAGAAAAGGAAACACAACCAGAGGCTGAGGCCTGGTCTAATAATTAATTTTTGGAGCAAGTAATTAAGGAAATCATCTGCAAACACTTGGAAGGTGGTAAGGTGATAGGGAACAGCCAGCATGGATTTGTGAAGAACAAATCATGTCAAACCAATCTGATAGCTTTCTTTGATAGGATAACGAGCCTTGTGGATAAGGGTGAAGCGGTGGATGTGGTATACCTAGACTTTAGTAAGGCATTTGATACGGTCTCGCATGATATTCTTATCGATAAACTATGCAAATACAATTTAGATGGGACTACTATAAGGTGGGTGCATAACTGGCTGGATAACTGTACTCAGAGAGTTGTTATTAATGGTTCCCAATCCTGCTGGAAAGGCGTAACGAGTGGGGTACCGCAGGGGTCTGTTTTGGGACCAGCTCTGTTCAATATCTTCATCAACGACTTAGATATTGGCATAGAAAGTACGCTTATTAAGTTTGCGGATGATACCAAACTGGGAGGGATTGCAACTACTTTGGAGGACAGGGTCATAATTCAAAATGATCTGGACAAATTGGAGAAATGGTCTGAGTTAAACAGGATGAAGTTTAACAAAGACAAATACAAAGTTCTTCCCTAAGAAGGAAAAATCAATTTCACACATACAGAATGGGAAGAGACTGTCTAGGAAGGAGTACAGCAGAAGGGGATCTAGGGGTTATAGTGGACCACAAGCTAAATATGGGTCAACAGTGTGATGCTGTTGCAAAAAAAGCAAACATGATTCTGGGATGTATTAACAGGTGTGTTGTGAGCAAGACACGAGAAGTCATTCTTCCGCTCTACTCTGCTCTTGTTAGGCCTCAGCTGGAGTATTGTGTCCAGTTCTGGGCGCCGCATTTTAAAAAAGATGTGGAGAAATTGGAAAGGGTCCAAAGAATGATTAAAGGTCTTGAGAACATGACCTATGAAGGAAGGCTGAAAGAATTAGTTTGGAAAAGAGAAGACTGAGAGGGGACATGATAGCAGTTTTCAGGTATCTAAAAGGGTGTCATAAGGAGGAGGGAGAAAACTTGTTCACCTTAGCCTCTAAGGATAGAACCAGAAACAATGGGTTTAAACTGCAGCAAGGGAGGTCTAGGTTGGACATTAGGAAAAAGTTCCTAATTGTCAGGGTGGTTAAACACTGGAACAAATTGCCTAGGGAGGTTGTGGAATCTCCATCTCTGGAGATATTTAAGAGTAGGTTAGATAAATGTCTATCAGGGATGGTCTAGACAGTATTTGGTCCTGCCATGCGGGCAGGGGACTGGACTCGATGACCTCTCGAGGTCCCTTCCAGTCCTAGAATCTATGAATCTATGAATCTATAAGGTGCTGGTAGGGATAGAAAGATGCACTACTGAAGAAAGCAGCTCTTACACTTGCATGCTAATTCAAATACAACAGGCTGACAGTAAAGAGTGCTAAGAACTCCGGAGTTTCTCATCTGAGCTCCACCAGCGATTTGCACTGTAGCATCAGGCAAGTCATTTAAGCTCTGTAAAAACTGGAGTCAACTCTGTAAAGGGTTCCATGTTAACTATGGAGCTGATGAGCACCCTCATATCCTATTTTAGAATAGTCAGGTAACAGCTCCCTTTGTGGGCTTGAGACCACTCAGTTCCAACAACCCCGTGGTCTATATAATCTGTCCTCCTGAGGAAAACGCATTTCTCCCTTACTCCGTCCCTTGCTGGGATTTCAGGGTTAAGCATTGCTTCCTACTACACCAACCCCAGCAACAAGCTGCCATATATGAGGAGAGGTTTAGTGGCCACAAACCTACCTAGATTCTCCTTAATAACACAAATCGGCTCCACAGCTGCAGAAAATGATAGTGTTATGCATCTCCTGCCAGCTCTGCACCACAAAGCTTGGTAGAACTAGGATTTGACCCTCAAGTCTAATGAGAGGGTGGACAGACTTAGAAATTGAAGTCCTTTAACGATAGAAGAATAGCCTATTATTATATCTCAACGTGATCTGGGAAGGACCACTTCTAGGAAGAGACTAGGTTGTCTCCATACTTACTCAAATTTAGGAATCTCAGATTGCTACTTTGGAGGCGTCTGGTGCTAATTGTGATAGAGGATTATCAGATGGAAAGCTGTCCAGTACAAATTGGAGTAGGTGACCATAAATTCATTCACTAAAGGACATCAAGATGACATATTTTAGTAAACTTATTTACATACCTTACTTACTGGTATACCTTTAGATTTAAGGCCACACTATAGCATCTTTGCAAAAACATGTCTCTCTACACAAAAATGAATTAAACTCAGGATCAATAACTTGAATAATGTCAATGCAAACCTACAGTTCTCCTATTCTAAAATTATGTATCTTGTGATTTAAAGGCAACTTTTAGTGTCCAGAAGACGTGGCAGTTTTCAGTGATATAGCCTGAAATTGAGTCATTTTATATGAAAGCAGAATGTGAGAATTATTCTCCTCAGTGCTGATTCTAAATACTGAAGCAATTCCGTGGATAATTATAATAAATTGCCATAAGTGTGCTAGCTAATATTATCTCAAGTTAAGCAATCATGTCATGAGCATCAGATCATTTTTAAATTGTGTTTAAATGAAGACTGAACAGAGATGAAAAAAATTAAGAATCGGTAAATGAGGAATCTCAGAACTTTTTTTAGAAAAACGTAACAGATTAAAATTACTGCTTTTTTAAGCATCATAGGACCTAACAACATCAGCCACACCATCAGTGGCTTGTTCACCTGCACATCTACCAATGTGATATATCCCATCATGTGCCAGCAATGCCCCTCTGCCATGGACAAACCGGACAGTCTCTACGCAAATGAATAAATGGACACAAATCAGGCATCAAGAAATTGTAACATTCAAAAACAAGTAGGAGAGGACTTCAATCTCCCTGGACACTCAACAACAGACTTAAAAATGGCAGTTCTTCAACAACAAAATTTCAAAAACAGACTTCAACGAGAAACTGCAGAACTGGAATTAATTTGCAAACTTGACACCATAAAATTAGGCCTGAATGAAGACTGGGAGTGGCTGGGTCACTACAAAAAATAATTTCCCTTCTGTTGATACTCACACCTTCTTGTCAACTGTTGAGAATGGACCACATCTACCATGATTGAATTGGCCTTGTTTGCACTACAAAAAGTAATTTTCCCTCTGTTGATATTCACCTCTTCTTGTCAACTGTTGGAAATGGGACACATTCACCCTAATTGAATTTGCCTTGTTAGCACTGACCACCCACTCAGTAAGGCAACTCCCATCTTTTCATGTTCTGTGTATTTATACCTGCCTACTGTATTTTCCACTCCATGCATCTGATGAAATGGGTTTTAGCCCACAAAAGCTTATGCCCAAATAAATGTGTTAGTCTCTAAGGTGCCACAAGGACTTCTCATTGTTTTTGCTTTTTTAAATAAGTATTTTACAATTGGTTATTTTCCAGTAATTCAGTATAGATTCTTTTAAATAAGTACCATATATGAGTCCACTTTTATTCTTTTGAATCCCAGTAAGCCAAAACTCTCCCTCTCTCTCTCTCTCTCTCTAAATAAAATGGACCATTTAAGACCATTTAAGAATATTAGCTAAATATAAATCAACATACAGTTCATTTGAATATACTGCATGTTGACTGAAAAGACATTCTGACATAAAACACTGAAATATAGCCCTGTCGCCTGATAGGTGCATTAAAAATTAGAACACACTTGGCCTTCTTGTGTGTCAACCTAATAGATACACATCCCTATTCACGTTTTAAGACTCTGCCGCTATTATCAAGATTAAAAAAGTTACAAACGAACCCTATCACATGAGAAAGAAAACAACTGATTTAAGACTAGGGAGGCTGTGGAGACAGCAGACTGCATTGATAGGGCACCCAAACCAGATGCCTGGCCAAGCTGTTGGACCAACTGAAGGAGAGATATTTGTGTGAATCCAGGTGTCACACTGAGCCCAGTGAATGTTGGAACAGGAGTTTGGGAATGGCAGCCAGTTTAGGGATGTTAATACTATGCAGACAAGAGCAGCTTTTCTCTACACACCAGCAGTTCCCTTCCTAGGGGGTGTCTCTTTTATAGGGGTTTTTGAAAATTGGGTGCAGCAGTCCTGCCTCTTTCCCTGGGAAACTCCTCTCTGTTCTAGCTTCTAACTTTCAGGGCAGATGTTGTCTCCCTTTGTTAAGGAACCTGGAACTTAGGGAAATTAAGACCAGTATGGCCAGTTCCAACCATTTTCCATTCCATTCACTTCAGGACCCCTCCCTCCTGAGGGTCAGGTTCATTACATAGATTGCTTGGCTGCTTCACAACTTGCTGACTAGGGCTGATCAAATTACATGTTGTGAATTCTATTCTATAGAAGCTTTTATTCTGTGCTTATCACCATAATATCTAAGTGCATTCCACTAGTGCATTAAGTGATGTGACTATCATCAGTCACGTGTTGTTTGTTCTTTCATCCTATCCCCACAGGGGAGAGGCATGTGCAGTAGAGTGCCTTGTTTTGGTAGAATGAAGAGACAAAGTGGCTTCATTATTCAAACAGTCAGACATGAACCCATTCCATTACCTGTGAATAAATTTGCTAAGTAGTTTCTGGGAACACATTTCAGTCACTGCAGTCTTTGTGACTTGTCTGTGTATTAGTTATTTGTCATGTCTTTTTTTTAAATATACCAGAAAAGGCAAAAATTTGAAGTTGAATAGGATCAGGGAAGGAAAATTAGTCTCCATTGACAAAAGTAAGTGGCCAGAAAGTCCATGTGTTGGCGGAGATTCCCTTCAATCCTACAGAAATCATTTCCAGTGGACAAGGGAGTGTTACTGGTACTTTACCATGCATGGAAAATCAGCACCACCAGGGAGCTCAAAACTACTTTCTTTTAGGGGTAAGAGGGAAAGAGTGTAACACTCTAAGTAAATTCAGGAGTGCATTGCTGTGCTTGCCTCCTTGTCCACTTGACCATAGTTCCTGGACCAGTTCCACAAGCTCTCTCGCCCAGAACTGCTGCAACAATGCGCCAATTTGGCCTGGTTTCCTCTCTGTGCTGTGACTGTAGGGCAGCTTTATAGACAATAACTCATGTGGTAGAAGAGTGCCCAACTCGACATATGGAGAGTAATTTACAACACCTAGTCTTCCCTTGACACTAACACTGTGGTACCTGGACACTGAACTCTGACATCTGCCTACAAGGAGGAGGGAAGGAAAAACTGAAGGGAATATAGGTTGCTTTTTGAAACCAATGAAACCTTTTTTTCTTCTTCCTTGTTTTGCCAGGGTATTCTTCATGATGACGTAGAAGAGAATAAAACTAGTCTCAAATTATTTTTGAGACTGAGCTAGCAAAATAAACACAGATAATACCACAGCTTTCTATATATCAGTCAGCAACTGTGACTGATTTCACAGAATCACAGAAATGTAAGGTTGGAAGAGACCTCAGGAGGTCATCTAGTCTATCCTCCTGTACTGAGGAAGGACCCACTATACCTAGACCATCCCTGATAGATGTTTGTCTAATCTGTACTTAAAAGACTCCAGTGATAGGAATTCCACAACCTGTCTTAGTAACCCTCTTTTTCACTTACCTTTTAGTTTGAAAGCTTTTCCTGATATCAAACTTAAGTCTCCCTTGCTGCTGAATAAGTCCATTACTTCTTGTCCTACCATCCCTTTAACCCTTAACATGTCTGAAGATCATCAGGTTCCCCCACAATCTTTTTTACTTTGCTGGGCTTCTAACATGGCTGAGGTGGTAGAGCTTCCCTTTTATCTCTGATCTGGCAGTAGAAGTATTGGAAAAGAGTACATCTCTTGCAAATGAAGACCTTTTATTGAGTCCATTAATAAATTTCTCCAGAGATAGGAGGTCTTTAGACACTGTTGCACTGTAGACCTGAGGTCAGGAGCAGCCAAGGGATTCTCCCTGTTTGTAGCACCAATAAATAGATTAATGGCTGCCTAAAGTGATATAGTTTCCATTACATTTTGGCCTAAAGTCCCTCAAAACAGGTCCATGACAGAGCAGGAGAGGGAGCAAGTTCCACAGTTGGGGACCATCAGCTCCAAATGTCCAAACTCCAGGCACTGAAATCTAGCAACTGATTTTAATTCATCTCAGCTGCTTTATTTAGTTTGGTTTCCAGAGAGAAGCTTGGATTGCAGTGAGGTACAGAGGTAGAATCCAGCCTTCAATCTTTGGGAAGACTACACTACAGTGAAAACAAATCCATTTTCCTAAAGGATCAGAGCTACAAACAATAGATATAATGCCATGATGCAACTCCAAGAAAGGCAGCACAAACTTCTGTTTCTGTCTCCAGGTTCATATCACATACAGCGAATGACCCCCAAGTTATGATCAATGGAAGGTATTTGCAGGACCAGCTACCTAACAGCAGAGTCATTCACACACAATTTCCCATGACAGCTCATACTCAGGCATTAACCCAAAACTACTGAATTACATCTCTTTAATTCATTATAACTTCATCATGTACTTCTTCCTATTCTCACTTTCCCTTGTGCCCTTGCATCCATTATTGTAGGTCAACATTGTGTTGTTGTTGTTTGTTTATTGCTTATTCACATTGCTAAATTGACACTCTGCACATAAAATGTCATTTCTGGGGGGTGTCTCTTACTAAAAAATAAGGTTGTCTCTGCATTTCTTGTTTGTTTTCACCTGTCAAGCAAGATTTAACTTGCTTTTACTTTATTCTAAATAGAGTTTAATGCCAGAATAGACTACCAGATCATCAAGTCTGACCTCCTGTATATCACAGGCTACCACCACCACCCAGCACCTGCACACTAAACCCAACAACTTAAATTAGACCAGGGGTTGGCAATGTTCGGCACGCGGCTCGCCAGGGTAATCACCCTGGCAGGCCGGGCCAGTTTATTTACCTGCTGATGCATCAGATTCGGCCGATCGCGGACCCCACTGGCCGCGGTTCGCCGTCCTGGGCCAATGGGGGCGTCGAGAAGCAGCGCGGGCGAGCGATGTGCTGGCCGCGGCTTCCCGCCGCCCCCATTGGCCCGGGACGATGAACCGTGGCCAGTGGGGGCCGTGATCGGCCGAACCTGCTGTGTCAGCTGGTAAATAAACTGGCCCGGCCCGCCAGGATGCCAAACGTTGCCGACCCCTGAATTAGACCAAGATATCACAGCTCACAGGAGACTAGATTATTCTGTGCAACAGGGAAAGAACAGGAGGGACCAAGTGCACCAGTTCTCAAGACCCCCCCAAATGCAGGGAAATTATTAAGTGAAATATATGCAGCTAATCCTGGCCAGTGACCTCCACCCACACTGCAGAGAATGGTGAAAAAAAACCAAGATCACTGCCAATCTGACCTGGGGGAAAACTCCTTCTGAACTCCACATATGGTGAACAGTTAGACCCACAGCACATGAGCAAGAACCAACGAGCCAAGCACTTGAGCGAGAGAATGCTCAGTGCCACCTCACAGCACTGTCCTGCCCCGTCCAGGGTCCCATCTCCAATCATGGCCATCCCTGATGACTCCAAGGAAGGAGACCAAAACCAAAATGACCATAATACCAGGGAGTGGTGGTGAAGGAATCCCTTCCCGACCCCAAGCGGCTAGCGTATATCGCTTTACATAGCTTTCATAAAAGGTTGAGATGATTGATTATTTTTCCTTTCTGTGCAGGAAAAAAGCATGAAGAAAAATGACAGCACTCAAGATTATTTTCCTGTTGCTATACTGTATGTCTGCTGGAATCTGGTTTTGTTTCCCCCACCCCACACACACTTAATTTTTCTTTTGAATTTGATGTGGTCGGGACTCAA
Source organism: Malaclemys terrapin pileata (assembly GCF_027887155.1). Classification (NCBI taxonomy): domain Eukaryota; kingdom Metazoa; phylum Chordata; order Testudines; family Emydidae; genus Malaclemys; species Malaclemys terrapin. The sequence goes on along the minus strand of NC_071513.1, from coordinate 8,490,621 downwards.
TAAAAACAAACAAACAACCTGCTGACATATGCAACATTTCCAACCTCAGAAGCAAAATTTTAGAGGGGTAATCTGAGGCTACATTTACCTAACTAGAAAACAATTCATTGTTATATTCACCATTGACTGCAGGGGGCAATACATAATAAGAAATGTCTAGTCTCTCTCATTTCCCCCTAACACTATCATAAAAGCTGAGAGCAAATGATGGATTTTACAATGTCAACTAGTCCAGTATGTCAGTTATGCCATCGATTGTGGATCTTTATATGTGAGCCAAGATGCTACCTCTGTTCCTAATCTAAAACAAACTAAATAAATACCCTGATTTTCCCAAATGCTTCAGATTTCCCTTAATGAATGTTCATGTTTTACCCTTTTATCTAAATATATCAGTTTCTGTAATGCCCAACATATGTAATTATGGACACTGTGTATATTTATATAGATTCCACATACATATAAATAAGATAATGCTATTTGCACACTAGAGGGAGCACATAATGAAGATTGTACAATACATGCATTCCACATTAATTGTCAGAAAATCCTGCACAAGTGATGCATTATGAAGACCTTCTGGTCCCATACCAAGCAGTGCACTTGCACCGCAGGTATCAATAGTTCCTTTTCTAGTCAGCAGGGATTCCTAAATAACCCTTACAAATTTTCCAGGCTTATCCCTCTTCTCCTCTGTGTTATTCTCATGGCACACACAGTTAGATAAAAGCATAAAATACTGCTATGTAACACTACTTTATTTCTTAGAATTCAGAACCCTAATACACAAGAACTCAGAGACAGAGAAAGCAGGCTGCTCATTAAGGCAAAGAAACAACTTGTCCCTGCTTACTCTAGGCTAGCTCTCTCTCAATGTCTTTTCCTCTACCATGAGGATGGTACATTTGGATTCATGGTAAGGAGCTTGGTTTTAACAAGTGAAGAGATGCAAAATAAATAAATAAAGTCCTTACACAAATGTTTTAAAATAAAAAAAAATGTTTCTAAGCTAGTGGTTTGGTTTATTTTCTCTTCCTCCTATAAGATACATGGCATTTGCAAAATCCATGAGGGTATGGTATGGGGTTAATTGGCATTAACAATTCATCACTAGCAGTTGTACCACTCAGGAATAATGCAGGCCTCCCAAATAATGCTAATGACACCTTTATGCAAACACTCCACACACACGTTCTCTCTCATGTGTGACTATTTAGAATCACACATTTATTAAATAGATATTCAGTTTCCTGAATGCTCCCACTGATTTTAGCTGGAGCTGCAAGAGCTAGGCGTCCTGAAAATTAAGCACATTAACCTTTGTTAAAAGCATATGTATGTATATTACTAATATAAACACACACACACACACACACACATAGATATCCATGTCTGACAAATACCCACATACAATGAAGTTTGAAAAGTGCCTTATATTAAACAAAATATATTGTTGTATAGAATCATTTTGTATTGGAATATCATTTGACACACATTAGCACAGAGTTCCTGTCAGAAATCTGAGCTATTACATTCCTAACTTTGCTCTTCCGCATGACCCAGGCAGAACCCCCAAAAGTGAATCGTCCTAGATCTTTCTCCAAGTCCTGCTGCATATAGCCAGGAAGATTTTCTCTTTAATGTTTGTGCCTGACAAATGTATGAATATTAATAGGTGAGAAGAGAAAATGAAAATTCAGCGCAAGGTTTCTTTATTGGTTTTGATTGTCCCATTTGAAAGTACAAAATGCAAATATGTAACTATTATAAACAACGGCAAGTTAAAAGTCTATTACTGAATTGTAGTAGGGAAAAAGATGTGTGCTAGGTCCATGAATTGAAACATCAGAAGTGACTTCAATTCCCACTCATGCACAATGGTGTCCTCTAGCACAGGGAGATTGTGTTGCTAAATTCACAGAGTTGAGAAGAGTTGTGCATAGGTTTCCAAAGAATACATTTTGATTTAGATTGTACTATTTCTCCTTTTGATTTAGATTGCGCTTTGTGTCATGTAGGATCAGATTCCACTGGCTAACATGGGTGGCAACATTTCTCTGTAGAGTTTCTAATGCCAGGATGTGCCTCGTCTCTCCCTAAATTTACATAATTTCTCGTCTCTCCCTAAATTTAGTATCTGCCTTTGTAAGGAAGCTGCTCTTTCCTCAGGAGAACAAAAATATGTTCTTAAGTAGTCATAGCAATCACTCATTTGTGTAACCATAAATCCTTATACCCCAGTTGTACTTGACATGATGGGTTACAAAACTCTACACATCTGAGCAAGGTGTCCCAAAAACCTACTCTGTTGCCAAATATTTTCAAAGTGCTGTATTCTGAACTTTAAAAGAAATAAACTTTATTTAAAGAAGGCTTTTCAAAAAAACCCATTAAGGCCTTTTCTTTTTTCATTCTGGTTCTAATTTCTCTTAAGTCACTATAGTCCACTCTTGTGGTGTTTTTTCCCTTTAAATTATATGATTCTTTGGAAATAAAAATGGTCTTGTGACATGTATATGAAAGGCGCTTACATAGTTTACATGAAAATGGAGGAAGAATCATCCAGTGGTTGCGACTAGATTGGTAATTGGGAGACCTGGATTCATTTCCTGGCACATACTTCCTGTGTGGCTGTGGGCAAGTCATCTAATTACCACCGCTCCCATTTGTAAAATTGGAATAATAATTCCCTATATCACAGGGTGTTGTGAGAATAAAACCCATTAAAGATGCTGAGGTGCTCAGATACTGAGGTGATAAGGGTCATCTAAGTGACTAGATAGATGGAAAATTAAATGAGAAGTAGCCAATCAAAAAATAGCCCATTTGTTTCATACTATACAGTCATATCAATTGGAAGACTCTTTGGGGTTGTATTTGAAATTTGACTATCCTCTCATAAGTGTGAAACAGAAACCACAGAGGATAACTGATTTTCACCAACCCAAAACCAGCGAAAATAAGAGGAGAATCAAGAATCAAGGTATGTGATTGAATCCTTTTAAAATGCCAATGATTACTCAAGGATCAGGATTCTCTTCAACTCTTTATATGTCATGCAACTTAGGAAATGAATGCCTTTTGTACGTATCACGTTTTAAACCTGTAGAGATTAAACAATGGGGGTGAGGTAATATCTTTTATTGGACCCATTTCTGTTGTTGAGAGTTGGTCTAATAAAATATATTACATCACCTACCGAAGAAGTGGGCTGTAGTCCACGAAAGCTTATGCTCTAATAAATTTGTTAGTCTCTAAGGTGCCACAAGTACTCCTGTTCTTTTTGCGGATACAGACTAACACGGCTGCTACTCTGAAACCTATCACCTACCTTGTCTCTCTAATATCCTGAGACCGACACAGCTACAACAATAATATTTCTCAGTTGAAGAATCACAAAGCTTTACAATCAATAATTAAATAAGACCCTCAAATCTCTTGGGATATAGCTAAGGGATGTCTATATCTATAGATTTCATTTGGCCACCACTGAAGCACAGCTACCTTCTGGTGGCACATGGCCGCCATTTTGCAACACACAGCAACACTTTGAAACAGTTTAGGATAGGAAGTGAAGGAGTACCATATGAACTTTAAATGGCAAAGGCCCATTTAAATTTAGGAAGGAGGAATTTAGTTACATGGAATCACACATTATTGTTCCCTCACTTACAGAAAGTGTCAGGCAATCCTTAATGATCACAGATAGTCCAATCACGTGACAGATGTCACCTACTGCAGTACACTCATCTCTAGCATCACATTAGGGTACTGGTTCATTCCTAATAATAAAGGCAAAATGCCACAGACTGAATCAGCAACATCACTTCCCACAGAAAAACCTAAATGTTCCTTGGGAGGACTCCTATCTAAATACAACTAATGGCTGACCCTTTAAAATCTGAAGGGGTCACAGCATTAGGTGGGATAGCTGCTGGCAGCTTATTCTGATTCCTCCTTTGAGCATTCAGATGGTTAAGGCCGAAGACACTTGTAATCAGCAAGACTGGAGAAAGGAAGTCACACCATTATCGTTCTACTTTAGATCCGATCTCCCATAGATTGGGATGAGGTGGTTGTCCTGGTGAAAGAGTAGCATTGAAACTAAACCACAGCAGAGACAACAATTTGTGGCCTTGGTCCAGCAAAGCATTTAACAAGTTGACTTCAGTGGGGCTACCCACATGCTTAAAGTTAATTTCAAGCATGTGCCTAAGTACGTTGCTCGATCAGAGCCTATACTACTGTATACAGCATATTTGAGGAACTACAAGATATTCATTACATTTTCTCTATTGTTTAAGCCTGTTGCTTTCCGTACTCTGTCAACAAGCCTCTACTATCTGTTTTTCACTTTCTTAATAGACCAGGAATAAGATTATGATACTGACCAAGGTGTTGGAAACATCAAAACATATACATTCTAATATAGATCCTTCTGTTTAAAGCATAAAAATACATGAAACCACCTGTGATGTTGCACTCCATGCTTTATGGAAATATGCTTATGAATATGACATAACTGGAATATGCTTTACACTAAATGTCCCTTGTATGGTGTCATTAGAAAGCTTGAAATCTACTAAGTGTGTTCATCCTATTTGTTTGCATGTATTATTTCTATATCTGGAGTTAGGAGAATAAGATATAAACTTGTATCACTGATGTAAACATATTAGGTGGAGGCCATTAAGGGTGCTCCAGAAACAATCAGTTGTAAATAGCCTTAGTTACTTGAAAGCCTTCCTGTACACGTGGGGGCCAGCCCATGGGGAATGGAGACTAGGTCTTACAGTGACATGTGACCATGTCACATGATACTGGAATCCATCTTAATCCTTGTACTTTTCCATTGATGAGACAGGGGTGGGGACAAGCACAGACAAAAGATTCCCGCCTTGTGCCCAAGCTATAAAAGGGGGTGGAGCAGGACAAAGGGAGCCACCAGTCATGAGAAAGCCCCTGCTTACCACCTGAGATGTCTGCTGGAACTAACAAGGACTGTACCAGGGGAAAGGATTGGGCCGAAACTAGGAAGGAGTTTACTCTGTGAAAGAAGCTTATTGGGACATTTGTGAGGGTGAGATATGACCCATAATCAGTTTCTTAAAGTATTAGTCTTAGACTTGTGTGTTTTTGATTTCGTTTGCTTGGTGACTTACTTTGTTCTGTCTGTTATTACTTGAAACCACTTAAATCCTACTTGTTATACTTAATAAAATCACTTTTGTTTATTAATGAACCCAAAGTAAGTGATTAATACCTGGGGAGCAAACAGCTGTGCATATCTCTCTATCAGTGTTACAGAGGGCTGTCAATTTATGAGTTTACCCTGTATAAACTTTATACAGAATAAAATGGATTTATTTGGGTTTGGATCCCATTGGGAACTGGGTGTCTCGGTGCTGGAGAGGTAACCTGCTGAGCTGTTTTTGGTTAAAGTCTGCAGCTTTGAGGGTGTGGCCCAGACTCTGAGTCTGTGTTGCAGCAGGCTAGCATATCTGGCTCAACAAGGCAGGGTTCTGGAGGCCCACACTGGCAGGGATAATGGGCTCAGTGGTACTTTCAGCACATCAGGTGACAATCCCAAGGGGGTCTCTGTGACCGAACCCATCACACCACCAAAACAAAACACACAGGAAAATAACTTTGTTCTGTTCCACTAAAATAATTCAGTATTAGCTAATCAAATCTGGGTATGATTTGTTATTCTAAAACTAACAAACCAAAGGGACTCGGCCCAGTCCATTTTGGACCCATCACATCAATCATTTTGATTTCAGATCAATGGTATGCTTTCATTAGTTTAGGTTTGAGGTTTTTGGTGGGCAACATTCCATTTCCTTTAAGAAACAACAACACACAGTTTCTAATTTGAGAGTGCTCTAGTCTCTTGGGAAAAAAAAAGACACCCTAAGGAATGGAGATCAAGAAGCAAAGACAGTACAGAAGGACTACTACATGGAGGAAAGTGACAGTAAGAAATAAATGAACTACTAAATACAACTAACTGGGGAAGACTTGAGACATCTTAAATCCTAACGTAATGACAGCCTAAAGTTCAGAGTTCTTTGGATCTGGGATTTCAGTTTGGTTAATTACACAGGCAAGTGTGGCCGCAAAATATAAATATAGGGCTAAATATCTTTAAATTTCAGGTGCAATCGATCCAGGGTTTGGTTCAGGACTCTATCTACCCAGAAAGAAAGATATATGCCCAAACAAAGGCATAGTAAGAAATTTAGTCCTAAAGGCCTAGAACCAGAGCCATTGATCTAATTTTAGGAGCCCCCTCTGAGAAGTCTGCAGTCAGATATGGGAGTGGGGACAAAGGACCAGATGTTCAAGGAAAAAAACATCATAAGGATAAACCTAAACTCTGGTCTTTCTATTCAGGTTACTTTAACTAGCCATATTTAAATTGCTCTTGTTCCAGTCTTGGAACATTTTCTTCAGTTGTAGTTATAAAAATAACTATGAGGTTTCTGATGAGTTTTTTTTTAAATTAAAAAAAAAAAAGCAAACATTCTATTCCTTTTTTCCGCTGCATGTGCTTCAGTGACAACTTTCTAACAAAACATTTATTCTGTATAATAAGTGTAACCCCAGAGATATGTGTGGATCTTAGCCCTGATAAAATAGAAAAAAAAAATCAAGTGATGTGCTGTTAGGTTAAGAAAATTGGCACACTTTACATGCTGTACCATGTTGAATCCAGGGCCCGAGCTGCCCATTGTTTGTTTTTCTCAATTTCCCCCCTTGACCGCAATGCTGTGAGGCATCATGTAGTATTTGCTTCTAATAGTGTTCAAGCTTTATGAAATCAAAGGATTACATTGTGTCTAGATTGACTGTGTCAGCCTGCACTTCTCTGTGCAACAAGTATATTGTCAGGGGTATAGAGAAGTACAAACCATTTAACCTAGAGGTGAGATGATGCAGTAAAAGACACATGTAGCTCTGGGAGAACCTTCGTAACATCTTCCTGAAATGTGAACAAAATGGAAAATGAAGAAGCACTAACCATAGACATTTTGAGACCTTGGCCAACTGCAAAGCAGAGGCATCGGACTGAACTGTGTGTCTAAAAAAAAACCCTTGAATCTTGTTAGAGAAATACACGTCCACAGCAAAATGTTAATAGTCAATCATAAAATGAATCTCTCTAGTTGTGATGTGCCTTGTGGTGATTAACTCACATGCCTTTGATGGTCTTTCACTGAAATGTATGGGTTCTCATTTCCATCAACTCTATTTAACATGACACCAAAGTCAAAGTTTTAATCAGTGCAGTTGGAACTAGAACTGGACGTTTTCCAGAAAACAGGAGGGAGAGGGGAAATCATGACAACTTGTTTATATTTTTTCATCTACAATTATGTTTAAAATAAATTTCCTGACCAGCTCCAGTTGGCACATGTGTGCAGAAGATTTTCTACCAGGACAGTCACATTATCAACAGCAATTTTTTGGGCAAAGTTATGGTGCTGGCAGACCAGGTCAGACCAGGGCCACAGGCCAATTCACTTATTAGTACAGAGCAAAGTGTTAAATGTGTAAGTGTGTATTCAGATGTTTAAACTTAATGAAAACTAGAGGAATGTTACTGGTACTGTTTTCATGTATCTGTTCCTGTTACAATATAATAGCAAACATTTATATTGCGTATACTCATGTAACTAAATAACCCATCAAAGAAATCTTGTGAAATGCTAATGAAGGACTTAACGACTTTAACAGAAAATGGTATGTTCAAAGCAAGTGGCCTTTATGCAAGATGATCAGAGGGCAAAAGACTAAGTGCATTCCTCACTCATCGTCAAAGGAAAAGCTTACAGGAGTAGAGACACAATCCGCTTGCTTTCTGTGTGAAGATACTATAAATATGGACTTAAAGAAAGATCCTTCATCTCTGAATGTTTGGACTTTTACAGGGATGTGTAATAGATGGAAGGTGGAGATCCCCAGAGACAATCTGGGTACCATGAAAAAAAAAACAACGTTGGGAAACGGGCAGTTTATTACGTCACCATCATCATTTGCACAAGAGAATCACAACTTGTAATTTCATATCTTTTATCTGCTTCTCAGTAACTCTCATTTCCTTTTCTTAGCTAATAAATCTTTAGTTAGTTTACTAGTGAATTGGCTGCCAGCATTGGCTTTGGTTAAGATCCAGAATACCAATTGATCTGGGGGAAGTGACTGGGCTCTTGGGACTGGGAAAAACCTGATGTGGTGTGACTTTTGATTCAAATAACAACCTTTTATCACAAAGTCCAGTTTGTCAGGATGGCAAGTTAGGCTGAAAAGTCTCAGGGGACTGTCTGTGATGCCATGGTAAGACTGGTATGGTGATCCAGTTCACATTTGTTACTGGCTTGGCGAGATCTAATTATAGAACATACCACCAGTTTGGGGTGGCTGCCCTTGTTTTCTGACAGTCTGCCCTGAAGTAGGCACCCACAGCAGTGAGCCACTCCAGACAGTGTGACAAAAGGGAATTGATTTTTGCTCCAGCAGTGTTTTTCAACTGGTGTGTCATGAGCCCTGGGGGTGGGGCATGAGGCATTGAAAATTTTATCACAGTGTAAAGTAAAGTGAATCTGGCTACCCCACTCCCTGCACAGTTACCCTTCAAGGTCAAGTACTCTGTCAACCTCTCAACCCCCACAAGTGACATAGACTTAGCATTGTTATCATCGATACATGTTTATTCTTAAATGGAGGTGGGGGGAAGATTCAAGCACAAAAAACTGACTTTGAATAAAGGGTTGCCATCACCATGCTATGGTATTAATTTCAGTCACTTTAAAAACCAGAACAAAACAGGGAGTTACTATCCTGGTTTCCATGAAAGTGGCATAGGCTTCTAGATGCTATCTTGAAAGTGGTTCCAGAGGTCCTCAGTCTCTGAATGATTATCCCTTCCCCATCCCACACCAGCCCGGCACCGCCTTCCAGGTACACAGCTGCAGCTTTGGTGCTGAAGTAGCCTCAGACTGGGGGCACCTCTGTCCCCTGTCTTTGCTGATTGTAAAATCCCCCCCCCGCACACACTCACACCTCGCCTCATCACTTCTGCTCACTTTTTTATTCTCCCCCCCCCCCACACACACACCCCCCTTTCTGTCCTAAGATTTCCTTCCTTCCCCTTCTAAACCAAAGCACACGGACAGCTTGCACAATGGCCCTGGAAGCACTTCCAAGGTGATCATTTCCCTTTCTTTTAAGTTTTCCATGAATCAAACCTGGCTTGCACAAATGTGCACAAATGAGGGAACGGAAGGGCTGTGAGCACGAGCTTGGCAGCATCTATAGACGAGCATTCCATTCTCCATGGCAACTACTTGAATCTTCGCTTGGGCCCAGGATTATACTTACCCCCCCCCCCCCCCCAAAAAAAAAAAAAAACCCAAAAAACCCCAGGTGAGGGTTTCTCATTATAACTGATCTCTGCTCACCTCAGCTTGCTGGTTGCTTTTGTGCCACCAGGAAAATACAATTCTCAAAATTGATCATTTAAGATAAACCCCATTATTTCGATTTACGCTTCCTACTGAAAACCCCATTGAGATGTGGGAAGTATCTTCCCTCAAAGGGAATAGATTAATCTCCTCAGGGTCAGCATGTAGACCAGAAACTGGACACAGCTCTAGTCTATGCAAGAAAACCAGGATTTCACAGCAATAGCGTGGGGAGGTAGGCACTCCCTGGATATCATCTCTTCCTGGTGCCATGGTTTCCTAGGCAGCTATATAACCATATTCTTTCCAGCTCTGCCTCCAGATACACTAGAAATCTAACAGGGACCATGCAGGGGTTAGTACTGCTTGACACAGCATTACATTTATGATGGTTTTCCTATTGGGATTCTGCTGTTTTGGGAAGGGAGCATGCCAGACACACAAGGGCACTTCCCCACACATATGCAACCTCACACCCAATCCGCAAATCCTTAAAAGCCAACTATGCCTGAGGCCTGCCTCATTCTAGCCAGCATGTCTTGCCCAGCTCTGTTCAGGAAATCTGCAGACTTTTGTTTCTGTAGAAGGAATGTGTATGTGCAACTTTACTAACTTGCCTCCAATTATGTGGCACGAACACAATAATTTGCATGCTGGTCTGTCACTATGGAACATAATCCGTGTGCTGAAAGTGCCTTTCAGTAATATATATTTGAGCCCTCCCAGATACCAGCCAAAAGATTATTCATTTCATTGGGTTTCTTAACAATTTCTGGAATTTCTAATTACACTAGCAAGAATAATGTAATCAAGCCACTTTATATTGGCTGTTTAGGTACTACGTGCATCTGCAGGCAGTTAAAGCTATCAATACAACTGTTAAAAGAAAGAAAGTAATAATACAATAAAGTTATAAAGCCATAGATCCCACCTGGAGTGAATAAAACACACAACTTAGTTAATGAAAGAGAGAAAGAAATCCAAATTTGTTTCACACAATATCTTCCCTGCTAAATGGCAAAGAGATACATAGAGCATTCTGATCACACATTATTTTTTTTCATGAACTATTCCTCAGAGCTCCTGGTCTTTATCAATCAATAGCATCTAAATTACAAAAGGTTACAAAACAGAGAAACATATCAATAAATAATGACATGAAAATTATGGTTCCCATCATTTAAAAATGAAAAAAGAAAACCCCACAATTCTGAAGTGCTAGTGATTTACTAAATAAGTTCCAAATTCCCAAATAGTATTTTCACAGTTACTTTATCATCTAAGTACTTGTTCAAAGGATACAGATATAGAGTACCAAGTTCTGCTCTCAGTTACAACTGTGTACCCATTAAACAAGATTTTCAAAACTAATGATTTGAGGCACCTAACCTGAGGCCTGATTTACAAAGGAAGGGTGCTCCACACCTTCTGAAACATCAAGCCTCTTCAAGGTGTCTCCATTTGGGCATCCAAGATCACCCAATCACTCATGAAAACTTTAGCCATTGAAGACAAAAGGGTTTATGGGAATAACTGAAGGCAGAACTGAATCAAACATATCTAAAAATGTACAAACAGAAGGATTCCCGTGAGAGCTCTACACAGTATTATATTCTCCATACACACTCTGGAAATCTGATACATGATTTCATGGGCTAGAAAACTCATCAAGAATACAGACTGTTCAATACAAAGGGACACCATACGTTTTAAGAACTGATAAAAAAATCATTTTTTATTAGCACAACACTATAATGTGTCTGGCAGTAAGAAAAATATTTTTGTTTCCAATCCAAGTACCATGTTTCTGGAATCTAACATTACCTTATTATATTACCTTATTCCAGAGGTAATTATTTCCTAACAAACAGGATTTGATAAAAGTCCTTCTTTGTCATCCTCCCTGAAGTGGGCAGTTGGACTGATTTTGGCCATTGGGCCATGCAGCCCTGACAGAGGGAGTAGCCCGACTGACTCTTACTGAGCCAGGTGGCCACCCTGAATCTGACTGTTGGACCACACGGCCCCAAGAGAGAGTGACCCTATTGATTCTGTCCATTGGGCCACGCAGTCCTGAGAGAGGGCAGCTCTACTGACTTGCCACTAGGCCATACTGCCTTACTGAGCCAGGCGGCCACACTGACTCTGACCACTTGGTGATACACTGGCTGAACTGGAAAGCCATTTTGATTTGGGCCATTTGGCTCCACGGGAAGGAGCCATCACCCTGACTCTGGCCATTGGGCCATACAACCTTGAGAGAGAGAGAGAGAGAGAGAGTGACTATATTGACTTTTACTATTAGTATCCACCACCCCATGACAAAGGATAGTCGTAAGGCTGTGAGGGTATTACCCTACTCCACCCCAAAGAGGGGATGGGGTGCACTTACCCCACGCCAGGCACCATAATTGTATACCATATTCTAGCAGAAGTCGCACCCCGGTGCCAAATACAGGAGGTAAAATAACAGATCCACTCCTACTCGAGATTCCCGTTTATACATCCCAGGATTCCATTTGCTCATTTGGTCACAGTGCCATACCGAGAGCTCATGTTCAGCTCATTATCCACCATGACCCTTAAATCCTTTTCAGAGTCGCTGCTTCTCAGGAGAGAGTCCCCCATTCTGTAAGTACAACCTTCTTTGTTCTTTGTTCCACCATGTATATATTTACATTTAACCATATTAAAACACATTGTCAGCTTGTTCCCAGTTAACAAAAGATCCGTATCACTTTGAATCAGTGACTGTCCCCTTCATTATTTACCACTTCTCCAATTTTTATCATCTGCAAACTTGATCAGTGATGATTTTATGTTCTCTTCCAAGTCATTGATAAAAATGTTAAACAGCGTAGGGCCAAAAACCGAACCCTGAAGGACCCAGCTGGAAGCACACCTACCCAAAGACAATTCCCTGTTTACAATTACATTTTGAGACTCAGTTTTTAATTCATTTAATGGGTGCCATGTTAATTTTGTACTACTCTAGTTTTTTTTTTAAATCAAACTGTTGTGCAGTACCAAGTCAAACTCCTTACAGAATTCTAAATATATTATGTCAACACTATTACCTTTAGCAACCAAACTTGTAATCTCATTAAAAAAAAAGAAAACATGTTTGACAGGATCTATTTTCCATATTTGCATTATTTACATTACCCTCCTTTAATTCTTTATTAACCAAATCCCATAGCAGCCATCTGTTATTTTTCCCAGTATTGATGTCAGGCTGATGAGCCTAAAATAGCCCGTTTACCCTTTTTAAATACTGTCATGATGCTAGCTTTCTTGAAGTCTTTTGGAACTTCCCCAATGCTTCAGGACTTTTTGAAAAAGAAAAAAAAATCAACATTAACAGGCCATCGAGTTCCTCAGCCAGCCCTTTTAAAATCCTTGGAAGCAAGTTATCAGAACTTGCTGATTTAAAAATGTCTAACTTTAGTAGTTTCTGTTTAATAACCTACTGAGATACCAGTGGAATTGGAAAGAGTGTTCTTATCAACCTCTGTTGATACTATATCTGTTTGTTTCCCTAAATACAGAACAGAAATATTTATTAAATCTTTCTGCTTTTTCTACATTTGATAATTCTACCATCTCCCATGTAGTAATTGACCAACAATATTGCCAGGATAGTTTTGATTCCTAATAGATTTTAAAATCTACCAAATTATGAGAATGATATCACCCCTTCCTTTCTCTCTGTCACTATTGACATCTGACTGCAAAGCATGGTGAAATAATGGACACAAGTTCACGTCCGGTAGGTCTCACTGAAAGCAGCTTGTTCCAGTTGACGGGTGGATACTGTGCTGCAGTCTGAAGAGACATTAACTGCATTGTGTGTCCTGTCAGCAGCAATGGGACATAAGTTACAACTTCATTGGCAAAAGTGTAGAATATTTTTCTTTTTTATATTTTACATATACATATCTAACTATAGTCATTAATTCTATCTTGATAGAACAGTGGGACCAGTGATAGGAGAAATGGATCTCTCTTCATTTTAACCCCATATCATATAACCATATCAAGGTTATATTCTACGTGTTCTGACACAGTTTAACAGGTGGCCCACAGTCCTTCAAGGCATGGAGAACAATGACTCAGAGGTGTGTTGCCAAGACACCACCCCTTGCTCAAAGCTGTGGGTGCAGTTTTCAAAAGCACATGTGACTTCTGAAAATTGGAACTGAGAGCCTAAGTCACCAAAGGTCTGATTTAAAAAAAAAGTTATTTAGATGCCAAGCAGGATTTTCAAAAGCACCTGAAGCCTCAGTCTAGCCAAAGTGACAGCACAAGTCACCTGCATAATTCCACAGAGGCCTATGGGAATTTAGTGATTACACCACTAAACATCTAGTGAAATGATTATGTCAATATTGGCACTATTGTAGTGTATTCTCCAAAGTAAGGATTTTATTTATATTCACTAATGTGCTTTGTAGGTTCCCAACATTATAGTTCTATTCGGACGGTTTAGATCTCCTTGAAATGATATTTCCAGGAAGACAAAGTGCTGATTTTCTTTTTTCTGTTTTGCTCTATGGCTTTTTCATCCCTCCCTATAGAGATAGAAAAGTGCAGAATATATATTTGGCTTCATCCGTAGAAACATTTTACTCTTGGCCGATATTCCCAACAGTTGTTTTATCAGCTTTGGTGATACTTTTTGATTTTACCTATATATTTACAAACACACTTAAGTGAAAGATTCGCATGGACTTCAATGATTTTTCATTGTCTCCTGTATCATCTCATAACTCTGAATGACTCTTTCCCTTCTTCTTTGACTTTCCTTCACAGTCTCTGTACCAGTACTTTGCCATCTTAGCCTAATATGAATTATACTCAAAGAAAAACATTAGTGTCTTCCCTTCTAAGAGTCTGTGTGTTGAGCCTATTTCTATTAAGAAGCAAGTATTCTGTACCTCTGGCAACAATGAATTCTCAAAGTTCAGATTTAATGCAATGATTTCCCACTTACAATTAGTTGGATGCTACCAGTTTCTGTCTTAGCTGCTGTTATTTTTCATTATCTCCTTGGCTGTAACTCCTCTCTCACATTATATGGGATTTCATTTTCTAATCCAGTTTTTATAATCCCACCCTATACTATGGTTTTACCAGAATCCCTCAAAATCCAATCAATCATTATCTTATTTTGTGTTAATTAGTTGTGCCAATGTTTTCTCTAGCCCCAGTTTTCTAATGTTTGAATGATCAACTTTGCAAGAATAGCATTCAGGAATTTGTTTTTATCCCTTGTGGGAGACATGTGCTTAAGACCCTTTTTTAAAATAAAATAAAATTAAATTAAAAAATAACCTTATTCTGTGTGAAGCATCTCTGCTGTGTATCTCTCATATGAGTTTCTGATTTCCTTTACAATAGACTGATAGACATAATACAAGCGCCTTTTATATAGCAGTTTTCAGCAGTAGATCTCAAAGTCCTTTACCAAGGAGATTGGTATTATCCCCAAATGTAAAAACTGGAAAATAGATATGGAAAGTGGAAGTGATGATTTATTAGTTATATCAGAGTCATATCTAGATGCCCCAAGTCAGATCAAGGCCTCATTGTGCCGGGCTCTGTACAGACATGCAGTAAAGGTACATCTACTAGCATGTAGAGTACAGACAATGCACAGCCAGCTAGCATGGGTAAAATTAGGAGTGTAGATGGTAATGTAGAGCTTAGGCAAATGACTTAAGTACCTGAATCCCCAGGATATATATCCTACTTGGTCTTTATACACACCCACGCAGTGGCTCCCACATCTACACTGCAGTGTATGAAGTGTGTAAAATCTCCATGTTCTTTAGTAGTTAAACCTGGAGAAAAAGCTACTAAACAAGCCATTTCAAAGCTAATGGACAGCATGTCTCAGCTGTCACCATCAAAACAAAAATGATCTCTCGCTTCAAGTAGGGTATACTGTCCAGTGGTTAGCTCACAGGACTGGGTGTTTTGCTTTTCCACAGGGTAACAACAAATATAACCTTTCAGCAAGGATAACTTGCAAAAGGCCTCTCGCATACCTCACATAATGGTGAAAGAACAGGTTAAGGACTATTTAGAAAAGCTGGACATGCACAAGTCCATAGGGCCAGATCTAATGCATTCGAGGGTGCTGAGAGAGTTGGCTGATGCGATTGCAGAGCCATTGGCCATTATCATTGAAAACTTGTGGCGACTGGGGGAGGTTCCGGATGATTGGGAAAAGGCAAATATAGTGCCCATCTTCAAAAAAGGGAAGGAGTAGTATCCGGGAAACTACAGACCGGTCAGCCTCACCTCAGTCCCTGGACAAATCATGGAGCAGGTCCTCACGGAATCCCTTTTGAAGCACTTGGAGGAGAGGAAGGTGCTCAGGAACAGGCAACATGGATTCACCAAGGGCAAGTCATTCTTGACCAACCTGATTGCCTTCTATGATGAGATAACTGGCTCTGTGGATATGGGGAAAGCTATGGACATAATATATTTAGACTTTGGCAAAGCTTTTGATATGGTCTCTCACAGAATTCTTGCCAGCAAGTTTAAAAAGTATGGATTGGATGGATGGACTAAGGTGGATAGAAAGCTGGCTAGATCATTAAGCTCAACAGGTAATGATCAATGGCTCGATGTCTAGTTGGCAGCTGGTATCAAACGGAGTGCCCCAGGGGTCGGTCCTGAGGCCAGTTTTGTTCAACATCTTCATTAATAATCTGGATGATGGGATGGATTGCAAGTTTGTGGATGACTGTAAACTGGGGGGAGAGGTAGATACACTGGAAGGTAGGGACAGGGTCCAGAGTGACCTAGATAAATTGGAGGATTGGGCCAAAAGAAATCTGATGAGACTCAACAAGCACAAGTGAGGAGTCCTTAGGACGAAAGAATCCCATGCACTGCTACAGGCTGGGGACCAACTGGCTAAGCAGCAGATCTGCAGAAAAGGACCTGGGGATTACAGTGGGCGAGAAGCTGGATATGAGTCAACAGTGTTCCCTTGTTGCCAAGCAGGTTAACAGCATATTGGGCTGCATTAGTAGAAGCGTTGCCAGCAGATCGAGGTAATTGATTATTTCCCTCTATTCAGCAGTGGTGAGGCCATATCTGGAGTATTGCATCCAGTTTTGGTCCCCCTGCTACAGAAAGGGTGTGGACAAATTGGAGAGAGTCCAGCAGAGGGCTACGGAAATGATTAGGGGGCTGGGACACAGGATTTGTGAGGAAAGGCTGAGGGAACTGGGCTTATTTAGTCTGCAGAAGAGAAGAGTGAGGGGGGATTTGATAGTAGCCTTCAACTACCTGAAGGGGGGTTCTAAAGAGGATGGAAATAGGCTCTTCTCAGTGGTGGCAGATGACCGAAGAAGGAACAATGGTCTCAAGTTGCAGTGGGGGAGGTCTAAGATAGATACTAGGAAACACTATTTCAGTAGGAGGATGGTGAAGCACTGGAATGGGTTACCTAGGGAGGTGGTGGAAACTCCATCCTTAGAGGTTTTTAAGGGCTGGCTTGACAAAGCCCTGGCTGGGATGATTTAGTTGGGGATTGGTCCTGCTTTGAGCAGGGGGTTGGACTAAATGAGCTCCTGAGATCTCTTCCAACCCTAATCTTCTATGATATCAGCCACAGAAAACAACACACCCTTATAATTGCATAGAATAGACAGTACACTGGGAGTCAGGAGTTCTGTTCCCCCTTCGCCCCCAAGTGCTGCCATTTTTGTGCGGCCTTGGTCAATCATGTTACCTTTCGTTAATTCTGCTTCCGTCTTTAAAAATAGGAATATTAATGTTCACTGATCTCACATGGATGTCATGAGGCTTAATTCCTTAATGCATATTCATCACAGATTTCAGATGAAAGTCCCCATATACATGCAAATTATTATTGAGCTCTGATGGGTTTTTGGTTACCATCCAAAATCACCAGCAGCAGTGATTTTGCCTGTGGAGTAGCTAGGGTCTGGCCACTTTGAAAATGAATGAGAAAATATAATCCAAATAAACTGACATTGACCTCAAATTATGTCCAAGTTACAGCAGTTAAATTAACAGCACAGTGCTTCTGTCTTCCTGAAGAGGGATCCACACAAAGCCATATCCTGCAGCTCCCTGACTGCATGCTCCGGGAGGAAGCAACAGAGCCAAGAACGTCATGACTTTAAGGATGGGCCCAGAAAAATCACCAAACCACCGGAGAGCTACAGCAAAGTACTGAGGGATATTTTGAACGTGTCCTTAATTAGGGACTGATTCTGAATGTCACAGGAGTTGGGGGAGTTTAGCATCTCATTAAATTTCCATTCACTTCGATCGGATTTGTATCAGACCCATCACAACATACAGGGTCACCGTCCCTCTTAAAACAGGAGGCATTTATTAACTAAAACAAGTAAACCATCTTCCACACAGCTTGAATCCCAGCTGTCTCATTGTTTAACAAAGACCATATCCACCCTGGAACTCTGTCACACAAAGAAATCTAGTAGCTGGACCATATATTTCAAACAAACATACAATTTACAAGGCCCTTAATGAGAACATGTGCCCCAGAAAACACAGATAGATAAGCAGTAAGAAACTTTGACTATCATTTTTTCCATGGTGAGTAATTTCCCCTTGAAGACAACCAATAATACAACTATTTTAGCTGCAGTTTTCTGGAGTAGTACTGGATTGTGATAATTTTTTACAAAACAGGATATTACCAGGGGAAGCAATCCTACACATTAGAGTAATGGCTCTCAACTAGGGGTATACATACCCCTGGGGGTAGGCAGAGGTCTTCCAGAAGGTACATCAGCACATCTAGATATTTGCCTAGTTTTACAACAAACTACATAAAAAGCACGAGCAAAGTGGTAAAAACTAACATTTCATGCAATGACTTGTTTGTACTGCTCTATATACTATACACAGACATTTAAGTACAATATTTATATTCTAAATGATTTATTTTATCATATGGTAAAAATGCAAAAATAGGCAATTTTCAGGAATAGTGTGCTGCGACACTTGCATTTTTATGTCTGATTTTGAAAGCAAGTAATTTTTAAGTGAGGTGAAACTTGCGGGTACACAAGACAAATCAGACTCCTGAAAGGGGTACAGTAGTCTGGAAAGGTTGAGAACCACTGCATTAGAGGACATAGAAAAAATTAGGGTCAGATTTCAGAAGCGCTCTGTGCCCATTTTCAGAAGTGCTCAAACAAATGGACAGTTTTTCAAAGAGCTCAGGATGTCGAGCATTGAGCTCTACTGAAAATCTGAGTCACCACAATGGGAGCTTCTGGGTACTCAGTATTTTAAAACATCTGGACTTTTTTTAGGTTCCTAAATAGGAGCAGAGTGTTGTTTCAAATCTGGTCCTGCTTGTAAATGGAATTCTTTAAAATCCAGCCCTAGGCTCTTTTGAAAAATCTCAGGTGAAATCTTGGTGCCATTGAAGTCAACGGAAGTTTTGTCAATAGCTTCAAAGAAGCTAAAATTTTCATCCCTCTTTTTAATACTGCTTTTGAGGACATGGTATCACAATAGAATAGGAGCAATTGCACTGTGATTCTTGTCCACCAATACCCAGAGAGCTACAACAGTGACACATTGTTGTTAATCTAACAATACAGGTATTTCTGAGGAGTTCCACAAGGGATGCTCAAACAGCCCCCTGGGAGCATGGTCTATAATTTAAATGGGACACTTTGGGAATTGAACACACATCACTCATTAACAAGAATGCAAGTGATAGGCTTAATTCCTCTCACCCTCTGTGCTGAAAATGTGCACCTCAATATCATTCTATAACAAAGCGTTTAGGAGTGTTCAGCCAATCAGATCAATGGAGTGGCTCAACACTCACTGTAATTATACATTTAATTGATTATCATGCTGAGGTGCTAGCTCCTCTTAGATTGTTTCATTTTAATAGATGGACTGTCCTCTTCTTAATGGCAAAAGTAAGATCCTGTTATTTCATCAGTCAGTTGTATTTCAAATAGCTGTTCTTCAGGGTGCCCTATTACCCTGATTTAGCCACACCAATTCACACGAGCAGAGGAACTGGCCTTTAAAGACCAAGTCAGAACTGAGATAGCTCGGTAGAAATATGCAGCTTTAGGGCGTCAGGTAAATGAAATATTTTGATGGACTTTCTGCACCAGATGTGAGAACCATGTCATCATGATTCAGATGCTACACAAGGTTTCTTTTCTAGATCCCTGTATACTGCACTTTCCATGTTTCAGCAGATACATTCTAAGAGATGTTGGTAGTGATAAAACTTTTATAGACACCCCGATGTGATCCATCTAAACAAGATTTTTATCTTGACTATGATAAATGAAAGCCCAATTAGCTGAGTAGAGAAATCTCTATCAAGCAAGTCGGTTTATCAAAGAAGTGAAGAGTCTCCGTTAATGAATGAATCACATTGTTTTGACTGGGTGAAATCAATTTACTTTGATCCCCTTCTCCTCACCTCCATACCCCTTCTTTCTATTAAGACACAAGATGAAGAAAATTAGATCATGCATTTTTATTTCACTTAGAGAATATTACACCAACTTGACAGACATGTTTGACCCCCCTCCTGCTCAAAGTATTATTCACCATTCTCCAATATTCTAGAAGACACTTGTGACAGGCAATAAGAAACTCTGAATTATTTGATGTAATATTATTAGGATGCAACTCTCAGGATTGTAATAGGAGAGTGCAGACTCCATCCACAGATGGGCAGTGAAGCAGGTAAGGGACACAACTGCATTCTAGCTTCAGCTTTACAGCAGAAGGCTTGTGACAAACTCCAGCAGGATATTATGTAGTACCACACTGGTGCTACTGACACTCATGAACGAAAGAGGGGTTAGTTGTGGAGACAGAGAGAGAGAATACAGCCAGGCTAGTTCCCAACTAGAACTGGTTCCACAGGAAATTCCATCATTTTTTTTTAAATGTTCCAAATGGGAACAAAAAGTTGAAACGTTGAAGTTTCCTGCAAAATAAGATTTTTCGGGGGGAAAAAACCCGCATTTGTGGCCAATCGGAATATTTTGTTGGATACAGTCAAAATGTTTCATTTTGATTTGTTTTATATTTTATTTATATTATACCAAATACATTTCAAAATGAAAAGCAATTAAAAAAAGGGTCCCATTTTCTCAAAACAAAATGTTGTCAAAATTGACATGTTGCTGTGGGCTATGTGCATTTTGAGAAATAGGCAATGGAGGGGAAAAAAGTGTTCCACTAGGAAATTTTCCATCAGCTTTAATTGCAGCAGTGTAAGTGCTGTGTGTTTGTTGTTCTATAGCTTATTTCTTGTTAAGTAAATAAAACCCAACAACTCAGTCATCAGTGAAATACTACAGACTAGGTTCATTCTTTAGTAATTGTAGAAGAGAAAGGGGGAAGATTGACTCCAAAGAGCTGACCACCACCACAAAACATTTTAATAGGAGATGGCAGGAACTAAACTCTTCAGCGAATTACATACATCAACAGGGTTTTGGCAGATTCCAACGGACATAATGTGCTGCACTTCCAATGCACCCTTAGGCAGATATGGTTTCTTGAGGTTCCTTTTGAGAATATGTTCCGTACCAGAAGTATTTCACCAAACTGGGTCCCAGATGCTAGAAAGGTCTGGGTCAAATTGTATCTTGATGATCCAATCATCTAGGGCAAAACCACTACTGAATACTGGAAATTGCAAGAAGAAACCACCAATCTTAAAATTGAACAAGGAAAAGTATCAGCTTTGAACAACTGAAACTCAGAAATTAACCATAAAACAATCTTGGTTCTAATATAGTTCCCATCACTGTAACATCTGTCACCTAGGGGGAATAACAACTGATGATGAGATTCAAGGAATACTTCAAACGCAGATTCTTGAAGACAGAGGGCATTTTCAGATTGCAAAGTGTGTTGCAATAGGTCAGTAAATTCATATTCAACTATGTGGAAAACTCAGCCTCAGAACACTCCTTCCCAAATACATAGAATGGACATGAATGCCAGAACATAAGACAGAGGAAAACTTAAAATGAATTCACTTAACTTCTATGTCTATATTAAACATATATATAAACAACTAAACTTAGCTCTCAGTTACACTGATGTAAAACCAGATCAATTATCCTGAAGTTGTAGTACAAGTGAAATCACTGAGGTTTCTCCAGATTTACACCACTATAACTGAATGCAGAATTTGACCCTTAGTCATTTTATTCACTAAGGACATTTAAGAAGGTGGATGGGAAAGGGAAATTTGAACTTTCCTAGGTGAAATACTATCCCCTCCCCCACAATTATTTCAATATATATCTCAACCCCGATATAATGCTGTCCTCGGGAGCCAAAAAATCTTACCGCGTTATAGGTGAAACCATGTTATATTGAACTTGCTTTGATTCGCCAGAGCACACAGCCCCCCCACCCCCCCGGAGCACTGCTTTACCGCGTTATATCCGAGTTCGTGTTATATCGGGTCGCATTATATCGGGGTAGAGGTGTAGAATTCTAAAACACTTATCCTATTGACAGCATTTTTTCTTAGTTCCACAAGGCATAATGCAAACTTGTCCTTAAGAGCTGAAAAGATTAATTCTTTCTAAAAAAAGAATTTAATTTTGTCTATAGGGATCTCCAACCCTTATGACAGGTCTGTGCTATGATTGGTGATAGAAATAAGAAACAGACTGTAGCATGAAGACTTTTTAAAAATAAAGGCAAATTACAAAAATTGCTCTTCTAAATGAGTTGAGATAGTCTCTTTGAAGAAGAGGTACATTAACTAAGTTGGTAAATATGTCATAATATACCCTGTTACTTTATGTCTAGATGGGAAATAGGATGAATCAGGGACCCCATAATGTATTTTCAGGGACTTTCCCATAGGGTGAAACAAGCTGTTCGACATTTTGGATGAAATAGGATAAAGTATTTTTGGACCTAATCTTCCATTTATACTGATTTTACAGTGGTATAACTCCAGGGAGACAATAGAATTACATTGGTGTAAGAATGACATAATGACCCTTAACCTTCAACCTAGATTACATGCAGTGGCAAACATTCATCCAAGTAGGGACAAAAGCCACACCCCTATAAAGACAGATACGGCTTGTTGGGAAAATGTTGTTTCCCGCTCCACTCCCACAAAAAAAAAGTGTGTGTATTTATGTAGGTGTATATATATTTATGTGTGTGCATGCATATATTTTAAGATTTTGCAAAACATCCACTTATGTCAAAAAAACTGTTTTTCATTGAAAAAGTGTCAACTAAAATGTTTTAGCAGTTCTTCTGGTAGGGTACTACACAACTCCCATAAAATTAGATCCTGTACTACTGAGGTCAGTGGAGTTTTGCAACTGACTTCAGTAGATGCAGAATTTAGCTGTTCGTACATACAGTGGATCCAAATAAATTTAGAGAGAAAGTGGGTGAGGTAATATTTTTTAATTGGTCCAACTTCTGTTGGTGAGAGAGAACCTTTGCACAAAACTCTTCTTCAGGGCCTGTGTAAACTCCTCTCTCAACAACAGAAGTTAGGCCCATAAAAGATATTTTCTCACCCACCTCTTTTGTCTAATATCCTGGGACCAACAAGGCTATACTACAGAAAACAACAATTTTTTCTAATATGAGATGCCTTTATTTGCCATGTGATTTATTAGGATTTAAAGAATTTTTAATAGTCATTGTGTGTATATATGGCTTTTAATATTTGAACTCTCTTCTTTTTATGGAGATATACCTATCTTATAGAACTGGAAGGGACCCTGAAAGGTCATTGAGTCCAGTCCCCTGCCTTCACTAACAGGCCCAAGTTCTGGTTTTGCTCCAGATCCCTAAGTGGCCCCCTCAAGGATTGAACTCACAATGCTGTGTTTAGCAGGCCAATGCTCAAACCACTGAGCTATGCCTTCCCCCATGAATTAATAGTTTGTTTTAATTCTTCATCTGGTGCATTTGTAACAATTATTTCATCATATCATTAGCCAGAATCAGGATTTTTTTTCTTAACAGCATGTAGCTTTTACCCAACTACACTATAGGAGAAGAGTGAGTCTACTGATAAAGGAATAAGACCTTGAACTACCCGGAGCAACAGAAGCTTATTTGTCATGACTCCTGTGTTTTTCTGCATTTTAAAAGTGACAAATTACATCACTGAAGATGAAATGTGATGAGCATAGAAAAATTGTACTCAGCAATTTAAACATATAGAGCTTTTAAGGTAGACAAAAACTTTAATTATTCATACTACCAATGCCTTACCTGAACCAGATGCATGGAGACATATGCGTCTCTATTAATTTTTTTTTTTGACACAACCGAAGCTTTGATTTTCCTTATAGTTAAAGAAACTCAGGAATATTAACAGCCCTTGACATTGTTTTGCGCTGTCAATTACAGCAATGGAACATTTTGCTGATGACAATACCTAACGTAGACCCTATTATTCCAAACGCAGTGAACCTAGGGAAAAGTTTTGATTTGAACTCAAATTTGACTTTTCACATTCTGTAACTGATCAAACTTTCAAATGTAAAATTCAACAAGATGGTATCTTTAAGTTCTGGCACTGTCTTTTAAGATGACACACGTTACAATGGTTCTTAGAAAGATCAGTTTGGGCTTTGTCACAAGCAAATAAAAGGTCTCGAGATTCGTTATTTTTTTAAACATCCACAAAGACCAATGTAACATACTCACCATTCCGGAGTGGCCTTTCATAGCAAAACCTGGTGTTGTGGCACTTTTGCCTCTTATCCCCCTCAAGACCCCTGTGGTTGTGTGTGGCTCTTTAGCCAAGTCACACTATAGGCTACTCCTTCTCAATTCCCACACAACACTAGTCATCAATACGTCTTCCACCCCTCCTGGGCTCCTCTTCAATCTCATGATTCTTTCACAGAAAGGACGTTCCCAGACTTCTGTTGGAAGCTGGTGAGAAGATTTCAAAAAGCCCTGGCTAGACCCAAACACCACTTAAGTCTCAGGCTTCAGCTTTTAGTCTCTGGGTTCTCCTCAGCTCCTTGCTGCTCTTCCTGAAAACCAACCCACAGGGCTGCCTGCCTGAGGTCTTTTCCCCTTTGTCAAGGCCCACTATAGGAGCCCAATGCAACTCCTGTAGATTTTCAGGATCAATCCTGGCCCAGGCCCTCTGCCAGAGGTCTCTTCCCAGGAGACGATTCCAAGGCCTACGCTCCCTCCAGTTTTCCTCCCTCCTGGATCTCTTCATCATTGTTTTGATCAACTCTTTATGAGAACAACCCAGCTCCTCCCCACCTTGTTCTGCTAATAAGTTGTACCTAAACACACCCTCTGGGCACCACAAAGTGGGCTGAGCCCTCAGGGTCCCATTAACCTTTTCATTGCCAGTGTAGGGGTGAATAACCAGGTATTCTGAATACCTCTGAATTCTCAGATGTCTGATACCACCTCCATATTGCACTGTGAAAACCAAAAACAAAGCTAAGTCCTTTATGACTCATATGCTATGGCCCTGGCCCAGCAATCTGATCTCTCAGGGTCTAGTATATGTCAAGAAGACCAGTAATTTAAGGGCTTAAACCTACAAACAACTCAAAGAGCCCAGATAAGCTGGGCTCATCAGCCATAACCACAGAACCACCGAGGAGGGGTGGACTGGCCCTTTAAGAGGGAATTGTTCCAACCCACCTGTGCCTTATTAACAGCCTTTTGATGGCCTGATAGAGGATAGCTGGTCCGTACAAAGAGACTAATTCAGATTAAGAACGCCCCAGGAGATGGATACATTTATAAAGGGGGAAAGGTTCCCAAGGCCCCTTCTGCTGATGAACTCCATAGAGAAATTGTGACAAATATGTAGTCATCCAAAATATGTCTCATACTGGAATTATTTTCTCATGAAATTCTTCAGTCACAGCAGATTGTGCCATTCCCTAATAAACGAATACCATATACAGCCGATAGATCCTCCACTGAATCAGCATGGTTGCTATAGTACATAGTCTGTGATGCAGCCCCAAACACTCAGTCATGCAGTTGTTGTAGGTCCTATATTATATTCATTCCTTTCTATGAAGCAGCGTTTTATCCTTTTAAAGCAGAAAGGAGATTTACAACTTTCCAACATTTTATGAATTCTAGATCTTCCTTTTCTTTGGTGGCTCAGGCTAACAACACTTAGAGATAAGGTTCTAAGGGACAGCGAGGTTATCTTAAATGGACTTTGCAGAGCATCGTTTCAGAAAGTCAAATCAGTTATTATTCTCCAGCCACCTCAGAAATGAATCTTATTAATTTGTCCATTTTTTAAACTCTATCCTGGCCATGTGCCAAAGCAAAACCACCGGACCACTCTGTCACAGAGTAAAAAAGTACTCAGAGCTGGATCCTCAGCTAGTGAAAACTTATATAGCTGCACAGTCTTCAATGGCACTGTGCTAATTTATACCAGATGAGAATGACCATTACCGTACTGAGTCATTCATCGAAGGTATCAGTCTCTCATTTGATTGTATTTAAATCATTCAGAAGTCATACAGTTTAGTGAATCTGAACATGCATAAATAAACCAATGCCACTTATATGACATTGCTGTGAATGAAGCTAATCTTAAAATTGGGACGTCTGAAAAGAATTACAGTAAGTCCTGGGCAGAACTGAGCCTGCTTTATATTCAACTTGTTTAACTGCTTTATAAGCAAAGATACCATGGTTTTTGACATGAATATGGAATATTGCTCTGAATTTCATCAATTCTGGTCATGAAAGCACTTCATGAAATTTGGTAGAAGACATATAAAAGAGGAATAATCGCTTCATCCTCCTTAATCCACTTGTGGCAAGCTGCAGCTGTCAGGTTTTTTGAGGGTCTACATGTAATTGAAAATAAAATAAAAAGAAAAGATTTTGATCAATATCAGTGGGAGCAGAAAAGTGAAATTTTAAACATAGACAATATTAGGTCTCCTGCAGAAATGAACTGCTACTGACTTTGTGCTCTTATCTATGAGCTGCATTTCCCCCCTACTTTCCAGAAAGCCAATTTAAAGGATTTATTCCACAATAAAAATAAAAATCCCGCACCATTTATATAATAAATATTGTAAAGCTGAAAGAATTCTGTTACATACCTGAGAACATGAACATTTTGAATTAACTTAGATATGACATTGTAGATAGAGCGCATTAAATATTAAACACTATGCATTAAAGCAACACAAATCAATTCAAATTACTTGGAAGCAGCAGTAGCCCATCAGTTTGTATGCGCAAAAGTTGTAATTTTGTTTGGCTGAAAAGCAAAGGTCATGAGTTGGTGACAGTAATGGGGGAAAATGCTGGTTCTATTTAGAGATTATTTAATATTTATAGTACAGCAGTGCCCACAGGTCCTGATTGGGTTCAGGCTCGATTGTGCTAGATACTGTACAAACATTAGCTCAGCCTTGAAGTCCCACCGATTTCTTAACACTACATGACAGGCATTTCAGAGAAATAGATCTTTTTCACTGTAAAATACCAATGATTATAGACTAATTCTTCAAAGGAGAATGTCTAATAGCAGTGCCTACAAAAATTGCATTATAATTCTGAGCTGTGTTTACAATAACGGGACAGATTCTCCAATAATGTCCATCAGTGCCATACAGTTGAAGTCAATGGAGTTAACACCAATTGACTCCTGCTGAGGATCTGGCTAGAGCTTCTCAGGTAACGGTTGTCCTTTCCCGGAAAAAAAAAATTGAACATTTGAAAAATTGTTCCCATCCTGTACTGGGATGAAAAGGCAAATTCTCAAAGATATACGCAAATGGAATAACCAACATTTAGGGGGATGGGTTGGCTCAATCAAAAAGTTTCACTTTTGATACTGAACTTTTTAGTCTAATTAGCTTACATTTTTAAACAAAAGTGTAATTTTTGTGGTTGGTAGTATATTTTGTACCCTGCTATTACTGTGTCCCACTAATTATCATCCTTCCACCAAGTTTCTATGATGTCTATTATATTAATATCCTCATTTAATACAGATGCTCCAGTTCACCCATTTTGGTATTTAGACTTCTAGCATTTGTATATAATACTTATAAAATTTGTCAATATTTACTGGTCTGTCTTCATGTGATGTAATTGAATGGGACTCTTTCATTTGACTGTTTCTCTTCAATTCCTACCTGTACTTTATCAATGTGCAGCCTCTTCTCACTAATAAATCCTCCCCTAAGGGATCTCTCTGTCTGGACTGCATAAGCATCCCCATGCCCTTAGTTTAAAAACTCCTCTATGACCTTTTTAATTTTATATGCCAGCAATCTGGTTCTGTTTTGGTTTAGACGGAGCCCATCCTTCCTGTGTAGACTCCTCCTTTCCCAAAAGGTTCCCCAGTTCCTAATAAACCTAAATCCCTCCTCCGAGTACCATCATCACATTCATGCACTGAGACCCTGCACATGAACTGGAAGTTTCAAAGAATGCTACACTGGAGGTCCTGGACTTTAATCTCTTACCTAGCAGCCCAAATTCCAGAACCTCTCTCCTACTTTATCCCTATGTCATTGATACCTGTGTGTACCATGACCACCAACTCCTCCCCAGCACTGCACAAAAGTCTGACTAGATGTCTCAAGAAGCCTCGAACCTTTGCACCTAGCAGGCAATTCACCATGCAGTTCTCCCAGTCATAACAAAACACAACTATCTATATTTCTAACAGTCAAATCCCCCGTTGCTATTACCTGTCTCTTCCTAATAATGGGTCCCCTCCCCTGGAGAGGAATCCTTGGCACGAGAGGATACCATGACTTCATTTGGTACGAGGGTCCCAACTATGGTATTGTTCCTCTCCACTCCAGCTTTATGTTCTCCTTCCCCAATAATTTTTTCCTCCTCAACGCCACAGAGGCTGTCAAACTGGGGGTGGGACCATTTCACTGTGTCCTGGAAAATCTCATCTATGTACCTCTCTTAGCTCAGTTCAGCCACTCTGGACTCAAAACCCCATACTCCACAAGCTTCTTGCACCAAAGGCATGCATATGACACCTACTCACAAGGCAGGTAATCACACATGCTACATTCAGTACAATATACTGGATAGCCCACATTCTGCTGCTGGACTTCTGCCTGCACTTTTTTCACTTTTGCAGCGTTTTTTGGTTTTCTTTTTCTTGGGGGAAGAGGGATAGAAAATGTTTATTAGGTGTACCCAGTGGAGCGCCACTGATTTATATCAATGAAGAGTTGGCCCTATCTCTCTAAAGGAACAAAAGTCAACCTTCTTCTGTTTGTTAGGATGTTTAAGCATGCTGTAGCATTGGTAATATTAGAATGAATAACTACACCTTGGAAATAGCAGTTTTTAATTCATTATTGCTCCACCACCATCCAGGAAAACTCACAATTTATTATTAGTATACTTTCTAAAAGTTTGATACACCTAACAAATGCCCACTTATTTTGTGAAACAGTGTCAAATTACACTTTCTGTAGCATGTCGAAATGAAGATAAATATAGAAATGTAAAGATAGACACAAAAATGGTTGTAACACCAGGTTTTAAGAGCAGATAAATAGAAGCAATACAAATAAACACTAAAAATGTGAAAGTAAAATCTAACCACAGAGATTCATCTTTTCACTGAATCAAGGGGGAAATACATGTGGCATACATTGGATCAGAACTAGAGCAAACTGAGAATTGTTAGATAAAATGTTAGTTGGTCAAAACATAGTAATTTGTCAAAACTAAAACTATTTATGAAACAGATTTGGTTTCCACAAATTTCCCAGCTACGAAACACATTGAGGAAAACTTTCAAAATTGTCCAAAGATCTTGTTTAGATGATTGCAAAACAAAATTCCAGTTATTAGAATTTTTTGAGGGGGTCATCAAACATGAACAAGGGTGATCCAGTCGATGTAGAATACTTGGACTTTCAGAAAACCTTCAACCAGGTCCCACACCAAAGCCTCTTAGGATAAGAGGGAAGGTCCTCCAATGGATCAGTAACTGGTTAAAGAAGATAGGAAACAAAGGGCGGGAATAAATGGTCAGTTTTCACAATATTGAGGCGTAAATAGTGGGGTCCTCCAAAAGGATGTGTACTGGGACCAGCATTGTTTGACATATCCATCAATGAGCTGGAAAAAAAGGGTAAACCATGAGGTGGCAAAGGTTTCACATGATACTAAATTACTCAAGTTAGTCCAAAGCAGACTGCAAAGAGTTACAAAGGGATATCACAAAACTAGGTGACTAGGCAACAAAATGGCAGATGAAATCCAATGTTGATAAATACAAAGTAATGTACATTGGAAAGCATAATCCCAACTATACATGCAAAATGATGGGATCTAAATTAGCTGATACCACTCAAAGAGATCTCCAAGTTGTCATGTACCGTTCTCTGAAAACATCTGCTCAATGTGCAGCAACAGTCAAAAAAGCTAACTAGATGTTAGGAAAGGGATAGATAAGACAGAAAATGTCATAATGCTACTATATAAATTCATGGTAAAACCACACCTTGAATACTGTGTGTGGTTCTGGTTGCCTCATCTCAAGGAAAGATAGATTAGAGTTGGAAAAAGTACAGAAATGGATAACCAAAACAATTAGGGAGCAGCTTTCCTGCGAAGAGAGATTGAAAAGACGGACTGTTCGTCTTAGAAAGGAGATAACTAGGGGAGGGATATGATAGACATATATAAAATCATGGATGGCATAGAGAAACTGAATACAGATGTGTTATTTACCCCTTCGCAGAACATAAAAACTTGGGGTCACCAATTAAGTGAATAGGCAACAAAACAAACAATGAACAATTTCTTCAGCAATGCAGTCAACCTGTGGAACTCATTGTCAAGGGATGTTGTGAAGACCAAAATTATACATGTGTTTTAAAAAATAGACCAGGGGTAGGCAACCTATGGCATACTTGCCAAAGACAGCATGCAAGGTGATTTTCAGTGGCACTCACACTGCCAGGGTCCTAGCCACTGGTCTGGGGGGGCTCTGCATTTTAATTTAATTTTAAATGA
This sequence comes from Malaclemys terrapin pileata, assembly GCF_027887155.1. Classification (NCBI taxonomy): domain Eukaryota; kingdom Metazoa; phylum Chordata; order Testudines; family Emydidae; genus Malaclemys; species Malaclemys terrapin. The sequence continues at coordinate 8,460,106 of NC_071513.1, read as the reverse complement.
AGCTTCTTAAACATTTTAAAAACCTTACTTACTTTACATACAACAATAGTTTAGTTATATATTATAGACTTATAGAAAGAGACCTTCTAAAAATGTTAAAATGTATTACTGGCAGACGAAACCTTAAATTAGAGTGAATAAATAAAGACTCAGCACACCACTTCTGAAAGGTTGCCGACCCCTGAAATAGACAATTGATGGAGGATATTAGCTATTAGCCAAGATGGTCAGGGATGCAACCCCATGATCTGGGCATCCCTAAGCCACTGATTGCCAGAAGCTAGGACTGGATGACAGGGGATGGATCACTCGATAAATTGCCCTGTTCTGTTCATTTCATCTGAAGCATTGGGCACTAACCACTGTTGGAAGATAGGATACTGAGCTACATGGGTCACTGGTCTTATCCATTATTGCCATTCTTATGTTCTTACTGAAATCAGTAGTTATGCCTGTATTGGCTGAGTAGTTGAGCCATATGGGAAAAATGTTGGTGTGACTAATTCAAAGGGTCTGGTCTAGCCAGAGCCTATAAGCAGATCCTTGGGAGTGACCTCTTTAGTATGTTGAGCCCCAACAACCCACCCAGTTCCACAGGTGAGGACTGTGACTTCCAAGACTCTGAAACCTGGTCTCTTTCTGCAGCTCCCTACAGCAAATCTAGATGAGCCAGACTCCATCACTAGTCTTGGACTTACCCCTTCAGGGCACAATGAGGTATTTGCAGTGACACCGAGCAGCCTTTTCAAAAACAGAGTAGGGTTTATTAGTTGACTGAAAAACGGTATTGGGTAGTCCTTAGGTTAGCAGAGAGAGGCAAAGGGTAGGGCATGGTCCATACTGGCTAAGCCTGTGGAATCAGCCGGACAATGCTGTTATGGAATCCAGTGGCGCTGGAACACTTTCAATAGTGGGAGTGCTGAAAGAAGTTTTTAATTTTTATCTCATGCCTCCCCTTACCCCATGGCTGTGCCCCCTCATTCCCAAGAGCTGGGGCCAGGAACAGTGCTGTGTCTCCAGGCGGCCCACTAGGACAAGGGTCCAAGGCTGGGGCCACAGCTGGGGATGGGCACAAGGGCCCCTGAAGTGGGGGGCCAGGTGCAGGGGGCCCTGCTCCTCTATATCCAGGTTCCACGTTATTAGAATCAATATTTAGGGTGTGTGATAGGGGAAAAAATAAATGTTCGGATATTGGTCCATTTAAAAAATGTGGCAAGGTTAATATGAAAATTCAGGAAAACAAGGGTGCTTAAGTGGAAGAAACTCACTGCTTAAGGTTAAGGCCTAGCCTACACTTGAAATTGATGCTGGTATGGTAGAACTGTTAGGGGTCTGGGTTTTTAAATCAATATACTTTTACCAGTCCAAGCCCTAGTATAAATACAGTTATAATGGTAAAAAGGTGCTTTATATCATTATTCTCCTTCCCCTACAACAGTGGTTCCCAAACTTGTTCCGCCTCTTGTGCAGGGAATGCCCATGGCGGGCCGGGTAGGTTTGTTTACCTGCTGCGTCCGCAGGTTCGGCCGATTGCAGCTCCCAGTGGCTGCGGTTCGCTGCTCCAGGCCCATGGGAGCTGCTGGACATGGCGCGGGCTGAGGGGCTTTCCCTGCACAAGCAGCAGAACAAGTTTGGGAACCACTGCCCTACAGAAATACATATACTGGTATAAAGCATCTTGATACTGCTACAACTGCATCCCAACAAGGAGAGGGTATACCAGTGTAGCTAAAGTGGTTCAACTTTCTAGCATAGACAAGGCCTAATTCTTTCAGGGAAAATATCTTACAGCACGGTCTACAAGAAATAGCACAATTAGCATAGAGTATTTTCTTTTGTAACCCACAATCATAGAATGAACTAGTTATCAAAGTATTTCAAATGATAATAAAATTTGTTTTATTATTTTTGTAATGTATTTTCATCTTCTTTCATCCAGTTTCTCTTTTATCAGCACGAAGAGAAATTCCAGTCACTTTTGGAAGCAGCGCTAATTCCTATAACAACCACTTAAAAAAGGTTCATAATCTAGAAAGAATTTCTTTCCCCAAAAGCTAGATAACCTTGTATGAAGGCACTGCCCAATGGATTGTTGCAGAGGTTGGAATCATTGTCTAGACATACTGTTCACCTGAAATATCCACATCCCAGCATATCTCAACAAGGAAGGTCAGAATTCTGCAGACCTTTCTTGATTCATCAGAGTTCCAGCTATTTGGTAAAGGACAAGAATTACCCTTCAATATAAGCCAAATTCTCATACTCTTGCTGAGCAGTACCTTTTAGCTAGTCAGTAAGGTTGCCGGCAGAGTAAGGTCAACTCCACTTGAACAAGGGTATCACATCAGAGGACATAAGGTCATGTTTTAAGGGTCTGTATGCAGGTTTCTGTTCCAAAGGCGGTCCTTGGACTATTATTAACTTCGTCATCATTCTCTTATTCTCTTCCAGATTCTCAAACACTTTCTCCCTGATGCCCGTAACATTCTTCCAATCAGCTTTCATTTAGCAAGGGGTAGTGAAACAGAATGATTTGCTGGCCACCAGAGAACTGTTTTCTCTGGTTCATACAATGGCAGGATTTAATAGGAATAAAGACATGGTGGAGAAGATACTGTTTTAGCGTAAACATGTTTGACACCTTAAACAGTGCTAGGGCTACCGCAATGACCATTTTTCCTCAGCGAACAGGCACTTCATAAACTTGTGGTATAATTGTTCACCAGTATTTTGTTTTTCAATACAACTAGAAACATGGTAATGAGCATTAGCACTGTTCAGTTTAATTACCCAGTAATTAATGATTAGGCATATCATTTATTTACTTAAGGAAATCTACAATGATTGGTTATTACCAAGATAATAAATTTGCAATTTCTGTTGACAATTGCCCTGCATTTCCTTTTCTTTTCGTCTTATTTGTGAATCTCAGGAGCATTTCATTTTGGTTTTGGATGGGTGATCCTACAGCAATTGAATAGCCACCACTGGTGCCCCGCATCTCTACTGGTTTTACATCTTTAAGTGTTGTGGGCTACATTTTCAAATATATTCTGAGAGATTACTCACAGTATTTCCAGGCAAACTTGCTAATGCTTGGAAACATCTTCATGTGTCCATTCAAATGGCATTTCCTTGCCTAATAACCTGATTTGCACACAACTTATACCCAGCTGTACTTACAAGTTCACATTCCCCATTTCAAAGCCACGTGGAATCATTTAATGAAGCCTGTTAATAATATGGCCCTTAAAATAGAAGAAAGCTATGGGGAACTTACATTTCTGCTCCAAGACCTTTAGGGTTACTAGCTTTAAGAAACAGGGATAGAAAACTATGGACATCCAATTCAAGATAGAAGAGAATGACTTTTGGAAAGAAAACGAATTAGAACAAATGTTTTATTTAAAAATCTGTGGTTTTAATTTAATTTTTGGAACAAGTGGCAGGCACAATATTTTGTCTGAGCATGCATGATTGCTGTAGGAAAAAACAAGGCAACTCATGCAGTTGGATCTCTGAGCAATATAAATAAGACTTTTCCAGCACACTTATTCATAAGGTGGCTGTATGCATTAGATATATCAAAAGTCCTCTTTTTTGGCACTGCGTGACTCATTTGTTTTGAAGCTGCTTCTTCATTTGCATAACTGGAAGATGCACCTTTATGCCAAAGGAAAACATATTCTTCATATAAAGAGCACTTCACACTTTTTAGCATAAATAAAATAGTCTTTTTTCCTAAGTAACCCAAAATATTGTTTTATGAATAAGGCAGAAAAAACCCTCATCCTCCCAAATGCTAACATTTGTGATTATGAAATTGACACATAAATAGACAAGAGGAAGAAATGGTCACGTTCAGGTTGATTAAAGAGGAATCTTCAAAACACTGAGTTCTGATTGAGTAGCATGATTTATTGATATCAAGTGGAGTCATGCAGCTAAAGCCTAACAGTGCTTTGAAAGTGTATCCTGGGTTCTCAGATGAATCTAGGGACTGATTAAACTCCCACTGAAGTCCATTGTAATCTGGGGACTGCTGGTAGTTCCTACCAATTTCAAGGGAAATTGGATCATGCCCTAGACCTGTTCAGTGGAATTCAAAACAGAATGTTTACATACCATTGGAAGTTTGTTTCACAGCTTTGTTAGTGAACCCCTCACCTGCACTGGCTGGACCTACAAAGACAAGACATTTTCCTTAAAGCCTATGCCATTGTGTGGGAACAATGATGATTTATGTAGTTGATCTTTGGGCAGCCCTTTTGGCACCCTAATGCTGTTGCATGCGAAAACACGCGGTCATGCTATAGTGCAATCTTTGAGTATGGAATTTAGCCTCTATAGGGCCAGGAACTATGTAAATGTAAACTTGTACACTCCTGATGTAACAGAAGTTGGGCGGAGTTCATCGCAAGCATCAATGAGAAGTGTGCCTTGACTTTTTTTTGGTCCTGTTCTATATACTATGTGTATATACAGTTAGTAACTTTTAAACCAGTAACTGCTTTATCAGACTTCTTCAGGGTGCCAGCACAAAGCCCAGGCACCAGGTAAACTCTATTTTGAAAGCGCACATAGGACTTAATTGTTTATGAGCTTTGGCCTACTGCATGGGGTGAATTTCATCCTGAATACCTACAATACAGTAGTAGATGGGAACTATGGGTAACATTTTCAAAATCCTCAATGATTTAGACACCTATGTCTCATTTAAAGTCAGACTCGGGTACTTCCAGTTTACCCGATATGTTTATTTTTTGTTAATTACTACTACATGTACCTGTAATTAATGCAGAATTACTGGGCATTGTTATTCCAACATGAGACAATGGAACGGTATGTAAATCTGTATATCCACTGTAGTTTCTCATGTTAATTCATGTTTTCACTAATGATGACAAGCTGCTGTGGCATAAATACTCATTGCTTGAGAAAAAAGCATGTAAAGATCTGTTTGTTTGTTGGGAGGCTGCTGAATTAGAATTTTGCTAATCACATTCACAGTATTAGATCAACAAATTATTCTAATAGTGTTTAATTAATCCATTCCTTTGTTAGTGGAGAATGATAAAAATGATCAACTATTGGTGAACATCTGCACCAAACCAATTACACATGGAAAAGTTTGGGGTTCATTTTGACTCTGTGTAAACAGACTCTGCCGCTTTGTCTCATCCAAGCCCACACTCCTTTCCTTTTCTCTAGTCCTCATGCATATTTCGTTTTTAAAAGGAAATCTCAGACTGAGATGAACTCTGCTCTTCCAGATATACAGCAGTGACCTCTTTCAATATGCACATTTTCTCCTGGATAAAAATACAGCCAAAACATTGGGGTTTTGTGGTAATTTTAAGAGAAATTATATATTGCAGACAGTTTGTTCTCCTATTTCTCATGGTAATTAATAGAAAAAAGCAGAAAAAAAGGTGGGTATGGGTTTGTGGCATTAGGAAAACAGTGAGGCCAAGAAAAAAAATAAAGGGGGGGGGGGAAGAAACAAAACAGAGAGAGACAATGTATAAAGAAGATGGAGGCAGAAGAATAGTGCCACAGGAAGACGCATAATAAAATTAAATGAAAGTAAACATTAAAACAAGACAGTATAGCTAAACAAGTGAATATTGATTCAGCAGGGGGAGTGGTCACTGCTGCAACCAAAGTTGGTGAGGGAGCTATGGGGAGCATTCCTCACCCAAGGAAGGCAAAAGAGAAGACGCTCTACCTTTAGCAGAAGAGGGGGAATTTCACTCTCTGCTTCCCCCTTGTGTTAGATCAGAGGTGGGCAAACTACAGCACACGGGCGACCTCTGGCCCATGGGACCATCCTGCCCGGCCCTCGAGCTCCTGGCCTGGGAGGCTCGCCCCTGGCCCCTCCCCTGTTGCCCCCCCCCCACCCCCGCAGCCTTAGCTCGCTCGCTCTGCCACCAGTGCAATGCAGTGCAGCTGCAGAGCCTGGCCTGACCCAGTCTCTGTGCTGCATGGTGGCAGCGGTGGTGTGGCCTGGCTCTAGCCGGGCAGCATGGCTGTAGTGCCACCAGCGGTGCAGGCAGCATGGTAAGGGGGCACGGAACAGGGGGGGTTGGATAGAGGGCAGGGGAGTTCGGGGTGGTGGTCAGGGCTGTGGATAGGGTTTGGGCAGTCGGGGGGGGGACCAGGGGGTTGAATGGGGGCAGGAGTCCCGGGGGAGGCAGTCAGGAAGGAGGGGGGATTGGGTGGGCAGCAGGGGGCTGTCAGGGACAGAGGTTCCAGGGGCAGTCAGGAGACAGGGAGAAGGGGTGGTTGGATGGGGCAGGGGCCTGGGGGGGCTGTCAGGAATGAGAGGAGGGATTGGATGGGGTGGCGGAGGTTTGGGGGCAGTCAGGCGACAGGGAGCAAGATGGTGGTGGATGGGACAGGGATCCCAGGGGTGTGGGGCATCAGGGAACGGGAGGGGTTGGATGGGGCAGGAGTCCTGGGGGGGGGTGTGTCAAATAGGAGGTGGGGGCCAAGCCATGACCCCCTCCCCTAACTGGCCCTCCATACAATTTACGAAACCCTATGAGGCCCTCAGACCAAAAAGTTTGCCTGCCCCTGCATTAGACCCTGGTAGAGGGATGGGGTGGGAGGGGCGGAATCTAGAAAGGTGGAAAGGGTCCTGGGGAAAATCTAAGAGAGATTCAACAAAGGACAATGGAAGTTGTCTGGATAAACTTGCTAATTTACATGTTTCTCACTCCCTTAGCTTTTGGTAGAGCATCTGTTGGAGAAACACCCCCCAGACAATCCCATTCTATGGAGGTCTTCATACTACATTCATCAACACTCATCATACTGCTGGAGCTGAATTGAGTATTGTGGCTAGCATCTCTCACCTATCTTTCTCCCTTCCTCTCCCTGGGGGTAACTGGCTTGTGGATTTGTTTATTTATGAGTACAGGCAGATTGAAAAGAGCAGAGAAAGTTGTTGGGTGGTTCTTAGACCTTGTAGGAACTTGTTTTATAGTCCTGCACACTCCTTTAAGTCCTATCTCTGCACAAAGTCAGGCAGAGAAATAAGTGCTGAATACATTGATTCAGTGAACTACCAAAATCCTGATTGTCACTCCCCTGCCCAAAATGATGAAACAAAGATGAAGGGGGGAGAAGGTCTGAGCCCAGGCTGGAAGGGTTCTGCCTGTGAATGAAACATCTGAAGTTTTAAGCTGCAAGCCAGTGAATCTCTGCAATCTGCCTAAAACAACATTTAGGGTGAGAATGTGTTATTTGTAACCAGTTTCTTTATTATCTTAAGCTTAGATTGTGTTTGTTTTATTTGCTACGTAATCTCCTTTGATCTGTTTGCTATCCCTTATAATGATTTAAAATCTCTCTTTTGTAGTTAGACTTGTTTTTGTTTTCTCTAAAAACAATTTGTGGAATTCATAAGTGGGGGGTGGGGGCAGCCACAAAAAGCTGTGCATATCTTCCTCCACATTGAGGGAGGGGGCAAATTGCAATGACTTTACGCTATATAGTTCTCTGTGCAGTGCAAGACAATACAATGTTGGGTTTACCCTCTAGAGGGGGGTGCATTTGAGTACTGGGCAATTCCTTAGCTGAACTTTCTCATGCAAAGCTGATCTCAGCATCTGAGTGAAACTGCAGCTGGGTATGTCCCTACCTGTGTGTGTGCTGGTAAAGTGCAGTCAGAAACCTAAGGGAAGGCTTGGCTGGCTTGCCTCAGCAGTGCAGTGTAAAGGCAACACAGGCTGGCAGTACAGGTGAGTTCAGCGGTACCCCAGTTTCCAATGGCACCCTATGTCACAATATCCTTTATGTCCCAGTTTGCCCACATGTCCATTAACCTCCTTGTGTCTCAGTTTGCTCACCTATAAAGAAAGAATAATAATTCTCATTATCCACAAAAGAAACAGATTGAAAACAGCACTGGTTTTGAAGAGTAAAGTTCTCTGGTCTATAAGTCCTGAGTATTATTATATAAAAGCTATTCTCTCCTAGTTTTTCAATAGCTGTTTATACACCACCAAATAAGCACTTGTTCATTTTCTTTGAGATTCCATTTTGTTGGAAAAGCTACAGTGTCACTGCCTGGAAACTATGCCAAAAAATAAAGAATCCTGACAGTCTGCCTACTTCTATGACATTGAGAACCAGAGTTGTGAAATACCAATCTCAAAGAGACAAAGCAACCAGCTTGGAACAGTCAATGACTAGGGCAGCCGAGTCTGGCACTGTGAAGAGCTCTACTTGTCTTTTCCTCTGACTGTATTGTCTCTGGCATGAGGCTTCTATGGCAATTTCAATGTGATGTTTACCCAAATAGTTTAAACTTTGAGTCTGAGGAAATGCCATGAAATTCCAGTTCCAAAATCTATTTTTGTGCCCTCCATATAAGTAGACTCAGCTCTGCTTCCCTATGCAGAAATATTCCTCTGTTTTCCTAGTATCGACCACTGATACAGGAAGACAGGAGAGTGCCTAAATCAACAGGATGTTAATACCCAGAAGCCTTTTGGTTCATCTTTTTTTCAAATAAAAACTTGGCTAAGAACATTATGAAGTGATAATGAGCTGGGAATAACAGCCAGCAGCAATGAACATGCAGAACTGCATCCATAATGGGAAAACTTGATCTCTTCACACTCTTGCACCCACTCTGAAAGTGATTTGGACAGCTGTTCTGGGCCAGAACTACTACAAGCCTCCCTGGGACTCAATGGGGAAACTCATTAAGATCCCCTTGCAGAGTTTTTCTGGGATAATTTGGGGGGATTCCACACACAGAGTGTAACAGGCAGCAATTATGCCTTAAACATCAGAGACCCTGGAGCCTTTAAATATGATCTGAGACCCCCTTCCTCAAGCTGCCTGACACTTCTACTGGAGCCAAGCCACACAGGCTTGCTCAGTTACCTCTGCACCCAGGACTCTTCTTTAAAGGTACCTACCTCCCATAGAAATCAATTATTGAAAATGACTGAGGTGAGCTGATTACTCCATACTACATTGTTTTTTCCTCCCCAATGAAGATGTTATTATTGCCAGTTCAAAGCACTGTGGTGTTGCTGACACTTCAAGCAGACTAAAGCAAAGCATTAAGAAAACTTTTTTCAGACTCAATTAGATTATGGTTCAAATGGCAGATGACAAGTCTGATCATGAATTTGGCCATCCTGAAAACTCATAGTAATGAATGTGGTGATGAAGTACAAGAGTTCTATTTTATTTAAGTTCTTATAATGCCCTTGTTACTGTATTATCCAAGCATCTTCCAGTAGTGCATTAAGTAAGTTGACTAGCATCAGTCACAATGGACTAATGTGCCCTATGAGAACAATGTTGTGGATAAATGGTCCTAATGGGGAGACAAGGTTGGTGAGGTAATAGCTTTTATTGGACCAACTTGTGCTGGAAAGAGAGAGAGAGAAGCTTTGGGCTTATACAGGGCCAGACCTGAAGAAGAGCTCTGTGTAAGCCCAAAAGCTTGTCTCTCCCTCCCTCCAACAGAAGTTGGTTCAATAAAAGCCATTACCTCACCCACCTTGTCTCTCTTGTGAGAACATTGTCAGGGTGGAGAACATGGAAGGATAGACACTGCCCGGTGTTAATTGTAGGAATTACAACTGAAAACCTAGAAGGTGGAAATTGTAGACTCAACCATGTAAACTGCAGTTACATTACTGTTCCCTAAATTGAACTTTTCAAGTACAAAGCATTGATGTAGTGGTAAAGAAATAAGCTGAAGAGTTCTAGATAATACTCATTAATAGGCTGATTATCTGAGGCACAGCCGTGGCTATAGAATGACAAAGTAGCAGATGTGGGTTATTTAACAGGATGACCCTATAATTGGTTATTTTGTCTAAAAAAAGTTTCCATTGCTTTTCAGCTGATTTCAAGGTTTGTGATAAGCTTTACAAGTTATTAGTGAATAGATGCCTAATGCAATTAGTTTTTGTTCCAGTGAAGGTTTGTCTAACATTGGCCTCGAAATGGAAAAATGCAGCTGTGATATATTCATCACAATGTCTTGGTCAGCATCAAGACATAAGCAATTTCTCATTGTAATTAAAATGCCATAGCATAGTTATCTTGGTTTATTTGTGGTTTGATATGATCAAGAAAGATACAAAAGGAAAAACAAAATGAGTTTAAGGAATACAATTCCAATTCTACAAGAATTTAAACTAGACATTTCCCCCCAAAATATTTTAATACCCTATTTAAACAGTGCTAAACCATGGCTTTATTAAAATCAATAGTAAACATTTCATTTACTGAAAGTTTGGCCCTAAAAGAAAAATGTATCCTTGTTCTAAAGTCTAGCACAGGATTTACCCACCTCTTAAGCTCTCAAAATAGAATTTAAGTGTGTCTTAAATCAGCGAAAAGGTCAATTCATCAATTTAGATTTTTTTAATTACTACCATATAATCATCTCAATTTTACATTCTACAATTTATTATTTATCGAAGTTATATTTTAATTATAATTTACACATTTGTAAAAATTCCCCAAACTTCATTTTAGCTACACAACCTAAAGTTTAACTAATTCATGAAAAAAGGGTGTGGGTAAATGCTTAATTAAAATTTACTTCACCACACATGTTGACACTGAATCTACCAAATGTTCTCACAAAAGACCAGGAGGAAAAAATTCTCATTAAGCACTTACGTCCCATTTTCAAAAGTAACTTAGGCCCAGATTTTTTTTTTTTTTTGATGTCTCAGTGCCTAAGTCTCTTTTGAAAATGGGATTTTAGGTCACTTGAAAATTTTATCCATCTGGTTCCGTGTAAAGTGCCACCTGTCGTGACTTTTGTCATGGAAGCATGGCTATGACAAACACACACAGCCTTCATATGTATTCCCATTTCTAACACTTAAGTTATCTTTGGCATCATTCAACATCTTTGGTTTTCTTATCTTTAAAATGGGAATAAGTGTCGTTCCTTCCCTCTCAATGTTCTGAGGGTCTTAAAATGCTTTATATGAGTTCATTAAGTCTTAAATTACACATGTGAAAGAGTTAGGGATGAGTAGTTTTTTCTACATCAACGGTCGGCAACGTTCGGCACGCGGCTTGCCAGGGTAAGCACCATGGCGGGCTGGGCCAGTTTTATTTACCTGCTGATGCAGCAGGTTCGGCCGATCGCGGCCCCCACTGGCCGCGGTTTGCCATCCCGGGTCAATGGGGGCGGCGAGAAGCAGCGTGGGCGAGCGATGTGCTGGCCGCGGCTTCTCGCCGCGGCCATTGGCCCGGGATGGCGAACCGCAGCCAGTGGGGGCCGCGATCGGCCGAACCTGCCGCATCAGCAGGTAAATAAAACTGGCCAGGCCCGCCAGGGTGCTGGCGAGTCAAATGTTGCCAACCCGTTCTACATCCTTATTAGCTCTTTTAGTAGAGGCAAAGGACTATCAGTCATGCCAATTAGATCCAGTCAATAGTGGATTTTTAAATATGGATGTCTGTGCCCTGGGAGCTAGACAGAGCCTTCCAAATTATTTCATATACACTATTACAGATAGTAACAATATTTCTAATGTCACGCTTATAATGAGGGGTTGGGTAGATAATGACAAATGAATTTGCAAATTTGCAGTAGCTACATTTTAATTTGTCACACTCTGTCAAATTCCTTGATTATGGTACATACAAAGGGGGATTTCCCTACTTGTGGGACACTTGGCTTCTCGTAAAAAGATTCCATGAATGAACAAAGTAACACTAAATATATTTAAGTTACCTAGCCCAAACAATCCTCCAAGCTCCTTTGCTATAAATATATAGCCAATTAGTGATCTTCTTAGGTATTCTTAATAATAAGACATACAGACCAACCAGGATCAGGCTTCCTATGCTAGGCATGGTATAAATGGAGTAGACCAGGGTTTCGCAAACAGGGGTCGCCGCTTGTGTAGGGAAAACCCCTGGTGGGCCAGGCCAGTTCGTTTACCTGCCCCATCTGCAGGTCCGGCCGATCGCGGCTCTGGGCCAAAGGGGGCTGCTGGAAGCGGCAGCCAGTACATCCCTCGGCCCACGCCGCTTTCAGCAGCTCCCATAGGCCTGGAGCAGCCACAATCGGCCAGACCTACAGACATGGCAGGTAAACAAACCGGCCCAGCCCACCAGGGGCTTTCCCTACACAAGTGGCGACCCCTGTTTGAGAAACCCTGGAGTAGACAGTCCTGACCCTAATAACTTACAAGTAAAATAGATAAGATGGACCAAGGGTAGGGGGAAAGGGATAAAACATACAGAGAACAATGGGATGGTGGCAAAAATCATGTTAGTTTCATGATTTTTGTGGAGGGGAAGTCAGGGGGTGGAGTAGAAGGGAGTGTTTGTTCAGAGTGATTAGCTAAATTGAAAGCTAAGGAAATGGAAGAGGTGAGGGACATACAGATGAGAAGGAGGGGAGGGAGGCACATATATCTATATAGATAAGTAATAGGTATAGCTATATTAGTACATGCATATATTAACCTTGTTTTAGCAATGTTTTTGGTTTAAAATGACCCAACAATGAGAATTCCATACACACAGCTAAGGCAAATTGTTGTTTTGAAAAGGGTAAACAAAGTTACAGATACAGTTACTTGGGAAATAGTGAGATAAACTCACATCTTATCTGAGATAAGGGAATAAAAGCCATGTGTGTTAAAATTGTATAATAAACAAAATATAAGTAAATTGTAATTGCTACAGAAAGCAAGTGATACATGGCTTGAGGATATACTTGATGTCCTAAAGAGTAGATAGAGAGACATACAAGAGAACAGATTTCATTTATGTTAATGGAGTAATTTTCCAGTCAAACTCAATGTCAAAGTGAACTGTAGTGCTAGGTAATCTTTACACTGTTTTAACACTGCTCCAGGACAGCTTTAGCAAGTAAGCTCTGAAGTGGAGGCCTCAGCTGTTGTACCCAAATGGTTCCAATATTAAAATGATTTTAATTGCTTCAAGACAGCTCAGTCGTATCTGTTATGCCCATAGAATGCTAGGACTGGAAGGGACCTAAAGAGGTCCTGTAGTCCAGTCCCCACACCCGAGGCAGGACTAAGTATTATCTAGACCAGGGGTTGGCAACGTTTAGCATGCGGCTCGCCAGGGTAAGCACCCTGATGGGCCAGGCCAGTTTTATTTACCTGCTGACACAGCAGGTTCGGCTGATCGTGGCCCCCACTGGCTGCGGTTCGCCGTCCCAGGCTAATAGGGGGGTGGCGAGAAGCAGCGGCCAGCACATGCTCGCCCGCGCCGCTTCTCGCCGCCCCCATTGGCCCGGGATGGCGAACCGCGGCCAGCGGGGGCCGCGATCGGCTGAACCTGCCGCGTCAGCAGGTAAATAAAACTGGCCCGGCCGCGTGCCGAACGTTGCCGACCCCTGATCTAGACCATCCCTGACAGGTGATGGTCTAACCTATTCTTAAAAACTGCCAACGATGGAGATTCCACAACCTCCCTAAGCAATTTATTCCAGTGCTTAAGCATCCTGATAGTTAGCAAGTTTTTCCTAATGTCCAACATAAACCACACTTGCTACAGTTTAAGCCCATTGGTTCTTGTCCTATCCTCAGGAGTTAAAGAGAACAATTTCTCTCTCCCCCTTCTAAAAACCTTTGATGTACTTGAAAACTTATTTCCCCTCTGTCTTTTCTCCAGACTAAGCAAAGCCAATTTTTCCTAATCTTCTAGACTTTTAATTATTTTTGTTGCTCTTCTCTGGACTGTCTCCAACTTGTCCACATCTTTCCTGAAATGTGGTGCCCAGAAGTGGACACACTGCTCCAGTTGAAGCCATATCAGTGCAGAGTAGAGCATAAGAATTACTTCTCATGTCTTGCATACAATACTCCTGATAATACATCCAGAATGATGTTTACTTTTTTTTGCAGTTACACTGTTTGCTCATATTTTGCTTGTGATCCATTATGGCCCCTAGATCCCTTTCTGCAGTACTCCTTCCTTGGCAGTCATTTCTCATTTTGTATACTTACAATTGATTATTCTTTCCTAGAGTGGAGTACTTTGCATTTCTCCTTATTGAAAGTCATTCTATTTACTTAAGACTATTTCTCCAGTTTGTCCAGATCATTTTGAATTCTATTCCTATTCTCCAATGCACTTGCAATTCCTCCCAGCTTGGTATCATTCACAAACTTCATAAGTGTACCCTCTATGCCATTATCTAAATCATTGATGAAGGTATTGAACAGATATGGGCCAAGAATTCATCCCTGCAGGGCACCACTTAATATGCCCTTCCATCTTGGATGTGAGACACTGATAACTGGTTGGAAAACCATCCCCAGAAAATAGTTATGCACCCACCCTATAGGAGCTCCGTTACATTGTATTTCCCTAATTTGTTTATGGCAAGGTCATGCAAGACAGTATCAAAAGTCTTATTAAAGTCAAGATATACCACATCTATCACTCCCCCGCCCCCCTCAATCCACAAGGCTTGTTACCCTTCAAAGAAAGCAATTAGGTTTCTTTGACATGATTTCTTCTTGACAAAGCCATGCTGACTGTTACTTATTACTTTATTATCTTCTAGGTGTTTGTAAATTGCTTAATTATTTGCCCCATTATCTTTCCGGGTACTAAAGTTAAGATGACTAGTCTGTAATTCCGTTATTTTAGATGAGCAAATATAGTGCCTTTTTCTATTACTCTGGAATCTCTCCCATCTTCCACGACTTTTCAAAGATAATTGCTAATGGATCAGAAATCTCCTCAGTCAGCTCCTTGTGTATTCTAGGATGTATTTCATCAGGCCCTGGTGACTTGAAGACATCTAACTCATCTAGATTAATTTTTAAATTTTTTCCCTATTTTTTAATCTCTAATCTTACCTCATTTTCACTGGTAGGCACTATGTCAGAGGTCCAATTGCTACTAAGCATTTTCCTGAAAACCAAAACAATTTTTTTTAGCACTTCTGCCATTTCCACATTTTCTGTTATTGTCCCCTCCCCCCCTTGAGTAACAGGCCTACCCTGTCCTTAGTCTTCCTCTTGCTTCTAATGCAGGGTAGGCAACCTATGGCACACATGTCAAAGGTGACACACAAGCTGATTTTCAGTGGCACTCACACTGCCTGGGTCCTGGCCACCAGTCCAGGGTGCTCTGCCTTTTAATTTAATTTTAAATGAAGCTTCTTAAACATTTTAAAATCCTTATTTACGTTACATACAATAGTTTAATTGTATATTATAGACTTATAGAAAGAGACCTTCTAAAAATGTTAAAATATATTACCGGCACGCGAAACCTTAAATTAGAGTGAATAAATGAAGACTTGGCACACCACTTCTGAAAGTTTGCTGACCCCTGTTCTAATGTATCAGAGTAACAGGAAACCATTCTACATGTCTCTAGTTAAGTTAATCTCATTTTTTGCCTTGCCCGTTTCCTTCTGTTTATACACATCCTTTGTAATTTGACCTAGTTTCCACTTTTTGTAGGACTCTTTTGAGCTTCAGATCATTGAAGATCTCCTGATTAAGCCAAGGTGGTCTCTTCTCATACTTCCTATTTTTCCTATGCAGTGGAATAGTTTGCTCAGGCCCTTAATAATGTCTCTGAAAACAGCCAACTCTCTTGAACTTTTTTCCCCCTTAGACTTGCGTCCCATGGGATTTTACCTACCAACTCCCTGAGTTTGGTAACATCTGGAATCCATTATCATACATGTTTTCCATACCTTTCAAAGGCTGGCATGTTTTCATCTTTACCTATGAAGTTTTTAGCAATGTACCACTACCACTTTAAATTCCATGGTGATTGATGTACTTGAAATGCATAGATAGAAACGATTCCTCTTATGTTGTTTTGATTCTCCTTAATGAATTCTGGTGGCATTTCTGACAACTGGCAAAGTTATACCCATGCCCTTCACTTCAAGTACTGCCAATCAGACTTTGCCATCTTGATTATTTAAACAGCCCATTTTATGGATGTCTTGCTCCCTGCACTGCTGTAGTGCCGCATCTTTATGCTGCTACTTTCTCCTCAATGAGGATCTTTCCTAACTGCGTGATCCCATCCCACATCAACTTTATGATCCAAGGTAGCTAGTTATGTCCAAGCAAGCATGCCAAGATACATGCATTCAGAGCACTTTGGAAATGAAATGGAGATGGCAAATGAAAAAAGTCCAACTGCTCATAGTACAGCTGTCAGAAGCCATCCCTATGTCCTTGTAGAAAAGTGGGAGGAGGAGTGTTTGTAATGGTCTCTTTCCTGTGCCTAGCACTGTGGCGTCATGGATTTTAGTGCAGTTTCAGTGCTCCAAGGGAGCCGCAGGGATTACTGCCTTCCCAGGAAGGTGTGCCATAGTCCATCCACTTTTATGTCAGGATGGAACATTAGCTCCTAGCCCTCTGTAAAGCTGTCCTTCCCTGGAAAAGAACTAGAGCCACACAATTACTACCCTCCAGAAGCAAGCAGGAAGCGTGGGAATAATCTACTACAGGTCCTGACTAGCATCATTACTTCCCTCCCTTTCTCTGCTCAGCTGTTGTAGGAACACAGTCAAGGTTCCACCAATCCTCCCCTCCCCTCCCCCCGCAACCCCTACAGGACGGGGTGAGAAGACAATCCTATGAGCGGTCGCCTACTGTCCACGTGTGCTGAGAACAGCAGCTATATAGGATAGTGTGAGAATCTTAGGCCCTCTTATGCCCTGGTGTGGCTGTGTAGGGCTACACCACAAGCTGTCCCTTAAGGGACAAATACCCATTTCTAAATAAATATGAGGGTCAGCACTGGCAAGTGAACACACAGTTAACAAAAAGAGTTCTATCCATAGCAAAAATTTTTGCACCTCAGACTCATTACTTTCTGCCTAGCATTGAGGAGATTTGACAAGTCTCACAGCGATAGTCAATCCTCATGTTAAGAGGACTGGTCATTTTGAGCTTGCTATCCTAGGCCTGCCAATCAGACCCACCTCTGGGACTCACACCACACAAAGAATCCCATTAGCCTCTTTGCAGGAAGAGTAACTGCACATACTTGGCTCCCAAAATGTGCATTCTCAAGAGGATGATTGTTTATTGGCCAAGAGATTCACTTAGATCCAGTTATAAACAAAATAATGCAAGCTTGATCACTTGATCATTGCCTGTTAGGTTCATTCCCTCTGGGGCACTTGGCATCGGCCACTGTTGGCAGACAGGACGCTGGGCTGGATGGACCCTTGGTCTGACCCAGTATGGCCGTTCTTATGTTAAGCTGTTGTCTTTTCTGCAACACATGTAATACGATGTCCTGGCTACATTCCTTCAATTGTGAAAGATGGTCCTAATGCTCATGTTCATTGGGATCCAGGTCAAATTTCCTTTAGATCCACTAGGGACATCAAAGTGTGCTCTCTCTCATATTCTCTCCATTGTCCAGGATTGCCTACCTATGCTCTTTTATAAATGTAATCTATGTACTAACACACAGCTGGAAGCAACTTTGTTACCTTCTCCAGCCTACACAGCCAGTTAGTTTTCTAGTCTGCTCTAAAAAGGAGAGCTCAAGCTACTGGATAAGTGATAGCAGTGCATTATCTACACTTCCCTCTCCTTTTCTGCTCCACTTTTAACTTTGGACCACAAACCAGACTTTGGGTGAAGAGGTGCAACAGCATTTGGCTCGGTTTTCTTAACTTCCTTCTGTGCTTTGTGATTTTGTGCCTCATATCTTTATTAGGTCTCCTGAAAAACTACTTGTAGCTGCAACAGTGCATACTGCAGCCATTTGTTTGCTTTATGGTGTTAGTCCCAGACAGCCTATTATACCGGAGCTACACGGAGCATATGCTGGTTCTATTTACTTCTAGTTTATTGATATTGATCTACAAAGACCTACATGGATTGGTTCCTTGGCCCTCGAGAAAGTTTCTCCTTCCTATGCCTCTTGCAGCTGTTGAGATGAGCTAACAGGCTTTCACTGTCAGCAAGGGCCCATGATAACAGTTTTGCTACCCAAGGTGGAAAAATGTTTTCGGTGCCCCCATTCTCTCCAAGCACACTGGGAGAGCAAAAATAACCATCGCACCACACCACTGAGTGATGTGCCATCCCTGCCCCTTGCTCCTGGATGATTTGGTGTCCCCAGAAGTGGGCACCCCACTCTGATCACCTGTCCCTAAGGATGGTTCTGACTGCCAGTATCTAGATTTGTATGAGAGGAACAAGGTGTGCTTTTTTTTTTTTGCGCAGGGGCGGAAGGGAGAAGGCTTCCCATTTACTAGCATATAGATAAAAGATAAATAGCTCCTGTATGAACACAGTTTCTGCAAGCCTCAGATAATGGACTTTCCTTTCTCTGCCACTAACAGGTTTTTAGAAACTCATCCTATCTTTCAAAAGAATCTAACCCCATTATTCACCCTCTGTCCTTCACTATTCATATTTAAAAATAATAAATATCTCTACCTGGTCAATGTGCTCACTTCTCCAGGACTTGGTTTTCGGCTGATAAAATTCATCCCTCTGGTGATACCTATCACTTCCACGGACCCTTTGCAGAATCACAGATGTCACCCTCAGAGAAGTAAGGTTTTGAGGAGGCTCTAGATACTAAGGAATGAAATTCCGGCCCCAATTAAGTCAACAGGAGTTTAGGTCTCCAGCATTCAGCCACTAAAAAAAAAAAAGGCTATTTTTTAGCATTATGCTATTTTTGAAAATAAGAAACAGAGTAAATGGCAGTCAGCCTATGATTTAGAGTGGTTTACATTTCCAAAAGAAGTAGGTGGGCATGCCATGGACCAAAAAAAAAAAAAAAAAAAACCACACACACACCACAAGCCACTCACCACAGAATGCAGCAGAGTCCTAGGGAAGTTTATCTGCTGGGGAGCAAATTTCATTCTCTTTTGGGTTTAGAATCTTAAGTCACAAAACTTGGAATGGCCAAGATTAGTTGCTGTTACTAGGTGAAAGAGGATAATAGAAAGAGGTGCAGGGGGTGAAGAGATCTGATTGCAACGGATTTGCTATAACATTTTTAAGCAGGAAAAAAATCAATGAGAAGGCTTTGGATTGTCAACACATTTTTAAATCCACTAATGTTAAAAAACAAACAAAAATAGCTGCTCTCATCTGAGCCCAGAATGTTTTGCTCTTTTGCACTGTTTTCTGCCAACTCATTAGCAGCAAATTGTAGGCCAAATTCTAGTGCCAGCTGCACACAAGCAGTTCACATCTATTTCAAATGGGAGCTACCTATGTGCATTTGAAGCAACATTTGGCCCACTCTGTTAATTGTTATGGGAAGAATCATGGAAGTTTCATTTCAGTTTCAGAAATAGAAACCTTTTTAAATGTAAGTGGGGGGGAAAAACCTCAGTTTCTGCTACTCTAAAAGCAGGACATGGAAAATAATGCATGTTTTCATACCGTAGTTCCAAGAAGTTATTGCAAATAAAGATATATTCTGTAAAAAAAACAAAACAAAAACAAACCACCCTCCCACACCCCCTTACATAAAAACCAAAATCCTATGCTTTTGAAAAAGGATTAGTGACGGGAGGAAACTTGCAAATGGTGAGAGATCTCATGTTCCCACTTATTTAAAGTTAGCAAACAACTAGGTTGGTATCTATTTGGTAGGTCAAATCTGATTTTCAAGTCTTCTAGCAGGTGACTTCTGAGTCTGTACTGACTGCAATGTCCCAATCATAGAGCAAATCATAGAATATCAGGGTTAGAAGGGACCTCAGGAGGTCATCTAGTCCAACCCCCTGCTCAAAGCAGGACCAATTCCCAGACAGATTTTTGCCCCAGATCCCTAAATGGCCCCCTCAAGAATTGAATTTACAACCCTGGGTTTTAAACCAAACATACTGTTAAGATTTGTACTTAGCTTTTCTTGAATAACTTCTGATGGATGAATCTCCCTCCATTTCACATGGGCAAAAAAAATACTTCATCTTTCAAAAGCCAGGGAACAGAGGTTATTGGGCCTTGATTTTGTACATCTGAAGCATGCAGCACTGGAACCATTGATGTTCTATTTCATCCCCCATCTATAGGTGGTCTCCTGGAGAAACTTGAGTGGTGCATAACTATTGTGTCGACCTTCTGACCAGAGGTGAATTTCACCCATAATGAAGAACATAAGATATTTAAACATTACCTGTAGCTGTTAAGTCCCCCAGATCCTGACCTTATACATTTCCACAACTGACTAGAAATCAAGGAAGCATAAACATTTTTAAGCCTAATCATTTTAGTTGTAAAACTTGAAATTTTACGGGCAAACTTTTTTCAACTTCTATAATTTTGTAAGCCCTATTATATCTTCCCATCCATCTCCATGCAAATGTAGGGATTTTTACCTACAAGACAATTTCTGGTGATTTAAATACCCTACCTTGGGAAAATACTCTGAAAGGGCACACCACTGGTTTGTCACCTCCTCCTGGTTGTTCTGGGGATTAGCTCTAGAGGTCAACACCCCCTTAAGCGGTTTGTACACCATCACTCTGGTTCCTGGAGTGAGAGAGGGGCTGCAGATCAGAGGAAGAGACAGTGTCCTCTTCATGACTCAGTCCTCCAGCCAGGTCACTCAGTGTTTTCCCCTTCCAGGGTAGCAAAGTCCCCTCTCCCTAGCAGTCCTAGGCCATCTTCTCTTCCACTGCCTCAGTGGCTGGTAGGGGAACCTAGGCCTGCCTTCTACTCCAGGTTCCAGTCCAGGGACTCTCAGCTCAGCAGTTCTGGGTTTTCCTCTCTCATCACACCTTTCCTGGGCTGCTTCCTATCACATCTGGTCCCCCAGCTCCAAAACCCTCTTCTCAGAGAGTGACTACTACCAGCAGCCTTTCCCAGCAGCCCTCCTTTTAATGTGCACAACCTCTGGGCTTTATATAGGCCCCCACTGTTCCTGCACAGCTGAACCTGCTTCCAATTAAAAAGAAGAACAGGAGTACTTGTGGCACCTTAGAGACTAACAAATTTATTAGAGCATAAGCTTTCGTGGACTACAGCCCACTTCTTCGGATGCATATAGAATGGAACAAGTTCTTCTTTTTGCGGATACAGACTAACACGGCTGTTACTCTGAAACTTGCTTCCAATTAGTTCCCTGCTCCCTAGCTCCTTCTCCAGGTGCAGCCTGGGGAGTTAATTGGCCTGCCTGGCCACTTTAACTCCTTTTGAATCCTGTCCTCCTGTTACCCCAATCACAATTCCTTTTGCCAGTGAGCAAGATTTTTTTGCTGCAACCACAATGAAAATTTGCAAGGGGTAAAGCTGTTCATTTTGCTGGAATTCTTCTTAGTGCAAAATTTTTGTCATGTTCACAACAACAAGCTTAGTGTTGGGCTCCCCATGACAACTGTTAAAAACAACCCTCCCGACCCCAATAGGATGGTCTCAAAATTTGTGCTAACAAGAGGTGTTTGAGTTTCTCAGAAACAATAAAAGCACATTTTTCTGCAGTTTGTCTGCAGTAAGAATTACTCTCACAGCCTTGTTTTGATGCTCCATTCATAGCAAGCCCTTGGAATGTACCAAACACTGCAGCTAGGGTTTCTTATAACAATATAAAGAGACTTATTTACCATTGTACATGCAGAGTGTATTTTAATTATTACCTTTTTTACCCTGTGTGGACACGATCACATTAGACTCCTCAAGTTCAAAAGCCATTTTGATTATTTTTTAAAATCCCATTTACTGAACTGAATGTTACCGCACATGTTGTCCCACTAACCTATTGTTGCCCAAACCATTGACATTAGTTACTATGGAAACTGTATTTCAAAGAAGGAAAAGTGAAGTGAGATTGAAAGAAAGACAAAGTGAAGGATAAGGCAAATGTGGGCATTAGCAAAGCGTGTGCTGGTATGTGGTATGTCACTGGTTGGGATTACTTAATACTATATTATGTTTGTCTCAACGTTTATCAAATTAGTGCTCATTTCTCCTGTACTGCAAACTCTAGAAACATCCATAAACTTTTGTCCAAGCTTCCACCATCTCCTTCCCTTTGGCCTCAATACCTTCAAACTTTCCTTCTTCGAGCCCATTCAAAATGCTTCCACTAAGATTATCTTCCTGGCTTTTTTCACTCACTATATCACTTCCACCCTAAATCCCTACATTAGCTCCTCCTAACTGTATCAAAACATACAGTTCTCTAACTTACAGAGCCCTTCACAGCCTTGCTCTGCTCTACCTAGCACAAAGTCATCTCCCATCTTCACTCTGCCAACAAGGCAGGCCTTGAACACCCTGTTGTTCACCTCTCCAACTACTATCTTCATGAATTATCTCATCCCACCCCTTATGAGTGGGAGACACTCCCTGTCAAAAATCCAGTAAGCCATTGCCTTATTGCCCTGCAAAGTCACCCCTCAAAACTCGCTTCTGTCTAATGCATACAGAAATTGTTGCTAACAATCAGCTAGGAACTCTGCACGCAGTTCAACAATGATAAAACATATTATACTTTCTCTCCCTACACTCACTGATTTGTTTCAGCCACCTTTTGTCTTTTATGGCAGGAACTCTAATTAATTGTGTGTTCATACAGTGCCTAGCACCATGGGGCCTGACCTGCATGAGGATTTCAGGCACTGCTGCAGTACAAGTTAAACAAAAGACAACTGATAAATGCAGATGTTTAAGAGGAGTAATATTTGCCGGAGTCCATGTCTGTCTCTAAGGCAATTGTCACCAGGAGAATAACTGACCTATTGCAGAGGAGAAAGGAGGAAAGGCTACAACAGCCAAAAATCACTGCTTCACTTCACTGTGATTGCGAGAACAGGAGACTTGGATAAGAATAGTTGGTCTAGTGTCATTCTTCCATCAGTTTATTTTGTGGAGAAGGAGACGTGATAACCTACACCAAACTCATCCAAACATCATTGAGTTTAATTTAATCATCACGAGGGGGATATGGCCTTTTTGAAGAAGTAGCCTGCAACTGGTTCCTTCATTTTTCATTTAAACATGAAGAGCTCCAATTTCATTTTAAAGGAAAAGCAGGACTGATCTCGATTTTATATTGATTAGAACTAGTTGGAAAACAATTTGTCACATGGGAAATTTGACATTGTGAAACTTGTCTTGAATTGGGTCAAAGTCTTTTTTGTGGATTAGAAATTCATTTTTTTTTTATTTGGAAACATCAAAATGACTTTAAATGGAGTATTGCATTTCAGTTCTGAGTTGTGTTTGATTTTTTTTCCCCATCAAAGTCAACATATTCATGGGAAATTTTGTCATTGACGAAAGTATTTTCTGGTGGAAAACTGTTCAGTTGAAAAAGCATTTCAACCAGTTCTAACACATCATGTGTGCTACTCAGCTTGCAGGGGAAGCAGAGTGGTCCAGACTGACCAATGCCTCTTTTGGATTCTCCAGTCACTTTGCTAGATAAAAGTAAGCTCCTTTTTCGGTCTTTGAATAAAATATAGAAACAAACTGGATCTGATGCATCTTTTTCTGGTGCTCTAATTTGGAGTAGTTTGGAATTTAGTTCTTAGTCTTTTATGATCTGTTTTAGACATTACATGGTAAACCTGTGTTGTGCATATCCGGTTGTGGTTAGGAGTTGTGGTGACGACGCAGGAAAGGAAACAGAACGCCAGGTCTGTGGTAGCTAGAGAGCTTTACAAGCCTCTTGCAAAAAGCCTCCCAGGAAAACTTTTCCTGGGGTTTTTATTTCTCTCCTTACTTTGTTTACAACTCTTCTTAGTGGTTACATTCTTGCGCATAGAAGAGCCAGGCAGTATACATGCACATAAGATAACGAACCCATCTCTTGAGCGCGTGAACACCAGCTGCGAGGGTACAATCAAATCAGCCAAATAAGTTTCCCAAACACAAACGCTGGATTGAAGGTCACTCCTGCCTCGTAGCCATGGGAGCAGTTTGCCGCGCCTGTGGACTGGCGATTCGGGAGCTATGCATCTCTACATCTCCCCCTGTTTTATTTTATAAATGCGGTGTTTAAACAAAACACTCTCGCAGGGTAGCATACACAATGCCACTAGATTGGGTATACATTAAACAAAGCAGCAAAATAAAACGTCAAACATCAAAACTAGGACCCCATACTATAAAAGGGTCTTCATCCACTCTAAGGGTGGCTATAACTAAATATAATCCTACCAAGGAAGAAAAACGTCTTGGCGGATGACTTAAGCATAGCATTTCAGCATATCAATTTGCTATTGCATACAAAACTATTATCAGCAAGCTTAAAACAGCACATTTCTTTCACTGTCTCACACCCCAGATGTTGCTGGGTGGTTTACAGACAGGAACAAGGCAGGTACTTAACAGACCT
Organism: Malaclemys terrapin pileata; assembly: GCF_027887155.1. NCBI lineage: Eukaryota > Metazoa > Chordata > Testudines > Emydidae > Malaclemys > Malaclemys terrapin. The sequence goes on along the minus strand of NC_071513.1, from coordinate 8,435,812 downwards.
TGCATTTCCGGGGCAACGGCCAGGCAGAAATCAGATTGATTTAATACTTCTGCCAGGTGGACCCAGGTGTTAAACTGCAGCCGCTGCTCCATCTGGGGTTCGCCTTGGCAGCTAGGGGCCAACAGGAAACTCCCCAATACACACAAAATAAGGAGTGAATTAGCATTAAGGCAAGCTAACAATGTCACAAGGTAATTTTCTGCGGTAGGTTCTAGCTGCTGCTGCACTCGCAGCTGCTCGGCCTGCAATGAAAGGGCTTTAACCTGTCCCCAGGTTATGCGCTGCGGGGGCCCCCGCGGGGGGCGCTGGCGAGGACGCTCGGGATCCTGCAGATGTAGGTTGAACTGTGGAATGGGGTTCGATAGTCCCTGGTGCCAGGCCATCGCCGTGCCACGGGCGGACGTTACGCGCCGGGACCCACAACGGACCTGTAGGAAGAGAAACGGCAGCATGCCCTCGTCCCCACGTTATAAGGGGCACTGGGCCATGCCACTGAGGGTCTGGGGCCTTGCGATATTTAACAAAGGGGCGGGGCAAGGCCTGGTAGCTGCGAAAATGACATTCTGCTGCAGAGTAGTTGTCAGTCAAATTCAAATGATTCAGGGTAAAAAGCACTGCAGCCAGCCATTCCTGGCGGGGAGGAAGGCCTACGGGAATCCCCCCTTTCTGTTTTTGGCGGACCAGGGCTTGTTTGAGCGCACGATTGGCTCGTTCCACAATGGCCTGGCCTGTGGGGTTATACGGGATACCAAACGTGTGGACAATGTCCCACGTGGTACAGAAGGAGGCAAAGGCCGAGCTACAGTAGGCGGGGCCGTTGTCGGTCTTAAGATGGGATGGGTGACCCATGATTGCCATAGCGCGAATCATGTGATTAATAACATGACGAGAGGCCTCACCCTTCTGGGGGGTGACCCACACATAATGGGAAAAGGTATCTACACACACGTGAAGATACTGCCAGGGGGCAAAGGGAGGGAAATGTGTAACATCCATTTGCCAGAGCTGGTTGGCCGAGGTTCCACGAGGGTTAACCCCTACCTCCGGGCTATTGGAGAGAGAAGCGCAAAGGTCACACTGGCGAACAATGGCCTGCGCCTGATACAATGGGAGAGTGAACTGCTTGGCAAGGGCCTTGGCGGATTGATGAAAAAAGGCGTGGCTTTCGATTGGGGAGGAAAAAATTGAGGCCACCGATTTGACCGCCTGGTCGGCCACCGTGTTGCCTTCTGTTAATAGGCCCGGTAGTGTGGTGTGACTGCGAATGTGTGCCACAAACAGTGGGCTAGAGCGGGAGGAAAGGAGCTGTTGCAGGGTAAGAAAAAGGGCCAACAAATTGTCATCACAGGAGGGCGACACATAGGAACCTGGAAGAGACTTAAGAACATTAGTAACATAAAGACTGTCAGTAATCAAATTAAAAGGGTCATCCTGGAAGCATCGGCAGGCCAGGATGACAGCAGCCAACTCTGCGCGCTGTGGGGAGCGCTGAGGCAGGGTAAAGCGGACTTGCCAAGTGCCTTGCACCTGCCAGCTGACCGCACCTCGTGTTGGGCCGCCGTCCGTAAAAAGGGTAAGTGCATCCTTAATGGGGACGGTTGACAAGGACGGCCGGAGGTGAAGGCAACGTTGTTGTAGGAATGAAAGACGGGGGTCAGGGGGAATGTGATATTTAACTTCCCCAACATAGTCAGCAAGAGACAATTGGAGGGTGGCACTGCAAGAGACAGTGCGTTCCCAGTCTTTAGCCGGGATGGGGACAATAATGGCAACGGGGTCCCAACCCAAGAGGGTACGGGACCGTTCTCGCACTTTAAAAATCAGCTCTGCGGCCTGTTGAGGGAGTGTCTGAATAGTATGCGGAGGGGAGTGGGTCAAATAAATCCATTCAATTAAACGAAGACGCACTGCCGCCCCCTCCTGGGCGAGGACAGCTGTCGGTTGTGAGAGTGTGGGAAGCAAAATGGCAAAAAGGGGCTGTTCCCTTTCTCGGCGGTCGACCCACACCTGGGCCAGGGTCTGGTTAATGAGGGTGACCGCTTGGCGCTGTTCCTGGGAAACGGGAATGATATCTCCGGGGAGACGGCCCTGCCGAAGGCCAGAAAAAAGAGGGGACAGCATGGAGGTAGTCAGAGGGCAAAAAGGACGAATCCAATTAAGGGACCCCAATAACTGTTGAAGCTGTACAAACGTAAGAGGGTTGGGCAATACCAACTCAGGACAAACTGGACGGGCATATGACTGGAGCATGCGGTGACCAAGATACAAAAAGGGTGGCTGACGCTGGATCTTGTCCGGTGCCACAACCAGGCCACACGCCGCAAGCTGGTGGCGCAGTTCGTCCAGCCAGTCATCAGGGAGGACGGGGTGAGCCACCAGGATGTCATCCATGTAGTGGTAAATTAAGGCATCTGGGTGTGCTGCGCGGAAGGGCCGTAGGGCCTGCGCAACAAAATGCTGACACAAGGTGGGGCTATTCAACATGCCTTGAGGGAGCACATTCCACTGATAGCGTGGAGTGGGCTGGGAGTGATTCAAAACCGGAACAGTGAAGGCAAAGTGCACCCGGTCCTCAGGGTGCAAGGGGATGGTAAAAAAACAATCCTTTAAATCTATTACAAATAACCGGTAATCACAGGGAATAAGGTTGGGATTAGGGGTACCACACTGCAGGGGACCCATAGGCTGTATAATTTTGTTAATGGCGCGAAGGTCCTGCAGGAGGCGCCACTTGCCAGATTTCTTTTTAATCACAAACACGGGGGTATTAAAGGGGCTAGTGGACTCCTCCAAACGTCCTGCCTTCAGCTGGTCATTAACCAAGTGCTGGAGGGCCTCCAGCTTTTCTAAAGGAAGCGGCCACTGCGCAACCCATACGGGTTCGTCAGTGAGCCAACGGAGGGGGAGGGCCGTATGCCTAATCATTGATATGGATGGTGGCAGTGAACTGTGTCAATAAATCACGGCCCCACAGGTTGAGGTGGACGGGGAGAATGATAGGCCGGATACGGGCGCGGCGGATGCCTTGGGGCGCCCTAACCTCCAACCATCGGGCACTTCGTTGTGAGTCCTGTGCCCCGCCCACACCCCAAACTGCCGGAGCCTGCTCTGTGGGCCAATGGGCGGGCCACTGCGCAGCGGCAATGACGGTAATGTCTGCCCCAGAGTCGATAACACCCTCGAACGGCTGATCGTTGAGGCAGTAAATGCGTTTGGGTTGGGGTGCTCCAATGTCTTTAACAACTGCTGCCACTTGTGGGTGAATAGTGCGCTGGTCGGTGGACCCGAAGCCTCCGGTTCGGGGAACGTTTCTTCCCCCTGCCGGAAGGGAGTAGGGCACAAGTATGAGTTGCGCCCAGGCATCTCCCTGAAACAGCCGTTTCGGGAGATGACTCCACAGTTGAACATGGATAATTCCACCATAGTCCGAATCCACCACCCCAGGCACCACAAACAGGCCCTGCTTGCTGGCGGACGAGCGGGGTAGGACAAGGCCCACCATGCCCTCCGGCAGCGGGCCCTGAATCTGGGACGGCATGAGGAGGACCTCCCCGGGGAGAGTGATATCCATATTTTCCTGATTAACAAGGTCAATCCCCGCACTGCCCCTTGTGGCGGCGGGGGCGTCGTGCACGGAGAGGGGCGCGGCCTTGGGTCTCGGGCTGGTCGCAGGCCCGCCTACTAGTTTCCCGGGGGGTTGTCTCGGTTAGCAGCCAAGACCCGGCTGTCACCCCCGGCCAAGCGACACTGCGCAGCCCAATGGTAGCCCTTTTTGCATTTCGGACACAGCGTGCGGGGCCTCTGGTCTGTCCGGGGCTTGGGTTTGTTTTTACACATGCCCCCCGCAGGGGCCCGACACTCCCGCCAAAAATGTCCGGGCTTCTGGCAGTTAAAGCAGTTCCCCTGAGGCTTCTGCCCCTTGTGCAGGGCAGCTGCCAGCAGGGCCATCTGATGGGTCTGAGTGCCTACGTCAGCACACGCCTGCAGCAATTCTGCCAGGGTATACCCGGGGCGCCCGACCACTGCCTGCATGGCACGGCGGCAGTCTGCATTGGCATTTTCGTAAGCCAATTTTATCATTAGTTCAGTCTGGGCTTGCGGGTTATCAATCTGCCTCTGGACTGCCTCTTGGAGGCGGTCAATAAACTGGTGGAATGGTTCGGTGGCACCCTGCCGAGTAACCGCAAAGGACTTAGAGGACTCGCCTGCAGCGGGGACCCTGCGGAACGCGCGACGGACACACTGGCCAATGATGGGAAAAGCTACCCGGGGCGTGCCCGCCGCCTGCTCGGGGATGCTCGAAAACTGCCCTGTGCCATATAACTGCTCAGCAAGATAAGCCCCCCCACCTTGCGCTGCTGCTGCAAGCGCCTCTCGCTGGTACTCGCTATCCCACACAACGTATTGCGCGGGAGACAGCACCATGCGACACATGTCTTTCCAATCTTGGGGGAGCAAGAAGTAACCGTTTGACACACCTTCCAAGATCCCCAGGGTGAAAGTGGACCGCACCCCGGTCTCACGAACTGCCTTGCGGAGCTCGCGCAGAACTGAGTAGGGGAGAGCCTCCCAGTCCACTATCTGCCCCCCATTTCCATTATCCCGCCAAGAGACGGGAAACGCCTCGAACCCACACTTGGATTCCTCATCGGTCAAGAGACCGGCCTCACGCGCTTGCCGCACCGCCGCGGCGACAGCGCCCCCCTGCCCGACCGGTAGGCAGGGGGGCGCCGCCACGGGCGGCGGCGCAGGGAGGGTCAGCTGTGGGCAGGAGGGGGGTGGCCCATCACCTGGGGGCAAAAGGGGGACCGGCTTGGGGCTGTTGGGGCCGATCCCCTCCAGTGCCTCCTTACAACGCTGCCAGAGCAGCAGGCACTGAACTGGGGCACGGGGTTTACTATACAAGGTGATCCCAATCTGTATCCAATCAAAAAGCTGCAATGACCCGCAGTCTGGATACCAGGGGCACTGGCGATCTATTTCCCTTAGGAGGTCCTCAATATGAGCGACCGGGACAGCGACACATGATCGCTGTCGTATAATCTCTTGTAACTCTCTTGCGTGCTCCTTCTGGGCACTGGAAAGTTTCCCCCCCATACTCACGAATAAGGGGCGGCAAACAGCCGCGGGCGCGCTCGGCGTATCCAGCCGGTGAGTAGAGGGGTATCACGTCGGGGTCACCAGCTGTGGTGACGACGCAGGAAAGGAAACAGAACGCCAGGTCTGTGGTAGCTAGAGAGCTTTACAAGCCTCTTGCAAAAAGCCTCCCAGGAAAACTTTTCCTGGGGTTTTTATTTCTCTCCTTACTTTGTTTACAACTCTTCTTAGTGGTTACATTCTTGCGCATAGAAGAGCCAGGCAGTATACATGCACATAAGATAACGAACCCATCTCTTGAGCGCGTGAATACCAGCTGCGAGGGTACAATCAAATCAGCCAAATAAGTTTCCCAAACACAAACGCTGGATTGAAGGTCACTCCTGCCTCGTAGCCATGGGAGCAGTTTGCCGCGCCTGTGGACTGGCGATTCGGGAGCTATGCATCTCTACAAGGAGTTAAGAGTAAAAAGTTGCTATATATTCCTTGTGGACACAGAGAAGCTAATTTGGACAATTTATTCCATCTGAGCCAGCGTCCCTGCAGGAGCTCCATGCAAGTCCAGAGGTCTGCCCTTGTGGAACAATTTATACGATTGAGGCTTATGATTGCACAGGCAATTTCTCCTTTAAAAGGCATTTCTAAGTAAATTAAAGTAAGCCTTATATGGATCCTCTCTCATTATATATGAAAGGGAAAATCCCATCAGTGCTGTCGTTTGAAACATTGCTTCTAAAAAAGCAAACTTTGGAACCACATTATCATCACTCCCATTAGCTGTTAGACTCACGTTTAAGCCCACTGTGAGGACAGGAGTAATATACGCCACATTTTGTGTCAGATTGCCTGTTACTCAGCACACGTGCTTCGTAATACGATGGATTAAGCTTATTGCTTTAGACTTTATTTGTATTGATTTTTCATGCTTATGACAAAATTTCATATTTGTAGTTGACAAGAGCAGATGAACTCTTGTCAGGAAGACAAAAACAAAAACAAACCCAAAAAACCAACCAAACAAAAAAACCCTTCCACCACAGCGCCAAATCTAGCACAACACACGGCTGTTTTACAAAGTTCCAAATGGGTAAGAAATGCTGAGGTTGTTGGGTTTCAGAAGCCCAGTGCTGGGACAGAGAAGGCTGATCCTTGATAGGGCTCAATATCCAAAGTCATCCCCCTTGACAGCATAATCAAAGATAATATCTCCAAGGGGGGAAAGGAGGTTGTCACTGCTTTTTCTGTTGCAGCTGCCGCCCAGGCAGAATATTGAAGTGAATAACTTCCATTGATCACTATGATCAAGCTGAATGTGAGGATTCCTGTTCCTCCTCCCCCAAACTACTAACTGAGATTAGATTTTAAATATATTGTCCATGCAAACTGTAAAAAGAATCTAATGGTCATCCTCCTGACCCTTAAAGAAGTGAGTCAATTATTCAAAGATGTCTGGAATATTTATTTCTTTGCAACGTCTAGCCAACATTTTTACAGCTTTTTATTTCATCGGACAATTCTTCGTGGGGAAGCTACACACTTTGCATAATGGGGCTCTGACACAGGTTTTCATGAGACAAATCCAGGAAAAAAAGCTTGAAAAAAAAAACAAAAAACTCACCATTGTGAAGCAGCAAGATGAAAGGCCTGGTTGTAGTGTTACATAGGCCTGGTCTACACTACGACTTTAATTCGGATTTATCAGCTTTAATTCGAATTAACCCTGTAACCGTCCACACAACGACGCCATTTAATTCGATGTAAAGGGCCCTTTAAATCGATTTCTGTACTCCACCCCAACGAGCGGAGTAGCGCCAAAATCGATTTTAGCAATTCGAATTAGGGTTAGTGTGGCCGCAATTCGATGGTATTGGCCTCCGGGAGCTATCCCACAGTGCATCATTGTGACCGCTCTGGACAGCAATCCGAACTCGGATGCACTGGCCAGGTAGACAGGAAAAGCCCCGCGAACATTTGAACTTCATTTCCTGTTTGCCCAGCGTGGAGAGCACAGGTGACCACAGATACCTCATCAGCACAGGTAACCATGCAGGCTGATAATCGAAAAAGAGCACCAGCATGGACCGTGAGGGAGGTACTGGATCTGATCGCTGTATGGGGAGAGGATTCAGTGCTTGCAGAACTTCGTTCTAAAAGACGAAATGCAAAAACTTTTGAAAAAATTTCCAAGGGCATGATGGAGAGAGGCCACAATAGGGACTCTGAGCAGTGCCGCGTGAAGGTCAAGGAGCTCAGACAAGCCTATCAAAAAACAAAGGAGGCAAACGGTCGCTCCGGGTCAGAGCCGCGGACATGCCGCTACTACGCCGAGCTGCATGCAATTCTAGGGGGGGCTGCCACCACTACCCCACCTTTGTTCGTGGATTCTGGGTCGGGGATAGTCTCGACGCCTGAGGATTCTGCCGATGGGGTAGAGGAGGAGGAGGAGGAGGATGAGCTTGCAGAGAGCACACAGCACTCCATTCTCCCCAACAGCCAGGATCTTTTTATCACCCTGACTGAAGTACCCTCCCAAGCCTCCCAAGCCAGTACCCAAGACTCTGACCCCATGGAAGGGACCTCAGGTGAGTTTACCTTTTAAAATATAAAACTTGTTTTAAAAGCAAACGGTTTTTAATGATTACTTTGCCTGACTTTGCATTCGCGGTCAGTTCAGCTACTGGAAAAGTCTGTAGCTACTGGAAAAGTCTGTTAACGTGTATGGGGATGGAGCGGAAATCCTCCAGGGACATCTCCATGAAGCTCTCCTGGAGGTACTCCGAAAGCCTTGCCAGAAGGTTTCTGGGCAGTGCATCCTTATTCCCTCCTCCATGGTAGGACACTTGACCACGCCATGCTTGCAGCAAGTAATCTGGTATCATTGCCTGACAAAACCTGGCAGCGTATGGTCCCGGTGTTTGCTGGCATTCAAGCAACATCCGTTCTTTATCTTGTTGTGTAATCCTCAGGAGAGTGATATCACTCCTGGTAACCTGGTTGAAATACGGGAACTTAATTAAGGGGACAGAGGTGGCCGTTCCTACTGGGCTGTTTGCCTGTGGCGGAAAATAAATCCTTCCCTGCAGTTAGCCAAGCGCAGATGGGAAATTGGCCCTGAGTTTTTCGCGTTTGGCTAGCAGGGATCTTCCCTGTTACCAGCCACGCGGTGGGGGGAGGGTACCGTGATCATCCCAGAGAATTCATGGCGAGGGGGGGGGTCGGCGGCGGGGGGGGTAGTTTGGTGCCTGCAGGGATCTTCCCTGATACCAGCCACGCGGTGGGGGGAGGGGTACCGTGATCATCCCAGAGAATTCATGGCGGGGGGAGGGGGGAGTTAGTTTGTTTTCTGGTGCTGCTGAATGTTAACAGAAAAACCGCAGCACTCTACTTGCCTGAAGGGGCCCAGACAAGCCCCCCCACACTGCCCCCCCCCAACTGGCTGAGATTGGCCAGGCTTCTGCAGCACTCTACAGGCTATGCTTGGTATGTGGGAAAGGAGGGTGCAGAAGCTGTAAAACAATGGCTTACCATGGCCGCATGCAAGCCGAATTCTGTTGCCCAGACCTGTGATCTCTAGCAGCAAAGCCACAGGCACTCAGCATTAAGAGGCAAAATGCGACCTTGCACAGAAATCACATGTGCTATGTAATGTGAACAGTGTTGGTCACCGTGAAAGAGTATAAGCATTGTTCTGCAAAATGTAGCTTTTAAAACAATTCTCTCTTTTTTCCCCTCCCTACAGCAGCTGCAAATTCCTCAAGCCTCCCTCCTCCATCCCGAAGGTTATCACAGATAAGGCGTCGTAAGAAGAAGACGCGGGAGGACATGTTTTCTGAAATTATGCAATCCAGCAGGAGTGACAGAGCTCATCTGAATGAGTGGAAGGAAACAGTTTCAAAGTATAGGAAAGAAGTCAGTGAACGTGAGGAGAGGAGGGACCAACGTGAGGAGAGGAGGGACCAACGTGAGGAGAGGAGAGACGATCGAGATGAGAGATGGCGGCAGGAAGACCAGAGGATGAAGGATGCAACGCTGGGGCTGCTCCGGCGTCTGGTGGAGGTTCAGGAACGGCTGCTGGAAAACAGACTGCCGCTTCAGCCCCTGTTCCACCCTCCCCCCTCCCCATGTTCCGTATCCTCCTCACCCAGACGTGTAAGAACGCGGGGGGGGAGGCTCCGTACACCTTCCCATTCCACCCCAGTAGACAGCCCAAGCAAAAGGCTGTCATTTTTTTAACCTTTTCTTTGTGGCTTTTTCCTTCCCAGCAATCCTCCTCCCAAATACCACCCGGGTTCCCTCCCTCTTTTTCTAATCTATTAATAAAGAATAAATGATTTTTAAATTATAGTGACTTTATTTGGTTTGAAAGAAAGATGGGGGAAGGGGCAGGGTGGGTTCCTTACAGAAAATCAGTCAGTAAAGGGGGAGGGTTTTCATGAAGGAGAAACAAACAGATATTTCACACGGTAGCCTGGCCAGCCATGAAACTGGTTTTCAAAGCTTCTCTGATGCACAGCGCTTCATGGTGTGATCTTCTAATCGCCCTGGTGTCTGGCTGCGCGTAATCAGCAGCCAGGCGATTTGCCTCAGCCTCCCACCCCGCCATAAAGGTCTCCCCCTTACTTTCACAGAGATTGTGGAGCACACAGCAAGCAGAAATAACAATGGGGAGATTTCTTTGGCTGAGGTCAGAGCGAGTCAATAATGAACGCCAGCGACCTTTTAAACGGCCAAATGCACATTCTACCACCATTCTGCACTTGCTTAGCCTGTAGTTAAACAGCTCCTGACTCCTGTCCAGGCTGCCTGTGTACGGCTTCATAAGCCATGGCATTAAGGGGTAGGCTGGGTCCCCAAGAATAACTATGGGCATTTCAACATCCCCAACGGTTATTTTCTGGTCCGGAAAGTAAGTCCCTTGCTGCAGCCCTTTAAACAGAGTAGTGTTCCTGAAGACGCGAGCGTCATGAACCCTTCCCGCCCAGCCCGCGTTGATGTTGGTGAAACGTCCCTTGTGATCCACAAGTGCTTGCAGCACCATTGAAAAGTACCCCTTGCGGTTTATGTACTCGGTGGCTTGGTGCTCCGGTGCCAAGATAGGGATATGGGTTCCGTCTATTGCCCCACCACAGTTAGGGAATCCCATTGCAGCAAAACCATCCACTATAGCCTGCACATTTCCCAGAGTCACTAACTTTCGTAGCAGCACCTGAGTGATTGCTTTGGCTACTTGCATCACAGCAGCCCCCACAGTAGATTTGCCCACTCCAAATTGATTCCCGACTGACCGGTAGCTGTCTGGCGTTGCAAGCTTCCACAGGGCTATCGCCACGCGCTTCTCAACTGTGAGGGCTGCTCTCATCTTGGTATTCTGGCGTTTCAGGGCAGGAGACAGCAAGTCACAAAGTTCCATGAAAGTGCCCTTACGCATGCGAAAGTTCCGCAGCCACTGGGAATCGTCCCAGACCTGCAACACTATGCGGTCCCACCAGTCTGTGCTTGTTTCCCTTGCCCAGAATCGGCGTTCCATGGATAGAATCTGCCCCATTAACAACATGATCTCCAAAGCACCGGGGCCTGTGGTTTCACTGAATTCTGTGTCCGTGTCCATGTCCTCATCATGCTTGTCGCTGCGCTGCCGCCGCCGCTGCCTCCTCGCCTCGTTTTTCTGGTCCTGGCTGAGCATAAACTCCACGAGAACGCGCGAGGTGTTTGCAATATTCATGAGTGCTGTCTTGACCTCAGCGGGCTCCATGCTTGCCGTGGTATGGAGTCTGCAGTGTTCACCCACCCAGGAAAAAAGGCGCGAAAATGGTTGTCTGCCGTCCGTTGCTTTCATGCAGGGAGGGAGGGAGGGAGGAAGTGAGGCTGTACCCAGAACCACCTGCGACGATGTTTTTTGTCCCATCAGGCACTGGGATCTTAACCCACAATCCCAATGGGCGCAGGAGACTGCAGGAACTATGGGATAGCTATGGAATTGCTACCCACAGTGCAACGGTGCAGAAATCGACACTAGCCCCGGTACTTGGACGCACACCACCGAATTACTGTGCTAGTGTGGCCGCACTCATTTCGACTTTATACAACCTGTTTCTCAAATCCGAATTATCTAAATTCGGATTAATCCCATAGTGTAGACATACCCATAGTTGCAGTTATTCTATGCAACCACTAGATGTCTAAACTGCATTGGGCAGGAAGGGGAGTGGTCTTAAAAAACAGATAACTATCTTGTTATCTGTAATAAATAACAAACAAAAAGACTGTAGCAGTGATGCCACTGTAGCAATTTTATCATGAGTCTTGAGATATTAGGTGTTTTTGTTTAAGGCCCCAGCTCTTGCAGACTAATTAGAGGAATTTCAACTTTCATTTTAAAATAAATTAATGAGAGTAAAACCTTAGCCCTTGTAGTTGTGAAGATAAGCTTGCAAATTTGACCTACGTGTAACCTAAAGGCTCCAGGACTGAAAGTTGAGAATACTCAGATTTAATATTTAAAAAAAATAATCAAGATTTCAGTGTTGCCAACTCATGATTTTATTGTGACTCAAAATAGCTGGTATTTTCCCTAAGGCTCCAAACTCTGGAAATCAAGAATTTGCATCAGGAACTCAGCTTTTACTTAAAAAAAAAAAAGCAACTCTGTTCTTAACCAATATCCTAATTATTAATTATAAGTGAATACCTGTGTATGAGGGTTTTTTTTCCTTTTAACTGAGAGGACCATTGCATGGGGGCAATCTCACTCCCTGAGCTGCTGAATTTGAAGACCAGTGGCATGCATGGTCATAATCACTAGGAGCTTTGTTACCTGCCATGAATAGCCACTGACATCTTTTTGCTTTGTCAGGCCTTACTTATTCCAGGACATGTCACCACGATGCCTTTCCAGCCACTGTACCAAGAGGTCTCCTCTGCCCGCTCCTCCAAAGCAGACTTAGTAACCTGGAGATAGGCTCCCCCCGGTCCCTTGAGCTCCTCTCTCATGAGTTTAGCCTGCCAGTTAGATGTGTGCATACTAGCAGCAACTTGGAGCCACAGGTGACAGATGTTTGTGATATGAGGACTAATGAAAGAACCATTCAATGAGTGCAACTGTCCTTACTGTCAGAGGTGTTATTTGTCCTTCTACCCCCCCCCCCCTTCTCTCCAGAGTACAAGAAAAGGAAACACAACCAGAGGCTGAGTAGGGTGGATGCAGCAGCCTGGGAGCTGGTTGTAGGAACAAGACCTAGCTGTTTGGGAGCTGGGATTAAACGTTTGCTTCCCAGCCCAGCTCTCAGCCTGTCACTGGCAAGAGGGTTAGCAGCAGCTATCAGTATGTTCTCACTTGTTCTCCTAAACTTACTATAAAATGTTGTTGATTATATTGCACGTTTGCTGGGGGTCAGTCATTAGTGGCTAGACACCTCCCCCCCCCAAAAAAAATCAGCTCCTAAACCAAGCAGAACAGCAACTTCTAATGGCTTTTTTTCTCCTTTTACAAGAGAGCTTGGAATCTTCTGCTGTGTTTACGTGCTAAAGTGAAAGGGATTCGGTGGCATTTTGAAGGCCTACACACATCCTTCTAATGATGTTGACATAGCATCTGTGCTAACTAAAACTTACCCAAAACAATGTAAACAAGGATTTAATATCAGAGATTAGATTGGGGATTTACATTTTCAGAAGCTCAGTGAAAAGCATGCTCCTGAGAGCAGATGAGATATGGCCACTTTAAGGCAACTCTGTGCATAGCCATCTAATCATGCAAGTTCTTATCCAAGGCTATGGAGCAAAATTTTAAGAGAGTTAGACTCAGCGGTCAATAGTGCAGTTTATGTGAATGAAGCACTACAAATGCTTTAGCATCCTTTTGTTAAGCCTGGTTTATTTTAAGTGAAATTCACCCAAGCATGGAGGCATTGGACACCACTTAAGTAAACCCTAAATTGGGGCTATGTGTAGGTGGATCAGAGGGAGCTTGGTATGTTGCCGAATGTTGCTCGGTGGTAGGTGAAGTAAAGCCGGTGTGATGGGAACAGGGATGATGAGACAGGATAAGGGGCACCATATCCATTGAGGTAGAACCAGCAGCAAGGACTCAGTCGGGGGGTTAGCCATTGTTCTACCCTACAGGAACGAGTAACCACAGCAAAAAAAGATAGTGCTACATTCCCAGAGCTTGCTTGTGCAGTGGTGGGATGAATGGATTTTATTCCCCAGGAAGGTCCCTGCATGAATCCTGAATACTTGCTCCCCATGCAGTGAGGGATGAATTTCAATCTGAAACCATATTGCTTTAAAGGAAGGTTTCATAAAACAACTTGCTTATTCTAGTTTTTGAATACTTGACAGGGTCATACAGAAAATTAATATTGCCATAATTAACAAAGCAGATGAATTTCTAACTCCTGCAACTACATTTCAAAACCCAGTATCAAATATTTCCATCCCATAAGAAGAGATCCTGTTTTGTTGTTATTGTTTTTTTAAATTTCCAGTGGATGCCTTTGGTCTCCATGGAAACTGCTCAGCAAAGGAGGTTTGAAGTGTTACATATTATTTAATATATCTTATATTCACATAAATGTTGCCAGAAGATCTGTCATATCTGTTCAAGTGTAAAGTACCATGGGAGTTAAGCAAAGGAATGCATTAAATTGAAACTCATTGTAGCCCATCATTGTTGACACTGCTGGCCTTAAAAAGAACTTCAGTGAGACTCTTGAGAACAATCCTGAAAAAAAATCAATAATTTCACTAAAAAAAAATGTACCAATTATTATAGTCAGCAGGCTCATAATAAAAAAATACATATCATTCCATTATATAAGCCTATTGTATTTTGGGTAATTTTAAACACAATCTTACTCATGATGCACATATCAGTAGAACTTTACATTAATATAGCTTGTTTGGATCAATATTCTTTGATTATTAATGCAGATTATATACATTAAATATATAAATATGCTTCTGTTTCTTCTCCCATTGTCAAGGTATGAGAGCTAGCTGACATCCTCAGGCATAAAAAATTGTCAAAGAACTCAACTTAGTGTGTAATCAAATTCAAACTCGCACATGATTTAATATTAAAGAATGGAGAACATTATACTATTTCCATTTGTAGTCAAATGGTTATACTAAATGGTTGCATGAAAATGTTTGAAACTCTACACTGAATTCCCATGGATCTGAGTTCTCTGCAATAAGATATAATGATCTGAACATTGTAACAACACATCACTATATGAAAAACTTAAAGTTCCACTGATGGATCAGTAGAACTAGACACCTGAGGTCCTGTAAAAGAGCACATGCCGTTGAATTGCTTGATAAAGAAAGATCTACTGTGCAGAAAGAGTTACTTTATACTATTTTCCCATTGTATGAATGTGGCAGTTACAATGACAAAGCTATGATGGCATCATGACAACTATGATGGCATCAATGACCCCTAGTGAGCTACTGACCTCATTGCATGACCTCGTCACTAAACCTCTGTGTTAGCCCAGCTGTAAAAATTGTGCAAAGAGAAGGGGATCTCACTAAGGAAAAAAAAAATCAAATGCTGCTTCTTAGCTAAGATATATTTGGGTCAAGCAAATTGCTAGGGGAGAAAAAAAAAAAGAAGAGAAAACCACAAATGCTATTGTGAGTGACATAGGCTTTAAAGAGGATACTGAACTAGATCTTGATGTTGCCATGACAGAGAGAGGGATTGTAGATTAATCTGTATAGTAAAGAGGCAAGCGATTTGCAAAGAGCTCCCAACACCCACCTTTGAAATCTGATGACCCTCCTCCACTCCCCAATAGATTGCACTATTTTACTTTCTCATCTCCTCCAGGGGCTCTGTTGAGACAATTAATTCTCAAAGAAACAAAGATGATGCAAATAAACCGACATCTAGTGAAATTGTTTAACACACAAACAAGCAAGAAAACCCACATTAAAGATCCAAAACAAAGTGAGGAGACACTAAAAGAAATGGAGAGAGACAAGGCAGTTGAGGCAATACCTTTTACTGGATTGACTGCTGTTGGTGAAAGGGACTAGCTTTCAAGTTACACAGAGCTCTTCTTCCAGTCTGATTTACAGGAATGCCGAACACTCACAGGTTTTAGAGGGGAGTGTGCTCTAGGGGACAGACTCTTCTGTTCACTCCCACACAAGCATGACAACCTTCCAACCCAGCCCCACAAAACATGTCCTTGTCGTAGTCCCAAACTCTTCTTTGAGTCAATTGCAGGCTGCCCTTCCAGTCTCCTTACCCAGCCACTCCTAGTCTCACTCCTCTAGCATCCGCCCCACTACCAGACTCTTTGTACAACTATTCTCAATTCAACATCCTCCCTTGTCCCTAGTCTCATTGGCAAGCCAGTCCCAGTTCTCCCCCAACTCCTTGTCAGGTCTGTCCCCTGTCCTCTCATGTCTTTACTTCCCACCCCAATGGTTCTCACTCTGAGTCTTCCCCTCCTCATCCCTGACAGTTCTGCACCAGCAGATCCCTTTTATGCTGAGCTAACAGGTTGACTTACACTTCTGAATATCACCTCCCCCCCCAAAAAAAATCACTTGTCATTTTACAATCTTGGCCACGGAGTCAGTCATTTTAAAGATGGGCTCCTGCCACAAAAATAACATAAAAAAAAAACAAGCCATGACCTCTCTCGAGTCCAGATCCAGGCACAGACCAGAACCTCTTCCGAGTTCCAAGGTGTTCAGTCCAGAGTTTCTTGGTTTGATGTTCACAATGCTTTTAGGACAAAACCTGATAAGTAGAGCTACTTGAGAATTTTCTAACAGAAAAGCTTTCTGTTGGAAAATGCTGTTTGGTTGAAGCCAAAACTTTCTACAGGAATGCCCATTTTAAAACAAAATTTTGCCAAACTTCAAAAGCATATCAATGAGGTGAAAACGTTGTCAGTTTCAAGTTGGAACAATTTAGCTTCGTTGTGAAGGTTCTTCTACAAAATAAATTTTAAGAACAAAACAAAGTGTTTCAGTTGGCTTTAAATGAATTTCTCCAAAATTTTACTCTGTGGAAATGGAGTTTTGTTTTCATTCCAATTTGGAACAAAGACAAGTTTCAGAATCACTGAGTCTTCAGCAAAAGGGAAGTGCCAGTTCCTGCTCTACCGCTATGGAAAACAAATGGCTTGAGTTAACCAAAATTTCCCCAAACTGGGGAATCTAAACACCACAATATAACTATCTTATCAAAATCATCATATTTGTAAATTGTTACACCTAATATGAGTGTAAGGGGTCTTGGATGATAGTTTTAATTAAAATCTCAACCTCTTTATCTATATATAGAGATGATAAAATTGTTCTGAGAGTTCTCCATTCATATCCCTTTTAATATGATTTTCATTTGTGGCTATTCTTTGCCTCTGTACACAACCTGTTTTCTATTCAGCCCCCTATTTTATCTCCTATTCCATTGCATTCTCACTAAACCACTGATAGCAGATGTGAAACGCTTTTTGAAAATCTAAGTGCATCATATCCACCGAATGTACTTTATCTATAATGGCAGTAATATCTCCAAAGAACTTCAGCAGTTTAGTTGGCCATGACGTCCTCTCCCCCAAGTCCAGGCTCACTTCGTCAAACTGCTTTTCTGTAGAAGTGTATGAAATAATATCACAGATTGACATGTAGCATCAGCCCTGTCCTCTTCCCAAAAGTGTGTGTACTCCAAGGCTTGTAAGTGATTGTGTTCATGTCTAGTGGGTAGTTTAACTAGTCTCCCTCCACCCCACCCCTTGGTACTTGGGGTCTAATCCAGCACTCCTATCCTGGGATAACTACCAATGACTTTAGTAGGAGTTCTGCCAGAGTAAGGCAGACAGGCCCATACTGTATTAAATACTGCAACACTTGCATCTAGAGGAATCCTCATTACGTTTTACATTCTGTTTGGGAGTGTGAATAAAGCTGGGCAGATCTCAACATGTTCAGTGCTCTTGTCTCCATTTAAGACATGTCATACCTACCTGTCTCTTCTCACCACCTGCAAGCCTTTCCTTTGCCAATCAATGAGCACTTGTGTTATTATTAATCTCCAGGGCTAATTTAGGAAGTATTGGCTATATAGATTCCAAGCTGGGCTTTGGTCCTTTAAGGAACTGTTAGCTGATTATATTTAAATTAATTTTCTTGGCTCTGTCTTTATTTTCTGACTTCATACAGGATGTTTTCCCCATAATGATAACACTTTACAATCTCATTTGTGAGGTCTTCCATTCTTTAACAATTGTAAGCCTCACAATATCGCCCGATTACATCTAGCACCCTAGTGAGAACTTCTGTCATCTTGTTACAGCGTCTGCCATCTCAGCATGCAGATTATGTAACTTAACCTTCTAGATCATTTCATTTCTGTTTGGAATTGATATTTAGCCTGGGTTTCACAGAAGATTACTGATCCTGTTAATGTTTGAGGCCTGTAGCTGTAACATCACCAACAAAAACTATGAGGGCAGAGGTGGTACGCAGTCAATCATCTTCCAGCAGGTGTCACACAATGTATTATCCTTCCACACTACAAGGAACCTTCAAGAATACTCAAGGCCTGATACAACTAGAGAGTATCTTCTTGACTTTTACAGGCTTTAGATAAGTCCTGTTTGCTGCACTTCTTAGCTAAGCTCCTGACACCTAACCAGTGCTGCCAAGGTCCAAAACAATTCAGAGTGTTTTATGTGAACACCTCTCTAAGGTACTCTTATGTCCTCCCATTACTGTAGTCTAACCATCATCTTAGCACCTCACAATCTTTAGTGTATTTATCCTCCCAACACACCTGGGGCTTCTATTTTTCCTGTTTTACTGACAGGGAACTGAGGCACAGAGAGACTAAGACTTGCCAAAGGAAGTCTGTGGCAGAAAGGAATTGAAGCCAGGTATCCCAGTTCCACACCTAACACTCTAATCATCAGGCAATCTTAAAGCTAGGATGGCAATGCCGTCATAAGTGGAAGCTACAATCTGCTTGGTTTTTTACCTCAAGATGTAAAACTGGTGTAATAATAAAGAACAGGGGTATCCAGGTTCCACCCATGTTATTTTCCCCAAATGGATTAAGTAATCCTCTGTGTTGTGGGCATCTCTACTAAGTGAGAAACTTGGGACCAA
Source organism: Malaclemys terrapin pileata (assembly GCF_027887155.1). NCBI lineage: Eukaryota > Metazoa > Chordata > Testudines > Emydidae > Malaclemys > Malaclemys terrapin. Next base: position 8,417,584 of record NC_071513.1, on the reverse strand, counting down.
GAGACTGAATTAAGGATGCTTTGAGCCAACAGTTGGGAAGAGACCAAGGAAAAGAATATGTCTCAATATTTACATTACTTTTTTAAAAACAAACATTGGGTACCTCTAGCAGTACGATAATTTACATTGACATTAGTTCATTTTAAAGTATTAATGAAATCTCTGCAGACTTACTATGAAAATGTTTTGCCTTCCCAGTCTTAAGTTAGCATGGTATAATAGTGAGTCTTTATAGTTATACCTTAAATTCTTTGTTATTGCAGAATTTTATGGACTTGCAGAGATTTCCCCCCTCATGTGGCTTTTAAGTTAGTTTCACTAGGAAAGGAATGAGTTAACCAGAGTAACTATCCCACAGTGACTTACATTATATCTTGAGTTTCCAGTTAATGAAACTTTTAAGCTCAGGCCTTAATGAACCACAAATTGAAATAACTCAATTACATAACTATTTACTGAAAAGTACTAGTTTAACAATAGAAGTGAAGTTCTTCTCCTCTAGTTCAAATAGAGCACAAGCAGTAAGGGCCTATTCCAGCAAGGTACTCTGAAGCGAAGGAGACTCTTTCCAGAATTGCCCTATCCTATTCCACCAGTGTACTTCAAACCTGACCTGGAAGAACCACCTAAAGATACCAAATTATCCTTTGATGTCTAAGCCTATGTACTCTCATCAGTGCCAACACAGGGGGACTGCCAGTTGTGCTGGTGTTTGTCATTTGGCCCCTGTCCATTAAGAATTAGATTCAATCCAAATTTGGAAAAACACTTTCAAACAATTTTCTCTTTTCATCCATACTTGGTCAATGGTCTACATAAAACAAATGGTAGTAGGTTTCCTTTTTTTTTTTTTTTTTTTCGGTTTTAACTTAGCAACAAAAAGCAGAGCTATTTTGAGTTTAATATTTGAGATACAGTTAAGTTAATTAACCTAATAGTTACTATGTCTACTGTACTTTGCCTTAACATAACACTGCAAGTCAAGTCAGTAAGTGCAGAAGGGTCCTTAATAGATATGGCTAGGGATACATTGGCATATTTCTCCTATTTCATCACTGGGATTAGAAAAAGTGACAAATACTTTTAAAAGCTCTCTTTTACATTATCTTCCTCTATTATATCTTCTGGGGTCAAAATTTCTATTTGATACATTTCAAGTACACCATAAAATGCAATTATACATAAACTGAAGTGAGTTTCCCTAGAGTAATAAACCAGCTGGAGATATGGCACTTATAAGTGCAGGCGTCTATGTTTGCATCCAGTTACAGATGCAAAATGTATCAGATAGATCATTGTCTTTCTTCCTTTTGTGCTTTCATTGAATTACATTGGTGACTCTTACTAGCTCTTTCCTATCCACTTCATTCAAATGAGCAATGGGCCTTATAACCACACAGAATTGTTTCCAAGTATGGTTTTGTGGTGGAAATTCTCTTGAACCCACAAGAAAAGGAGCAAGATTGGGCTGCATAGCTAATTTAAAAAACAGAACCTCAGACTCTAAACTCTGGCATTAAGTTGGAAAAATCTCCCCCTTGTCCTAGAGGAGGGAGTAGCAAGTGAGTAATGGCCAACCTATCAAAAGTGGGCCTAAGACACTTCTCTGTACTCTTGCATTCAGATTTTGACAAGCAGTTTAATGAAAATGCAGATGCCAAATCTCACATTCTACACAGAATCAAGATGGATGATAGGCATTGCATTCTGTCATGATGATTCTTAGAGGCAAGGTAGTATGTTAACAGACGGTGATGAAATCTGAGCAAGTGAGAGACTCTTTCTTACAGCACATCAAAGGAAGCTATTCCCTCTCTGGCCAAAGAACAAGGATTCAAAGGATAGGCCCATAAAACCTAATATTGCCCTTGTGTTAGTGCTCCAGGTGATGCAAGTGCTACATCTGACCACGTGGAAGACAACTTTGGGTAAAGAAGTTCACAGCGAGGTTCTACAGGAAAGCATGGAGAGCAGCTGATGAATAACAGTGCCCAGGCTGCACTGACTGTGCAACCAGGAAACGAAAAGTTCCCACCTCACAATGACCCCAGTTGGACAAAAGGTAGCAATCAATATACTGGGCCACCAGTATGGCATGAAGACGGTTTGCATAGTGCATTCTGATGATTTTGTTTGTTCTGTGAACAACAACTCTTTCATGAGGTAAAGCTGTGTAACTGGGTTCCTCTGCTGACAGGGCCTGTGTGAGACATCCATAAACCTTAATGTGTGTGGATTTCTCACTGTGTCAGGATTCTCTGACTCAGGAATTACCAGAGAAAGTTGAGGATGGGAGTGTGACTCCTGCCTAGAGAAGAAGCATTTTGTAGCGGCGGGGGAACTGCCTCTGTCTTCTCGTAATAGAAATACACGTTCTGTTTATGGCGCTTGTTCCAGTTTTGTCATTACAGGGACTCTGCCTGCTGTGCTAATGGTGCCATGAGGTCACACAGAAGTACTCTCCCATCTCTTTGCTCCTTCACTAGCAGGGAGGTAAAAGATCCTGCCTATCTGGTATTTGCACAAGTGGAATTTTGTGTTCAAGTCCAGGGTATCCTATTAACACCGAGTCAGGAAAGTTGAAGCCAGCTGAGAAAAGAAGAAAAATAAAGGCTAGAGGGAGTGCATAGATTTTAAAGACAGAAGGACTACTATGATTATCTACTTTGACCTCCTGCATAGCAGAACAATTTAGGAGGAGAGATTGAGCAAAATATGTATAGCTTGGCTATGCGATGGCTAATGGTAGACAGCAGTTTACCACTGAGTGAACACCAAGTAGTGAGAAGTTATGTAGGGCCCAACCCTGCAAACTCTTGTCCACAGAAGCAGCTTTGTTCGTGCAAGTTAACACACTGAAGTGAAATGCGTCAACTTGTAGGATCAATACTTTGGTCTGGTGCATGGGGAGATAGCTATAAGTAATTGGAGGACATTAAGGAAAGGAACATTTGGGCTGCCTGGAGAGACAGTGGCAGCAGAGTCTGCTTGGCTGTGCAATGATTGATGTCCCTATTTATTAGAATTTTTAGAACTAGAAGGAAAAGATACTAGATGTACTGACAGGAATAATCCTGCTTTGTGAGGAGATGGATGATCCAACAGGTGTTCTCGTCCTGCCTTTGGTAATGCCATGATTCTCCTCCTGCTTTGAAATCTTTCCCTCTCCTTTTGTGGCAATCTGATTTTCAGTAGCTACTCGCTGTATTAGACTTGTATGTCTAGATGGGAGTCAAGGGCTGGGACGCTTAAAGGGGGCTGTATTTGGCTTCTTGTGACCAGTGTGGTATTACAGAAGTTGCTTTGTTACTGGCTTGAATCTAATTAAAGAATAAACTACCAGTTTGGGGCATTTTCTGCCCCATTCCTTGCAGACTTCCCTGAGTATGGCATCATCAGTGTGGCCTATCCAGTCACAGATACCTAGATCAGTTTGAGATTGAACCTTCAACCCTTGTACTTGTGTCTGATTTAGACTATAAGCTCTCTGAGGAGTGCACAACTGTGTTTGTACAATGCCAAGCATACCGCCAGAGCTCACTCTTTGGCTCATATGTATATGCAATAGAACCCATACCCTGAGAGCAAGAACCACACACTAGAAGCATTACTGTGTTTGTGATTTCAGTTGTGTGGCAAGATAGGCTCACAGTGCCTGATCCAAAGGCCATTGATGTCCATGGCAAGATTCCCACTGACTTCGGTGGCCTTTGGATCAGGCCTAAAGGCATCCGTTTTAGCTAACATACTTCACTTTAAATGAACACATTTGAAGATGGAATTCTAGTTGTACAACAGAACACAATACTGTACGAAAACCCTCCCCAGCTCCAGATTAGGAGAGAAAATATTTGGAAGAAAAAAAAAATCAGCATTGTACTTTACATAACATGAAATCAATGAGGTCCGAAAATTGCTCTTTAAATTATAGTGTATTTACTTTAAAAATAAAAAATAAAAATCATACTTTATAACACTGTGTGGTTTGTTCATTAGGGAATTCTTAAATCTGTATGTACAGAAAGAGTCAGGGTTGGGATTTTTTTTCTATTCTATTTTTATCATGAAGTTCTGTAACTAGCTGGTAGGATCCTTTGTTATGTGCAAGGAAAGGGGGCGGGGGGAGATTGTGCTGGAGTGGATTGGACCCTCAATCTGGATGGAGTACGTGTATTCCTACTCTATCCGTGTGGAGAGCAGAGCAATTGTGGGGCATGAAATGCACTCGCTGACCCCGGGCGAGAGTGTGGGCTGCAGCGATAGTGCCTCCTACACTGCCATTCTGAGAGCTGGAATAACAGGCCAACCCCTCTATGCCTATGCCAGGCATACACTGGATAAACTGGCCACCAGGTGGACATCAATGCACCATCTCAACCCATCACCTGTCCCAATTTGGCCTTCCATGCTAATGTATACAGAGCTGGCACCCACATCTTTCTCCATGGTGCACAGGGTATCACTGACGTGTCTGTGGCTGGTGAGTAGACTCCTTGCATAGCTACTATACAGGGCTGAGGTAACATAGAGAGCCTTGCACCAAGTCCTGAGTGAATTGCACCTTGAAAAATGTGATGGCTAAAACAACACCAAGTTTGAGATATCTTCCATTTTGGTAGTGAAAACTGTGCTTCTTCCCATGAATTTCTGAGAGTATCCAGTAAAACAGACCTTTTCATATAGGAAACTAACAAAGCTAAACAATAATCAATTATAGGAAACGTTTGGCAAGATCCAATTTTGAAGTGTAATTCTCCAAGTCTAGGCTCTGCAATTTGCTATATCATGGATCCATCCTTTCTGATGGAACTCGGAGGCCTCCAGGGCTTGTTAAAGCCCATGAAATCTATATAAAGGCTTTCAACTTTGGCAGAAGTAGCCCCCAGAAGCAAAGCAGATTATTTATGCAGGTAGCCAATTCAGTGTAGGTCTAGAATTCCTCCCAAACCAAGAATTCTGTACCTCATTTTAAAAGTGTCTTTAATTATATGGCTAATATAATATACCAATGATAACTTTATAAGACATGTATTTCCCCTTGAAGTGTGTTTCTTATTGCACTGCAGTCTGCTATACTTCATCAAGAACAAATTTACACACACACACACACACACACACACACAAACAGGTTGGTAAGGTTATAGTTAAGGGTCCATCATTTTCACGTTATAGTTCGATAGAAGTTTCACAGAAACAGGATTAAGTCATGCTGCACTGACCAATTATCTATCTAGTAGAATGTCTTGCCTAGTGGTGGCCATTGCTAGATGCACCAGAATTTCCACATATACACCAACACCACACATATTGAGGCCCTGTGGTGGTTTCTTTGTCCCTGAGCACCACCTTGTGCCAGGTACCATGTTTCAAGGGACCTTGTCTCAATACTCCCAACACTCTTCACCCCATCCCAGCCTCAGAGATGACTTGGCCCTCCAGCCAAGTCACAGCATTCAACCCTTTCTGGTTTAACAGAGTGACTTACTCCATGTCCAAGAACCTTATGAAGCAAAAGAATTCTCAGTCCAGCCTTCATCCTCCTTCCTCACAGGTGGGCCCCCTGCTACAGCAGTTTATCATCCACCCTACTTAAGAACCAGCTAGGTGGCTCTTCTCTAATCAGAGAGAACAAACCTATCCTCCTCCAAAAGACTCCAATAGGCTACGTTCAGAATCCCTGGTCCAAGACAGAGGTCCTTGCCCCACAGAGGAACAGCCTGTCTACGTTCCTTCATTAACAGCCTTCAAATGTTGGGCTTCCTCCTCTGAAATCGGAGACTCAGCACAGGTATAGCAGGGCAGGATTAACTGAGCCAACAGCTACTATTTAATCCCTTCCTAACTGGTGCAGCATTTATCTACCCCATCATATGCCCCAATTCAGGAAAGCACTTAAGCAGGAGTAGTCCCACATTGATAGCTGCTTAAATGTAACACATACCTAAATGCTTTCCTGAATCACGGCCTTAATTTCCAATTCTCCCCACACCCCCATACACACACACTTTCTATCTTTCCTTTCAGCTCTTTGTTTGCACAAGTTAATGGTGCAGGATATATCTTGGCCTCTGGGGTTATTCTTCCTACTGACTCCTGTACTTGTAAATGGACTGGAATATTGTTTAAAATAATCTAGTGTTTGGCTTGAAAGCAAAAAGTCTCTTCAGTAAGTCGTTAAAAAACCCACCATGTTTCCAGGCTACAGAGCGTTCCTTGGCAGGCAAGTCACAGGTTATGGAAGGCTTGTGGTCATGTTCATACTGCAACCTTACAACAATGAATTTGTCACTTTGTCTTAAGGAATCAGTGTTAACAATAAAATGCCAAAACATACCTGCAAAAGTACCGTTTCCCACCACCGCCATGATGCTAATCCACTACAACTATTCTGAAAATTGTGGGCCACGTCCTCCTCTGTTGTTACTTAGCATAGCTCCACTGAAGCATTTTCATTTACACTACCTGAGCAGCTGCCACATATAAATTATGTTAGAAGGCTGTTAAGTTAAAAAACCAAAACCCATAATGCTAAACTCACAAAAGCCAAGCCTTTATCAAGACTAAGGTTGTAACATAGAAGACCTGACCTTAATTTTTTTCTGCCAGGTAGCATTTGCCTGAAAGTTTAATCTACAGGTTGGGGTGGCGTGCAGTCCATTGTATTTTCTATCAAGGATACCTTTAGATATTGCTGATTGACGAATGAGATGTTATGTTTTTGAAGGCAAAAGCTGTATCAAAAGATACCATTAGTGTCAGAGCAGTGATAGACTATTTTAATTAAAGGTATAAAGAGGTACCCGATAACAAGAAAGAAAGTGATTTTAGCACTGCAAGTGCATATAAAGCTATCTAGATGTTTTAGACATATACCTTCATTGGGTGATGTTGGCAACAAAAAATGTTGCCGAGCTAAGTGTTACGTTTTTGATCTGACAACAGTGTATTACTGAGAGAATTGAGAGGCTCAAAGCAATATTTTATTCTCTGCCAGGAACCTGTGCAAAGGAAAACTCACTCGTCTCTTGTGGCATGGTCAATAGAGCACTGCAAAATGGTACAGTGCTCCTCTTCTGTTGGATTGGTCTTACTGGGGAAATAGAGAGTTTGTGTTTCATAGCTGGGAGTATGTCATACAAATAGGATGGCCTCCACTGAGAAGCTTACAGCTCAGCACATTTTGGAAACAAATACTAATTAAAGACCCTAAAGACTAATTATCCCCTATGAATAGTTGTTGCTGGTCCAATTGTTGGAACTCCAACTGAAGTCTATTAAAATGAAGGACTGACTAGTGGTTAGGGTGCTAGCCTGGGACTCTTGAGGCTTTGGGTTCAGTTCCTTGCTCTGTCACAGGTTCCCTGTGTGCCCCTGGATTAGTTATAGGGCTTCTGAATACAGTAAGTTAATGAGTTGCAAACCAGAGTGGGAATCTGCAGTTGGGGACTGTCCCGGGTTAGATACACCTCATCACGGGGGTTGGGCTTGGAGGCAAAAGTTTGGGGGGTTTCGGTTCAAGCGGCAAGGATTCCCTGGGCTGTTCCTTGTCCCCAGGGAAAGGGGGCCTGGTCTCACTGCAGCTACCTCTGTCTTTGAGGCTGGGCGACCTAGAGTGAGTGCAGCTACCCTTAGGTGCAGGGCAGCGGGGGCCCGGCAGCCAGAGGCAGCGCAGCTGCCCTTCGGCAGTACAGCCCACCCCTTCGGGTGTCGACTTCACACTGTGGTGGGTGCAGTGCAGGTTGAGGGACCCAGGTCCGCCCTACTCCACTGACTCCTGACCCAAGGCCCCGAAGAACTGGTAGTCCTGTGTTCAGACTCAATCTCACTACTACAGTCCTGTTCGCTGGGGATGCTTCTTACTCTTATTTCCAGTGGTGGCACTCTCCCATCTTCCATAGTCTCTTCTCTGCTGGCCTCAGGGGTTGGCTGGTACTCTGCAGGGGCCTAAGCACAGCGGCTTCTGCAGTCTAAGGCAGAAACCCATAGTACACATCTACTCTCTTCCCCAGTCAGCCCAGACTGGGCTGAGCTGCTCCCTATTATGCCCTGTCTCCAGTCGGAGCATGCCCAGAAAGGGTGAAGGGTTCTGGTCTCTTTAGCCCACAGAGTGCAGTTAACCTTAGATGGGCAAGTGCAAGGTAGATACACCCCGTCACAGGGCCTTTCAGTGTGCTGTAGCAATGTCCACAGGAGATGTTACTGCATGGCAAGCTGATGTGCTGTAGATTCACACTCTGGCTTGCCACACAGCAATGTGCTGTGTAGACAAGTCCTTAAAGGTCTAAACCTATTTATATGTTGTAGATAGGTGTTATGAAACATATAATAGACGGAAAAAGTGATCCAAAAAATGTAGCTGTTGAAATACTGGTGACAAAAATCCTCACTGATTGTCCTAAAAATAAAAAATAATTGAAATGTGGTTTTATCATGTCAATGGAACTAGCACTAACACAACTGCCATTTGTTCTCCTGTTCATTCACTAATGGCAAGGAGTAGTTGGGTCAGGTTTGGTGACTATTTCTGTGTAACTCTTTGCATTGATCTGAAAAGCTCCACTTTAAAGAGCAATAATATGCCAACACATTTTCCACATCGGGGTGGGAAAGTGCTGCAATATGTCTCCATGCATGGAGAAAGAAGGCAATAATCATGGTATTACATACTGTGATGCATGAACTTTTGGCAAGCTTTGACTTTTAATAGCCACTCTTGCATGGGAGTGGAGTATAGATGACAGAAAGCATAGAGGTCCACAATGAAAAGGAAAGGTCAGTCTCCAGGCCCAAAGCCTATAGTTTTCTAGACATTCAGGAGGTACTTACCCTGTGTAATTCAGAAGCAGGAAGGTCTCCTAAATGGTTGATGTTTCCTGGGTTTGGTTTCTGTCTCTGGTTACTCTACACAGCCCATCACCACCCAGTGTCTTACATAGGCTGACCCTCAGCTGGGTAACTCACCCAAGCAAGAATCACTGGGCATTATCTGTGTCCTGTGACATGGAGATTTAGATACAAGTGACAGCGTATTGATGGCACTGCACCCCAAACCACCTCGTGGCCTGTAATAGCAGCATCACGAACACTAGGACAGAGAAACAACCACCGAGAACAACTCCCTGAAGCCTCTTGGAGAAACACAAAGCCACCCCAAAGCAGCTTCTATCCCTGTCTGGGGCTCCAGGTGCAACATCACCTTACACTCAGTGGTATCAAAGGAAGCCTTAGATTTCAAAGAATTTGTGTACACCTCCCCTCATCCAGGCTCACTCACTACCAGAGGGTATTATAGGCCAATGACCATACACATGCCTACAACCAAATTTAAGAAGCTCAAAGAACCGCAAGAATCTCAGACAGTGGAATGGCAGCTTTGGCACGATCACCTGATTTATCTCCCTTTTCCTTCCTCCCTTTCCGCCCCCAAAATAAAGAAAGACAATGGTTTAAGGACAAAAGGTTACCGTCATCAATAAATCTAAGCTAGATCATAGCTTAGGGAGAGTGATTTATTTTTCCTGAAGCCAGTGGACTCATTGTGGATGGATTCCAATGCCATCCAATGCGCATTCTGCCTGCATGAATTATCTTGACCTACAGAGGTTGGATTGTAATTCTATCACGACCATAAGCAGAATTTGGCTTCTCCTGCTAACTAAAACACCACAAAGATACAATTACTCTCTTGGGAAGGAGGATTGATAAAGGGATCATCTGTTTAGAATGAATGAATGAAATTCTATTGTATGGGAAATATGGCTGGATAAGTAATGCAAGTCTGTTACTGGCACCAAATAAAATAGGGGTAAGTGAAGGAATATTTTGTAGGGCTATCAAGGGAATAGATGCAGACTCTCCCTGATGGACAGTTCTTTGATAGAAGCAGATATGTGTGCAGAGTTCTGAGGCTGCAGAATAGCTCAGGGCATTGCTTGTGTTTTATTTTTAATTAAATTTCAAGGGAGAAGTCAACATTTTTTTTAAGGCAACTTTCAGTAAAATGCAGTTTAGCATGCAGGAGGTTTGGACAATGGTAAAAGTAATTATTTCTGGAGAGGGAGTTGTGTGCAAATGTGCCGCTATCCGCTTTGTATTTGGGGGCCATGTTTGCGATAGGATGTGGATACAAATTTTGTATCCATGCAGGGCTCTGGCTATGGTTTGGGTCAGGTTTAGATAATAAGGCAGAAAATATCATATTGCCTCTATATAAATCCATGGTACACCCACATCTTGAATACTGCATGCAGATGTGTTTGCCCCATCTCAAAAAAGATATATTGGAATTGGAAAAGGTTCAGAAAAGGGCAACAAAAATGATTAAGGGTATGGAATGGCTTCCATATGAGGAGAGATTAATAAGACTGAGACTTTTCAGCTTGGAAAAGATACAACTAAGGGAGGATATGATAGAGGTCTATAAAATCATGACTGGTGTGGAGAAAGTAAATAAGGAAGTATTATTTACTCCTTCTCATAATACAAGAACTAGTGGACACCAAATGAAATTAATAGGCAACAGTTTTAAAACAAACAAAAGGAAGTATTTTTTCACACAATGCACAGTCAACCCGTGGAACTCCTTGCCAGAGGACATTGTGAAGGCCAAGACTATAGCAGTTTTAGTATAAAAGAACTAGATAAGTTCATGGAGGACAGTTTCATCAATGGCTATTAGCCAGGATGGGCAGGGATGGTGTCCCTAGCTTCTGAATGGGGATGGGTGACAGGAGATGGATCACTTGATGATTACCTGTTCTGTTCATTTCCTCTGGGGTACCTGGCATTGGCCAATCTTGAAAGACAGGATACTGGGCTAGATGGACCTTTGGTCTGACCCAGTATGGCTGCTCTTATGTTCTTATAGTAGCCTGACTGCTTCCATGTTATCTTTGTGAAAAGCCAGAGCTGCAGAATGCTGTCTGTTTTAAAAAACCTCTGAAAACAGCTTTTTTGGCTTGTGTAACTGCCTTCACTAGGGCTTTTGCCAATATAAAAAACATCACCCCAAAACCGGATACTCATACACCTAACCAACATTATTATACTGGCAGAAGTTTTAAGTATACACCTGGCTGAATATTCTAAGGGATGGATTTGTGTGTGTGTCCTGACCAAGTTTTAAAGAGGGATGATGCTAAAGCCCCAGTACTAAAGCTCACAAACAGGATCCCCCTGTCTCCCTGTTAAGTTTTCAGACTCTTTTTTGTGGGATATGGGGAAGCATCACTTGCAACTACAGAGGCAGGATCCATGTGCCAATTCAGGTGCAGAGCTAGACTGTGCATTTGGGCACAGTCTTGAGAAAGGGCTGGTACATAAACTGCACCACTTCAATAGTAGCTCCAGAAGGAATTACTCTTCTTGCTCCGTGAGGAGAGTGGAAGTAACCAGCACCAAAGACAACAGCCTTCCATATTGGCTCAACCGTGCTGGCCAGCAAATAGTGTGCTTGTGTGGATGGAGCAAAAGACGTTGCCTGCTCCTCTCCCTCACCCCAACCACCACAGCTCTGCAAATTCTCAGCTAGCAGATAGTCCTTAGGGACCAAATCCAGGAGCAGTAACTTAGAGCACCCCTAGACTCATACTGTGGCTAGGGCTAGAGAAGCTGAGGCTTGAGAGTAAGGGAGTCATAACCATCCCTATACATCATCTTCACTCCTATCCTGTGCCAATATGGATTTCAATGTAGGTTCAGACCCATAGATTGCAGTGGTCCCTGGGGATGTGTACAATAAATGTACACATCTTAAAGCATCTTGGGTATGTTATTTTTAAAGTGAGTTTTTTATTTTGCATCTTGGTAGGGGGTTAGACTACATGACCTTTGTGTTCCCTTCTAACCCTATCATTCTATGATTTTGACACCTCTATAGTTTTCCATGGATCAAAGGGTTCACACCTCCTCTATCCTATATTTTGGGCCACCATATCACTTTTCCTCACTAGTAATGCTGAAAAAAAAAGTTTTTAGTGGAAATGGTTAAAGTCAACTGTGTCTAGGTCACAGGAGTCTATGCCAAAACCAGCATCCTCTTTCACAATCTGAACACATCATTGGTTCAAAACGATGGAGTTCTTTGGAGAGCAGATGAACTCAAACCTCCATGCGTGAAAGAGATTCTACTCCACCAGTCCAGCACGACTTATTACTTAGGCAGTACATTTGGTTTCATTTCCTCATAACACAAGCAGCTATTAAAGACTTTTTTATTCTGAGCAGCTACCCTGCTGGAGCTTTATAAAAGGGCTTTAAAAAAAAAGTTGCAGTATGTCAGAAGCTTTGGAGTTATTGGCTTGCAATTTCAAACCGCAAATTCAATCTTTGCAAAGGTGCAGAGTTTCTTAGAACTGAGCACCGTTGTTTAGTTTCACTTAAAGGTAATAAAAGTCAAATATTTACTATGATGTGCTCTGGGATACAGAGTAAAATGAGGCTCCCAGTTAATACATTTTTAAAAGCTAGTATTAGCTTTAGATTTGTAAATCCTTTCAAGCAGTGACATCCTTACCACCTGTCAATTGGTTTCCTTTTGACCATTTAAACTGTAAATAGTAAGGGAAGGGACATTCACATTAATTGCTAATCTGATACTCAGATTATAAACTGTTCAGGACAAGGACCATATATTCCATTAATTTAATGGGACTGCTCAAATGTACAATCCATCAGTCTGTGTCATGTCCACCTCTATGCCCGATAGAGAGGACCTGAGGCTGTTAAAGTTCTCAGCTAGTAAATCTGGCTTGGTAGCTCAATCTAGCTTTTAGGTCTGGAGGTCCCTGATTCAATCCACAGTTGTGTTCATCAAGATGGCAGCCACCATATTTGTAGGGGACTACTATTGTACAGCACCCTGTACAAAGCACCCCTACATCCTGATTGATACTATGGGTAGACATGGTAAACAATAAACATGTCAAGTCACTTTTTTTGATACACAAGAGACTTTGACCAATACTCTTAGCAGGGTAGAAAGGTTTTAGCCTTCAAGAGTTTCTAAACCATTTATATCCTCAGTACAATACTCAGCTCTATTATTGATAGTGGGCTGAATTTTGGTGAGACGTGTTTAGCAAGGTACTGAATGTTTTAAACTCCCGTCAAATATAAATCATTGCAGTCTGCCCTAGAATAACTATGTGATGGGGATGGGGTGGGGAGAGTTATAGAACAAAGTTGTACCATGCATAAGGAGAGCTGAGACAAAGTACAGAAGTACAATTATCAAAATGTACAGGGACCAATAAACTTACAAGAACGACATGATTTATAATCTTAGCCAGGATGCATTAAACACTCAAGTGTTCTAGATGTCATTGTCTCCCACACATCCTGGTCACATTCAGACAGAAGCAGAATTCAGAACAGGATCCACCGCATGTAACAAGATAGTGCCTAAACTTGCTTATTTTCAAGATAATTTTTACTCCAGAACAGAACTAAGAAGTGAGTCCCCTTCCCTGTGTTGACATGACTCCTTCTCATTCTTTTGGTACCGTATTGTAAGCTTTGAAAACACCAGAAAGGGGAATTAGTTGGGAATCCTTTAAGGAAAGAAGCAAAATGCCAAACTTAATTGATCTTTGAATTCTTTATTGGTGTCAGATCAATACACTATATACAACATATGCACAGGACCCGCTTCTCCTCTCAGGGCTTGTCTAGATGAAGAGTTAATGTGTAGAATGCTGGGGTGTAAATCTCAAAACAGGAGTAGATCAAATTTCATGAGGGAACATTTAACATACAGGAACAGGGTCCACATAGCCAATTAGTTCATAGCATGCAGGGGCTCTGTAGATTTACACCTAAATTTACATGCACAAACCTCTATCCTGACAAGCCTTCATTTATCAATAAGAATCAATAGTAATTGAGTGAAGACAGCGGAAATGCAAGCATAAAACTGGAGTGAACAGAGAATTTGGCCTATACAGTCCAAAAGCAAAGATACATTACATGAAGATAGTTAATATAAGAGTTCAGTATAATTTGATTATAGCCCAGTCACCAGGTGATTCCTTTTTCCTGCTGTCCATTATTCTATATACAAGTAAGTATGCCTCCTTTCACCAGAGATGGCCCATGCCTGCCAAGAGTAGGGGGGACAGGTAGAGTAAGGGCAGCCGGCTTCAGCAGTGGTACTGAGCATGCTCCGTCCATGTGAGCATGCTCAGTGTAAGCCAAGCAGCAAATCTGACCCCACATGCCCCTCCACACGTCGTCTCTGCCTTCCACCACCTACATAATGCCAAAGCAGTAGATACAGAAATAGACTACATAAACCCAGTGCCCAGTAAAGACACTGGCATGCATCTTTATGGAATATTATAGAGTCTTGCTAAGTTTCAGGTTCTACGGCAACTTTACAGTCCTGCCTGGTTTCTCGAAGGCCCTCTCTAGACCAACAGTACAATATAGTCTTCAAAAAACTATTACTAATATAAAAGTAATTTAAAAAGACACTGAGTGCTTGAAGATCCTAAAATGCTCCAGGTATCAGTGGGTTCCCAGTTTAATTTTTAGACCATTTAGCCCCGAAATTAGAAATCTCATGCATTTGAATCTAATTAGCTTTCAACAGCTTTTTACACAGGCTATGATAATCTAACTGGGAAAACCTGGCTCAGGTCCCTATATTGCAGCAGTTTTAGGCTAATTTTCCTAATTAATGTAGATTCAAAAATTATATCAAAGCAGTTGAAAGAGTGCCTTCCATGCATATATAAAAATCACAGCCGAAACATATTAAAAACTGATTTGGTACTAATAATGCGAGAATCTTCTACAATATCAGCTGTCTGGCTAACAAGTAATACATTCCTGTGGTGAGGCTTCCCAAGAAGGGATTTAATGATTGCGGAAAGAGATTTTTCATACCTCCTCAAATTAGTTTGGATTTAGTGCCAGTCATGAATTGAGCATCCCTATTATACAAGAATGCATCAAGAAGAATTCTAGTTGTATGGTATCCACATTGAGTCATTGTCTTCACACAATGGAAGCAGAGAAGACTGCACCTTTGTTTTAGATTGAACTCTTGTCCAGCATTATGGGTTTCCAGTGCAGACATGTTAAATTAAGGGCTCATTTAATCTCACATACAAAGTCAATATTAACACTCCCCCTGACTTAGATAGGAGAAGGATCAGGTCCTTTTTTTACCCTTTACAGTGATAAGCTGTTTCTATTCCTTTCAAACTCAAAAGCTTGTCTTGATTTTTACTAAGTATTAACTTTAAATTTTAGAAATCACTTGAAACAAATTAGAAGTTTTAATAAATGTTACTCTACCTGTTTAAAAAGTATCCCTTGAAATTAAGGACTTGGCTACACTTGCACGTCAGAGCGCATTAAAGCAGCCCCAGGCGCCCTAACTCCCGACCCATCCACACTGGCAAGACACTTATAGTGCCTGGACTCTGCAGCTGGAGTGCTCCTGGTAATCCACCTCCACGAGAAGCATAACGCTTGTTGCGCCTTGGCTGAAAAGCCCCAGTGTCAGTGTGAATGAGGTGTTGCATTACTGTGCTTTGATTGGCCTCTGGAAACGTCCCATAATCCTCTTAAGTCGAGTGGCCACTCTTGTCATTGTTTTGGAATCGGCTGCAGGAATGCGGATATCCTCTTTCAAAGCTCCATTTCTGACAGCCAGCTGCTTATCTGCTCCGGGACAAAGCAAGCCATTAGTGTGGAATGTTGTTTGCTGTGAGTGTGCGAGAGAGAAGCGGGAGGGAGAGGGGGTCTGAACTTACAAGACAGCATGTTGATGCACTCTCAGCACCCCAAAAAACCCACTCTCTCCCCCCACAGTCACACAACACACTCCCTGTCACACTCCACTCCACTTCCCACATTTGAAAAGCACGTTGCAGCCACTTGAATGCTGGGATAGCTACCACAATGCACTGCTCTCTGTGGCGTTGCAAGAACTGCTAATGTGGCCACGCCAGTGTGCTTCGAGCTGAGAGTGTAAACACTCGACAGCGTTTTCCCTGCTGCGGTCTCCGAAGGCTGGTTTAACTCTCAGTGCTCTACATCTGCAAGTAGATCTGTAGCCATGCCCTAAGTCAACCTGCAATCAAACATTTGAAAGCCCCTTTGAGGTCAAATCGGAGTCTTATCTAAGCCTCCATTTTTGTGGATGCAAGTAGTTGCAAGGTCAAAGAATGAGCAATGTAGTTATACTGACAAGTCTCTAGTGTAGACAAACCCTTAGCCTGGAAAGGGTCTTAAAAGTGATGAGTGGTTTGTTTTAGAAACAATGGAGAAGAGGAAGCCAGCATCAAACAGAGTTCTGATTGCTATATAATGTCTGCTAGATACTGCTGACAGGAGAACCAAGGTTTCTCTCTCCCTTGATATGCACATAAAAGAATTCTATCCAAAGCAGGACCATTTTAGTAGCAGGATCAAAGAAAGACCCAGTAGAAAAGTAAAGATGTTAAAAGTTTTATAGTGTTAGTGAACCATCACTCAAGGAGGGTTCCTGATGACTGTGAGTTTTGAGAAAGATCAGAGAATGGGTGAGGAAGGAAGGAAGGAAACAAAGAAGTCTTCACAGCCATCAATTGTCAGAGTTCTTATCCAAGTCTCATCATTCATGTCTCCTGTATAGCCAAGGGGAATTTGATAGGAGACAATTACAAATGTCTGTTATTGATTGCTGTTGTTCTTCTTGTTATAAATATACCCATAGCCTAAGTCAGGTATTTTATCATTTCAAGGATTCTATTGAAGGAATGACAGGAGTTTGGGACTCTTAGTTATAAACTCTGTAGGAGTAAGTATTTGTTTATGGAATATCCTACCGTTTTATTTGGCTAGTTACTGCTTTTTAGAAGTCCTGTACCAAAATATTCTACCTGCATCATGATGAGTCCTTAGCCCCGGTCATTTGCTGAGTATAAGACAGGGCATGGTGAACGATAAGGTCTTCAGTTCTGTAACCTCTCCCAGGGCGTTCCCCAAACATAATACACTAGGGCAGTTTGGGAAGTTACTCTACCCTTTCAGCAATGGTTCTGTATGCCTACTGGTCACATCACCACCTATTTATTTATTTATTGCCTCTAAAGGTCCAACACCTCTCCTTCAAATTGGAAAAAAAAAAAAATCAGACCCTGATGGGAAACACAGAACGGCTTCAACATTCATAAGCACTTGATGTTTGTGCTAATAACTTGACATTTCTGTGCCCTTCATTTAATTGATGACCTTAACACATGAGTGGAGAAAGAAACAGTGTGGGAGAAGCAGAGCGTTCTTCCTCGAGGTTTCTTTGTCAAATCACAGCTTTACAAGCACGGATGTTCCCTTGCTGGCATTGTGCATTCTTATGATGTATCAGGGAGAAGTGACCACTCACAAAGTGAGAGAAACAGTAGCTTAAGCATAATTTATGCCAAGCGCAGATTACTGCATTGCAGTACCTACACTGAAGCCTTAGGAAAACCAGCTTTTTTTTTTCCTTCTTTTTATGAATTAGGCTTTATGTCAGTGTTTGAGGATTTTAACAGTGTGCTATGCCATAGATAAGTACTGCTAAGATATTATTGAGAATCCCACACTGATTCTCCAAAGGATTTCTAGGGGCAATGTAAGGGAGAGTAAAGCTATTTTCAAAGTATTCCCAGGGGAGAGCTACAAAGTTGTACCTGCAATATTGCAATAATGAAAATATATTAGCTTTTTGTGAAGCATTTCTAAATATACATATTTATTCTAGGGTTTTTTTTTAATAGCTTGGGGGGTGGGGGCAGGAGAAATAAGCAAATGCTCACTTCCAAAGCATTGCATAGCTAACGGTGTCATTCTATGTGCTCCAAGGGCCTGATCCAAAAGTCGAGTCAAGGGAAAGACTCCATTGGATCTGTTCCTAGAGGATAATGCTAAGATTCCAGGAGGATTTGTAAATTAATCTAAGACCTATCCATGTCCTCTTAGACTTATTCCAGAAAAAATATTGGTAGGATTAATAAAAATCAATAACCCAACGACTGAAAAGATTTTGCTAGGCTATTAAACACAATAGTTTTTGAACATCAGTCAGCTACAGTAAGAGTGTCATTGCTTATGTTTACTGCAAATATACAGTAAAGAGATTAAAGTCTCCATTCTGCAATAATGTGGTATTCCTATATATATATTCCCTAGATGTCACATAATTTCAGTGGAAGTAGAGAAGTGCTTCCATGATGATGACATGAAGCTTGTAATGCAATTCCTATAATTTAAGGAACATTTCTACCTTGCCATATGCAGAACACAATAAGAAATTCGTTTAGATTTTAAAAGAGTGGAGACCATATAAGAAAAGGCAGAGTGTCTGAAGGCAGTCTCATCAAGACAGATTGCAGAAGTTCGTTTTTCAGAAGTTAAGAGATGTGGGACAGCAAGATGAACATATCAAGGAACCAGATTCCATTTCCCTTAGTCATGTGTCTTCAAGGGCATTCCCACTGAATTCAGTGGGTTCAGTCATGCTGGATATGTTCATTGCTAGAAGGATATCAGAATCAGGCCTGATATTTGTGTGTTGAGACGAGCTATTTTGTCTGAAGCTTAGATTCTGCAACAAGGAAGCTATGCAACAAAATTCCCTGTTGATAATGATATCAACTCCCCCACTCGCCCCATGTTTCTCAGACCTGCTGGTTAGTTGCTTTCAAAACCTCTGATCTGCTACTAACTTCAGCTACAGACTACCTGTGAAGTGTCAGTCAGGATGACTAAAAAGAGAGACAAACTATCACTAAAAGTAATGGAAAGCTAAGACAAAGATCAAGAGAGCTCATAATCTTTAACCAGGCGCCCACATATAACTTCTGATGGAGATTCAGCAGACAATGCATGTTTGCAGTGTATTGCCTCTCTTTCAGTGAACGGACACTTGAATGAGAAGAGTTTATAGAAAGGAAGAGATGTTATTGTGATAGCAGCTAAAGCTAGATGGTGTGTTGGTTTCATTTCACATTTGGGATGCTCAGGTTTCTTTGGTGTGTTGTCAGAACCAAGCAACTGGGTTGGCTTATAATGAAAACACAATAAAAAAGGGGCTCCAGACGAGTTGGGGTAAAACAATAGGATGTATGTCATTCCAACTGTGGAGCAGGTACCATAATATATATCACCCACACAGATTATAGAAAGCCTTCATTCAAACTAGTGCTGTGTTTTACCTTCCAGCAGAGGCAACTGGTAACTGCTGATGGCGGGGGAAGAGGAAGTGCAGTTTAAAGGTTCTGGTGGTTTGCAGCAGGGTTCAGGTCAGGTACTCAAGAGACAGATTTCAACTTCATAGCTCAGGTTTATTTTTATGATGGGCCAGTTCAGAACTCCAAATCCCAACACTTTTGCGAAGTGGCTTGGGTTTGGATCTGAAGTTTAGGAACTTTAATTTGGATCGAAGCTTCACAACTAACCCACTTTTGCTATTAATATTACAAAGTTTAATAGTGTGGCTTTCCAGTTCTTAATTATTTATCATAACATATTAATATAAACACACTAAAGCCCAATGCAGCAAACCATTAAGCATTTGTTCAATTATAAGCATGTGAGTAGTCCCATTGAAATAAATGGAACTGTTTAAGTGCTTGGACTTAAGCATGTTTAAATACTCTGCTGGATTAGGGCCTTTAGAAAAAATGAAAAAAACACTATTGTCACAGTTTCAGGGGAACTGCACTTGTATTTCCCCCCGCCTCCATATTTTCCCCAACCCCTGCTGCCTCCACTTGCCCCACACCTGTCACCCCTGGCCCCCACTGCCTCCCCTGGGCTCCACAGTCGTCCCCTTCACAGTAGTCCCAGGCCCCACCCCATTGCCCTCAGCTTCCATCTGCAGCCTCTCACACACCCTAGGCAGGCTCCACTGTTGAGCTGTGGTAACTGCGGCTGCTGCTAGTCCGGTCTCATTTCCCTGCTCTAAGCACCACCTACCAGCGCTCAGTGGGAGCGCTTGGTGCCATTGACTTTCGCAGGCACATCCCCTTCAGCGGTGCTTGGGGGGGGGGGAAAGAGGGTGCACCTCTCCACATCTTGCCTATGCCTTCCAGCTGTCTTTATGCCTCTTTCCAGAGCTAGCCTCCCACCTCTGATGTTCCAGTTTATTATGTCTCAGATGACTGCCCGTGTACCAGTCTGGCAAACCTTATCCCCAACTGAGCTTGGGTAACCTAGTCCTTCATAAACTAAGAGCACCCCATCCCTAGTGGCCAGGTATACAGGTTGTCCCAAGTGAGTGCCAACAAGAGCATTACATCACAGCACATCAGTGTGTGTTCTGTCCATGCCACATATCTAGAAGTATTAATTTGGAAGCGAGTTTTAGAGACAGTGCTCGGTACTACTTTTTGTACTTCTGTGCCTGGGGAATCAGGCTGCCTATGTTACCATTAATGCAACACTACAGTGCTCTGAGGGAGAGGAAAGTTATAAGAAATACCTCTCAGACACATTACCTAAGATAGCTTTCCTAAATATATTAGTGTTTAGAATGAAAGGTCTGACCCAAGGACCTACCAGAGCATGGAGCAAGTACCATATCCTATTGTAAATCCTTTCCAGTAATAATAAATAATCCCTCCCTGTTATCTAGCGCTTTTCATCTGTAAATCTCAAAGCACCTTACAGAGGAAGTCAGAATCCCCCCCATTTCAGAGAGAGGGAGACTGAGGCACAGCGCTGAAGTGCTTTGCCGAAGGTCATATAACAGGCTGGTAGCACAGCTGCAACCAGAACACAGGTTTCCTGAGTCCCTGTCCATTGCTCTATGGACTAGGCATAGCTTTGTAGTTTATCACATGGATATCACCAAATATTTAGTGTGTTGCATGCATAATACATTAAAAATCCCCATACCTATGTTTATGTAATGCACATGTTCTACATTGAGTGGTGACATCCATGATCTGTTGCATTTATACAGCAAAATGACCAATTGCATGATCACACACTTGCTGGTCAAAGAAATCTGATTGCTCAAGGCAAGATTTTGTGCTCCGGGTCTAACCATCTCTACTAAGCTGACTTCAAATCCCTTTGCTATTGACTTGTGTTTCCCTTGCCATCTGCCGGCTGCCTACCCTCCATGTCTTGATAGCTCTATCGCTGTCCCCAATCTTCTTTAATAATCAGAATGTTGCCTCTCTCCCACCCTTTGTTGCCAAGGTTTTGTGTTCCTGATAAGCGGAAGCAAGCATAGCCTGTTTTTGTGACACAGAAACAGTGCAGGGTTCTCTCTGTCAATTGAAGATGTTTCAGAGGATGTACTGTACTAGCAGTTAGAGCCAATCTGGGAGACCTGTGGAGATCAGCAAGTGGCTAAATTCACTCTCTGAGCCTCCCATCATCACCAGGGGCCATTATGCACATACCGTGCCCCTGGTAGCTCCCCCATTAAGCACATCACACAGTCTCTGTGTGATGGGATGTACAAACCTTACACTGGGCAACAAGGGGTTGCTGCAGGAATTAAAAGGCAGGAAATGAGCTCATTTGGGTGGCAGAGCTGGAGGCCAGCAAGCCTGCAGCCCACAGTGAAGCCGGAAGGCTCTGACACAGCTGCCCAAAGGGGCCCTCCCTCAGGGAAGGGAGGACCCACCCCAGAAACAACCAGAGAGGGAAGTATCCTGTGGAACTTGGTAACTCCCTCTTACTTAGTTTGGTTTGGATTTCTCCACTAGGGGAAGGTCTTGGACTAAGCTGACCCCGGGGGCTGGGGGGAAGAGAGGAAGAGGCCCAGGGAGGACAGGCTGTAGGGTTGCCAACTGTCTAATCACACAAACCCTGAGGCCCTGCCCTGCTCACTCCATCCCACTCCCTCTGTTGCTTGCTCTCCCCCACCCTCACTCACTTTCACTGGGCTGGGGCAGGGAGTTGTTTTGTGGGAGGGGGTGTAGGCTCTGTGAGGGTGTTCAGGGCTGGGACAGAGGATGGGTGAGGGTTCTGGGAGGGAGTTTGGATACGGGGGGGGCTCTGGGCTGGGGTAGAGAGTTGGTGTGTGGGAAAGTGCTTAGGGCTGGGGCAGGGGTGTTTGGATGTGGGTGGGAACTCAGGATTGGGGTAGGGGAATTTGCGGTGCTGAGTGTGGGAGGGGGCTCCGGCCGGGTGGCACTTACCTTGGGCAACTCCTGGTTGGCAGCACAGTGGGGTTAAGTCAGGCTCTCTGCCTATCCTGGCCTCACGCTGCTCCCAGAAGAGGCCAGCACATCCCTGAGGCCCCTGGGGGGGAGGCAGGGGGTTCCATGTGCTGTCCCTGCCTGCAGGCACTGCCCCTGCTATTGGCCACAGTTCACAGCCAATGGGAGCTGCAGAGTCGGTGCTCGGGGTGGGAGTAGCATGCAGAGACCCCTTCTCCCCTCAAGGGGCTGCAGGGTCAGGGATGTGCTGGCCACTTCTGGAAGCAGCACAGAGACAGGGCAGGCAGGAAGCCTGCCTTAGCCCCGCTGGACTTTTAGCAACCTAAAATGTCTCAGTTTGGCTCTGTCTCCTGGAGGCTACTGAAGCCATATTTCAGGAGACTCTTGGTGAAACTGGGAAGGTTGGCAACTTTAAGGACAGCCTAAAGCAGCCTTGGTTGCCAGACTACTGATAGCTCCAAGGGCCCTGGGGTGGAACCTGGTGGAGTGGGAGGACCTGGGCTCCCCTCCCCACAACCCCCTTGGCAGGCAGGGGTTGTAGCTGTGACTACTAGGCCATGCTATCCAACCAGACCCCAGGTGAGGCCTATTATGCTCTGTAATGGCTCACAAACACCACTACTCAGGGTATCAGAGTCCTTAATCACAAAATTATCCAAACAGTCCTCAGAGTCCACCAACGTAAGTTCTGTAACAATAATGAAACAGTTCATACTTGCCTCCACTTCTTCAGCCACACCCAGAGGTCTTCCTCTGTCACTCTGCTCCACCCAACAGTGCCAGCCCTTGATGGCTAGAGTTTAACTCTAGCTTGTTTCTCCTTCAGTATCAGCCTAGTTATGAGGGAGAAGGCAGAGGGAGTCTATATTCTGCCCTCTTCCAGACAGTTCCTCTCCATTGGCTGGAAGAGAGGGAAGACCTGCCTCCCCACCTTGTACTACAGGGCTCCTGACCCCTAGGCCCTTAAAGCAATAGTGTCCTGGGGTTTTCCCACAATCCAAATCCTAATCCCCTGTGACTGCATCCTCTCTTCCACTTTCTGGGCCTTTGTTCACTCCAACACCTGGAACGATCTTCTGGCTCCCTTTATTCTTCAAGGTCCGGTACACCCCATCACAGTGACCATTGCAACAGATACATGAGGAAAAAATGATCTGTTTCTGACATGGAATGTAACCTGCTGGTCAGTGTGAACTAAGCATCCCCTTCTGACAGTTCTAGAGAGGATGCAAGTCTGTTACAAGCACATGAGTACTTGTGGCACCTTACAGACTAACATTTATTTTGAGCATAAGCTTTCGTGGGCTACAGCCCACTTCATCAGATGCATAGAATGGAACACACAGAAGATATTTATACATACAGAGAACATGAAAGGGTCGGAGTAGCCATACCAACTGTAAGAGGCCAATCATTGAGATGAGCTATCATCAGCAGGAGAAAAAAAAAAAAACCTTTTGAAGTGATAATCGAGATGACCCATAGAAGGTGTGAGGATACTTAACATGGGAAAATAGATTCAATTAGTGTAAGGACCCAACCATTCCCAGTCTCTGTTTAAACCTAAGTTAATTGTATCTAATTTGCATATTAATTCAGGTTCAGCAGACTCTCTTTGGAGTCTGTTTTTGAAGTTTTTTTGTTGCAAAATTGCCACCTTCAAGTCTGTCACTGAGTGGTTAGAGAGGTTGAAGTGTTCTCCCACTGGTTTTTGAATGTTATGATTCCTGATGTCAGATTTGTGTCCATTTATTCTTTTGCATAGAGATTATCCGGTTTGGCCAATGTATATGGCAGAGGGACATTGCTGGCACATGATGGCATACATCTCGTTGGTAGATGTGCAGGTGAACAAGCCCCTGATGGTGTGGCTGATGTGATTAGGTCCTATGATGGTGTCCCCTGAATAGATATGTGGACAGAGTTGGCATCGGACTTTGTTGCAAGGATAAGTTCCTGGGGTATGGTGTGCGGTTGCTGGTGAGTATTTGCTTCAGGTTGGGAGTGGCTTCTGTAAGTGAGGACTGGCCTGCCTCCCAAGATCTGTGAGAGTAAAGGATCATCTTTCAGGATAGGTTGTAGATCTTTGATGATGCGCTGGCAAGTCTGTTACAGCCCTTCTTAAAGAGCATGACATTAAGTTCAAGGAGTAGAGGTGTGCAGGTCACCAGTTTAGTCCCTATTATTAGCCAGGACGGCAGCCATCACAGGAACGGTCCCTCTAGAGTTCTCCTGAAAAATAAGGATGTTCAAATCAGCTCAGATAAAATAACTCATCAAAACAGTATCTTCAATTTCTGGTCATCTCTGTATTCCCTGGTTCTGGCCAGAGACTGGATGCTGAAATGCTCAACCAGCCTAGGTTTGCATCCTCAGGCAGTTCAGACAGTACATGCCGGGTATGAATAAGCACATCATCTGATGTTTGCTCATTACTACTTGGAAGATCGTCTTTTCAATTCTATTTGTGGCAACTGTGGCCATGAGGGCACAGAAGTGGCTAGGAGCCATCTACAGCCTTGCTTCAGAAAAGCTACCCAATCCCACAAAGGACCCTGGTATAGAAGGCAAGACCCAGATAGTGTGACTCAGCAAGGAGGAGAGAACAAGAATTGACAATAATATGCTTTAAAACACCAGAGGAAGGCATGGGGCAGGGGTTAGGTAGCCAGTGATTGCAGGCGGGTGATGGGAGGAAGCAGCAGACAGAGGAGTGACGTGCATGTAATAAAACAAAGCGACTTGGTTGTTCATAAAGGAAACTGCTGCCTCTTAGATTTAAAAAGTAACCTCCTGTGGGCAATACAGACCTCAGCTTGCAGCTTCTGTCATCAATAAGCCTCTGATAGTTATTTCAACATAAAGGAATTTGTTTTCTAATGGAAAGGGAATGTTTTCTCGTGCTACACAAGACCAGTAGTCATGAGACCAAGGCGTGTGTGCTTTTTGTTTGTTTGTTTGACTAACTCCAACTGGGCTCCATTTAGCCTCCATTTATTTGTAAACTATGGATAATAATTTGTAAAGCCCTTTGAACTCTCTGGTGAGGGGTCTGAGCAGACCCACATTGTGGCATATGCACTGAGAAATGAGGCAGGAACATCTTTACCTTGCATAGGTGTTCAGAGACCATTCCTAATAGCAGTCCCTGTGCTCTGAGTAGTTCAGGGCCAACTCATTGTCCTCACCTGGGAGCAGCACTCCTAGAGTCAGGGACCAAACCTCCTCTCCACACCATACCACAGAGTGTAAGATAAAGAGAAGACTGTACTCCCTTTTAGGAAATAGCATGAGCACAGGTAGTGTCTGAAGGCTGTGGACCTTAAACCTTGATCTGTTATGCAAGTGACAAGGTGTTGTATGAAGTATTCCCTTCGATGACCGAGTGCTCACAGATTTGTGACTGACAGTTACCAGATTTATGTTAAGACTCCTTCCTTAACTTACGTCCTTGCAAGCTGATTGGCATTGTTGGCTGTTCCCTCCGCATGAGAATCAGGTTCATGATACATATAGGAATGGTTTCAGCAGTTGGTAACTTGCGCTTTCAAACACTTATAAAGCTTTAGAAGA
The DNA here is from genome assembly GCF_027887155.1 of Malaclemys terrapin pileata. Classification (NCBI taxonomy): domain Eukaryota; kingdom Metazoa; phylum Chordata; order Testudines; family Emydidae; genus Malaclemys; species Malaclemys terrapin. Next base: position 8,391,860 of record NC_071513.1, on the reverse strand, counting down.
AATTGTTCTTTCAAGGTAATACACTGCAGACGAATCCTATCCAGGGAATAATGCACATCACATAACTGTTTTAATAACTGCATATTTTATCCCAAACAATGGCATACAGAAGAAGAGTAATCGAAAATAGCAAAAAGCATAGACGAAAAGACCTGAGTTTGTAAACAGATGGCCGTATTGTTTGGATGCCAGTGAAAAAGGGCATTGTGTGCACTCAGCACAGCAATAACCTTGGGATAAAATGTAATAGAAAGCACTGAAATAGATATTTCAGTCTCAAGAAAGAAGCTTATTGGGGGCTGGATCTCCAGCAAGGAGAATAACCTCCCAGTTATTTCAGTCATTTTCATTGATATGCAAATATAAAAAGCCAATCCATTGGTTGCTGTACTTGAGCCTGCTCTCAAGAACAATAAACAGTCCTGCCTCCCAGCCACCCACACATCCCATGACAGTGGCCTGCTCTTGTAATGTAGGTCAGTGGTTCTCAGCCGGGGTACACCTAGGTCTTCCGGGAGTACATGAACTCATCTAGATCAACATTTCTCAACCTGAGGGTTGCGGGAAGGGTTATGGGGGGTTGCAAGTGCAGGGCTGGCATTAGGAGGCAAATTGCCCAGGACCCCACACCACAGGGAGCCCAGCAAAGCTAAGTTACATGCTTCAGCCCCAGGCAGTGGGGCTCGGGTTTCAGACAAGGCTCATAAGTAGGGGGAGCGGGGAGGAAGGCTCACGCATCACACTGAAATGTAAATCCAATATTTATATTCCAATTGATTGCTGTTATAATTATATGGTAAAAATGAGAAAGTCAGCAATTTTTCAGTAATGCGCTGAGACACTTGTATTTTTATATCTGATTTTGTTGTAAGCAAGTGGTTTTTAAGTGAGGTGAAACTTGGAGTATGCAAGACAAATCAGACTCCTGAAAGGGGTACAGTCGTCTGGAAAGGTTGAGAATCATGGACGTAGGGCACACAGCTGATGGGGCGAGCCCCTGCCGTGGGTCTTCACTGAGATTTCCAGAGAACAGTGGAGTGTTCAGAGCAGCTCAACAGTATGTATTGGCGCTACAGCATAGATAAGAAAAGCTCGTTAAAGAATCAAAGTGTTTAATAGGTCCCTTTAAACTCCAGAGTGTAGGGAACTTCCATTTGAAACAGATTGTGCCTCAGGCACTGGCCCTTGTAGGGGATTGTGTGGATCCACAATCCCACTCGGAGCCCCCTGGCATTTTGTGGGGGAGGGGCAGGGCAGAAGGAATGGGTAGGGTGCAGCATGCTCCCAATGTGTCTGCTGAAGGGTGAGGAGAAAGCAACAGGGCCCAGACTTCTCTTTCCTGTCACGTGGCAATCAGGAGAGCACACGGACTGTATCAGGGTGGTTTACCATGCTTCAACATCAAGCGCAGCCGGGCCTCAGTTTCTCGTCTCCTCAGGTAGTCAGCTGCTTTAGTGAGTTGGGGATTTGGCCCACTTGCCAAACGAGAGGCTCTTTCTTTTCCAGCAGAAAGAACAGTCCAAAAGAGAGGTTCCTACAAACAACTTCTTGCCCTCCCGAGGCTAAGCCCTTCTCCTTAACTGCAGGAGTTCTGCACCAACTCTTTGCCCGGCCTAGGCCAGACAGCCTCACTGCAGGCTACAACTGTCAGCCTCTCTTGCATTGAGTGGGGGGGAGAGACATTCTCCCAGAAGTCCCAGCCAGACACCCCTAAACAAGAACACATGTCCATACCAGGCCCCACGCCCAAACTGCCACTTTTTGTTACTCTAGGCTTTTCGCTTAGCTTGCTTTCTTCCTGGTCCATCAACCTTCCCCCCAGAGGCAGTGCTCCCCTCCCCTTGCCCCAGGGCCTACAAACAGTCTCATCAAATGCTCTTTTATCCCACCCCATGTTTTTCCCTTCTCTTGACTCTAACAACACTTCAGCTCTGGCTCCCCTGACAGCATCACTAACAATGACTTCACCCCTTAAGCACTTCATTCTACCGCTATTCCTTTGCAGTGGGAATATCAAGATAAGTCTTGCCCTCTTTCCCCTCAGGCCTGGCCTCTAGCCTGACATCTAATGGTCCTGGGGAATTAGAATTCCCAGCACACCTGCCCTGGGAATAAGGACATGCTGAACCCAGACCGGTCATTAAAGGGACAACACACCCTGTGACAAATGTCAGTTGTGTTTAGCCCCCATTCAGGACACTAGTTCCTTCCACCTCTTTTAAACATGCACAATCTGTCTGTTAATAATCAATACTTATCCCACCACCCTATCCTGCTGTACCCCCTCAATAATGGGGTATGCCCATTCTAGTACACTGGAAGCTTGATTATTGACTCTGGATTTCCATTCATTTTTAGGTTTAAGTAGCAACCTGGATATTATTTAAATATAGTTTAACTCTAATGTTTTCCCCATTCAAGCACTATTTCATCTGCAGTATCCCGCTGTTGCCTATAGCATCTTAAATATTTCATCACAGCCAAAAATCACCAGCCTTCAATTTTACAAATAATCACGCACATAATCCTGCCATTACACCACTCAGGTTATTGTACCTATTTTATCAGATTGTTTCCCCAAGCAAAGAATATGAAAACTTTACAAAGGTAAAAATTCAAATTCGTACCACCACTTCCTGTTGAAGAACTAGCAGATAAAGAACCGAAGGGTTATATAAAGTTCTGTAGCTACATAGGAGGAAATTCAAAGCTAAAATCTGTAAAGTTTGCTGGTTCTCACTGCAGTAAGATATATTAAAATATTAGGTATTTTTAAAAATGTCTATAAATATTCTCCAGAATATCTGCCTGCCATTAGAAAAACAAACAAACAAACAAACCTTTCAACAAAATGTAGCTTTACAACTTAAAAGTGAAAGAAAAAACGACTTGGCAGATTTTCAGAGAATAATCAGATTTGTGTGTGTTTGTACATCACTTAGTTCAAGGAGGTCTTGGCCCATGATTGGAGCTCCTAAGTACTATTATTTATTTGTATTGTGGTAGAAAAGTATTATACCAAAGCACATCTCTTTTCACCTTGAATGCCAAAATGATACTTGTCTTAATTACAAGACTTCACGCAAGCGTGTATAAATGGAAAGCTTAAGCAGTATAGGGATTGTAGAGGACTTAAGTGGAACTTCACTGATGTAAGAGTGACTTACACTCAGTGCAGCATGAAGTTGAATCAGCCAAAGCTGGAAACAGCCTCCCAGGCCAGATTCTATGGTCTGCAGTTGTTATAAGTGTTCTATTTCTGAACATACACAAATGGTTAATAGATAAAATGTCAGTAGATGGCACAGAAGAATATGTAACATAGCTTCCTGGGTTTTGTAGAACCAATAAAATTTGTGTGCACTGCAAAATTGTTTCCGTTGTGCAGCATTTTATGCCAACTCTTAACAGGGAAAGCATAATTTCCTAGTGGTGAGGTTACTACCCTTGTCTGCCTCCCCAGCATAAGTGGTGTCACACTCCTAGCAGGGAATGGAGTAGATGGTTCTCTCTCAACCAACACATGGCCTGTCATCTGTAATTCCGCATTCTTTCATGAAGAGAAAGCTGATGTGCAAACAAAAAAATCAAGGAAATTCTCATTCTGAGTCTGACTATTGTTTTTAATTATGGGAATCATTCATCATTTAGCTATAAAATGGACACTTTACAGTACACTGATTCTAGAAAGAGAAGTGTTTCACCACTGCATTGTCTTTGTATTCTTTTCCTTTCAGAAACTCTGGGAGCCAGATTCTCTCCTCAGTTACACCAGGTTTATTCTGTAACTCCACCAAAACCAACACAATCACATCAGCATAAAACTGGTGTAATGGAGCAGAGGTTCTGGTTCTAGTTTCCTTGTTGCTAGTAAAATCAATATCCATTGTATTGATTGTAGAAGTGATCCCTTTTCTTTCTTCTGTTATCCTGCATCCTTCACACACTTTTGTCTCAACTACTTTGTAAATATAGCTGGATTTTGTTGCTGCTATCTCTCTTTTTCTGTTCATGTTTCAGGGTTTCTTTCCCCACCAAGCTCCTTCCCCACTTCTACTTTGTTCCCATGGCTGTCATCTGCCTAACAATCATGTCCTCTGGGTTGCTTTAGCTTTCGTTCCCCACAGTGCACTAGCCAACAGTCATCTGGAAGGCACTGACCCTATCTAACGGACACCCTCCAAACCCTACACACACAAATTTTATAGCACTTTATATGGTCAAAGCAGAGCTCCAGTTGATTTAAGTTACAGCTATGAGCTCTCAGCACTTGTGAAAATCTGACCCTAGGTGTCTCTTGTTGGGCACCTAGAAAATGAGAAACACACAGTTAGTGGCCAACTGTCAAATTGTTAGTTTCAGCGACAAGCCCAGCATCACCGGGGAATGCTGGCAGAGGCAGGGATAGAATCCAGATCTCCAGGGCAGCATTCAACTCTATTAATCAGGATATCATTCTTTCTCTTCCTGTGGTCCTCAGCCTCATTCAATACACACCTTCAGATTTCTGCAACAAAGGAAGCAGACCCCCTGCTGATGGCAAAACATAGGGTGATCATGTAATTATCATCTTGCATATGCACAGGCAACCTTAGTGGCAATCCAGAACTACTGTGCACCCCGATGTCAAAGGGGTTTCTGTACATCATGGTGGATTTTAGCATTTAAACAGTGCTTTGCAAGCAAAAGATTTTGTGATCATTACCTTAGTGAGGTAGTTAAGTATTATTATCTCCATTCTTCAGCTGATGAAACTAAAGCAGAAAGATTAAGTGTCAGAGCCCAGATTAGAATGTAGTAGTTTCCTGATCTCAGTTCCATGATTATGCCACTAGACACTGCTGCCAGTCACATTATTGAACTGATCCTTCTTGCGGCCAGAGGTCACACAGGTTACTCACCAGAGAAACCCTCTTGGAGGGAGACTGAGGCATCCCCAGTTCCTTCAGGGCAGCAATGCCCCATTCAGCTGGGACCAGATCTGGGAACTCCCAAAAATCAAGGTACTTGTGACTGTGGTTATCACAGAACCCATAGGCCATTCTGGGCAGCTATAGGAGGGACCACAAATAGCCAGAGAGTGACCTTGAGGATAATCCAGTGACAAACATTGCCCTTCCTTCAATGGACATTTTCACAGATGTATGTAATCACAAAATAAAGGCCTAGGGACTTTCTTTCTCTCCCCAAGTTTAGCCTTTACATTTTTAGGTCTTCTCCCCACAACCAAGGGGGTGTCTATGGCTCCTTCATGAGCCACAAATGCTGGCTCAAGGTACAGGACTGAGCCCTTTGCAATTAGTGCCATCTCATTAGGCTGCAAACTACGAAATCCTGAGTACCCCTCTCCAGGTGCCAACCATCTCTAAATCCTATTTGCCCAATGGGATTTGACACAGCTGAGCCATTTGCAGGATTGGGCTCATTGTTTTTTTTTTTTTTAACTGCCAGCAATAGTCAGGCACCTCCTCCTGCCAACTTATTCTTTTTACAAAAAATAAATTAATGGCCCTCCATCCATTCTTTCACATTCCCGTGCTTGGTAGCTGCTTTGTCTCACTGGGAGACAAGGCAAGCATAGCTTTCCTTTTGTATCAGTGGCACTGTAGGAGATGATCACTAGCAACCTTTTCTATCATAATATTAAGTGGATTTACAATGAATAGGTCTGTGCAATAGATCAGCGTATTGTATTCACCAAAAAAGTCATCTCCACGATGACAATGCCATCAGCTGCACAAGAATGCTTATTCTTCCCTTCCCCGAACAAGGCCTCCTCCTCACAGCCTTTCATTCTTACTGATGTATGCAGTGCTGAAGAAGAGCTCTGTGTAAGGTCGAAAGCTTCTCTCCCTCCCCCCCCCCCAACAGAAATTGGTCTAGTAAAATTGGTCCAGTAAAAGATATTACCTCACCCACCTTGTCGTTCTTATTGATGTTGATTATAAATCATCAGGACATTGACCTCTGCTGCACGTTAGCACAGAGAACCTTTTAATGGTTAGCTCATAATTAGGTTGCTTCGATATTCCTATCCTCTTTTATTCTGACTTAAAATTGGATCTGATTTGCTAATTCCCCAGGTAATTTCTAAACTGTTTCCAAAAAGAAAACTAATTTAAAGGAAAAGAGAAAAATTACATATTTTGGTCTCACTTTTTTTCCTTTCTAATCTCCATTAAAGTCCCTTTCAATGTGTATTATCTCACTGATTTTTGTCTTTTTTTTTTCTTCTATAATTTTGGACTAACTGAAAAATAACAGAAATGACAGTCTTAGAAAAGAGGTCTAAGGAATGGTATTATTTAGCCTATATTGTCTGCAGCTAGTTAGTCTTGACTTCTGTCATGAATAAACCCTACAGTGATAAAATAACCACATTTGGGGGACTCTGAGCCAAAGCCCAGTGAAGTCAATGGAAGCCAGAATTTCACCCCTAGTGTTTGTTTCAATGCCTCTGACTTTCCCTGTGCCCTCACTGGCCCTTTGGTGCTCTCTTATCATAACCCGATTTGCTTGTGATGACTTTATACTCAAGCAGGTGCCTACTTCAGATTCTGCCTTCTCTTCGAGCAGTATTCAGTCTCCCTCTGAGATGCCCATCAGTGTTCCTCTTGCTCAATAGTAGCCCAGGTTGTCTTGAGTAAAGGCAGGTATTACTAAAATAGAAAAATCATAGAATAAAAGATCACTGGGAATGCCTCTTGGTAGCTATTTCCAATACCCCTTCGTCATAGTGACACTCCAGACCAGGATCTCTGCCACCCCATTACAAAGTGGAACATGCATTCCTTTCTCCACACTCTGCTAGCTGGCACAGGGGGAGTGGAAAGGAGATGGGATTAACCCTCATCCTGGCTCTCCTTGCCCTCGTCAGAAGGATAGGGCTGCCCCCTTAGCTCTCCTATGTGAAATGGGGGTAATAACATTTCCCTACATCCCTGGTGTGTTAGAATAAATATATTAAAGATTGTCAGATACACAGACTCTATGGGGCCATATGAGTACCCTAGATAGGTTCTGATACATTTATTACCATTGAGTAACAGCTTAGCCCCAAAATAGTCCCCTTGACTTCAATGAAATACTCATAAAGTGCTACTGATTTCAGAATCTGGCCACGTGCTTTTTAATTAATAAAATAATTAATAAACATATTGCTGTTGTGGCATGTAGTTGGTAAAGGGAATATTGTAAGCTCATCAACAATGTTTCATTGAGGGCTGCTTATATTTCCCCGCACCTGCTCCCCATAAACTCTCATGATAATGAACAATAATTAACACTTTATTTTATTCTTCTAAGGTTTAATGTTGAATTCAGGCAAGTAGCAAGGGCTATTAAGTTTTATGGTTCTATAATGACAGAAGAAAACCTCCAAATGTAAGTGACCTCTAAGGTTTGTTTAGATTCCCATTTATTCAGAAATAAACAACCAGTCCATTATATCATGCAGGGGTTTAGTCTATCAAATAAATCAGGCTAAGTTAATTAATAGCAGCATGTCAACGTCTATAAATTTTGGCCTCAATTGTCAACCAATTTGTCAACCAAAATGGTTAAAAAAATACTTCTTATAAGAGAAAAACTCTAGACATCTGGGCGATGATTTATAAAATACAAATCTCCTCTCTCATGCCACCCACTCTGCCCCATTTGGTTTTTCTTGGAATATTAACTTCGGACTTTGAAGTGTACTGGCTGTGACTTTGTCCTTTTGACTTTTTATTTTTCACATCTAGTGATGCTCAGAGTTGGTAACCTGTCCATATACAAAGAGTTGAACGGCCCATTCTCCTCTTAATTATGCCTGGTTTGCTCCATTTATTTATTTCAGTGGTCTAGCTTTGACACAGTCTTCCTGAAGTACAGATTATAGAATTCCTGGGTTCGGTGAGGAAAGGAAAGTGTGAGATCAGTATGGGTCCACTGCCCATTGGCGCCCTGGACTATGACCGGGGCTCCTAGTTGCTAGGTAATACAAATAAAAATAATAATAAAATAACAATAATAAATATATTAATAATAACAAAATCATCATGATGCAGTACTATATGTAAAATTGAGTATCTTCATTTCAAATGGCATTAAAAACAGATTTAATGACTTGACTGGAATTTAGATTACTCCACTTCAAATAATAATGGCCCCTAACCAAAATGCAATTGTTGTGAAGATTCTCTGGTCTTTACAGAGCTCTGCTCTGAACTGAATCTTGACCTGAAGTGGAGACCAGCTGTTTAGGTCTCTGCCTTCATCACTCTTTATCTCCTGCCAATCCATCCCTCTGCTTTCCTTCCCCTCCCCAAAGCTTTTTGTCATTGGGTGTTCTTTGTTTTAACCATCATCCCCAATAAAGCCTCAATCCTGTAAGCACTTATGCACATGCCTCATTTTTATCTCCATTGATGTGTATAAGTGTTTGCAGGATAAGGACCTTAGCTTCCTCTGATGTCTAAGGGGACACCAATATGCTCCAGTCTGGAAAAATAAGAAATCTAAAAAGGAATACAGACATAACCTGGTAGTTAGCAGTTTCTTCCCTCATCTTAATGGGAATGTGTAATGCCGCATTCCTGCCAATAGGTGGTGTTATGTGAGGTTAGGCATTCACAGCACACCCAGGCTTGCTCATGTTATTCAAAGATGGCAGCTTTGAGCAATTAGCAAGTACTGCTGGCATCTTGCGAGCACTTGGACATGCTAGAGAACAGTGGTGTTGAGGTAGGAGAGTGCCCAGATCCCTGTTTCTAGGGTTGAGAATGGAGGGAACTAGCTTTTCAGAACCATCCTGCAGTTGGTTCTCCTTTTGCCTTCTCTGGGAACTCCCTATTAAGATTCAGGGAAGGGGGATCAATATTCAGAGATTCCAAGGCCAGAAGGATCATAGTGATCATCCAGTCTCTGACCTTCTGTATAACACAGGCCACGTAATTCACCCAAATTAATTCCTAGAGCAGATCTTTTAGCAAAAATAAGCCTATCTTGACTTAAAAATGGCCAGTGATGGAGAATCCACCACGGCTCTTGGTAAATTGTTCCAGAATGTAATGTGTAATTTAATCCTCTAGGGGTATCCCACCTGGGCAGCCCCACTGGCGCAGTGCTGACGCTCCTGCAGGAAGGGCTCTGCATACAACTCAAACAAGGCTCTCTGTGTCCTATAAATCTCTCAGAACTTGATGCTTTCACCTTGTATTCTATTCTGATTCACAAGTATATTGGTTCTTTATGCCAAGCATACTCACAGCGTATTTGCATGCAGGATTATTACTTGCAGTTGCCTGTGTAATAACTTCTCCCAAGCGTGTTTGCTTTAAATAGAAGTATAAAGGCTAGATACAGAAAGTACTTTTTAGACTATCTAGCTCATCCCCCCCTGCAGGGGATGTTCCCTAATGTGGTTTGTCCACTGATTTGGCATTCACCGCTTTCTGTGACTAGAATTCATAGTTTAGGGATTTTTTTTCCTGAGGTTGAAACTACATTTTCTGCTGTTCTTTCCCAAATTCCTGCTGCCAAGATTGGAGGCCTGCCAAGAGTTTTCAAGACAGGCTATTTGATAAAGGAGACAGATAAGATGCACGGAAATCTCTCACATCCCGGTAGGAATTCCTGCCCCCAAATTTGTCCTGGTGGAGGAAAACACTGTTTCTGCAGCATCAGGTGGTTGGATAGGAAGCTTGTCTTTTGCACCATAAAAGAAAATTCAACAAGAGAATCCCCTGGAGCATTTTCAGAACAAGCTGTTTCCAGTTTGCTAGCTGTTCCCATGTGGCAATGCATGATATTTTAGCCAGACTATGTCAGAAATGGAAGGCCAAATCCAGAAGTTGTGCCTCAGTTTTAGATTTCAGCCCAGACAAAAAACTCCCTACGTCAGTTTGGGAGAAGAGAAATGAGATTGAAATAACTGTTTTTTTTTTTTTCCCCCCAGATTTCTCACTATTTTGATATTTCCTTGATTTACTTAGTACCAACAGGAGCGGCGCCAGGGTTTTTGCCACCCTAGGTGGCAGTGCTTCTCCTCTGAGCATTCAGCGGCGGGGGTCCTTCCGCTCCGTGTCTTCGGGGCACTTCGGCGGCGGGTCCCGGAGTGAGTGAAGGACCCACCACCGAATTTCCGCCAAAAACCCAGAGCGGAAGGACCCCCCGCTGCCAAATTTCCGCCGAGGGCGGCAAAATGCCACCCCCCAAATCCTGCCGCCCTAGGCGACCGCCTAGGCTCACCTAGTGGAAGCACCAGCCCTGAGTACCAAGCATAATAATAGTGCTCCCATCTTTACTGGCTGATGCTCACACATAGCCTACTGAGTTTCAAAGCAATCTTGCACCAAAGCCACATGTGTCTAACCTTATATCTTTCCTATAATGTATTCCAGTCTGTGTCTAAATAATCACAATCTCCTATTTCTATTTATCTGGGACTTTCCCATGGTTTTTATTTTATCTGTTCATTCATTTCACAGTCCAGTTATTCATTCTTGGACAGATCTACTTAAGACAGTGTTTCTCAAACTGGGGTCGCCGCTTGTGTAGGGAAAACCCCTGGCAGGCCAGGCCGGTTTGTTTACCTGCCCCGTCCACAGGTCCGGCCGATCGTGGCTTCCACTGTCCGGGGTTTGCTGCTTCGGGCCAATGGGAGCTGCTGGAAGCAGTGCAGGCCAAGGGACTTACTGTCTGCCACTTCCAGCAGCCCCCATTGGCCTGTAATTAGTTTATTCCTTGTAACATTTCCAAGTGCAATCAATAATATTTTTTTATTGTTACCAGTTTCTCCCAAGTCCACTTTTTCAATGACAAACCGCCTTCAAAATAAATCCTCATTTGCCAGCACCATGCAAATTCACTTGGCTATAACTTCAGCAACACAACATGGCTAATAAAAGAAAATTACTGAATTAAGCATAATTATACTGAATAAACGAAACGTTGTTTATTAAAAACAGATTCTGATTCCCTCACTTTAAAAAAAAAAAAAAATTTACAGGAAAAATCAAGTTGTTTCATTTGAAATGAAGCGAGCAATGCTGTTTGCTTTGTGCCTGGAGCTAAAATGTGGTCCCAATACACTTCACAGTCTTTCCCCTCAGATGACTGCCCTGAACTTAGATTTTCCCCATTAACTCTTTTGCTGTGCAGATAGAAATATCATGTAATGCTCATTCCCATGCTGGCAGACTGCTAATGTCAAGGGCTACATTCTGGCGAGAGCTGCATGTAGGCAGCCACAGATGGGTAGGAATCTGCACTCTCTCCACCTTTCAAACCCACTGAAAAAAATCAATTAAATAAACAGTGCTACTGTTGGGAAAAAGAAATAAAGAAGGGAGGGAGTAAGTCTAATGAAAAATACAGTAGTTGTACAATTTTAGGACCAGGCTTCTAAATCTAAAGTACAGGCTTCATTCGCGCTAGAGAATCTTTCTTCTCTCCAAATTAAATCACCTTTTGACAGAAAATAGGTTTAAAGTGCAAGGGGAGTGGAGGGATGGGGAATCCATAAATGCCAAGCTAGTTTTGCAAAACCTCAAACTCCGTTAGGTTTGTACGTGATGTCATTAGGGGTCTGATTTTTGCAGTGTTTAAGTAAATATAACATTGACCAGGAGTAGGGGCTAGGTCACAGGGATCCACCTGTGTAGGGCCCTGTTGACTTGGTTGGAGAGAGTGGAGCTGTGTATGGGTGGAGGCGGCCACACATAGCCCCCAACCTGGAAACCTATTCTAAGACAGTACGTTTTACTTGGGTCTTCAAGTTTCATTTTATGGAACCTTGAAGAGTAGATATGTATTAATAAGGTGATCTGCTAACGACGGAGACGAGGGACAAATCTTATCTGGATAGGTAGAATAAGGATAAGTGCTGAAGGCTTAATTATGATTCCTGTTTCTGAATCCTTGTAATCCGCTGCAGCATGAGAACCACAGCTGGAGATGAGACATCGGACAGTGTGGACCAGTGCTCTGAGGTCGTACAGAGAATCCTCTTTCTTAGATGCCTGCCTGGTGAGTCTTACTCAAGTGCTGATCACACCGATCATCAGATTTGGGATTGGGAAATGATTTTCTCCCAGGTCAGATTGGCAACATTCTTGGGGGAGACGGGTTCACCTTTCTCTTCAGCATGGGGCACGGATTGGGATCATCTGGGCATGCCTCACTTAGTCAATTTCCTGCCATTGCAGGGGACTCAGGCATTGGGGGCACTACCCTTGTTCTCTGCCTGTGGCACACAACAGTCTAGTCACCTGAGGACTAAATGCTTTGGTCTAACTAAAGTCATTGGTGCCGATATACAGGCAAGTGGGTGAAAAGACCTGTGATGTACTGGAGGTCAGACTAGATGATCTAATGGCCTTAAACTCCAGGAAATCTATGACTAGTTAGAAATATAAGCAAATGACAGTCTTGCTTTTTAATCTTGTTCCTTTAAACTCCAGTTTTTCACTGTCAGCAAAACAGCTACATAAAATGTGTGCAGAACTGCTAAGAACGATACATTTCCAGGGGTTTATGTTTTAAAAACTATTTGTTCAGCATTCTTGATAGTGGCCTTGATATGTTTCTCTGTGGGGTTCGTGCATTATTTTTATGTGCTTAAACAGCAGACTGGTCTCTTTTGGGCAATAACCCCGCTAAAGGGTTACACATGGAACAAGAACATGGATACTCTCAAACTGCCAAGGCCCACCTGGTGGGGTCCATTATACAGCAAGGTGGCTGGTCTAATGGACAGGGCTCTGAACTAGGATCCAGGAGGCCTGGTTTCTGTTCCCAGCTGTGTCAGTGACTAACTACGTGACCTTGGACAAGTCACTTCACCTCTCTATGCCCCATTTTCTCTCTCATCCTTTGTCTGTCTTGACTTTTCAAATGTGAAACCCTTTGGGACAGGGACTGCCTCTTATTGTTTGTACAGCGTCTGGCACAGTGGGACCCCAATCTCATTTGGGGCCTGTAGTTGCTGCTGTAATACAAGTAATAGTGACACAAAATTGATCAGGGACATAATATATTTTCATGCAGGAAACCTGAGATGAACAGAGTAATTTCTTTGCTAGAAAGGACTTTTTTCATAAACTCAGATGCATGCGTCTTTATTTTTGATATACATGATTTTTCCCAGTAAAAATGTGGCATATAGGGCTAAAATGATCATTACCTCTGGAAATTAAGAAAATTTGGGAGATCTGCTTGCGTGGATTCCTGTGAAGAATTGAACCTTCGTCCTCATAATCTTAGACTGTTATACAGCTGTTATTAATGTGTTAAAAACGATGACATTTCACAACTAACCCACTGCGGCTCTCTAGACTCCTAAACATGTTGATCATATTTTCAAAGGGGCCTTAATACAGTTGAAAAAATGTTAATAGTGTTAAGAATAATTGAATCCTTGCCTTATTACATATGGACTAATTTGAAAGCTCATTATTTATTTGGCAAGTATGTAGCATAACACATTAATCTAAAATGACACCTGAGAATAAAGTAGGTAACTCGGAATGAAAGCTGAAATCAAGATTAAAGGTGCACGATCAAGCCTCTTTATTCTAACACTAGTAAAATCTTTTGATATGTCAAACGACCTGAGATGGGTATGGCTAAGCAAAGAAAAGCCAATACAAAGGAAAAGAATACAGACATAAGCAACTTCAGATCTAGAGCTCATTCTTAGCAGGTAGGAGGAATATGTGAAATATAACTATGATGTACATCAGTGTTTCCCAAACCTGGGACGCTGCTTGTGTAGGGAAAGCCCCTGGTGGGCCAGGCCAGTTTGTTTACCTGCCGCTTCCGCAGGTCCGGCCGATCGCGGCTCCCACTGGCCGCGGTTCGCTGCTCCAGGCCAATGGGAGCTGCTGGAAGTTGCAGCCAGTACGTCCCTTGACCTGCGCCACTTCCAGCAGCTCCCATTGGCCCGGCGCAGTGAACCGCGGCCAGTGGGAGCCACGATCAGCGAGCCCTGCGGACAGGGCAGGTAAACAAACCGGCCTGGCCCGCCAGGGGCTTTCCCTACACAAGCGGCATCCCAAGTTTGGGAAACACTGATGTACAGTATTGTACCAGGGCTGTTTCTTTAAATAATCCACATAGGTGGCTGTATCTCTGTGCTGCCTTAGGGTAAAAACATTTCTGCCCTAGATGCCAGAGCCATAGTTCTACAGCACAGGGTAGTGGAATTCCATGCAGAGGTATTCAGTGCAGTGCTAATGTGTCACAGAGGTCTGCAGTGCTTCTCTCCATGGGGACAAGAAGATAGGGGTGGTGTTTTGTAGGTGGGAGCATAGTGAGTCCCTGACTAATTTTAATCCATTGGTCCTGATTCCTATGTAGGATTGCATCAGGCCATTGTACTACTGACCCCAGTCTAGCTGGACAGATGCTACCTATCAGTTGAGGGGAGGCGTTAGTCTCCCAGCCCCTGCTTGGGTCTCCTGCACAAAACATTTCACTTGGGCTTTTGCACAGGGAACCAGCATTCCACCCTTAAGGTTTGGTTCTTCAGCCCTTATGCACTCGACTCTCCCATTGACTTTAACAAGTGATGCAACTGTGGAGAAGGGCAGGTGAGGTGAGCTGTGGGAGAAGTTGCAGAGATGGCTCAGGATAGCTGGTTCTGGGTAATGACAGGGATGTGTGAGATGGGCTGTTCCTTCACAATATGCTGCACACCGTCTACCAGCATACCATGGAATCGCTACATAAATATTTAAAACTATTGGTTGCTTGTTCATCTGCATATTTAGGGCCAGATTCAGCAAAGCATTTAAGCATGTGCTTCGCTTTCAACAGCCGAGTAGGTCCATTGAATTCAAACTAACGCACATTCATAAGAGCTCTGCTGGTTCAGGGCCTTATTCATTAAAATATACGAATTAGGACACCCCAGCCGTTAGTGTGAATCAGCAAGATTTTCCTCACTAAGGCAGTGAGCAATGGAGCATTGGTTATCCAATGGTTTTGCCTTTATTATAAAATGTTAATTTCCGTGAAATGCAAAGTCAAACTACAGTTGTGCGGGATATCCATATGGCAATGAATCTATTTTGAGATTGCTTAGAAAAGCAAAGGACAGAGTAGCTATATGAATGTATATTAGCTATTCAGTATCTTTTAACTGTCAATTACTCTCAGAAGTTTGAGAAACAATAACCAATAGTCTAGCTGCCTTTACCCTGATCATCAAGGTTTGGGGGAATAGAAGAAAACACTAGTTTTAAAATAACTAAAATACAATGAGAAACTTGTACAGGCTCCAGATACTTTAAATGTCTTAGCTCAGTGGCTCTCAATTTTTCCCCGGCTACCCCTTTCAGGAGTTTGATTTGTCTTGTGTACTCTCGAGTTTCACCTTAAAAACTACTTGCTTACAAAATCAGACATACTAGTACAAAAGTGTCACAGCCCACTATTGTACTAATCTGAAATGGAACCAGATTTCATTTAAAAAATGTTTCACAATTCTTTTCCCAATTTTTTTAAAAATATGTATCACAAACCTTATCAAAATGGTTATTGACAATTTCCATTTCCCTGTACAACCAGGGTTGTTTTTTTAGTTATTGTAGGCAAAAAAAATTATGAGAAGCCAATTTGGTAATGTTTTTGATTTTAAAAAATTCCAAAACATATTGGGTGGGGGGAGGAACATAAAATCTTGAAAACAAAGTTGAAATTTTTTTGGCAACGTACTTGGTTTTGCAAAAGTTTTTCAAAAAATTTTTTCAATTTAAAAAAATAATTCAAAACATTTTGACTAACTCTAATACATATAAATATAAAAGAGGTATATTTATCTAAATGAATCTTCTTTCTTGTTGATAACCTTTTTCTCCATATCTTAGGTTGGGAAATGGACCTAATGCAGGGATCGGCAACCTTTGGCACACGGCCCGCCAGTCTAAGCCCCCTTGTGGGCCAAGCCGGTTTGTTTTCCTGCTGCGTCTGCAGGTTCAGCTGATCGCAGCTCCCACTGGCCGCAGTTCGCCATTCCAGGCCAATGGTGGCTGCAGGAAGTGGCAGCCAGCACATCCCTTGGCCCACTCTGCTTCCCGCAGCTCCCACTGGCCCGGAGCGGCGAACCGCGGCCAGTGGGAGCTGCAATCGGCCGAACCTGCAGATGCGGCAGGTAAACAAACCAGCCCGGCCCGCCAGGGGGCTTACCCTGGCGTGCTGCGTGCCAAAGGTTGCCGATCCCTGACCTATTGTATTGGTAGGCATCCACAATATGCTTCCCTGGACATGTTCATCCCAAAGTAACTAAAGATTAGAAAGGGTCAAACACACCATATAGTGGGACAGGATCATTGGAAAACAGCTAATTCAAGAGGCACACATCTTAGGGAAAACAAATGTTCCATTTCCTGTGAGTGGGAGTCACTGGTGCATGTTTGGAAACCCGGTAGAAGTGGTTCAGTGTTAGGGAGAAGAGAGAGAAGATGTAGCATATGATAGTATTGGAATGGGTGAAGCAGCTTTTAGGAAGGGCACAATCATGGCTCTCTATGGAAAGAGAGAGAAGCAAAACAAAAGCCTAAAGGCGTTTCCCTGGGAGAAAACTGCAGAGCAGTTCCAATTTCTTAAAACTATCACTGCATAAGGATTGGCCCTTGATGGGACACAGGGGAAATAACTCTTTCTATGGGATGGGGACCCGGGGACCTGATGTCTATTCAAACCCTGTTCCAAGGGCTGAAATGCATCCCAAGTAAATGCACAGATTTTACCATTAGCTTTGTTTGTTTGTTTGTTGTTTAGTCTGCATTTCCCTTCATGTAGGAGCCAAATAATAAACTGCCTCAGTTGGAGAACTGTGCATCCAGCTTCCTGGCCTTGTTATTTCTCAAGACACACACATCCATCACAGGCTCCAATTGTAAAAGGAAATGGACCTGCTCACTAGCCAACATAGTTTGCTGCAACTTTCCATGGTCTGTATTATGCAGGCTGAAAAGTTTAATCATGCTTGTGTCTTGTTTATTGCATGTAATGGCTATATATCATAATAACGGGCATTCATATTTGCAGCTGTTAGAATAAGAAAAATGTATGCCTTGGGGTTGTCTTGCTGTGACTGAAGTTAATGAGTTTTGTACATAAGCCATGTTGCCAGTGTTCTAATGCATTTATTTTACTAGTCAAGTATTATATAAAAATACTCTCAAGGTGATCCTGGGTGGCTTTGGGGAAAATGATTTTATTGTCTATTTTAAAAAGCCATATCCTAAAAAATGTTGCAAATAAATAGAGATGGGCTGTCAAGCAAACAGCCTTCATGACATAGATTTGTGGCCTGCATGACATAATTAGATTCACCATCATTTTAAGCTTTCATTTAAAAAAAAAAAAAAGGTTTTCATAGATATCTTACTGGGTGTAAAATTTCAGGTTGTCTGCCTGAGTCTGCAGAGAGCCTGAAGCAATGATTCATTGGTGTGGATTCTCCTGTTAATGTAACTGAAGGATCAATGTTAAAGCCCAATGCTGACACTTCTTTGTGCACATGACCTATTTAGTCACCAATTATGTTAGTGGGTGGAATGCATAGTGGGTAGGAGTGAAGCACAATGGGTTAAGAATTCTCAGGTTCTGCGGAGTAGAAAATCCAGAGGGAAGAAAATAGTCCATAGTTCCTACTACACCATGAGTTTGATACCCATTGTCAGGAAGTGGGGTCTGCAGCAGAGCCAGGCTCCGGGCAACCTCATCAGTGCAGCTGGCCTGTAGTAGGGCTGCCTAAGTGGCTACCTAATTGGCTGGTAAAGTCAACAGACTGGCTCTTAAGCCCAGCAGCAGCAGTTCAGTGATTGCTCAAAGCGTTTGCCTGACCATGTTTATGATGATGTCTGCTTGTTCCCAGCATTGGACCCAGCCCTCCTCTTCCCTTGCCTCGCTCCAGCTAACCTGCTCCTGACTCTGGGGTCCGGCTCCTGGCTCTGGCGAGGTTTCCTGACTCCTGCTTAAACCACTAGCTCTGTGTCTGGCTCATGTCCTGGTCACTGACACCCATGACCTAGAGAATGGCATTCTGTGCTTATTCTTGGCCCTCGCTTTCTTATCGACACATCTTCGCTGGTGTAGGTCCCAGTCAGAGCGGCCACCGCTGCAGCCTGCTTGCATACCTTTAGAGATGCCAATCCTCTGAGACTCTTTGGCAGACAGAGTTGGCTGATGTTTGGTTTGATTTAAGTTTATTTTAAAGATGATGAATGTTGGCCATTTAACTGAGTCTAATAAGCATTTCCAGCAAACTCTAGTTAGATGCAAGGCCAAGTCTCAGAGAGAATAAGTACAGTACATTGGCTGACATCCTCCTTCTCCCAGCAGCAGTAATGTCTCCATACTGCTCATAGGTGCTGGAACTAGGGGTGCTCCTGGACCCCCTGGCTTGAAGTGGTTTCCATTATATACAGGATTTACAGTTTGGTTCAATGGGTCTCAGCCCCCCAACTATAAAAATTGTTCCAGTCCCCCTGCACTGCTTCAGTAATGTGCCTTCACCATGAATTGGAGGGATCACCCCTACCGGGCGGAAGGGCAATTCTGTTCCTGTGCTAATGCAATCCTTGTCCTATCTCCTTAGGAGAGGACTGCTGATTTATCCTCTGAACAGCTGCCTACTAGTAACTGGACTTGAGGCAACTAATTTTACATCAGCCACTGAACACTTCACACGGTAACTCTTCCATCATTAACAATGTCGGAGAGATCTGAACTGCTGTCCTAGAGATGAAAGGCTCCGTTTCCCATTTCTAATCCACTGCCTTTGGTGCAGTCATTTTAAGGCACTCATTTCTTTTATACTGAGATTAAAACATTGCTTAGAATTCATCTCATTCTTCTTAGTGTAGCCCAAGCTCCAGTGTGCTTCACCAGCAGCCCTGGGAACTACAAGTTGTGGACTACAAACTGCAGCATAGTAGGAGAACTTCCTGGTTCCTGCCAGGATGTACCCTCTAGGAAGTCTCAGCACTGACTGAGCTGGGAGCACGTAGCAGGCAAGCAGAGAGGAGGCTGCTGGATTGTAATCCTGTTCTATGTTCTTTTCAGAATAAAGCCTTGTTCCTGGTAGTTTGGCTGAGTGGGTCTGGTCTGAGGGCAACACACACTGACACAACGCAGAGCACACAAAGGAGCCTCAGGCACAGGTTCCCAAAGTTTTGTAAAAAGTCACAAGGCAGGCTTCCCCTATCTTAATAATAGTTGATGGAGATATCCTATCTCTTAGAGCTGGAAGGGACCTTGAAAGGTCATTGAGTCCAGCCCCCTGCCTTCACTAGCAAGGCCAAGTACTGATTTTCCCCCAGATTCCTAAGTGGCCCCCTCAAGGAGGGAACTCACAACCTTGGGTTTAGCAGGCCAATACTCAAACCACTGAGCTATCCCTCCCACAAGCTCATACTGGCTCATGGAACAGGAGAAGGGGTTTGTAGCAGGGTGTTACCCCACTCCTGCCTGAGGGGTTTAAAACAGCTCTGGCAGAGGGCTGGGGCAAAGGGAAAAGCTACTGGGCTGATTGGGGTGTGGCCCACCTGTAGCTACTTCCCCAATCAGCCCCAGCTGGCCTGTATAAGATGGCTGGGAGCCAGGAGCTCAGTAGTCTCTCTCTCTCTCTGAGTGCAGAGAGAGAAGGGTCTGGCTGTGGCAAGCTAGAGATAGTGTACCTGAGGGGAGCAGGGCTAGGAACTGGCTGGGGAGCTCCAGCCTGGAAAAGGCTGTGGGCCTAGCTGAGGGCCTAAGACCAGTATTGGGGCTACAGAGGGGCAGCCCAGCTATAGAGAGAGGCAGTAGGTCCAGCCCAACCTTGCCTGTGATGAGTGGCACGTACTGCAGTCTGCCCCAGGGAGTGGGGGCTAGTGGGTGACTGGCAGTGGCCTAGTGCTGAGGCAAGGTGGGGATAGTGGGTGGGGTGTTTCCTGGGGAGGGGAGACCCTAGTACTGAGGGGTGTACTGCCAGGGGGCAGCACCCCAGATAAAAGGGAACTGGGGTCCAGGAGGGACATGGGGGTCAGAGGACAGGTGGATCACTAGCCTACAGGGGGTGCTCCAGGATGCTGGAAGAGCTAATTCCCTGAAGTGACCAGTAGGAGGTGCTGTGGTGGTGAGTCCACTTCTCTACAGGGTTACATTAGAAATGCTGATCTGACTAACTACTGAGCCCATTTCAAAGCCTATTGACTTAACTGAGTTTTGGATCAGGCCCCTAGCACTCTAAAATGAGTTATCTTGTAGATTGTCTAGAGCTGGTTAGAAAATGGGTTTCTTTTGCACTTTTTGTAGAAGAAGCAGTTTTTAGGCGTCCTTTTTTTTTTTAATAAAAATCCTTTTTTCAGGAAAGCCAATACTGTCAGAGAAAATCTTCACTGAATCAACACGTCAATTTTCCATCAAAAACAGATTCAACAGAAAACTTTCAGCCAGCTATAGTATCATGCTACAATAACCTGCCACAAAGGAGTTCTCTAGCATTTCAGCTTCAGCTTGAACTCTACTTATGAGGTGAAATTCTGCCCTCACTGAAGTCAATTGGAACTTCTTTAATCTAGCTACGCACAGATACATAGCCAACTCTACTTTTCTTACTCATGTGAGTAGTCCCATTTGATTTCAGTGGATTTACTCATGTGAGGGAAAACAGAATTTGGCCAACAACTAACAACCGAGCTTCACATTTAATAATATGTGGAAAATAATTGGATAATAAATTATGGAAAATAAAGATCAGATAATTAGAAACTTTTCCAGTCTCTTCAAATCTATGTTTAAAATATTGTGACCTATGCCAGAGGTTATTGGCAGGACAGATGGGGAAACATACCATCATTTGGGGTTTTTAGATGCTGTTTATGTGAAGAAGTCATTTCATGCAAGACTTCTAATCAGAATCTTAGATGTCACTGACATATGAGTAAGCCTTCATCAAGCATCAATACTGATAACATTTATATGACCTAAAACATATTGCTTTTTAATGTCAAGAGAAGTAACGTTGTCACCAGTAACACTATTATCTCTTTCCTTCTTTCATATATTTGTTCCCTTCCACAAAGATATAAATTAATTTAGAACATAATGTTGTTACCTCACACGAAGCATTTTCTTGCATGGTTCAAAAATTCATTTTGTTTAGCTGCTTGAATGAAATTACTTCTTGGTTAAATGTGTAGTAGATATTTTTAGATTTATCTTTCTGGAGAATATTGGGTATTCTACATTATGGCATATCACAGTTGTCAGTGCACTGCATGAAGTAAACCACATTCTATCCCTGGTGGAATTCAGTCCCAATTGTCCTCCTTTATTTTTCTCACATACCAAGTTCTCCTGCATCAGTAAGAAGTGCAGAATGTTGTAATAGTGCAGTAATAATTTTAATGTTTTGATTTTCATAGGAAAAATCTCTGACTGACAAAGCCAAATCCTCCTCATGATAAAGGCTGAGTCATCTCTCCAGATGAACAGCGCCTATGCCCTCCCTCCATCCCCTACACAGGGGCCACGGGATCCAGCACCAACTGGAAGCACTAGCCACTTCCTCATCTGTAGCCCTCCCTGAGCCAGGGTAGAGCTGGAGTATCTCTCAGGTGGTTGTTGGGAGTAGAAGGAGAAGGGCCATATAAGGCCATCTCAGTTAATTAAGTAATGGATGAAATTAGACCTGGGTGAATCTTTGTTTGTTGGTTTGATTGGATTTCTGAAAAATAGGGAAAAAATCAGTTTGGGTCAAACTGAATCCAAAATTTTGCAGAATTTTGGGTGAATTTAAAAAGGCCATTTCAGGTCTGTTCCAGAATGGGGATGTGAACCTGTAACCCACATCCCATGTGAGTGCGCTAATCACTGGAGTAAAGATTATAAGGTGGAGTTGAGGCAGGCAGCAGCACCATTCCCTTCTCCTGACTGTTTTGTAACTATTGGTGTCAAATTCAAGAATAGTTTTGGGTCAGCCAAAACTGCATTTTTCATCAAATAAACTGTCTGCAGCATTTCATCCAGCTCTAGATGGAACTGCTTGTAGATCTGTTGTTTTTCCCCTCTGTGGTTGCTTTCCCTCTTACTTCTTGAAGAAGGCGAAGGGAAGCTGAAGTTAAAAGCACTAGAGAGAGGAGGGTACATTTGCAACAGAAAATATTTACATAAATGAATTATGTAGGTTTTGGGGGAGGCAAGGTGAAGAACCTCAAAGAGCTCAGTCCTACAATCCACTGAGCACCATTTATGAGTTGCTATGTTTCTTCATGTACCTTTGAAGTCAATGGGAGTTGAAGGTACGGAACACCTTCCATGCATCCAAAGCATTTAAATCAAAAATGGTCTGAATTAATACAGTTTGGTTCATTTCCTGCAGATAGAGCCCAATCCAGCAGTTAAGCACCGAGTTTCATTGGGAGTACTCAATGTTTAAATGTTGTGCTGGATTGGGCCTGAAGATGAAATGCTGCTTGATGAGGTTTCAGCAATGCTCTGCTGTTTAGTTTTGATTATGGATTTCTAACAAACAGATGCATCATTTCTAATTATTTTTAAACTGGTTTAAAAATGACAATTTTTCACAGAAAACAAACAATTCTTTTGTGAAAATATCCCACAATTTAAAAAAAGAAAATCTTAAACCAAAAAAACCTCTGAAGATTGAAACATTGTTTCCACCAGCTAATCCTGTTGGGTTTTGAAAACCATTTTTGGCAATTTTTTGATTTTTTTTTTTTTTTAAACCAAAAATATGCACTGAAAACCAATGTTTAGTAAACAAATTGTGTTTTGGTTTCCTGTTCTATTTTTTTTTTTCCTGAGAATTCTCATTTTTGACCAAACATTTTCATAAAATTATTTTGACAAAAAAGACCATCTCTAGTATTTGTGCCTAAAAAAGTCAGAAATCTCAATAAAATCACCAGCAACATTAGAGTTTGAATATATCCATTTTATTTTAACCCCTCCACAAATACAAATTATTGGTATTTCAACACAAAATCATTAAAAGCCAAGGTGAACTCTGGTTTAATGAACAGTATTTAATTAACCATCTTACAATCAATCAAGTGTCATTTCCCAGTGGAAAATTCATGGTCATTTTCTGTCAGACAGCTCTCTTAGATGTATGACCTTTATAAGAGAAAACATTTATTTGGTGCTTCTCTTTTTTTCATACAGACACTGACAACACTGTCTTGTTTATACTACCTTACTGGTTACCTTTTATGCTTGCTGTCTTACATTCCTATCTCTTATTTCACTTCAAGAATATAGTTTTAGGGACACTGTTGATCAAAATCTACAATGTTGTGTTTTTTTTTTTTTCAGCCCCCCCCCCCCCCCCCCCCCCGAAACTCATATTGATTTACTATCTCAGGGCTGCTAACACACAAATTCATGTGACTTATCTTCATGAGTTGTCTCTGTAGTAATCAATTCCTGGATTTCTGACATCAAATTCTGGCTCACTCAACTCCAGTTAATATTAGATTGGAGAAAATGTATATGCCATGAAGTGGTAGATTTGTAAAGAGTGAACAATCTTTCCTCTATGCCTTTAAGTCCCATCTGTGCCTTTTCCTACCATCACAGTGCCCATTGCCCTGGCTCTTTGGATTCACCTTGTGCTTTTCTCTTGAGTGCTTTCATCCTTTCCACATCTGTGTCCCAGCTCTAACAGTCCTTAGCAGCAATCCCTTCCAGGGTTGGCTAGCCCAGACCCCTGCTCAAGTGCAGGAGTTTCTCTAACCTAATTGTTGAAGAGATGAATCCATAGTCTCAAACACACTTTTCACAGATTTTTCATAATTTGAGGACACAAAGTCATGACATGGTCCCTGCCCCAAGGAGCACACAGTCTTGGTTTGATATCATTCCTGCTTCCTGGAGTTTAAAAGTAAAAGTATTTGCTTCTCAATAGCAAAAATCCAAAATTGTGGCTGTGGTTTTATGTCTTTTATATTCCTGTGGAAACATGTAATTTGAACAATGGGATGGAGCAGTGTTTCTCAAACTGGGAGGGTACTACCTGCTGATTAACTCCTCCCCCTTCCTCTCTCCCTCAACTCCTCCCTCTCCCTCCCAGCACCTTATGCACGCTTCTGAACAGCTGTTCCCTGTCATGCAGGGGGTGCTGGGAGGGAGAGGGAAGAGCGGGGAGGGGGCAGAAAGAGGTGGGGAGGAGGGGGGGCAGAGGTGGAACAGGGGTGGGGTCTTGGGGGAAAGGGGGCAGGGCCTGGGGCTGAGCAGGGAGCTTGGGGGGGGGGGGCACAAAAAATGTTAAATAAAAATGAGGGTCCTTGGGTTGCTAAAGTTTGAGAACCGCTGGGATACAGTACAAATTTCAAGACATGCTTGACATTGCTGTGCGCATATAAATAGGCAAGATTAGCAATTTCTCTCTCCAAAATGGAATTCTGGACTACAGATTTCATTTCTTTCTGGATTCTCGGAGTGGTCTGAGTTCTGTGCAGTACACCTGAAAGGAGGTCTGGAGGCAGCTTGGTTTGGTTTGGCTCCTAACACAAGTTAGAGCAGTGTCATGCGCTCACTGAAATGGCTCCTAGGGTTGCTCCAGTAGTCTGAGATCTGAGTGCATTGTACTAAGGCCAATCCCTTTACACCCTGGCATTGTCTGGATATGCTGACTACACCGAGGTGTGTGTGTGTGGGGACTGGTGGGGGAGCTCTAATTCTGTACCATACAGGTATCCTCCTATGTTAGGGGAATTCTCAGCTTCAGCAGCACAAATGGGATGAACCTGAGGCCAGGTATCTGACCCATTGTTTTCAAGATCCCTGCTTTGAATGGTCACAAGCATAATTTTTTCTCTGACAAAATACCTGACAAAAGTATTTTAAATTAAAATTCTTGTTAAAAATGTTCTTTAACCTGACGTGGTTCTGGTGAATAGGTATGCAAGTGTGCACCTGTGAAGTACATGTATCTTTAATTTTTTTTATGAAAATGCAGCAATGTATTTGTGTAGAGAGTGAATTTTCCCTTGTATTTTAATTGCTCATTTGTGCTTGTCCTTGTTGTTTATTAGGCCCCAGTTTCAATGGGGCTGAGCTTCTTAATAGTAACATTTTCCAACATCATAGTTCTGTTAAATACGTTGGCCCAATTTTTCAGGGCAACAGATAAAAGCTCAGAATGAAAATAAGGACAGGAAATGTGCTGATGTGCACAAACTATGGATGGGGGTATGAAACTATTTCTGGGTTAGGAATGCAGTTTTGCGGTACAATTTCTTCTGAACTTGAATACTTAATCAAAGTAAACTAAAGTTCAGAGCAGAATTCAGTCAGTTGAAACACACAAGTGGCATATCAGTGTGAAAATATACATTTCAGCAATTGTGTGTCTAGTTTATTTGAGAAATCTGTGCTCTCATTTGGTCCCTCAAATGCTAGTGCAATTCAGCGCCATGCAGCATTATCAATATGCCCCTGTTGCTGTAGAGAAGTTTCCTAAACTTGGGACGCCGCTTGTGTAGGGAAAGCCCGTGGTGGGCCGGGCTCGTTTGTTTACCTGTCGCATCCGCAGGTTCGGCTAATCGTGGCTCCCACTGGCCGCGGATCGCTGCTCTAGGCCAATGGAAGCTGCTGGAAGCGGTGGCCAGCACATCCTTCGGCCCGCGCCGCTTCCCGCTGCCTCCATTAGCCTGGAGTGGTGAACTGCGGCCACTGGGAGCTGCAATCGGCCGAAACTGTGGATGCGGCAGGTAAACAAACCGGCCCGGCCCGCCAGGGGCTTTCCCTACACAAGCGGCATCCCAAGTTTGGGAAACATTACTGTAGAGTAATCTCCTGAGGTGATTTTTGAACTTTGGTGCTGAGATCATGTTTTCTCTTTGCTCCTCCAACTACTGTCTCTAGTGAATAAGTGTAATTCAGCCTGACCATTAACCTTTAATCTCAGTATTTTTTTTTCTTGGAATTTTGATTAAACTGATGTTATTCAGAAGCAAAACAGACTTATTAATGTTATAATTGTCTCTGATCGTCTGTGCTATATATGTATATGAAACCACCAACAACAAAAAACACAACTCCACCACTACTTTATTAGAGAAGAAACCCCTGCCTCTGTAAAACTTGTCTCTTCCTTTTTTCTATTATAATAATACTCAGTTCAGATATAGGGCTTTTAATTCTTAGAGGGGGAAACTGAGTCACTGGGAGGTGAAATGACTTATCCAAAGTTCACCCAGCTAACCTGTGGAAGAGCGGAATAGAATCCACATATCCTAAACCGTAGTTCAGTTCTCTGTCTGCTAGACTACGCTGCCTCCCATAAGTCTTTGTCACTTAAATTTCATAAGCCTGATTTCTCCAACTGCATGCCTATGACTGCTATTGATGTCATTGTCGTTATACAGATGCATAATTATTGGAAATATCAAACTCTAGTCATCTCCACGTCCGTTCCAGGCATACTGTGTTCTCCCATCTATCCATGTCGTCCCTACCAGAAAGAGATCTCAACTCTTTATAACAGTAAAAGTAATTACACAGGGCCATTTCGTGCATTTTTACTCATGTTTCTCAGCACCTTATCCCAGGAGTGGAGTAGTGGGGAATGAATCATTGGGATTACTTACAAAGTAAAGTACAATCAACCTAAGTAGGTGTGCCAGAATATGGCTCTTAATGAGGTTTCCTGTGTATTAGAAAAAAGCTCACCACATGGCAAGGCAGAGTGGGGTAGGAACAGGAATAGATGTGGCTAAAGACAGATCAATGCCATGGTGTTTAAATGAAGTAGTTTTCGAGATTCATAGATTTCAAAGCCAGAAAGGGCCGTTAGATCATGTAGTCTGACCTCCAACATAACACAGCCCATGGAATTGCATCCATTTACTCCTGTATTGAACTTTAATACAAAGCAAGAAGCTGCCCTGAGCTGCTACAAAACAAGATTTTTACCATCGGTAGGTAAAAGAGAAGAGTAAAGCAAGCCAAGCCAAGCAGAAAAGAGTGGGAGTAAAAACAGAACAAAGCTAGAAAAAGTAACAGCATGGTGTGAAGGGGAAAGATGAGTTTATTTAGCTATAAACATGTTAGTAATATGGGGTGATATCCTGACCCCACAGAAGTCAATGGCAAAATTCAGTGTGTTCAATGAGGCCAGAATTTGACCCCGGGTATGTTGCCCGGCACTTGGGGTTGCTGAGTATATAAATAGTAATGAAAAACTTCTGAAATCTTAGTAGTGCAGTAAGACAGTCAGACCTAGTGAAACAACTTCAGCCCTAGTGTAAGTAGGTGTAACTCCACTGCGATCAATGGAGTTGATTTGGCCCAGTGCGTTTAATTTGTGGGTTCTTTGGGTATCCTCAAAAGAGTAATTAAAGAGAACTCTAAAATAGAGGCAGTTCTGAAACTATTTTAATGAAAATGTTTTGCGATAGCATGGGCTCCACACTCACTGATCGCCTTACAATGCCTAAAAAAAAAAAAGTGCGGGTGCAGGCGAACCAGAGGGGGAGGGAGCATGCGGGGGAGAGAGAGAGAGAGAAGGGGGCAGCCAGGGCTACAGCAGGGGTGCTGCCACGCGGCCCATCCCGCTGCGAGGGCTCCGCTCCGGTTGGCAGGGAGGGAAGGAAGAGGACTGCCCTGCAGGGCGCTCTGGTTCTCCGCGCCACTGCCCCCTACAGGGTGGCCGGAGCGGAATGAATGAACACCCCCACACCCACACACCCCGTGGCCGTGCTGCCCTAGGATTGGGCAGAATGCCGCCTCCAACAATCTACTGCCCCAAGCACCAGCTTGCTCAGCTGGTTCCTGGAGCCAGCCCTGATAACAGCTCCCTTGACATCGGTGGGAGATCTGCTACAGGCTTTAGGATATATGTCCCCCCCTAAAGTCAAATCATCTGTCCCACACAATGCCAAAAGCAACAGGCATTGCCGAGATGGGGTTCTTTTGTGGTAGTGGGTACACAATTCATAGAATCATAGAATATCAGGGTTGGAAGGGACCTCAAGAGGTCATCTAGACCAACCCCTCCCGGCTTTAGCGTGGTGGGGGAAAGACTTTGCAGCTGGTATCTCCCCCTCCCCAAAAGCACCAATGTTTTGACCCAGGTTGCCCTGCTGTGGAGAAATGGCATTGTTTAGCTGGTAAATCTACACAGATAAAAATGATGCCATGAAAACTGGGACAAACTAGTAATTTAAAACCTTAAAATAGTTGGGGCTTGAGGGGGAGTATGCGGATTTTTTGGTGTGAGGGATCTTATCACTATCTGACACCAGTTTAAGGGGGCAGGTGATAACTCGGAGGGATAGTTTTGAGATGGATATGAACAGTGATTGCTGATGAGTGGAAACAAACCATAAAAGAAGGGCAAGTTGAATGACGTGGATCAGCATTATGTCATATTTTGTTGGTGCTGTATATCCTCAAACACTAAAAAAGATACAAGGCAGTAAAATGGCTTGTAACTATATAAGACTGGAATCCATCCAGAGGTCATACCCAGTACCGAACACAGATTGGGCTACAAAACTGGAGGTGTAATGTGAAGACAATTAAACCCCCTTAATATTTAAAAGCAAACAGATTTCTGGGCTCTACCATATAAATAGTGGAGATGTCTGTATTAAATGAAATGAGAGAAAAATAGCCTGTATGAGGAATTTCTAGGAAGACTTCAGGAAAGGTTGTGTATTTCCTGTTTAGAAATTACATGGCAAAAAAAAAAAAACCCTAAACCAAGTAATTGGACCCCCATCTGCTCATCAGTTCCACAGCTCCATAAACTAGATAACCAGCCACAGGTCAGGTAGAATTTTAAGACTTCAGGGCTGCAGGAAATCACTTTCAATCAAGTTGAAGTTGTCAGGTGTATAGTCACCACCCTTTAATTCATGCTCTAATTTGGCACTGTTGTCAGATACAGTAAATTATGAACTAGAGATTTAGGGCCAGATTGGGAATCCCTTACACATGTTGACAAGCACTTAATCATGTGAGAAGGACTATTAAAATCAGTGGGACAATCACCGATGGGTGACAATATAAAACCCTAAAACAGATAGGAAGATTACTGTGACATACCTTCAGGGCCTGATCCCTGGGAGTGTTGGGCACCGGCTGACAAGTACTGGGTGCCAATATCTCTCAGTAACCTTCAGCAACTTATGGTTGGGCCTCTGAGGAGAAGCACTACTGCCAGGATACCCTTCCGTCTTTGCAGAAACAAATTAAAGTGCAGGGTCCAGAGGTCACAGCAAGGTCCCATATCAGGGTGTTGAAGTTGGTT
Source organism: Malaclemys terrapin pileata (assembly GCF_027887155.1). Classification (NCBI taxonomy): domain Eukaryota; kingdom Metazoa; phylum Chordata; order Testudines; family Emydidae; genus Malaclemys; species Malaclemys terrapin. The sequence goes on along the minus strand of NC_071513.1, from coordinate 8,362,606 downwards.
CCGTCATTGAAAGTCTACAGTAGTGATGGGCCTGAATCCATAACATTTAAGTGAGTGCCTGAGGTTTTGATGTCCAGTTTGTGAGCCGTAGAGACTGAATGAATACTCTATGTGCTTCTTTGAGTACCATCTTTTTGTGAATGTGACGATTTCCAAATCTTATAGTTAGCCCAGCTTTTCTATTTTCTCCAGGCTTACATTGTCTCTAATTGCTTGTTTTAAACATTTAGATGCTTACAAAAAATAAGGATAACATTTTTTTTAAAAGCACAAATTTTTACTTTACATAAAAACTACTTTACATAAAAACTCAGTATTTGTGACACTGCTGTTCTTAGAATGTAAAATAATGGTAATATCATGGTAATCATAGAATTGTAGGACTGGAAGGGACCTCAAGAGGTCATCTAGTCCAGTCCACTGCACTCATGGCAGGACTAAGTTTCATCACTGAAGAGCTTGCCCCCTTCAAAGGGAAGATCCTAAATTATTGTTTGTACTTTCCTAGGGATACCAGAAGCATGAAGCCAAGAGGACCTTCTCATCATTATGATGTGTTGTAATTGGTCAAATATTTAAAGGCTACTATGTAGGTGGATATTCAGTATTCCAGACATGGTCCAGATTTGCATCTACTCTAGATGCTGCCTTAAAGAAAAACTGAGAACTTTCACTTTTCTGAATGGGATCAGTTTCACTTTCAGGTTCTCAGAATTCAGGCACTGCACGGGAATGTTTTTGTTTAAAGGTAATTGTTTCCCTTATAATTAAAAAAAAAAGGGTGCAAACTATCAGTTTTCTGTCCATAGCATCTTGTAAAAATCAAAGCTACTTGTAATAACATTTTAATTTTAGGTCAAATATGAGTTGACTTTGTCCCTCTCTGATGCTGATGGAAACTTAATGGGTATAGTGTCGTTATGGGGTGTGTGTGTGTGTGTGTGTGTGTGTGAAGAAGGGGAAAAGGAAACAAGACAAAGAGATGGTCCAGATTGTTTGAAACCAGCTTTCTCTCTTATACTGTTGTGTCAACATGATGGAGTGCACGTTGTGGAGACTCTAATGGTTTCAGCAACTAAGCTGATTTCTATTAGAAACTTGTTCAGATCCATCACTGATGTCATAGTAGAAAAGATAGGCCTTTCCAACAGGGATCAAGGAATGTAACTCAACTGAGTTGACCTTCAGTATCCAGGTACCTTATACAATTCTCGAATGCAGTGATGGAACAGCCATTGGGTTTCTCACAAAGCTGTATTTTTGACACAGTCAGAAATGTTTAACTACCAGCTAGCTTTAGGGGGGACTGACGGCACTAATATGGCAAGACTCTTCTTTCAGATCCACACAACAGTACTCAGCTTTGGTATTCTCGTCTTATTACCTGGCTGTGTGATACTGCTCCTGATGTCAGTAGAATAACCTAGACCATGTGTAGGGAAAGCCGAATGCCACTGTTTAGTATTATTGTGCATAACTTCTCATTCACACATATGCTGTCCTTATGCCAGTTTCTGGCCTACCTACAGCCTCTTTTTGCACTACGCATTGTATGAAATTTCTGTACAGCTGTGCTGAGTGGGGATAGGGAATTTTCTCAGCATAGGGAATCCCCAGCTGCCAGGTGAAGAGGGCATGCTGAGGGGTGGAGAGGCATGTGACTGGAGTAGTGCTATAGTTGGGCAGTCACTGTCTGTGTAATGCTCTCTATGAACCGTGAATGTACTCTGCCTGTGGCAGCCCTGGGAATTGGAAGCAGCGTAAAGGAGGAATACAGACACCTTTTACCTTCCTGGGCTCCTACACTGAGCGTACCTCAGCTGAACCCAGTCCAGCCCTCTGTATTGAGATGTCTGCAGACCACAGTGGAACTCTCTATAACCGGATTGTTTCTGGTGATAGTGAAGCCACAAAAGTATAGTTAAAAATATCAACATTAGCCAGGATTCAGAAAGCAATTTTTTTCAGTTTTTAGGTGACCAAACTCAGATGATTTCTAAATCCCTGGTTATCAAACGTGGAGTGGAGTTTTCCCCTTATTACACATTGCACATCTTGCAGTGAAGTCAGTGGGAATCGCCCATGTATGTATTGGAGGCAGCATTTAGCACTAGAAATGTTTTGTGTTTTACAACTACTTTGTGACAGTACTTGGGAGAGTGGTATGAGGGTAGGAAATAAAGTGAAGTATATTGATTCTAGATTCATGGTTGAAGTAAGGGTGTGTTAAATCAGTTCACAGCTGCCTGCCAGGTTACCATTCATAAAACTGGTGGAGTAAAAGGCTGAAATTGCAGGCACTATCATTCATTACCCAGGGACGATTTAGGTTCCATCACCAATCCAACTGAAGCTAATGGGAATTTTGCTGTGGACTTCAGTGGAAGTACGATAAAGAAACCTGTATAATTTATACTGTGCACATGTCCTCTTTCATCTCTCTCAGTGCAATTACATTGACCCGGTGTAACCGTGCCTTTGTGGGTCACAACTGAGAATACCAAATTCAGGACAAACTGCTGAGAAATAGGGTTGCCACACCCCAAACTGGTGGTTATTCCTCCATAAGATATACCAAACCAGCAACAAAAGTAAACTTCTGTTTCACCACACTGGCTAACAAGAAGTCATATAAACAGTTTCCTTAGGCATTACAGTCTTTGTATTACCACCAAAAACACTAGACTTAGAGGTGAGTGGTTCTTTAAAACCAGTCTCCTCAAATAAAAGGTTCTTCTGATCCCAAAGGACCAGCCACACACCCAAGTCAACTTACAACTCAGATCTTACCCAAAAGCCATGCTGATGCCAATCCTTTAATATCTAAAATCTAAAGGTTTATTTATAGAAAGAAAGGTGAGAGTTAAAACTGGTGAAAGGAATCAAATACATACAGTAATTGCAAAGTTCTTGGTTCAGGCTTGTAGCAGGGATGGAATAAACTGCTGGCCTGATAAGTCTCTGGTTGCTTCCATATCATTGGAAGGACCCCAGTCCCTAGGTTAGAATGTTCCCATTAGTATAAGCCCATAGTCCCGAAGCTTGAGCAGGATAGAGGCAAAATGGAGGTGTTTCCAGGGCCTTTTATAGCTTCTTGGAGGGAAACCCATTGTTTCAAACAAAGCTCTCTGTGGAAAATTACAGTAACAAAATGGTGTTTGGAGTCACATGGGCAAGTCACATGTCCATGCATAATGTTGCTTAGTCACAGCAGGAAATCATTACCTATGCCCTATACAGAATGTTTACAGGACAGTCCATTCATGTAGATGGGCATCTCCCATGGTCCATTATGAGTTAAGTGTCCCTTGATGAGCCACTTAATTTGAATAGTCCCTTCATGATGTGCAGGCTGAATACCTTATGGGCGTTACCTGGATTTCAAATGTTTGCTCCTGGGTTATAGAGCCAATCCTCATAACTTCAAATACAAAAATGATACATGCATACAAATAGCGTAATTATAGTCAGTGAGTCATAACCTTTCCATAGACATCTTACATGCCACATTCTGTAAAAGATTAGTTGCAATTATATAACAGTGGTTGCAACAATGATCTATATTGTCATATTGTAATCAGATATGTCACACCCAGACATTAGACTGTTGGAATGCTTTTTAGTTTATTAAGGACTTGCTGACCTCAGCAAAGAATTCAGCCCATTTTGACTTCAAAAATGTCATTATATATAACTTGCAATGTGTCTGCCCTGTCCCCTGTTCTCTTATGATTGACTTGATGGTTAGAGAAACCAGTATCATTGGCATCCTGCCTTTTGATGATCGTTTGTTAATGCTATTTGTTGAGAGCAAAGGTAGTACTATTGTGAATTTAGGACTCAAAACCAGAGCACATATACAATACCTTACAGCGATCTCTTTTATGGTAAGGACCACCATCAATCCCTAACACCATTAAAGTATGGTTATCAATTTCATTAGTGAGTAGCTACAGCTCCTTAAATCCATGAGTTTATTTTACTGGGACATATATACATTATTACAACTGTAATAATAATGTCCCAAACACAGTCCAAACGCACCTCTTCATTCTGGCATGTTAATCATTAGTGTTATTGCTATTACTCTTACAGGGTTTATGGAGTGACCCCATAATAGCTGTGGGGGATGGAATAGCAGCTAATACCTTATTTTCTTCAAGCAATCTTGTGGTTTAAAGTAGATTTTGTTTAAGGATATAACTTTAAATTGTTCTTCAGATTTAAGCATTACACAAAAGGTTTTGTTTTAGTTTACTGTATTGTGTTTCAGCACATTGATTTAAGGCTTTTATCATGCTTCATTAAGTTGAGTAATGACTTATCATTATCTACATGACGCTCGAATGCTTGTCTTGATAATAGAATTTGTTTCATTTCTGAAGCCTCAATTTTAAGCATTAAATAATACATCATTGACATGTAATCCTTAGAGGCTAGTGCAAATGATTTTTAAGCCCAAGTATTAATTTTATTTATGATCTAAAGGATAAGACTATTTATAACATTAAAATGGCCTTTTGGCTTAGGAAAGCCCTAAGTGAGCAAGAAGGAGCCGTTAATGTTCATCTGTGTCTGAACCTCATCTAAGGATACTTGTGGTAGTTAATTCTGCGGTATAAAATGTTCTGTCGCAGTCACTTTAAAGTGTTGAACCTTGCAAAAATCATTATGCAGGGAACCAATGCACTGAACTTAAAAGGTGTCATAGGTGCCCCTGAGAAAAATTGAGTAGCACTGCATGTGAGTGATCCAGTTAATATCTTAGCTGTGAGACTGCCACACATCACTATAGTATCCGAATGCCTTCCACATAAAATCAATAGCAGTGGGGTGAGCACCTTTAAAATCTTGACATCTATTGAATGTCAGTATTAAATGGTACCACAAAATATGGAGTATTCATTAATAGAGATGGTCAGAAAAAAAATCTGACAAAATAGATTTTTGTCAGAATTTGTCAAGTCACTGAAACGGAAACATGCCACAGGACTGTGTCGGTTTTGAGGAAATTCTATCAGGAACTATGTAGGTTTCTGATTCTGTTGGCATGGCTCCTCACAGCACACCAGGCGGCTAATGGGGATTTGAGTGCTCAGAAGTCCTGAGAGCTGCGGCTCTGAGGCTCATAGTTCATCAGCAGCCTGGGGTTCTAGGTTTGCGGTTCCTCAGCAGTCCTGACTTCCAGTGGCCCCTATTCTAGGGCAGGCAATCAGGAAGACTGGTCTAGGGCTCCCAGAGTCACCAGCTCTGGGGCAACCCACCAGGCATGCTGCCTCACAGTCAGAGCTTCCAGGAATTCCAGAATTCTCTCTTTCTCTCTCTCAAAAGTGGCTGCTGACTTTTCCAGCCATGCCATAGATATTATCTCACAGTGTAACCCATGTGCTTTGCCCATCTAGTCTTTCAGTGTGTTCATCTGAAGCATGTCTGGGCTTAAATGGCTCTTAATGAGTTGCTTCCCTATTAAACCTCACTCTCTTTAAATTAACCTGAATTTGGATTGTGGCATCGGTGACCCTGATAGACAGAACCTGACTTCTGACTTGACTTGGCCTTTGCTCCAAGGAGTTTACAAGCTATCTTCTTGTGTTCTGTGTGTACATGGCCTAGAATTGTAAGGTGTGACTGGTAAATGGAAAATATAAGTGCACCCGTAATACAAATTATAATTAGTAGTGGAATCAGATGTAGGGAAGTGATAAGTGGGTTGAGCACTCCATCAATAGTATGGCTGCTCTGAGGACACTGGATGTGGGTAGTATGAAAATGGCATAATTCTTAAGACTTCAGGGATGGTTCTGTTGCCTTTGTGTAATGCCTGTTGCCATCTTTGATAGCTTTGCTCTTATGCAGCAAATTATAAAAGCCAAGGACAAGGCCATGAGCCTGGGAGCCTCTCATAAGATAAAATAGCTTTGAGAACATTTCCGTTAGCAATAGAGATGAACTACTGGGGTATTTTAGGAGACTCTTATGTGTACCAAGATATTTTAAAATCTCTATTAATACCCTAGAAATTTATTGCACAAAACACATGCTCCATATCTTTGTTGCTGAAATGGCCTAAAAATCTGTCAATGTATGTCAATGACAGTGTGTCAATGTAGGGCCTGGCACTTTAACCTGAATAACTTGAATAAAGTCCAAAGTTTTAATATTTGGGATGCAAATAAACCACATGTTGTTTATACTTCTGAGACTGAGAGATGTACTGTATTACTAGCAGCCTGTGAATAACAACATGTTAGAGGCTGATAAAGTGTTACCATTAAAATCCCTATTAAGTGGAATCATTTTGTAGTGACTCTAATGGGCCAGAGTAAACTTCTTCTCCTGACAGCATCCTATTATCCTGTTTTTCCTTAATAACAGGGATCCATCCAATTAAGTAGCCTGAATTCTATTCATATTTTTGAACATCTTATGTTCGTACTGTGTACTGATATGAGCATCTGGATGATCTTTAAAGTATATAATCTACTCTTTTAATTCATACTGTGCCAAACTGAGCATGACAGAATGTTTGTCATTTGGAATGATAAAGGAATATGGTTCAGAAGTTATACCCATTCATAAATTGAGTATAATGTGACAATCTTGCAAAGAACTGAAGCAATCTACATGTTCCCCCAATAATATATTTTTTCCTTAAATCTATTCTTAAAGTTCCTCGTACATTAAAGTTAAGGTTGAAAAAAAATGGATAATACTCTAATTTAATGTTCTGACTGCCCCCCCCCCCCCAAACCCCCACCACCACACACAAACACTTCTGCAGACATAACAGCAACTCAAACTTTAACTAACATTTTTCACTAATGAAATTTATGGTATTTAACAACATAGATGCCATGCAAAGATTGACTCAGCATGGACAGGGATACTGGAGCCTTGTTCATGTCCTAAGCAATACTGACAGTCTGGGAAGGCTTCAAATTCAGAAACAATTAGTTACATTTAATAAACTATGTAAGGTGGACCAGTTGCCACAGTGATCCTTTTGAAGCTGTAGTACGGACTCCATTTTGAGCCAGTTAGTAAATACAGTGAATAAACAACAAAGATTTATTCAAGCCTCCACACATCTGCAGCAGACTTTTTTCCTTGATGAGTTCCTATATGTTGCAGGGGATGTTTAAGGTCAAGTATTAGAACCATTGGCATTTTGAATTGAATCGTTATGAAATGGGAAAGGAATGAAGAAAACAATGCATTGCTATTTCTTATGTATTTTGATAACTTCTTCAATGTAACTCTTTTTATTTGAGTAGATTTAGGGTATATTTTTTTCTGCTCTCCTGCATCATGAGTAACCAATTACACCATGTAAAGGTAAAACACTAATTTAAAAATGTCAGTGTTAGCTTTTTATATTCAGTTTGCACCAGTGTAGGGAAATAAGAATCAGGACCTTCGAATTTTAAATGAATGATGGGAGCTTTTTGAGAGTCCAGAACATGCAATATTAACTATCTTGAGTTTCATGGATTCACTGAGGGGTCCAAAAAGATATGATCAGTTCAGATTTTATGTTAACATTACCACAGTCCTTAAATTACACCATAGCATTGTTCGTAGTAAATAAAATTAGTTGTTTGTTGATATTTTAAAAAGGTATTCATTTTTCTTTTGTTCAAGCTCTCTTCTAAATTGTCTGCAAACCCACATTTACAAATAAAATATGAATGCAAATAAATTTCTATTAGTAAAATATAGACCACAGACTTTTATATTATGTGATAAATTAAAATAATCATATGTGTAAGCCATAGACTAAGAGGAATAAAATGTCTCCAGCTTCCTCTATATGTGAAAAGGAAAAGGAGGATATGTTCACACCTAGTTAATTTGCATACTAAGTTCTCTGGCTCCTTTATAGATATAACGGGAACATTGAGGGTGTGTCCCTGTCTATTACCAGTTATAATTTTCATATGCTCCAGTGCAACACAATGAGTGCTTAACATTGTCTTATTTGGAATTTTATTATGTTCTATTCTTTAGAATTGTGTTGAATTCATTATGGCCCTTCATAAAAGTAGAACAATATCTCAATGTATGAATGTAAGAAGGTCACGTCCTGGGAGAAGTGGGTCATCCTGTTCTGGAAGTCAGTGGGCATAGACTAACTAGAGGATCCCAACTTGGACATAGCAAAAGTAGGAATTCTATTTGCAGGTGTATTTTGCTGTGGTGGGAAAAGTATCATGTTTGGCAGAATGCCCCTAACTTGTAAATATTGACTTTCATTCAGATTATATTTTGCTTGCACTGGGTTAAATTACCCACCACATATAGGAAGGTTACTTATTGTATTCCATTATTACTGTACTTTACATAACCATTAAGGATCCTGAATTATCCCTCAAGGTAGCCCCCAAATTCAGCACATGTATTATAACCCTTTTATGATTTAATTCTGAATACCCTATTGTCAGGGGGAGGAGGTTGGGGGAGGTTCACTAACAATTGCAAGGCCTTGGGTCCATTTCATGTTGCCGTACAGTGCATTAAATAGTTTATGCTGCATGATTTACACCATTCTAATATAGGACATGGGGTGGAGGAGGTGTATGTGGGGGTGTGACGCAGGTTCATATAATTCATTTACAAACTGTAGTAATGAAGCTTAATACCACTTCTGTATACTAGGGATTCTGGGCCTCCCTGTTCATATGGAAGGGTGAGAGAAGCCAGTTTTTTATTGGAATTTTTCCAGTCCCAATGAGTTTCTTTAGTATAGAATTTGCTTATGTGAGAGACTGGTTGTGTGACAGATGGCATGCTCTGCACGCCATAAAGCAGTTTTGGGGACAATGACCATTTTCACAATGTGTACTTTGCCAATTAGTGTGATTGGCAGTTCATTCCTGTACACCACTTTTTTTTTCCCCCCAATGCTTTGCAGAATGTACTGTTTGCGCCAGTTTTCACCTCATTTCCCGCCCGTAAATATCATCACTCAGGTTTTGTGTCCTTTTAGGATCCATTTAAAGGAAAGCTGTCGGACATGTTCCTGTTCAATTCCCATAGCTGAGAACAGTGCTGATTTTATCTAGTTTATGGACAGGCTCGACAATTTGTCATATTATCAAGGATCTGCTTTAGTGTCAGACCAGTATTAGTGAGGTAGAGGAATATGCTGTAACTTCAGAGAGAGATCAAGATTGTGTTAGTTATCTCATTGAAGGATGTGCCATTCTATGGAAGTTATGTTCTCATTACAGTTGCAAGATGAAAATTTGTCAGTTTGATCCAGATTGAGTTTAGGCCCAAAATTATAATATTGATTTTAGGCCTAATGCTCATCATATTGTCTTTAGCTGTCGGTTATTATACATGAAGATCAAAATGTTCACGAGTCCAGAAATTTTAACCCACTTGGACACTTTGGATTAGATGCATAAAGGAATTTAGGCTCAAATACTAGATGAAAGCACCTAAATCCCTATTTTCAATATCATTATGATCCCCCCAAACCCCTGCTTGACAACTGCCTAATCCCGGAGGTGCCTGAACTCACTTAGTACCCCAGTGTTTTACTCTAAAAGTTTTTTAAGTTTCTGCTTCTGGGCATGCACTTTACTCCATCACGCTAGGCACTGGATGCCAATCTCACGCTTAAGCCCCAGTGCAATCCTCAAACCTGGGAAGTTAGACATTCCTCTGCCTATTTTCCCTATCAGCCCCAATCTGGTAAGTTCTAGGTGTTCTGAACATACCTAACTCTACACAAAATGGAACCGAGGGAGTGGGGGCGGGGGCAGGAAAGACACCCTCCAACATAACCTTTAGTCCAGGGGTTAGGGTACTCACACAGAATATGGGAGACCTGCTTCAATTCCCCCCTCCACCTGATAAGATGGTATTTGAACTGGGCTTCCCCCTCCCTCAGTTGAGTGCTTTAACTATTGGGCTATACAGCGATTCTCTCTCTCTGCCTACTTAATATTTAAAGTGGAATGGCTTCAGCACCAGATGGAGAAAACCCCTGTAATGGGGCATGCACCATCCATGCCCTCTGATGCCCAGAAACCTCTCAGACTCTCCAGTGAGCAGCACCTAGATGTTCTTTATTTATATCCCCACCACCAACTCCAATACAATCTTGTGCAGTTGAGTATTTGCAGTGGTTTCTTGTCCTTTCCCACAGGGCTAGAGAGGAATAGAGATCTCCCTCAAGCATACTGGGCTCAGCTAACCCAATCCCCTTCCTTTCCATGTCTTCTTTTACAGTCCTCAGCTGATGGCTAATTTTTCATCAGCCCCCACTCTGATCAGCTAATTAGTCACATATCCCCCCCCCGAATCAGCCTTCTCCAAGGGAACAAATGGGTGCCTAAGTGATCCAGAGGACTGGTTCATTTGTTAGCTTCCAGCACTCTGTCACAGAACCACATCAAAATAGCTCATCACCCATTACAGGAATCTGGACTCCAGGCCCACTAAGAGGCAGACCACCATGGTACAATCATTAATAAATAGTTAAAGATTAGTAAATGATTAATATATGCTTTAGCAGATGTATTGTATTAGAATCCAACTGGTCACAAGGTTGCTTATGACTCTTTATTATAGCTTTAATTGATTTGCTTATAACCATCTCTAGTAGCTACTACTCATGTCTGTATATGCTGGCTGATACAAAATTAATAGATGTTATCTCTGTAACAGGGTCAGCACCCACCTCTTATGAGCACCCCCTCTGGTTGGGTGTGTCTGCATTCTTTCAGGTCTGGTGATCCCTTTCAGTGACTCAGCCTTTCGGCTAAGTCTCACACACTATCTGCAGGTGAACCAGATCAGACCCTTCCAGGGTATACAGTCCAACAGGGCCTATCTCAGTGCCCTTCTGGTGGTGTGTCTCTAGCTCTCCCCAGGCTCAGTCTTTAAGTATTCCTGGCCCTGGTATGGGACCATACCTCCAGGGCTTCCTCCCTGGAGACACTATCATCCTGCAGCCCTCCCAGGGCTCAGTCCCCATTCAGTCTTAGCAACCAGCCAGAAGCCCTCTCCCCACCAGCAGACTGTCTGTGATCCTGCTGCTCTGCCAGCCAGACACACAGTCCTTTCTTCTCCAGCTCCAAGCAGCAACTAACTACTGCTCTATGCTGCAGCTCCTTTTATATGGTCCTCCTGGCCTCTGAGTGGCCATTCCAGCAGCCCCTCTGATTGGTTGCTTCCTTGCAACCACTCTAGGCCACTTGGAGGACCTCTCCACTGCTCCTTTTCTTGGGATAGATGTGGCAGAACCCTGAGGCCTCCAGCAGGGGGCCTTTGGGCCTTGTCCACCCCATCACAATCTCTTTATAACCTCTTTATCAATGGACCCTTAATATAAAGTATGACTGATACATTTTTCGCATAGGGTTTTCTTCATACCATTAACAATCATACATCTTAAGCTGAAGTCCCAAGAGAATGGAAGTTTTGCAGAACTGTTGAACAATTGACTCGCCCTTGTGGACCAGTGGCAGGCCTAGGAGATGAGGAATTTCTTGTTAATTGGGTACAACCCTTAATTATTTGAGGGTGGTTTGCTGCATCTCTTGTTGGCCCTTTCAGTAACAATCAGCATATTGTAATTATGGGCTTGATACAGGACTTACAGGGTGAATTTCAATCACCTGTGTACTGCAGGAGTTCAGAATGGGTGATCTAATAGTGCCTTCTGACCCTGAAATCTATGAATTGATTAATCAATTTTCTTTTAACTCATTGTAGAAATGTATGACTGTCCCTCCCTGTCAGTCTTCAAGGGAGGCCACACCTCCTCACTATCATGCATTTAGAATGGTAATCTGTAAAAGGGGGTGGATTTTGCTGTTGCTAGAGCTCAGGCCCTCTGGGCTGGGCTGAGCATTAATCTGTTGGCCTGGGCTCCTGGACTATTCACTACTCTGACCTGCCTGAGGGCCAGAGTCCCTTATGCTGTTTGGGTGTTTCACCCTACTTGAGGGCTTGAATCCCCTGTGAAATCTGGTCTTTTGTGTGTTTTTATGCTATATTATACCGATTTCACAGGGGAGACCAGAGTTTCTCAGATTGGGGGTCCTGACCCAAAAGGGAGTTGCAAGGTGGTCACAAGGTTATTTTAGAGAGCATTGTGGTATTGCCACCCTTACTTCTGCGCTGCCTTCAGAGCTGGGCGGCTGGAGAGCTGCCGCTGTTGGCCAAGCATCCAGCTCTGAAGGCAGCGCCCTGCCAGAAGAAATAAGGGTGGCAACGCCATACCATGCCACCTTTACTTCTGTGCTGCTGCCTTCAGAGCTGGGTGGCTGGAGAATGTTGGCTGCTGACTGAGGGCCCAGCTCTGCAGACAGCAGTGCAGAAGTCAGGGTGGCAATACCATACCATACCATCCTTATTTCTGTGCTGCTGCTGGCGGCAGCTCTGTCTTCAGAGCTGAGCTCCTGGCCAGCAGCAGCCACTGTCCAGCTGCCCAGCTCTGAAGGCAGCACCGCCATCAGCAGCAGCACAGAAGTAAAGTTAGCAATACCACAACACCCCCTACAACTCCTTTTTAGGTCAGGATCCCTACAATTACAACACAGTGATGTTTGAGATTTAAATAGCTGAAATCATGAAATTTACTATTTTTAAAATCCTATGACTGTGAAATTGACCAAAATGAACCGTGAATATGGTAGGGCCCTACCTATAAGGCACTGTCCCTGGGCTTTATTAAATGTATCTTCCAAAGACAATTTCCCTGACCAACACAGGCTGCAGAGGGCCAGAGGCCTGGCTCAGAGGCCTTTCACTTTGACCCAGAAGACTAGAAGTATCTTGCCACTGCACTGGTGTAAGGGAACCAGCACAGCCTTTGAGGGGAAAATAAAGAAAAGCAGCAGAATCTGGTATTTTAAACTTGAAGATGTTTTAAATAAATGAAAATAAGAGTTGAATTTGCTCATAGTGTTGTACAGCAAGTCTCTAAATATGATGATCATGGGTTGAATTAGTCAGTGGTCTGCCGGTCTTTGGTACTCTAATACACTAGCCTAACAACATCTGTTGGTATGAATTCAGCCATGGTGTAAATCCACTCACCTCAGTTAGATTACCTAGGGAGGAATTTGGCCCATTGTTTTGAAGAACAATTCTTCTTATTGACTGAGCCTGCAGCAACAGGGGGAAGGGGATAGGTGTTCCTGGTGTGGGAAAGTGGTAGAAGTCCTGACTATAGAGAGATTCACACACATAGAAAGCCCTGGGATGTCTCTCTTTCTTTCCTTTTTTTTTTAGGAAAAAGGGTGGGGCAGACAAACAAACTGAAGCTAGTGAGGGGGGCTGGGGCAAAGGGGAGGGGCAAAGGCTGCAAGGGGCAAATGGGACCGGTAGCAAGGGGCAAAGCTGGGGGCTTGCTGGGGGAGGGGAGGGTCAGCCAAAGGCTGGCTGCTGCTTCAGGCCCAAAAGGTGGTGAAAGGGCATGGCAAGCCAGGCAGCTGAGTCCCAGAGGCAGGAGCTTGAGGCAGATGCTATGTGTCCACTCGGGGTGGTGGAGGGGGCAGCAATGGTGGGGATAAAGGGGGGGGACACATGGACGGACCAGGGGGCAGGCTCCACACCACACCCCCTGTGTCCCTACAAACACAGTCAAGGCCCCCACCATGAGAGCACAGTTCAAAAGTTACTCAGTCCTTGAAGGCCCCCTCCATGGTGGTCTGCAGAATCTCTGCGCGCTCCCCCAGCAGCAGATGGTCCTCTTCTTCCTCCTCCGTGAGACTCCTTAAACCATGAAAACATTTTTAAGGTGGAAAAGACTGTATATTTGCTGAGGGAGCTGCTTGCTGGAAAGACAAATGAATTTTTGCAACATATAGCATATGTAGATCATATCTCTATGTAGATCATGCTGTATGTTTCACTATTCTTTATCTGCTTAGTGTGTGTGATGTATGTATGCACTTTTGCTGTGTGATGTATTCATTTCTGAATAGCAATATTTAAGTTATCGCCCTAGCAACCCCTTGCAAATAGCCAAATGGAAGGTGTCCCCAGAAAAAGGAGCTGAAATGTAAAAATCAAAGTGCTTGTACTCTGAAATTTAGCACCACAAGTGAGGAGAGATTTATGGATTCTCTGTTCCCCTCCATTGTAAGGTGCTAGCAGGAGTAAATATGAGTAGAATTGGGAGGAGAAGAGAAAGTCAAAAGTAATGTAAATGGTGTGTGGCATCTGAAGTGCATGGTTCTCCCCATGCCTTGAGATATAATACATATGTTAGTACAAAAGCCAGGAAAGGGTTAGGGTGCTAAGTTAAGAGATTCATAGATTCCAAAGCCAGAAGGGACCACTGAGATAACCTAGTCTGACTTCCTGTAAAATACAGGCCAGAGAACGTCCACAAAAAAGGTCTTAGAGCAGAACTTTTGCTTTAAAAATTCCCAGTGCTCATCACAACTCTTGATAAGTTGGTCCAATGGTTCTTTATCCTCACAGTTAAAAATTTACATCGGATTCACTCTGAATTTGTCTAATTTCAACTTCCAGCTATTGTAGCATGTTATGCCTTTCTCTGCTAGATTGAAGAGCCCATTATCAAATATTTGTTCCTCAGTATGTACTTATAGACTGTAATCAAGTCACCCCTTAATCTTCCCTTTGTTCTGCTAAATAGATCTAGTTCCTTGAGTCTTTCATTATATGGCAGGTTTTCCAGTCCCTTAATCATTCTTGTAGTTCTTCTTTGAACCATCTCCAATTTTTTTCAATATCCTTCTTGAATTGTGGGTACCATAACTGGACACAGTAATCCAACAGCAATCACATCATTGCCAAATACAGAGATGAATTAACTTCTCTACTGCTACTTCAAGATTCCCTTATTTATACGTCCTAGGATCATGCTAGCCTTTTTGGCCAAAACCTCACACTGGGAGTTCTTGTTCAGCTGAATATCCACTATGGTCCCCAAATCTTTCTCAGAGCCATTGCTTCCCAGGAGAGAATCCCCCATTCTGTAAGTATGACCTGGATTTTTTTTGGTTCCTAGATGTGTTCATTTACATTTAGCCATATTAAAGTGCATATTGTTCACTTGTGCCGAGCTTATTAAGAATCCCAGATTGCTCTGAATCAGTGACCTGTCCTCTTCATTATTTACCACTCCCCCAATGTTTGTGTCATCTGCAAACTTTATCAGTAATGATTTTATTTTCTTGAAGATCGTTGATAAAAACATTAAAAGGCATAGGGCCAAGAACTGTTCCCTGCAGGACCTTACTAGAAACACCCACACTCAGCAGTTCCTCGTTTATAATTACATTTTGAGACCTATCAGCCATTTTTTAATCCATTTAATATGTGTCATGTTAATTGTATATAGTTCTAGTTTAATCAAAATATCAGATGCCTTAAAGAAATCTGAGTATATTATATCAAGGCTATTACCTTTATCAACTACATTTATATTCCCAGCAGAAAAAAAAGATATCAGATTAGTTTGACAGGATCTATTTTCCATAAACCCATGTTGGTTTTCATTGATTATATTACCCTCCTTTAATTCTTTATTAATTGAGTGCTGTATCAGCCACTCCATTATTTTCCCTGGGATTGATGTCAGACTTACACACCTATAATTGCCTGGATCATCCCATTTCCCCCCTTTTAAATATTGGCACAACATTAGCTCAAGTACCAAGCCCACCACAAGTGTCCTTTGTGAACTTGGGCAAGTCAATGAATTTCTCATAGTTCCTCAGTTCCCCATCTGTAAAATGGGGATAATGGCACTGCGCTACCTGACAGGAGTGTTGTAAGGATAAATACATTAAAGACTGTGAGGTGCTCAGATACTATGTTGTTGATGGGAACTATATAAGTACCACAGATAGGTAGCTCTCCTTCCTGATGCACCAAGAACTGGGCTGCTTGCTTGGTGATACAAGGCAGAGATTTCCTAGGCTTTCTCGCTCTCTTCTCCATCCAAAGCACAGCTGAGGGCAAGCCCTTATTCTGGCCCTCTTCTCCCTATTAATATTTAACAAGCCTACTTGTTCTGTTTTGATGACTCATCCCTGCTTATGCAGCCACAAAAGTAATGGTGCTTTGGAATAGAAAGCCAGGTACTCCCCTGTCAGCCTTTCACTTACATTACTGCGATAAAATGAACGAATCCAGGTCTCTTTTCCGGAAAGGTCACACAAACAAACAGTGGTGTTTTTTTTTTTAACAGAGCTGATTTGATCTGCATTGTCCCCACTCTTTTGAGGAAGCTTGGTCAGCCTGAACAATACGACAAGGAAGCAAGTGCTTTCTGCATTTCAACCTCCATCACTTTGAAATCAAAAAACATTTTGTCATGATGACATTGTCCAGTAGCGCTGCCTGTCTTCACTGTCATTTTGAGCCTTCTCTCTCTTTGTGCCTCTTGCCTATAAATCATCATCAGGGCTTACCATATGCAGCATGCATCAGGGGACATAAGCTGCTGATTGCTAAACTCTTTTTTTCCACATTCTACCTGAAGGGCTATTGTCTCCTGACTATAGTTTAGTAAAATATTTTCTTGTCAGCAGAAAATTACTCTTCCCTCTGTGTAAACAGAAGATGAGGTTGCTTTGTGTCACATTTATTATATTAGAGGACTTATGCTGTATTCGTCTAGGACAATCCGTTGCTCAGTGAGCTTTCTGTAGTAGAATAGTAAGTATTTGATGCAATGGGGACAAAATGAGTTTCAGACAACGACTCTAAAATTGTGAAATGGGAAAAAATAAAAGCTGTCAATAAATGGAGAAACACACTATAGCTGCCTAGCAGGGGTCCTGCTAGGCAAGCACTGGGAGCTGGTCTTCACCCATATCCCCCTAGTGGTGGGACCCAGCAGCATTCTTCCCCCTATGAAGGGTGGAGCACTCTACTGCCTGGCAGAGGTTCTGCTGAAAAGTTCCCTTTACAGCATTGTTCACAAGCTGCTCTTTTCTGTAACTTTGTCCATCTGCCACTCCCCCATGGCTCTCACCATACACTTCTGTAGTGTAGCATCCTTCCTCCCCACCGGCTCCATTTCCCCTGCCTTTTTACTGGCGCCCATCTACAGTTCCCCACATATTCCTCTTCCCTCTCCACCCTGATCTCTTCACTCCTCCCACCATCACAAATCCAGACCCCACATACACACCTTCCCCTGCGTCCTCCCTCTCACCTCTGGTGATGTTTGCCCCAACCCTGGCCCTCCCACCATCCTCACCCTTTCCATCTCCCACACTCAACCCCGTCATCACCTCTGCCCCTCTCATGACAGCATTGCTAACTTCATGCCCATCCCCCTTCTTTTCACTTCGCCCTCTCTTGCTGTCTCTGGAATGCTAACTCTATCTCTAATAAAAATCATAGCCATCTACAACCTCTTCATATCTCACTACTGACTCTCAAAGAGACCTGGTTCCCTTCACCTGACACCTGTACTCTCTTACAAAGGCATCTCCTTCTCTTGCCTCCTGCCCAGGATCAGACTACAGTTGAGGTGTAGGGCATCTCTTCGCCCATTCCTGCCACTTTGAACCCCACCGCTCCTAAAAATAATCCTATTTTTCAATTACATGGTCATGAAAAAAATCTCAAAGCATATTAAGAACACTAATTAATTAGGTTATGGAACAGCATTGTAAGATAACTGACTTGTAAGAATATTGTACAGATTTTACAGAATGGTTAATTGAGACACTGAGATATTAAGTGATATTAAGTGTCTGATCCTAAACCAATTGGAAGTCTTTTGATTGTCTTCAGTGGGTTTTGAATGAACTCCTAAACAACTTTCCTTAAGTCATGTAGACAGGGCCGGTGCAACCCATTAGGCGACCTAGGCAGTCGCTTAGGGCACTAGCATTTGGGGGGCGACATTTCGGGTCCTTCGGCAGTGGCCGGATCTTCGGCCACCCCGGTCGTCGTCATCATTTGGGCGAAGGGAGCTGGGGCAGGGGGGCATGGGGAGGGCCGCCTGCAGCAAGTAAGGGGGGGGGCGTCACGCAGGGGAACCGCTCCCCACCTCAGCTCACCTCTGCTCCGCCTCCTCCCCTGAGCACGCCGCCCCGCTCTGCTTCTCTCCCTCTCAGGCTTGCAGCGCCAAACAGCTGATTGGCGAGAGAAGTGGAGCAGCGACGGTGTGCTTGGGGAGGAGGCGGAGCAGAGGTGAGCTGGGGCGGGGAGCTGCCGCATGGCTCCCCGTGCCAGGGGGCGCTGCCGCGGGGGGGGGCGGTGCCTTAGTGCAGAGAGCTGCCACAGGGCTCGGGGGTGGGGGGGGAAGGGGTGCGCAAGGTGGAAGTTTCGCCTAGGGCACGAAACATCCTTGCACCCTCCCTGCATGTAGCGGGTCGGTGGTTGAGTTTGGAATAGATCCCAGGAAACTTCCAGTGCCCTTCCTCAACCAGTAGAAACTCTGCTAACATAAAAATGATCTTTGAGTAATATGAACACAGAAAATATGTCTGCTCCGTATGATATATCGTTTCCTATGCACAATAATAAAAAAGTCATTGCTATTTTTAAACTAAAGTTACCTTTTAGTATTTAATTAAACTTCTAATGTCCTAATCATAAATTGTTTTTAACTGCTCCACTGTGTGTCCACCTCTGTCAAAAGAAGTGTCAAGTGTGAATTCTGCAAACTTATTAGATTTGTGCTATCATAATAATTGATTCTTGTGAGCTGGATTTGGCAATGTGATATTTCTCAGTATCCCCACCATGAATAACTGTCTTGTGAAAGCTGTAGTAATGATGAATATTGTGTAATAAATTATTGTATGATTTGCTTTAATTATGATTAATTTAAAGAGATTGAATATTCCTTGGGCTGAAATATGGTTACCCTGAAGGAGAACGTGTCCTTATTATGTTGTTTATTTTATTGTATTTGTAGTGGTCAAAGACTAGGGCCCATTGCACTAAGCACTGTACATATGTAATGTAAAGGCAGTTCCTGCTCCAAAGTTATATTTACAATCTAGGGCCCCGAACCAAGAAGGCACATGCTTACCTTGAAGCATGCAAAAAGTCTCATTGATTTCAATGGAACTGCTCACTTGCTTAAAGTTAGGTGCAAAGTACCTTGCTGAATTAGGGCCTCTAATGCAGGGGTTCTCAAACTTCATTGCACTGTGACCCCCTTCTGACAACAAAAATTACTACACGACCCCAGAAGGGGGGACCGAAACCTGAATCCGCCTGAATCTCACCACCCTGGGTGGGGTCCAAAGCCTGAACCTCGCCACCCTGGGTGGGGTCCAAAGCCTGAGCCTCGCCGCCCTGGGCAGAGAAGGGCTTCAGCCCCAGCCAAGGGGCCTGTAACCTGATCCCCCCCGCCCAGGGCAGTGGGCTTCAGCCCCAAGCCCCAGCAAGTCTAAGCCAGCCCTAACGACCCCATTAATATGGGGTCCCGACCCACAGTTTGAGAACCGCTGCTCTAATGTATAGACATCTGTATATTTCAAAATTGACTAACAGCGAGAGCTATTTGGATTGTGTTTAATTACATGTTAAGGAGCACCCTTAAAAGACATTATCAGCATCATTAAAAGGAGTGGGGCAATGGGTTCAGAATTACTGGTAAGTTCAACCACCACAAAAGTATCCTTCTGAATGAAAAGCACTATACAACTATTAGTGCCATGGGGATGCTACGTAAGTTATTCTTGCTAATGACTTTCCTTTTAAAGCCTTACAATATATAAAAGGTGTCTCTTTTTTTCTTTTTAAACAAAAACCGTGGAAAGAATTTGTACTACACTAAATTATTGCTAGATTCCTGCACTCCATTGGACCATGTATGTGTTGTGCTTGCGCTGGATTTTTTGAGCTTATGCATAGAAATTATGTAATCATTTGGTTTTTTTTCTCTAGTGGGTTTCATCTGTTAGGAAGTTCAACCTGGATTCCACACTCTCTTCCTGGTAGTCCATCTCACTAATGCTGTCTCTATTCATTGATTACTCTGTGTTGTTTAAGTACCTTAAGTAAGAAGCAGGTATTTCTTGCACTCTCTGCTCCTGGTCCTACCCCCTCATTGTCTGTTTATGAATGGCGTCTTTACATTGTCTCTTTGTTTGCTTTGATATTGAATCTCGCAAGTCTTAACAACTTTTCAGTGGGAAGTCTCTCATGGTTAGTTTCAGCTTTTCAGACCCAGGGAACATCTCTCTACAGCTTCCTTGGCTGGCTCTCTAACACATCTATCATTCCATCTGCCTCTCTTGACTCTCTCTCTCTCTCTGCTTCTAGCAACACTAACTTCCAACTACTGAATATTTTAGATATTGAAGTTCTTCTGAGCAGAAAACCGATTGTGCCCCATGTTTGTGACTCCAATACTGTTTAATTCAGACCTTTACCCCGCTTTCAAGAATAGAAATCATTGTCATCCTTGACCCTGAATTCTTTTCATCCTCCATTTCCCTTCTTTTTTTTGTACATGTGCCCGTTGCCTTCTTTAGAACATAGCCAGAAATCATTCCTGAAACAAGTCGCGGTTCTTTGAGGCACCTGGACCTCTGCCCTGGATCAGAAGAATTAGAAAATCAAACCAGAGCATAATAAATTTCCCTTCAGGGCAGATCCCTGTTCCACCCCCTGGGGTTAACTTATCAAAAGAGCTTTTCAAGTGGAAAGATTCTTGCCAGAGCTGCTACTCCAGTGCCTCTTACTTTGTAGTTCATGTGCAGGGACACCAAAATAGCAGTAACAGCACTTCACTGAACCAGCTCAGCAGGCACAACAGAACCTTGAGTGACATTTAAAAGATACCTACAATTAACGTGAGTTACGGTGCCCCGCCTACAATGTTAACTTACAGCCTATCCAGAAGGCATTGAAGTCAATGGAAAGATATCCACTGATTTCACAGGGCTTAGAGTCAGTCTGATAGTCACTGCTAATTGCAATCGTTACATTTTGGGGGGGGAAACCCAAGTTGAACCTCATGAGAACATGACCCAAGCCTCTGTCAATATGAAAAGTTTGGTTAACTTTCCCCATCTTTCTTGTGTTACATGAATCTTTCTTCTTACTCATACTGAATGAGGCTTCAAGAGGAAGGACTGTGCTGAAATACTGCAGTGTGAGGGGCTGTTTCCTACCCTAAAGTGGAATGGGATGGAGATTTCATGACAACCTCTTGTGACATGTTTTACACCAATTTTTGTATATTTTAGGTAAGGTCCATAATAAATATAACTGCTGAAACTACTGAGGTTCACTTATAACTTGCCTTAGTCTCCGCCTTTCTTGACTATGACCTTTCCATGCATTGCATATGCCACTTCCAGAGCTAGAGCTGGTCAAAAGACCAGGGGGGAAATATAAAAATCTTTGAAATTGTTTCCCAATTTTTCACTAGAAAATTTCCATCTGGGAGCCCTGATTGGGTTGAGAGCTTGCAGGAGAACCCACTTCTGAATTTTTCCTTGACAGCCTCATCACAGTTCAGGGCAACTAAGCCTGTATTCCCCATCCATGGCCCAGCAAGGGGGCCCACCTTAGGCTTCCGGTTCCCCAGCTATTGCCTCTCTTGGCTGGAGACATGCATCTCTCTCTCTCCCTTTTGAGAGGAGTATTTCCAGGCTGAGCCGTTCCCTCACTATACTGTGACCTCCCTAGCAAAAGACAGACTGCCTAAGTTCACCTATTTCATTGCTGTTAGGATCCAAGGGTGCAGGTCTAGAACCAAGGCTGTGGGGGTCCCTAGCTCTCTGATACTCCCTTGTCATCATCAAGGGAAAGCAGCAAAGCAACCTCTCACTAAATCTGGAAGTCCACAGGACATCCTCTATTGGCGTACCCAAGGCCTGTGGCTGGCTGATTGGCTCACATCTTCTTCTTAGGTCGGGAGGTGAGCTGGATGGGCTTTCTAAGCAACTTCCTGCTGATGCCACAATGCATCCTGCTCTTGCCTGCCTCCCATAATCTGTATCCAACTCTATTCCTCATCTGCTCCTCACTCCTAAGTCCCACTGTGCTCCTGCTCCATACCTGATCCTGGCCTCTCTACAATTCCTGCCCTTTCATCTTGCTCCTGACCATTGGCTACCAATCCTGGCTCTGGCTCAACCCTTGGCCCTGACCTTTGGTACCTGACCCCAGCTCCAATCCTCAGCTTCAATTCTTGACTTTTTCTTTACCCCCTGACTACAGCTCTAACCCCTGCTTCTGTTCCCTTACCTGGACCTCTGCTCTTCCCAGTAAGGAAGACTATGTCCTGTTCTTAATTGTCTTTCTGAGACAGCACACACTGCAATTGCCACAGTTGTTACCACAGATCACATTTATTCTTAAGGTGAAAGCATTTAAAAAAAAACACCTATAGACATGCTAATAAGCTTATCGTAGGTCACCCTCTCTCTCCAACAAGGGCTATGGCTGGTGATTAGTCCTTCAAACCACAAACAGTGGCTTTATCTATGGTCATAAGTTCATCACAGCTTGAGCTCAGAACCAGTCTGCTTTGAAACTGAAACCCCGCGCTCCCCTTTATCTTGTTTGGGTCTCTGAAGGGACTGTGAATAGGTAATCAGCCAGACAATGGGTATCTACTCAAGCCCCAGCTTCAAAAGGATGGATCTGGATGTGGGTCATTTGCATTCCTCTCCCGTTTGTCTAGCACATCATTTCAAGAAGTTATATGAAGCACATAGGGGTTACATTAGCCATGCCTGCTCCTTAAAATAGCTACATACAATAACACTTAAATATTTGCATCTTTAATGCAATACATTCCTAAAATACTTAAACCTTAATGAATAAAGTTTAATCTTACTGAAGGTTTAACTAGGATATTGTCATATCTGTCACAAGACTTTCTTCCTATTGGAGGATAGGAATGCCATTCCAGAAGAGAAAATCAGCCCTGCCCAAGTACGAACCAGTATTTTGGCCCATATGTTCCACTGATCCAACCTGCCACTGGCCTTACTGGGTGTTATGTATGTTATGCAAAGACCTTGCCCCTAATTATATTGGGAAATATGCTACTGTTCGTTGCATGTTGCAGAGGGAAGTAGGCGTTCTCAAGTTTTGTCAAAAACCAAATCCAAGAAAACTCTGAGAACCTTCTGTGCATGTGAACAATGTCTAAGCATCATTTTTGCACATTGATCAGAAGGCACAACTAAACCTTTGGAAATCTGCACTTTAGCACAGTGGGACATGCTCACACAGAAGAGTGGACTCAAGGCCCAAACTTCCATCACAAATACTCAGGGTTGGCAACTCTCACCACATTTGTTTTTTGGTTTTTGTTAGGTAAAGTCCCAGCTCCTGGAGAGAACTTACAATGTGGGAATCTCCGCTTTCATTGAAGGTGGGGGTGGGGGAGGAAGTGTCTAGCCTTCCTGGTTGTAGAGAAAAGTTTGAAAATGTGACCTGAATGCAGTCAAGAAGACCAGAAAGAAGATGAAAGTACCCAGAATTTGTCCCACTATTATTTCAAATTAAATGTCACTGACTAAAGCTCCTCCTCTTCCCTATTTCTGCCACTTACCTTCATCTCTTGAAATGCTCACTTGTAATGACCTTATCTCCTTGAAGCATTTCAGTAATTCCCATGGCATTTAAATTAACTTTGATTTGGGAAATGTATATAAAATAGCAAATTCATATGCAAATTAAGTACAATATAGCCATGCATCCATGGTATTATGTATTGTTGATATGGAATCTGTCCTGCTTACTGAATCAATGCAAGACAAAAAACCTTGCCAGTATCATATTCTTAACATAATACGTATATTCTCACTTGACTCCAGTGGGAGCAGGATTGGGCCTATTAACTTTAGCTCTGTTAACTCGCTGATCTGTGGTTGCTCTAATTTTTGCCAGAGGCCAGTTCAGCCCCCGGGAGTTAAGCAGAAAGGTGACTCAGAGCCACTTTTGCCTGCTTCCCCACTATGTATCTGAGCTGAGCAGAATATTGAGCACAAAGCCTTTGATGAGTTGCAGTAATTTGTCTTTTGTAAATATTATTGCCAGAATTGTTAAAGACTTCACTATTTTTGAAGTGGATTCTTCATTTCATATATATTCTACAGCCTTAATATTTTATTCATGTGAATTCATACGCTTTGTCATTACGAAGACTTTAGGTGCACATTAACAAATCTCTTTCCAGCATCTTGCTTATGTAGTATGTATTTGTTTTGGTACACGTGCAATTGCTAATTTTTGGAGCTCTATTCAACAGAACTCTTCTGTGTCCCTTCTATAAGCAGAAGCTTATTGAACAGACTTCTTGATAGCAATACACTCTTACTACAGTGCACAGGCATAAGCGACATGTTGGGCCAAAAGAATTCCAGGGCCTGCATTCAAAACTTAGGCCTCTTAGGAAAATTGGCTCACAATACTTAGGTATAAACTATTAGACCAATCTTGTTCCTTTTGAAGCTAATAGAAATTGTACTTCTGAATTCAGTGGAATCCGCTTCTCTAGGAATTTGTGTTGATTTATCCATCAGTTTAGTGTTCATTTCTGATTAAATGTTAATATGAAGAAACATAGACAGAAGTGGGGTGTATTACAGGAGGAATTACTGTACTTTGAGAGTCACTGAATAGCACCATTGTAGATGCTTTTACTAGACCTGTTCGTCTTTAGACATAACAGTTACATTTTGTGAAAATGCTTTGTGAAAATGCTCTTTGTCAGTTGTGATGCCTTTAAAAAAAATATTTAGCTGCTGAGCACATTAGCAGAGAAGTTTGTTCTGCCTTAATCTCTCAGTCTAATTACCAGTTATACCCAAAGCAAAGGGAAAAGAATTAAACGATGGTAAAGCATTACAAATTGTGCTTCAGACACAGTCCAGAATGGCTGTGAATGTTCACACTTTGGCTGTGAACAGGGCCGGCTCCAAATAAAAAAAAAAAAAAAAGCCGCGATCGCGATTTGCGGTGGCAATTCGGTGGAAGGTCCTTCACTCTGAGCCGGAGTGAGGGACCGTCCGCCGAATTGCCGCCGAATAGCTGGACGTGCCGCCCCTCTCCGGAGTGGTCACCCCAAGCACCTGCTTGACAAGGCTCCAGGCACCGGCCCTGGCTGTGAACAATTGTATTACAACTCACCTGTCAGATTTTAATTCAAACTTTGTTTCATTACAATTAGTGGAATGAAAGTTTAAAAAAAAAATTACTGGAATGATCACTGATAGTACTGTAGGAGCTCATAAACCTTCCCAGAGATCTTGTCAAATGAGAGAGAGATTGTAGTAGAAATGAAATGCAGTCCCAGACAAGTGAAATAAAAATTTATTTGGGGTTAATTATGAATGAGCCCAGGTGTTGTACATTGATTAAGAAATGCCGATTTTTCCTTCAACACAGAATGATAAAATTAAATTTCTCGGCAAAATACCTAAAATATTGGCATTGGCAATAGATATAAACCTGACAGCTTTTTTTCATAAAGCTATGTTTGGACAAGTCATTATAGCAAGTGACAAAAAAATAGCAGATATAAATTTTTCTTTAGATTTTTTTTCTATTTAATATTGAATGTTAAAATAAATCTCTGTCCGCTCCTAAGTTTTTTATGGAGTGAGAGTTTCCTTTTAGGAGACATAGTCAAAGATTTACCACATGATGACTTTTTAAAAATAGTACACTTTGGAGATGCAAGAGTCTCCATCATTATAGAGAAGTGTCACCTTGTATTAGTCATCCTCAACCTACAGTTGTAATTAGAGCTTAGCTTTTTCCTCTGCATTGTTTGCAGGACATTTTCTGAATCTTCCGTGGATTATTGAAACAATTGTTTGCAAAATCAGAAGTTACCAATAATAATATTTTCAATCTCAACATTGGAAGCATTTTAAAATGAAAATGTTCATTTTGAGAAAATCCCACCAAGCTAATTTATTGTTGTCAACTTTTCCACCAAAAATGTCTGAAAAACAAAATCTTGAAAAAACTGAAGTGTAATAACTGCATTTTTGGAGAAATGGCTAAATGGCTGTTTTATGTGTTGCACCTGTTAGGATCCTGGGATAGGCTGCCATTTATGAGGCCCTATTTCTATCTCCTGGGCGCACCCCTTTCAAATGACACTTCTCTTTGGGGTGGGGCCCCACATCCCAACCTCTCCTTGATTGGGTCTCCCCCTTGGTAGCCAGCCGGGATACCTCATTGTCCGAGTGAGCTTGGTACGTGCCAGAGTTTCACTTTTTCTGAGTTTGTGGTTAGTAATGTGCAGTGACACAGAAGCAGTTTCGTCACAACAAAGTCTGATGTATTTTGCCACAATGTACACAGTGCTTATAGAAGCGGATTAAAAATAACAGAGACCTACATGCATATTGCCTTACCTATTCTTAGCAGTCTCCTCAAGCCCCCCAGGGGTAGGCCTGATTAGCTATGGTGCCTCTCCATTCTCCCTCAGCACCACGTTAAAGCTTCTTTGCTGCAGACTCCTTTCAATCAGTGTCAGCCAGCCTGCAAAATACTCTCTGGTATCAGGCAGCCTCTGATAACTTCCCCTCTCCTTCCCTGTAGGGGAGAGCTTTGAACACATCAAAGAGTCTGGTGGCACCTTAAAGACTAACAGATTTATTTGGGCATAAGCTTTCGTGAGTAAAAACCTCACTTCTTCGGATGCATAGAGTGAAAGCTACAGATGCAGGCATTATATACAGACACATGGAGAGCAGGGAGTTACTTCACAAGTGGCGAACCAGTGTTGACAAGGCCAATTCAATTAGGGTGGATGTAGTCCACTCCCAATAATAGATGAGGAGGTGTCAATTCCAGGAGAGGAAAAGCTGCTTCTGTAGTGAGCCAGCCACTCTCAATCCCTATTCAAGCCCAGATTAATGGTGTTGAATTTGCAAATGAATTTTAGTTCTGCTGTTTCTCTTTGAAGTCTGTTTCTGAAGTTTTTTTGTTCAATGACAGTGACTTTTAAATCTGTGATAGAATGACCAGGGAGATTGAAGTGTTCACTTACTGGCTTGTGTATGTTACCATTCCTGATGTCCGATTTGTGCCCATTTATTCTTTTGCGGAGGGACTGTCCGGTTTGGCCAATGTACATGGCAGAGGGGCATTGCTGGCACATGATGGCATATATGACATTAGTGGATGTGCAGGTGAATGAGCCCCTGATGGTGTGGCTGATGTGGTTGGGTCCTCTGATGCTGTTGCCAGAGTAGATATGGGGACAGAGTAGGCAACGAGGTTTGCTACAGGGATAGGTTCCTGGGCTGGTGTTTCTGTGGTGTGGTGTGTAGTTGCTGGTGAGTATTTGCTTCAGGTTGGGGGGTTGTCTGTAAGCAAGGACTGGCCTGCCTCCCAAGGTCTGTGAGAGTGAGGGATCATTTTCCAGGATAGGTTGTAGGTCGTGGATAATGCGCTGGAGAGGTTTTAGCTGGGGGCTGTATGTGATGGCCAGTGGTGTTCTGTTATTGTCCTTGTTGGGCCTGTCCTGTAGTAGGTGATTTCTGGGTACCCGTCTTGCTCTGTCAATCTGTTTCCTCACTTCCCCAGGTGGGTATTGTAGTTTTACGAATGCTTGATAAAGATCTTGTAGGTGTTTGTCTCTGTCTGAGGGGTTGGAGCAAATTCGGTTGTATCTTAGTGCTTGGCTGTAGACAATGGATCGTATGATGTGTCTTGGATGGAAGCTGGAGGCATGTAGGTACGTATAGCGGTCAGTAGGTTTCCGGTATAGGGTGGTGTTTATGTGACCATCACTTATTTGTACTGTAGTGTCCAGGAAGTGGATCTCTTGTGTGGACTGGTCCAGGCTGAGGTTGATGGTGGGGTGGAAATTGTTGAAGTCCAGGTGGAATTCTTCAAGGGCCTCCTTTCCGTGGGTTCATATGATGAAGATGTCATCAATGTAGCGCAAGTAGAGGAGGGGCACTAGGGGACGAGAGCTGAGGAAGCGTTGTTCTAAGTCAGCCATAAAAATGTTGGCATACTGTGGGGCCATGCGGGTACCCATAGCAGTGCCACTGACTTGAAGGTATAAGTTGTCCCCAAATCTGAAGTGGTTGTGGGTGAGGACAAAGTCACAAAGCTCAGCCACCAGGCTTGCTGTGGCCTCATCAGGGATACTGTTCCTGACAGCTTGTAGTCCATCCTCATGTGGAATATTGGTATAAAGTGCTTCTACATCCATGGTGGCCAGGATGGTGTTTTCAGGAAGAACGTCAATGCACTGTAGTTTCCTCAGGAAGTCGGTGGTGTCTCGAAGATAGCTGGGAGTGCTGGTAGCATAGGGTCTGAGGAGAGTGTCCAAATAGCCAGATAATCCTGCTGTCAGAGTACCAATGCCTGAGATGATGGGGCGTCCAGGGTTTCCGGGTTTATGGATCTTTGGTAGTAGATAGAATACCTCTGGTCGGGGTTCTGGGGGTGTGTCCATGTAGATTTGTTCCCGTACTGTAGCTGGGAGTTTCTTGAGCAGATGGTGTAGTTTCTTTTGGTATTCTTAGTAGGATCAGAGGATAGTGGCCTGTAGAATGTGGTCTTGGAGAGTTGCCTGGCAGCCTCCTGTTCATAATCTGACCTGTTCATTATGACTACAGCACCTCCTTTGTCAGCCCCTTTGATGATAATGTCAGAGTTGTTTCTGAGGCTGTGGATGGCATTGCGTTCTATACGGCTGAGGTTATGGGACAAGTGATGTTGTTTGTCCACAATTTCAGCCTGTGCACGTCTGCGGAAACACTCTATGTAGAGGTCCAGTCTGTCATTTCGACCATCAGGAGGAGTCCACGCAGAGTTCCTCTTCTTGTAGTGTTGGTAGGAAGGTTCCTGTGGGTCAGTGCACTGTTCAGTGGTGCGTTGAAAATATTCCTTGAGTCGGAGACGACGAAAGTAGGCTTCCAAATCACCGCAGAACTGTATCATGTTCGTGGGGATGGTGGGACAGAAAGAGAGTCCCCGAGATAGGACAGACTCTTCTGCTGGGCTAAGTGTGTGGTTGGAAAGATTGACAATGTTGTTAGATGAGTTGAGGGTACCATTGTTATAGCCCCCAGTGGCAGGTATTAGTTTAGATAGCTTACAGTCCTTTTTCCTCTGTAGAGAAGTGAAATGTGCATTGTAAATGGCTTGTCTCATTTTTGTAAAGTCCAGCCACGTTGAAGTTTGTGTAGAAGGCTGGTATTGTATGAGAGTCTCCAGTTCTGAGAGCTCATTCTTGATCTTCTCCTGTCTGCTGTATAGGATGCTGATCAGGTGGTTCCTCAGTTTCTTTGAGAGTGTGTGGCACAGTCTCTCACCATACTCAGTGTAGTATGTTGATTGCAATGGATTTTTTACCTTCAGTCCTTTTGGTATGATGTCCATCTGTTTGCATTTGGAGAGGAAGATGATGTCTGTCTGTATCTGTGCAAGTTTTTTGTTGAGGTTGATGGATTTCCACTCCATACGGCTAAATTTAGTGCCTTGCATGTTGTCAAGTATCAGGGGGTAGCCGTGTTAGTCTGTATCTACAAAAACAACAAAGAGTCTGGTGGCACCTTAAAGACTAACAGATTTATTTGGGCATAAGCTTTCGTGAGTAAAAACCTCACTTCTTCGGATGCATAGAGTGAAAGCTACAGATGCAGGCATTATATACAAACACATGGAGAGCAGGGAGTTACTTCACAAGTGGCGAACCAGTGTTGACAAGGCCAATTCAATCAGGGTGGATGTAGTCCACTCCCAATAATAGATGAGGAGGTGTCAATTCCAGGAGAGGAAAAGCTGCTTCTGTAGTGAGCCAGCCACTCCCAATCCCTATTCAAGCCCAGATTAATGGTGTTGAATTTGCAAATGAATTTTAGTTCTGCTGTTTCTCTTTGAAGTCTGTTTCTGAAGTTTTTTTGTTCAATGACAGTGACTTTTAAATCTGTGCATTGACGTTCTTCCTGAAAACACCATCCTGGCCACCATGGATGTAGAAGCACTTTATACCAATATTCCACATGAGGATGGACTACAAGCTGTCAGGAACAGTATCCCTGATGAGGCCACAGCAAGCCTGGTGGCTGAGC
This sequence comes from Malaclemys terrapin pileata, assembly GCF_027887155.1. Classification (NCBI taxonomy): domain Eukaryota; kingdom Metazoa; phylum Chordata; order Testudines; family Emydidae; genus Malaclemys; species Malaclemys terrapin. Next base: position 8,332,619 of record NC_071513.1, on the reverse strand, counting down.
TTTGTGACTTTGTCCTCACCCACAACCACTTCAGATTTGGGGACAACTTATACCTTCAAGTCAGTGGCACTGCTATGGGTACCCGCATGGCCCCACAGTATGCCAACATTTTTATGGCTGACTTAGAACAACGCTTCCTCAGCTCTCGTCCCCTAGTGCCCCTCCTCTACTTGCGCTACATTGATGACATCTTCATCATATGGACCCACGGAAAGGAGGCCCTTGAAGAATTCCACCTGGACTTCAACAATTTCCACCCCACCATCAACCTCAGCCTGGACCAGTCCACACAAGAGATCCACTTCCTGGACACTACAGTACAAATAAGTGATGGTCACATAAACACCACCCTATACCGGAAACCTACTGACCGCTATACGTACCTACATGCCTCCAGCTTCCATCCAAGACACATCATACGATCCATTGTCTACAGCCAAGCCCTAAGATACAACCGAATTTGCTCCAACCCCTCAGACAGAGACAAACACCTACAAGATCTTTATCAAGCATTCGTAAAACTACAATACCCACCTGGGGAAGTGAGGAAACAGATTGACAGAGCAAGACGGGTACCCAGAAATCACCTACTACAGGACAGGCCCAACAAGGACAATAACAGAACACCACTGGCCATCACATACAGCCCCCAGCTAAAACCTCTCCAGCGCATTATCCACGACCTACAACCTATCCTGGAAAATGATCCCTCACTCTCACAGACCTTGGGAGGCAGGCCAGTCCTTGCTTACAGACAACCCCCCAACCTGAAGCAAATACTCACCAGCAACTACACACCACACCACAGAAACACCAGCCCAGGAACCTATCCCTGTAGCAAACCTCGTTGCCTACTCTGTCCCCATATCTACTCTGGCAACAGCATCAGAGGACCCAACCACATCAGCCACACCATCAGGGGCTCATTCACCTGCACATCCACTAATGTCATATATGCCATCATGTGCCAGCAATGCCCCTCTGCCATGTACATTGGCCAAACTGGACAGTCCCTCCGCAAAAGAATAAATGGACACAAATCGGACATCAGGAATGGTAACATACACAAGCCAGTAAGTGAACACTTCAATCTCCCTGGTCATTCTATCACAGATTTAAAAGTCACTGTCATTGAACAAAAAAACTTCAGAAACAGACTTCAAAGAGAAACAGCAGAACTAAAATTCATTTGCAAATTCAACACCATTAATCTGGGCTTGAATAGGGATTGGGAGTGGCTGGCTCACTACAGAAGCAGCTTTTCCTCTCCTGGAATTGACACCTCCTCATCTATTATTGGGAGTGGACTACATCCACCCTGATTGAATTGGCCTTGTCAACACTGGTTCGCCACTTGTGAAGTAACTCCCTGCTCTCCATGTGTCTGTATATAATGCCTGCATCTGTAGCTTTCACTCTATGCATCCGAAGAAGTGAGGTTTTTACTCACGAAAGCTTATGCCCAAATAAATCTGTTAGTCTTTAAGGTGCCACCAGACTCTTTGTTGTTTTTGTAGATACAGACTAACACGGCTACCCCCTGATACTTGAACACATCAGTGTCTTTTCATCTCCAGAACCTCAGCCTTGGCAAACAGCCCTGTCACCAGGGTTGGGACTGAGGAGTCCCTCTTTTGGCTATACACCTGTCTCCTCCCTTGTCTAGGCCCTTGCTTTACTTGTCCTGCCTGATGTCTTTAACGCCACTTTCGATCTAACTCTATGCATCCAGGCAGGTTAGTAGTGCACTGAGGGGCATATGATAGTAATAAAAAATAGTACAAATATTTCCCAGTTCTCCACAGTCCCTATTTTCATTGGTTATCGCACCTCAGCTTCTTCAGCGGATTGCCTGGTCTTTTAGAAATATATATAGTCACTCAACAAATGACAGTAGGGCAGCAAAGCACTGGTTGCTTTATTTTTAATAATTTGCATTGGAGGACAACAAAGGGGGGGGGAAAGGGAAATGATTTTACAAATGAAAACTCAGAGACGTTTCATTGCCAGTCTGACAACTTTATTTTAGTTTTCATTCTAATGTGTGTGTAACAGTAATTTTATTCCTAAACAACACTATGAGTTTAATTATGTGATTCATTAAAGTTATGAACGTTTTCTACTCAAGGGTGTTCAGTATAACGTAGTAAATTGTTCAGTTTTAAATGACAATTTAATAACAGTCTTTTCCAACTGGCTGAATTCACAGTCCCTGTGTTGATTATTACTACAAATGTTTATATATTTCTACCATACTAATAGGAGATAAATATTATCTAATGAGCATATTATTTATACAAACGAGGAGCCATATTTGCCATGGATTCTGACTAGTGCTCTGTAGTCCTGCCACAGCACCCAGCCATAGAGACATTTCCCCCTTGGCATTAGCTCTGTAAAGCTATGTTACATGGCATGTGTACATTAACTGTGAATGTGTAACTCACAAAGTGTATGCTTTACGCCGCTCTAGTATCTGGCTGCCTAGAGGCTAACGGTGTACTGCTGCTATTAGCTCATGGAGTTACTCTATTAGCTCAGGTAGGAAAGGTTTGTGCTTCAGAAATTTTGGGTTCATATCTCATTGGTGACTAGAGCTGTGCAAATAACTGATTTTTTTTTGTTTTGGTCACCAAACTCCCCCCCCCCCACCCCCAAAAAAAAGAGCAGAAAAGAATTGTTTCAGGTTGAATAAAACTTTGTTTCATTTTGGGTTTTCTTTAAACTATTTTTTTAAATAAATTTGAAGGAAAATTCAAAACAAAGTTGTTTGATTTGAAAAATCAGAATGTTTTGTTCTGAAAATGTTGAAACATAGTATTTCAATATTTCTAAATGGTTGTTTTCCTCACAAAACAATTTGGTGAATCTGAATCTGCATTTTTCCTCAAAAAGTCTGAAAAAAAATGTGCCTTCCCTACTGATGATTCCAATCTGGGTCTTTACACTAGCTCCTCCTATCCCATGGGTAGGGTTTCAGCCAGAGAATATGAGTAGAGATCTGATTCATGGTCCACTAAATTCAATATAAACAAATGCCATTGATTTCAATGGGTGTTGGATCAGACACAGTTACTGGAGTGTAACCAACATCCAAGAGGAAAGCAATTCATCTCCTTGCCTAAAGAGCTTGCTCGCCACTTCCTGGCTAGCTTGGCAACTCACCACCACACAGGAGGATTCCTTTGTACTTTTCTTGGTCTGGGGAACGGGTTGGACACCATTCAGATGAAACATGCCTAATCAAAAACATTAGAATTCGAGTCGAATGAAGAGATCCACTTCCTAACTGAACAGGTCCTGCTCTCTCAGATGGTTGCCCAAGGCTCTTTAAGGTGGTATATTCAGCTGCTCTGAATGCCTACCAACATCCCTGTGAGAATGATCTTCAATTTTGACTCAATGAAAGCAGAAAGGAAAAGACCCTAAAACACAATGGCTGGATAGTGTCAGACACCTGTCCCACACAGGCATCTCACCCTGTAACATGCCAGATTTGGTACAGGACGGAACATTATGGATGCACATGTTGGCCTCTATGCTGTCTAAGGGCTCGTCTACATTACCCACTGGACTGACGGGCAGCGATCAATCCAGCAGGGGTCGATTTATCATGTCTAGTCTAGACATGATAAATTGACTGCTGAGCGCTCCCCCTTTGACTCTGGTACTCCACCAGGGCGAGAGGCGCAGCTAGAGTCTATGGGAGAACCTTAGCCGTCAACTTTCCGCAGTGTAGACACTATGGTAAGTAGATCTAAGTACATCGACTTCAGCTACATTATTCATGTAGCTGAAGTTGTGTAACTTAGATCAATAACTGCCCCCCCCCCATTCCCAGTGTAGACCAGGCCTTAGTGACAGCATGAGAACTAACCTAACTTCTGGGCAACAAGCCAAACTTTTTTCTAAATTAATACCTTTTAAAATAACACTTTAGTCAATGTCCATTTAAAATATTTTTTTTAAATGACATCCCTTTTCTTGTTTCCGTTTGTCTTCTTTTGTATGGCAATAGTGGAACAGTGAAAGCAACGGTGTGACTGCAGTTGGATCTTCAAGTCTCTCATCCAGCCCAGAGAAGAGGCAGTAGCCATGTGAATGGCTGTGGCACCTCCAAGATGAGCATAAATTGGGCAATTGTCCATTATGTGTCCAACAGTTTGTACCACGCCACAGTCGCAGTTCGGCAATTCCCTCACTTTCCATCTAGGGAGTAATATTTGCATCTTCCATGCCAGGTGCAGATATGGTTTAGAGCTGTTCATCTGCACCATGGGGGGAGGATCCTGACACTTGCACAGTTGGGTTGTTGAGTAGATATTTTTTTGTTTGGTACAACAGCAGCCGCCCAGGCTTCAGACCCTCGTTTCTATTATGTCCCTCTCACAAACTCAGATTTGTATATATAATTTTCTCCTCCTTTGTTTTCTACTCTGTCACATTTTTCTATCTCTCCATCTGCAAACTGTACTGAGACGTGCATAATTTAGAATTCAGTTCCTTCTGAGCATTAGGACCTTTCTAAGTTATTGTTGATGGAAAATTAATTGTATTTTTATCTTACATTAATTGGCAGATTATTGTTATGGTCCCTGTTAATTGGTTCACAAGATTTGTAAGAAATTATTAATTTATTCTGTTTTTCTTTTCTTTCCTCTGTGAATTCAGAGTTTGTGTAAGATGCTGGATTGACATCTTTGCAGGCTTTTTCTCATCCACAGAGAAAATTCAACATGGGCAGCAATCATGCAAACTTCCTCTTTCAATGTGCGTTAGTTCAGAACAAGAGACACGACCTCTGTTATTGGAGCCTCTGATAGTGTTGCAAAGTTGGTTGCCAATTAGGTCCTGATCCAGCGAGCACTTAAGCACTTTAAGCACTGGACTTTAAGCATGTGAGTAGCTTATTGACTTCATTGCCTTTTCCCACGTGCTTAAAGTTAAATATGTTTTTAAGTGCTTTGCTGGATTCAGGCCTTTGAGATTTTGTGATGTGGGCATGTGGCCCACTAAAGTAATTTTATGTAATTATTCTGGATAGTCACTGACTGCACAACATGCCAAACACTTTTCTCAGTTTTTTGTTTCATTATTAAATATCCCGTTGGATCTATTTGTGCCAGTGATACATAGGGCCCTGTATGATCAGTGAAAACATTTTTGTTCATGGTAATAAATGTGATGGTATAGTTCGGCAGTTATTAATAGCTGGAAATACATTTATTTGTAATAACTATGAAGGACATAAATTATGCTCATGTCATTTAATGTTCTGACCAAACCCCAGACAGTTCCACTGAGTTTTAATGAGATATAAGGGCAGAACTGAGTTCTTAGTTTGTAGTTTTGCAGTTTGGAAAAGTCTGATGTAAGGAAAGTTTCCGATATTAATTAAAAACAGTTTGATTTATTTATGTTGATGTAGTTACACAGTTATCAACAGAAACATAGCTGATCACTTCAGATATCCTTTTTATTTTGCATTATTGTAGCATAAATGCTTTGTGGGGGAGAGTCTGAAGGTGGAGGGGCTTGTTTAACAGCTTGATTTAAATTTCCAATTAGCCATGCAATTGTGCTATATCTTTGCCTGAGAGTCAGAGCTCAATTACTTTCACATTTTGTCCAGAACATGAAGTTTTCAGAATAATGGTATCAGCCTATCTGAAATTACTTATGTTTTTAGACTGAATGGTGAAATGCTTCCTGTGATTCCTGACATTTAAGATAAAGATTACAGCGGTTTCATACTGATGAGTCTAAAGACATTCATTCTGCTTAGGATTCAATCTGAATGCTTACTACAGCATGCACTGAAATTCAGTTTGACATCTCCCGACCAATTTTCCTTTTAATGAATGATAGCCAAGAGGTTTGGAAAATAAGTAGTGTGTAGCATGTTTCAAGCAAACAATATTTGTACTATAACTGTACCAAAACTGACTCATGTCTCTTCCCAATAGATAACAACTGCTTCAATTAACTCTTCCAGTATCAGTTTCCCCTGTGCTTTAAACTAGAAATCAGATGAACTGGTTTAGAAATGATTTGTTTGTTTGAGTCTCTTGGTTACTTTACTTAGGGTAAATGAAAGCTAGCAGACTGCATTCCAGGGATACTAACCATCCTCTCCTAAAACGGTACTTGCAGGAGGAGTGTACTGGTTATTTTAAAATATAGTTTAAATTTTCAAAGGTTAATGTAAATAGATGGCAGCCTCCTGCAGTGTTTGGGAAGGAAATTGGATGCCTAAGTAGTGTCTTGGATCATATAATTTGATATTCTGTACTAGACTTTTTTAAACTGTTTCAGTTCATTTGGGTTCATCCCCCTCTCCCCCAGTTTTACTATAAGCTGACCCACACTACATGCATGATACTCACTCTTTCGGTGAGACATTTAAATAGCTGAATTCCACTGGAAGAATAAAACTCTTGAGTGTAAGAGACAGAACTGTCTCAGGAGCATGACCAATAAATAGCCACAGTCCTCACCAATATCCAAAACAAATGTGAAGTTCATTTCTCCAACTTATGTCTCTCACAATAATTAGTTCACAATTTTAAAACTACAAATAACCAAGCAAGTGATCAAAAACAACCTCCTGTTCCCACACACCACAGTTAAAACAAGCCATTTTCTCCTCTAGGAAAGGAACAGAGGGATTTTTGTTTTGAATTAAAAAAAAAAACTGATGGGGCTCTCGGTTTCTTTGGCTTTTGTGGCTGTCTAAAAACCTACATAACGCAGATAGCTGGAAGTAAGAGGCTGAGATCTAAGTTCACTTTAATCAAGGCTTCATATGGTACATAATGAAGTAGGACTATCTCAACACCTTTTCTCCGTTAAAATATTTTTCTAGACTTTTCCAGTAAATGTGTTTACCGTGCAAACTGGTGTCTGTATCTCAAAGACACCAGACGAGAATAACAGATGACAGCAGAAAGTTATACATCTAATCAATAAAATACAGAATGACCAAATGCAGGGAACGAGACATTGCACTGCAGGTAAGTTTACCTTGCAATCAATTCCCCAATAGGTTTTCCAGGATATATACAGCTGTCTCATAGAACTGGAAGGGACCCTGAGAGGTCATGGAGTCCAGCCCCCTGCCTTCATTAGCAGGACCAACTACTGATTTTGCCCCAGATCCTGAAGTGGTCCCCTCAGGTATTGAACTCACAACTCTGGGTTTAGCAGGCCACTGCTCAAACCACTGAACTATCCCTCCCCACAGTGCCTTGTAATGGAATCAGAACCCCAACTCAGCCTCCTTTTACTCATAATGGCTATACCTGGCTACACCTGTGCCGCTGCTCAGACCCCTCTTCCACATTCCAATCCAGGTATGTAAAGGCTCAGCTGCATCAACCAATAGTGGAAAGAGCCTCGGATAAAAAAAATCCATTGAAATGTAAGAGTCAGACACAGAATTGCTACCGAAATCTTCAAAATACATCCAGGAGATGATGTGCAACTAGGTGACAGCTGGGTCACAGCAGCCTCTTCGGCACTTACCCAAAAAGTAGAATGAAGTCCAGTCCGACTCAGGGCTGAAAAGCTGAGACCGAGAAAGTGGTACGTATAGCATGAACTACCTAGTGCCTTTGAACATCCCCCTTTGTTCCTGCCTATATGTCAGCAGGTGACAGACAAAAAATATTTTGACAAGTTTTTCTTTTTAATCAAAAAATGAGTTTTTATGAGAAATATTTTTGCCAAGGTTTTTCATTTTTTACTATTTAAAAAAAAATTCAGTAAAATAAAAATTGTGGGAAAATGCCCACTCTATTTTTTTCACTTCAGATCCACTTTTCCCACTAGAACAGTGTTTCTCAAACTGGGGTCACCGCTTGTGTAGGGAAAGCCTCTGGTGGGCCGGACCGGTTTGTTTACCTGCGCCGTCCACAGGTCCTGCCGATCGTGGCTCCCACTGGCTGCGGTTCGCTGCTGCAGGCCAATGGGAGTTGTTGGAAGCGGCGGCCAGTACGTCCCTCGGCCCGCGCCACTTCAGATACTGCACGAGCATTCTGCAAATGCTGCTCTTAACTGGGGACTTATCAATTTAAGAATTCTTAGTGCCTTAAGAGTAGACACCAAAAACTGGCGAATCCAAATGCTGATAATAAAACATGCACCATGCGTCTTCAAAGCTCCGGTTATCTCTGTTTACACATGTTGCCTTTTGCTGTGGTACTGTATTGTTATGTGGGTGAATGCCCATAAAGTATTTTCTCAAATAATGCTGTCATAGTTGAGAGACAAGGTGAAGGAGGTACTTCACCCACCCACTTTGTCCCTCTAACATCCTGGGACTGACATGGCTACAACTACATTGCATACTGACATCGTTGATTTGAAGAGCACAGTTCTCCTTACTAGTAGCTCCTGCCTACTTACAGCCTTCATTCTCTCTATCCATTTAATGTTCAGATAGAATTTGCTTCCTCTAATAATGCCAAAGGCAGTGTTTGCAGCGGTTGTCTGCTCGGTAATTGCTAGTCAAAGCGAGTTAAAGCCGCCTGGGCCAGTGTTCTCTGGCACTTGACATTTTAATTTCATTTTTAAAATTGTTTTGTGCATGCATGAGTAGTGATGAGGCAAATGGATTTGGAGAAAACTAGGTTATCTCTGAACATTAGCATGGTTGTGTGGTCCATAATTTTTGTTGCTATGGGCTTGATTCTGCATATCACTTTATATCTGATATTAGAATGGATCAATCTGTATGTTCCCTGGCAGCAGAATGGGCTTGGAAACAAGACAACTTGAAGAGTCAAAAGAGGAGGTGTCTACAGCTTTGCAAATTCCATAGGTTGGGTTTCAGATCTAAAATCAGTTGTCAAACTAATCCATATCCCGTTTCACGTGAACATGCACAATTTGTGGGTTGGATACATGGGTTCTGTTTTGGCCAGTCTCTAATAACCACTCCCAAAAAGTTTTTAGCATCCTTTTCTTAATGTGATGTAGCAAATATATCTGCACATTAAAGATAGGTCACATTGTGAGCTTATTGGAAAAGAATCTTTTTCTTTTTGGATTACATCGGTTGACCTCCTCTTGCTTGATTTCCTTCCCTCAAGATTCAAAGGCATTTACACATTTGTATTGGAAGTGTTTGAACCAAACTCTTTTTCCATTTCATGTGTAGGCATGCATACTGTAAAGTGGACCTAGGTTTCCAATCCATATCTAGAAACCTAAATAAGTGGAGGGATCTTCTGAACAACTTTCATAGCGTTTATTGTGAATTTTTGGATGCTCAGCACTTCAGATCATGTGCATACTTATTTAGGTGCCTACATTTGTATTTAGGAGCCTAACATTAGAAATGATAGTGTGCAGTCAGTGCACCCTCCCTGTCATGTAGAGAGCCACAGAAGAGAAAGAAAACAGTTTGGTATATAGAAGTCATATACTTGAGATTAGGGCATTTAAGCTGATTTACACACACACACTTTTCTAGTGCAGTGTTTCTCAAACTGGGGTCGGCGCTTGTGTAGGGAAAGCCCCTGGCGGGCCGGGCCGGTTTGTTTACCTTCCCCGTTCGCAGGTCCGGCTGATCGTGGCTCCCACTGGCCGCAGTTTACTGCTCTGGGCCAATGGGAGCTGCTGGAAGCAGCGTGGGCTGAGGGATGTACTGGCCGCCGCTTCCTACTCGTGTAATAGGCCCGTCACTGCATTGTTAAGAACTAAAGCAACTGTAGTAGGTTAATGAATTGTTTTAATGATATGGTGATTTCTGCCTGTGCATTTTAGTTGGAGCTAAAAATGTTTATCTAAAATGCCCAGACCATGGTCAACATTTAGTTATGTAAAGCATAATAAAAAGAAAAGAGAGTGATTCACTGCAATAGACATCTTTCAAAAATAGATGTTCTGAAAAAGGCGTGAATCAGTAACGTTTAAATTTTACCACAGGCACAAGATCTATCTTGTGCAGTGTATTCAAATGAAGAATCCTCTGCCATACGAAAGACAGCATAAACTGATCATGCCACTCTGCAGACATTGCGTTGTATTCTAGTGCTATATGAATTCTGAGCTTAAGGCTTCTATTGACTTCAGCCAGACTTCTATGTTCTACTATTATTTTCTATCACGAAAAATTTATCTGATTGTATGTATAATATGGCTGTGCTGAGAAGAAAAAAATAGTGTTCTTGAAAGCTGATTTCCAATCATATGTATTGGAAATTTACATGTATTTTCCCATCAGAAGAGCAAAGAGGCTGATTGAATTGCAGGGTAGGAATGGTCTTTTAGTTCAGTAGCCAAACGAGTTCTTTAGGTGCGGCTCCTGTATTTGTGGGCATTTCTGTGATTTTTGTGTCCGCTGACACCCAATCACAATCTAGCCCCTGGATTCTATTAAACACTTTATTCAAAGGGAGCTGTTTCCGTTAGATTATAGTTAGCATTAGATTCTTACTTTAGCCACAACCCTGAACAAGGAGTGCTGCATACATTGCCCCATCTCAGGAGTTGCCTTTCCCTCCCTGCTTCTTCCTTGCTAGGGAAAGATGTGGGCCTCTTTTGGAAAGAGGGCCTCCAGAACGCCGGGAGCTGCTGTCTGAAGTCAATACCAGGCTCTGGTGGCTATTAGTTATTTAATGTTTAAATAACTTTAATTTATGTAGGAGACAAGGTGGGTGAAGTAATATCTTTTTATCAGATCAACTGCTGAGGAGGCAAGCTTTCGAGCTCAGCATGAAGAAGAGCTCTGTGGAACTCAAAAGCTTGTCTCTCTCACCAACAGAAGTGGGTCTAGTGAAAGATATTATCTCACCCACCTTGTCTCTTTTATATCCTGGTACCAATACGGCTACAACAACACTGCAAACATTAATTTACGTGTTACATACAAGCTTTCCATACCTTACAAAGAACAGCAAAGCACTGCATGCTCAAGGAGGGATATCGTGTATTGCTGGTCTATTCCAGGAGCACATGACCACACTGAAATCTGTCACACTGTGGACCTGCTGATCCCTGCTACATTCAGGCCATGGCAAGAACGGGCTTTGTGGTCACATGGAGGAGGACCTTGCAATAGCGCACAGAGCACAATGATGCACGGGACACCAAGGTCCAATTTTGCAGATCCCAGTCCATCTACGCAGTGGACCTGTACCATGCCACCCTTCAGCAACCCCTTCCCTTCTACTTAGAAGACACTGGCTACCCCGCCATGGGAAATGATTGCTACTAAAAGTAGGATTAACTTCCACTTGGGTTTGCACATTAAAATACACAGGGGCCTGAAGGAAGAAAGCTAGGTATAAAGGACAACACTCAGTCCCCCTCTCCTTCTGTGTCTGCTCTTCCTCTGTCCCCAAACCGATAGATCCTCAGGTGTGCAAAAGAGTCATGAGTGCTTGGGAGTTGGGAAGAGCACATGGTATCCCTTTGAATATAGCATTTACTATTGCAGTATCTGCTCCTTGTGTCCTCTCTGAAGAGTGGAGGGGAATATATGATCCCCTGTTTGCTCACTGTTGTAATGAGGAGCCTAGGTAGTGCTGATGTTTTATGAGGATTATTGCACAGAGATACTGAGCTCTGTGCGTGATGTATATTTGAACAAGAGACAGCATACAGAATGGACATCCTTACTGGGGCCATTTAGGGAGACACAAACAGCATATGCAGCAGATATTGCCCTATTAATGCTCATAAACTTGGGAACTGTGCCACAAAATGTGAACCTAAATGCTATGCAATGCTAGGGGCTGAGCCATGAAACTGCTAAATTGGTAAAGGCCCATTTTCTGAAGTTAAGTAGTAGGAACATTTCCTTCAGATGAGAGGGAAGATTATATTTAGCATAAGTTATTATAGTTCCCTAAACAATCATTAATGCTGACAATACAGTCAATGAACTGCATGAATCATCAAAGCAATAAATACATTTGAAACCCCATAAAAAAAACAAAAACCTACCAGATTAGCCAGTGATGGATTAATTGTCATTCTGCAGCCATAATAAAGCTGCCAAATTATCTTCCTATCTATTGAAATAGCAATCATAGTCTCACTTTCTGCTCATTTGTTGTCTATTTTCTGCCATGATGTTAGAGGTATTCATGAATAAAATCATAAAAGTATAAAAAGAAACTTGTGAATTAAATATATAAATATGACAGGAGTTACAATCTGACATGATAATCATTCATTTAATAATTTATACTTTGGCAGTAATGAAATTCATAATAGTCAGGAATAGCAGTGCTAAAACATGCCGGGGGGTGGGGGTAGGGAGGAGATGCTGAAGTCATCAGGTGTTTAAAAGCTCTGATTGTCAGTTCCAGGGGGGAAAACAGTTCTTGGAGCTCAGAAACAAGACAGCGGGAATGTCAAATCAATATATTTGGGAAATAATCTTAACTTTTAAATTAAATAATAATATAATTACATAACATGTACTTATAATGTTATATCTCTCCAGTCAAACAATCCTGCAGTTGGACCCACCTGAGTTTACTTTAAAAAACAGACATATACACTTGTTAATGTTAAGTTTCTCATTTTCCAGCCACTGACCAGATTTCCATTGCAATTAGGTAAATAAGAATGGCAGGATATATTGTATCTGAGGTCCTTCCATTTCCAATGGTATGTGTAGCATTAACTGGATGCTACAAGCCCTCTCAGTACTGAGATTCCACCTTAACTCTGTGGAATTTTCCCCCAGGTCAGACTGGCAGAGACCCTGGGGGGTTTTCACCTTCCTCTGAAGGGTTGGTCATTGGTCATTTGGTTGTTTGAAGTACAGTAAATGGGGGGGGGGGTTCTCTGTTACTTGAAGTCTTTAAATCAAGATTTGAGGACTTCAGTAACTCAACCAGAGGTGATGGGCCTATGACACAAGTAGGTGGGTGAGGCTCTGTGGCCTGCGATGTGCAGGAGGTCAGGCTAGATGATCATGATGGTCCTTTCTGGCCTTTAAAGCCTATGAGTCTTATCTTAACTATGAGCATTTTTGGCTGTGTCTGCACTTATGGGCATCCCCGACACTGCTTAAACTCCCAGAGCACTGGGCAAGCTGTCAAACTTGTATCAGATTATCTGAAGCAAACAGTTTGTTGGCTGTGCCAAAGTCATGGACGGGAATATGGTTGGGTGTATTTGCAAGAGATTACACGTAGCACTGCCAAAATTTGGGAAAGTTCCTATCTGGATTCACACTTTGCAGCTAGCTCTATAATGGGCCAAAACAAAAGCTGAGCACCCATAACATTTTAGGAAAATTGTGATCTTGATGTGATTGTGAACTTTATGCTTTGGGACTCCTATTAATAACTGATGCAGGCAGGAAGTGAAGAATGTCATATCCAATGGAATATGAGGGAGAAATATCCATAGGCTTAGTGCAACCTAAATTACAATTCAGCCAGGACATTCACATTCACACCCTGTACGCTTACTAAAAGTGCCACAAGTGATCCAGACTTTGATTTTACATTACTTCTGAGAAATAGTACTTCTACTAGCCCAGTGTGCCCTACTATCATTCTCAGGCTTTAGTTCAGTGTTGATTTAGATGGAAGACTACCACCTTCTGAAGGTCCAACACTACCTACAGTATATGGGTTTTCCTTAGAGGTTTCTGATCATAGTGCTGTCCTGGCTTCACTCTGCTTAATTTGTGAGATTAGACATAGTGGTCAGATGGCTGAAATGAGTATTATCTAACTTATACTTACTACTCCCCAGATGTTGTTGCTTTTGGTCCTACAAACAAATGTGCTAATACAGAGACCTTTACCTGCATGGAGGGACACTGCATGTGTAAGGTTGGTTCCAGTGAATCTATTTGCAGGATAAAAAAATCCCCTCTCCGATGGTATAATTTAGTTTTATTTTATTTACTTTGGGGTGGGGAGAGGAGCATGTAGACGGCAGTCAAATATATTATGTTTTCATCAAGTACTTTTATTGCAGAGATGCCAGTCTTTCAACATTACTGTCTGATAGGTTTATATATGTTGAATAAAATAAGTGTTTAGTTTTGCTGCAGCCTAGAATGACAAAATAAGAATGGGAAGAAGAAGAAAAAAGAATATGAGAAAATGAATCTATTCTTGCTTTATCCAAGGCTGATGATTACCTTTTTGGATTAGTTTTGTCTAATCCATGTAGCTATTGATTTGGCAATAATTTGTGTCGCATCACATAATTAACCATGGCATACCATCACTTTTTTTTCACTTTTTAATTATTTTCTGAGGTTTTGTGAAGTAAAATATATCTGAGTGCACATAAATTAGAATAATCTATATTTCAAGAATTTGCCAGTAGATGGCACTATCCAGGAGTGTGTGTGAGTGTGGAGAGAGAGAGAGAGAGAGAGAGAGAGAGAGAGAGAGAAAGAGAGAGATATTCTTGCAACATACAAAAATCTCATGGTTTCTTCCTTTTTATTAAAAGCTTTTGAAGCACTTAATCTAGCATATGTTAATTGAAATACAGGTCTGAGAGCAATGTGTTTGTATAGGAGCGGGAGGGACAGGGTTAGGAGATAATTTTTAAAAGTTATTTTTCCTTGCAATTAATTGTCTTTGATATTGATTTAGAGCATATTGCCAAAAAACGAAGCAACCACTTCGGAGTGCTGCAACTGCAGAAACAACAATTTCAGATATTTATGTTCACCAGCAGAATTAGTTGCTCGAATGCTATATCAAAATGATATATTTTTGCTCACCAATATAGAACGTGTGTGTTACCATTAAAAAGCAACCCACTGGCATCTCAAGATATTTTTCCTTTATAGTTAGTACAGAGAATAGTTGATAAATATGAGGTGTCTGTTGGCAGATGCTAATTTTTTTATGGTGACCACTGGACTTACCATAAATTTCCACAGGATATGGATGTTCTGGGTTTACTGTAGTTTGTGTGAGGCAGCAACAGACTCGAGGGGTTATTGGTTCACATAAGCTACAAGAGAACTCCAGACTGTTTACATTTATGAGGTCATGTTCTTAATTACTTTGTGAAACACTTGGGGCTAGATTGTGAATCCACACACTCACTAGTAAGCACCTTTCAGTACAGTTAGCCACACTGTATGAAATGATCACATGAATAGTTGCTTATCAATGAGATGAAGGGACTTGCAACTGGGCCTTTCGGAATATAAAGGATGACTATATATTATTAAAGTAAGATATTTTCATTTCATCTTATTTATATTAATGGTATGATGTTTTTCTAATGCTGTTTAGTTCCCTTAAACCTGTGGCTGGCTAGACTTTACTGATTCATTTTGATTTGTATGTAAAATATATGCTGCATTTTCACTCATAGGAGGTTTTTCAAGTGATCACTGTTTTATTATAAATCATAAGTCCTGGAAATTGTTCTGCCTCTGCTCAGTTTAAGTCACACATGTCATTTCTTACAACTATACCTGCCTGCTGGAAAGGAATTTGCTGCAAATAGATCTGTAACTGCTATCCAGAGCTCTTCTTTTATTGGTTATTTATTGGCTCTGTTTATAGGAAGTGTCTTGTTATGAGGCCACTTACACATTGCAAATAAAAAAGCAGAGAGAGAAGATTAAGGAAATATATAAATGAAACTGGAGCTCAGATCCAGCTAATAGCCACTACCAGATAAGCCAGCCCACCAAAAGAGGACTCCATTTCTAATAAGTAGGGGAACTGATAGAATGGGCTCCAAAATGGTGAAAAATAGGCAAACTGAAATGAATTCTATATGAGCCTTGATTCCACAAAATGTGAAACCTCCAGTAAGGTGGTGAACCACCTCAACTTCCATTCACATCCACAGGAACTGAGGATGCTCTGCCTTATGTAAGATCAGGCCATTGCTAATTTGGGGAGGAAAGATGGCCAGTTGGATAGGGCACAAGAATGGGGGTCAGGATACATGTGTTCTTTTCCCATCTCTGCTACCCTGTGTGACTATGGGCAATTCATTAAATCTACCATTTACCCCAGTTTCCAATTGAGGGAGTTCTTCCCTACTTCACAGTGTTGTTGATGCTAAAATCCAGTAATGATTGTGCAGAAATAGAGACTATACATTGATGAGGGCCATGCAAGTGCATAGATAAATAGATTGCTGTGTGTCCCATAGGCAGCCATTGAGGGCACGCTGGCACACCTTTGTGAGAGTTCATCCCACAACTGAAGACCTTCAGGTGGAGAACCTTTTCCCCCCATTCCAGTACAGAATGTGGACACGAGAACAAATGGATATAAACTGGCCGTGGGGAAGTTCAGGCTAGAAATTAGACGAAGATTTCTGACCGTCAGAGGGGTGAAATATTGGAACGGCCTTCCGAGGGAAACGGTGGGGGCGACGGACCTGTCTGGTTTTAAGGACCTGTCTGGTTTTAAGATTAAGTTGGATAAGTTTATGGAGGGAATGGTTTAATGGTAAAACATAGTAGCCAAGGAAGACCAAGCAATGGTACATGAATAGCATAATGGCCAACAAGGGTCAGGCTAGAGACTCTTGCCTATATGCTCGGGGTATTACTGATCGCCATATTTGGGGTCGGGAAGGAATTTTCCTCCAGGGTAGATTGGCTGAGCCTCTGGAGGTTTTTCGCCTTCCTCCGCAGCATGGGGCAGGGATCACTAGCAGGAGGGTCTCAGCCGATTGAAGTCACTAAAACACAGGATTGGGGACTTCAACGGCAGAGTCCAGGGAAGGGTCTTGCGGCCTGCATCATGCAGGGGGTCAGACCAGATGATCATAATGGTCCCTTCTGACCTTGAAGTCTATGAGTCTATGAGTCTATGAGTACAGACTGACCCTAGGGAACAAGAAGCCATGGTCAACTGTAGCCATTGGACAGGTACATAGGGTGAAAGGTCATAACTCATTTACCTAGGATCTAGATGCATAATTGTCTCATAGATGATCTGAGAGCAAAAATACATTTTTGAACTAGAATGACAGCTTTCTAATAGTACAAGTGTATCTGTATTTTTAATGCCCTGAGCAGTATGAAGATTCCAAGCACCAGGATAATAAATTTACCTAAAGGCTTGGGCTAAAACTTTTGAAAATGCTAAAATTACCTCCAAAGTCAGCCAGATTTGAAAATGTTAATACTTTCACTGGGGTTCATTTTATCTCTGTGCAGGTCACCACCATCCATGCCATTTTAAAATACAAGAATACAGAAAAATGCTAATTTCCTCTGTGGACTGCGGAGACCCAATATTCCAAAAGGCAAATTGTAAGTGGACGGAAGACTAAGAAGGATCTCAACATATGCTGACTGCATATTTGCTAGTATAGACTCTTGTACCTTCTGGTTACAAGAATAGAGCAGAAGTCTCAATACTTTTTTGCTTCTTTAATTTTCCCTTGTATTGTGCCCTTAACACCATTGTTTATTTTTTTGCCACATGTAAACAGACTGTTCTTTTTTTTCATGAAACTCCATGAATTTCAAGAAAATGTTCAATTTTCTCCCCCAAAAATACTTTTATAGAAAAAAATATGTCCCCTTTGTTTTGCATATTGCTCTCATAATATTAGCTTCACCGCTTCAGCAGTCCAATCCCTATAAATGTCATTGTCATAAACAACCACAGCATATCCATCCCAGGTTGTTTTATGCTTTCAGAATGCACTATTGCCAGCAAATATGAAAGACAAAAGATATAATAGAAAAATTCAGACAAAGTGAAAGTAAAATTGCACAAGAAGATTGCTGGGAAACCTTAAAATATTTTGACAGGTTTCAGAGTAACAGCCGTGTTAGTCTGTATCCGCAAAAAGAAGAACAGGAGTACTTGTGGCACCTTAGAGACTAACAAATGTATTAGAGCATAAGCTTTCGTGGACTACAGCCCACTTCTTCAGATGCATATAGAATGGAACATATATTGAGGAGATATATATACACACATACAGAGAGCATAAACAGGTGGGAGTTGTCTTACCAACTCTGAGAGGCCAATTAATTAAGAGAAAAAAAACTTTTGAAGTGATAATCAAGCTAGCCCAGTACAGACAGTTTGATAATAAGTGTGAGAGTACTTACAAGGGGAGATAGAGTCGATGTTTGTAATGGCTCAGCCATTCCCAGTCCTTATTCAAACCGGAGTTGATTGTGTCTAGTTTGCATATCAATTCTAGCTCAGCAGTCTCTCTTTGGAGTCTGTTTTTGAAGTTTTTCTGTTGTAATATAGCCACCCGCAGGTCTGTCACTGAATGACCAGACAGGTTAAAGTGTTCTCCCACTGGTTTTTGAGTATTTTGATTCCTGATGTCAGATTTGTGTCCATTAATTCTTTTGCGTAGAGACTGTCCGGTTTGGCCAATGTACATGGCAGAGGGGCATTGCTGGCACATGATGGCATATATCACATTGGTAGATGTGCAGGTGAACGAGCCCCTGATGGTATGGCTGATGTGATTAGGTCCTATGATGATGTCACTTGAATAGATATGTGGACAGAGTTGGCATTGGGGTTTGTTACAAGGATAGGTTCCTGGGTTAGTGGTTTTGTTCAGTGATGTGTGGTTGCTGGTGAGTATTTGCTTTAGGTTGGGGGGTTGTCTGTAAGTGAGGACAGGTCTGTCTCCCAAGATCTGTGAGAATAAAGGATCATCTTTCAGGATAGGTTGTAGATCTCTGATGATGCGCTGGAGAGGTTTTAGTTGGGGGCTGAAGGTGACAGCTAGTGGTGTTCTGTTATTTTCTTTGTTGGGCCTGTCTTGTAGGAGGTGACTTCTGGGTACTCGTCTGGCTCTGTCAATCTGTTTTTTCACTTCAGCAGGTGGGTATTGTAGTTTTAAGAATGCTTGATAGAGATCTTGTAGGTGCTTGTCTCTATCCGAGGGATTGGAGCAAATGCGGTTATATCTTAGAGCTTGGCTGTAGACAATGGATCGTGTGGTGTGTCCTGGATGGAAGCTGGAGGCATGTAGGTAAGTGTAGCGATCAGTAGGTTTCCGGTATAGGGTGGTATTGATGTGACCATCGCTTATTAGCACAGTAGTGTCCAGGAAATGGACCGCTTGTGTGGATTGATCTAGGCTGAGGTTGACGGTGGGATGGAAATTATTGAAATCATGGTGAAATTCCTCAAGGGCTTCTTTTCCATGGGTCCAGATGATGAAGATGTCATCAATGTAGCGCAAGTAGAGTAGGGGCGTTAGGGGATGAGAGCTAAGGAAGCGTTGTTCTAAGTCAGCCATAAAAATGTTGGCATATTGTGGGGCCATGCGGGTACCCATAGCAGTGCCGCTGACTTGAAGGTATATATTGTCCCCAAATATGAAATAGTTGTGGGTGAGGACAAAATCACAAAGTTCAGCCACCAGGTTAGCTGTGACATTATCAGGGATACTGTTCCTGATAGCTTGTAGTCCATCTTTGTGTGGAATATTGGTGTAGAGGGCTTCTACGTCCATAGTGGCCAGGATGGTGTTTTCTGGAAGATCACCGATGGATTGTAGTTTCCTCAGGAAGTCAGTGGTGTCTCGAAGATAGCTGGGAGTGCTGGTAGCGTAGGGTCTTAGGACAGAGTCTACATAACCAGACAAGCCTGATGTTAGGGTGCCAATGCCTGAGATGATGGGGCGTCCAGGATATCCAGGTTTATGGATCTTGGGTAGCAAATAGAATACCCCTGGTCGGGGTTCTAGGCATGTGTCTGTACGGATTTGTTCCTGTGCTTTGTCAGGGAGTTTTTTTAGCAGATGGTGTAGTTTCTTTAGGTAATCCTCAGTGGGATCAGAGGATAATGGCCTGTAGAATGTGGTGTTAGAGAGCTGTCTAGCAGCCTCCTGGTCATATTCCAATTTATTCATGATGACAACAGCACCTCCTTTGTCAGCCTTTTTGATTATGATGTCAGGGTTGTTTCTGAGGCTGTAGATGGCTTTGTGTTCTGCATGGCTGAGGTTATGTGGCAAGTGATGTTGCTTTTCCACAATTTCAGCCTTTGCACGTCGACGGAAGCAATCTATGTAGAAATCCAGTCTGTTGTTTCGACCGTCCGGAGGAGTCCATTTTTTGTATGCCATGTTTGTAATGGCTCAGCCATTCCCAGTCCTTATTCAAACCGGAGTTGATTGTGTCTAGTTTGCATATCAATTCTAGCTCAGCAGTCTCTCTTTGGAGTCTGTTTTTGAAGTTTTTCTGTTGTAATATAGCCACCCACAGGTCTGTCACTGAATGACCAGACAGGTTAAAGTGTTCTCCCACTGGTTTTTGAGTATTTTGATTCCTGATGTCAGATTTGTGTCCATTAATTCTTTTGCGTAGAGACTGTCCGGTTTGGCCAATGTACATGGCAGAGGGGCATTGCTACGCAAAAGAATTAATGGACACAAATCTGACATCAGGAATCAAAATACTCAAAAACCAGTGGGAGAACACTTTAACCTGTCTGGTCATTCAGTGACAGACCTGCGGGTGGCTATATTACAACAGAAAAACTTCAAAAACAGACTCCAAAGAGAGACTGCTGAGCTAGAATTGATATGCAAACTAGACACAATCAACTCCGGTTTGAATAAGGACTGGGAATGGCTGAGCCATTACAAACATTGACTCTATCTCCCCTTGTAAGTACTCTCACACTTATTATCAAACTGTCTGTACTGGGCTAGCTTGATTATCACTTCAAAAGTTTTTTTTCTCTTAATTAATTGGCCTCTCAGAGTTGGTAAGACAACTCCCACCTGTTTATGCTCTCTGTATGTGTGTATATATATCTCCTCAATATATGTTCCATTCTATATGCATCCGAAGAAGTGGGCTGTAGTCCACGAAAGCTTATGCTCTAATACATTTGTTAGTCTCTAAGGTGCCACAAGTACTCCTGTTCTTTTTTTTTTAATATTTTGTTTTTCAGACAAGCACACAACAAATTTTATTTAAAAAGAACAAAATGTCAGTACCTTCCGTGTGTGTATTTAGAAACAACGGACTTGGTCCAATGACCACTGAAATCAATGGGAGTCTAGCCACTGATTTCAAAGGGCTTTGAAACAGCCCTTAATTAGATGGTAGATTCATGTACCAACCAAGGGGCCACAGTCCACACGTGTTTTGGCTATATTTTCAACTATAATGGAAGACGCCCAATTTAAACATAGGGCTCAGTGTTGTGAGTTATGGACTCCTTAGAAATAAGTGTCATTGTAATTTTGCCTAAATAAGGACTTCATGATTGGACCCACTACCGTCCAAGGTGTACTAACCACTTAAAATAAGCAATAACCATTATGCCTTCACTTGTGACCTGATGGGCTGATAAAATATTTATATAATTGTTTGAACATGTCTCCCTACCTTATATTATTTTTTTACTAGATCACAGTTCTTCATATTCAAAGTCATACAGGGTACTGCTACACTGTATGTGGCATTCTGTCATCTTGGTCAGTTGTCTTTAATGCAAGATACAGGAATGCAAATGTAGCAGGACACGTTAAGCTCCAAGCTACATAGCTGTAACTTGTCTAACACTGTCCATTGCTAATTGAAAAATAATTCAGTGTTAAATTCAAAAATCTTTTATGGTTCAATTCAGGCCAAAACTGCCCTCTCCAGAAATGCATAAAGAAGCCGATGAGAAATCGTTGCCATTGACCTTTAGTTGTTGAGAATACAAATGCATCTCCATTCTTCGGTTCTCCCCAGTACAAATATGGGTGAATCTCTTCCATTGGCATGATTGTCTCATTCACATGGCATCAAACAAATCAAATAGATTTACGTTTCTTGAGAATTCAGTTTGAGTGAACATGTTACATTTTGCTGAAGCACTGAACATCCGTTTGCGCAGATAACAATTACTTCTTAAAAACAATTTGCTCCAGAAAACTCCTTTCTGGTAAGAGCTGTAAAAGGTTGGCTACCATCCCCTAAACTGTTCTTAACTGAACAATCAAATTTCAGAATTAAATGTGTATCAGTGGGCGGCAAGAAGATGCTAGCTGTAACAAAGAACTAATGAGAGGGAGGAAATTGTGCAGGGTTTAGTGTTTGCTTAGATAATTGCTACAGTAAAAAGCTTAGACATTATTAGAACCATACACATGCTCACACAAAAGAAAGGAGTCAAGTTGGCTCTGCACTGTGAACCCACACATGAAGCAGATGTTTTATGTTTCCCCTGGAGAAGATTTCAGAAACTGAATAGGGTGCGATAAGATTATATTTAAACCTCACAGGAGCTGTACTTGCTGTACACTGGCTTTACCCTTTAAAGGAAGAGCATTGTGGAAATGAGGGGGATTTAAGAGCCCACTTTTTAACAGCGCACAGATTTATTTGACTGTTTTGGCGAAGCAGTGATTCTATGGTGCTTTCAGATTGTGATTATGGAGCCGATCTAGGTCCACTGGGAGTCTCTCTGATGACTTCAGTGAGCTTTGAATGAGGCCCATGTAACTAGCATCTTCTCTTCTTCCTCATCAGCTTATAGTTCTTAGTTTTTTGCCTTCCAGGCTTTGCACAGCAAAGCACCCATTTTCATCTCTGACTTCATTTCTTCCCATAGCCTCTTCATCCTCAGTGCTAATTGTTCCCTTGGTCTCCTTCTTCCCTTCGAGGCTTTGTGTTTTCTGTGGCACAACCCCTTTCTCTTGGAAGGGGCTTCCCCTCACCACATGACTGGGCAATGTGCTGACTTCTAGACATAGTCACATTGATCAGAGGCAATGAAAACCACGTGAATGCAGGGATCAGGCATGGTGTTCTTGCAGGATCAGGATGTTAGCTTGCAATCTCCTCTGGGTGAAGGATATTGCCTTCCAAATATTTTGTAAAGCAGTATAAATGCTCATGGTACCCTATAGATAGTACATATATATAACTCTTCCAGTGGAGTGGATTGTGTCTGCTTTACAGGAAACTGGCATACTCTGTAAGATGTTGTCAGCCCCTCAAATAGAAATGATTCTTGCAGAACACTACCTATGTATGTGGATGAGATGAGTAAGCATGTACTAACTCTGTTTCACATGAGTATGCATGTACTAACTCTGCTCTTGGAGATGTCAAAAATGCATGACTAAATGTTCCTGAGAAACAAATAAGTCTTAATGTTGGAAATTTAAATAAAAGTTTTGGAGGAGTTTTGGAGGAGGGCAGAAAAAGACATATTTTATTTAATAAGAATGGTTTTAAGATGCAACAAATGGAGCATGGTACAAGTCCATTTCCTCCTAATTCACTCTGACCTTAGAATGCCTTAATATATATATATATATATATTAGACATTCTTGTCATTGTCCAAAGAGTTAGTGTTTTTCATAAGCTTTTCCCACCTGTCCCGCCAATGTGGTCTGTCAGCACATTTATTCACTCTCCTGGTCACATAATTTATTAAAACTGAGATGCGCTTGTGCATCTGTTATATATTTAGCTGTTGTTTTTCTGCTGTTGCAGCTTTCACACCACATTTATACCTAGAACCTAAAGGAGCAGAAAAGGTCAAAAGTAAGATACATTCTGGGCAAATGTAATATATCAAAATATCTTTTGTGTATAAAAATATAGGGATGATATTTAGCAAGCCAAAGAGAAAGATCCTACAATCTTTGCTTTGACCAGTTTTTTTCACGCACAAGCTTCAGTCCTGCAACTGATGGCTAAAGAGACGTCATTACCGAAGTGGTAGTTAGCCCCTGGGTGCTTCAAGCCAATATATCTGGGATATTGCTCTGCTACGAGAGATCCAGATGTGAATTTCCCCAAAGTTCAGTGTGTTTGGATCCAGAGTGTTGATTCAGGCCATTCTTTACTTGTTGACATGATCAGAGCTAGTTACAAATAGGGAAATTCAATGGGTGGCAGAGGTGGACTTTGAACCCTGGCATAGGGGGCTGCTGCAGACTAGTGTGTGGCTTTTTGTTGGGATAGGAAGCTGAAGATCTCAAATGTGGGGCATATAAATAGCATGAAAAGTTTAATATTTTTTGTAAATGTAGTTGTTATTTCTGATTCTGTATTTTTAATCTTGCCCGTAATAAAGCTGCAGACTTTTCCCACAAATCTTTTTCATCCTTACTTTGCATTATCTTTGGGAAAAGCACACAAACATATTAGGGGCTATCTAATAATTGACAATGTTGTTAACAGTATACATGAAAAGGGAGCTTATTTGATATTATATTGAACAATAGAAAATGTGTATATTCATAGGGTCATTTGCTTGTAAAACAAGTAAATGCAATTGAGAGTGATAGACTTTTAAAATATTCAGCCCTGAAGCCATAATACAGGTGAATATCATAAATAATTATGTTAAATTGGTTACCAAGGAGGTGTAGCAATATCAAGTTGCTATGGAGATGTTTGGGCCCTGCTCAGATATTCCAGAAAGGCTAATACAGTCAGCTATATTTGCACAACTTTAGCTAGATACAAATCAAATTAGAAAAAGGAAGGGAATATCAATTTATGAGAGTTAAAAATAGGGTTGTGAAAGCAGGACAGGTAGAAACCTGATTTTACACTAAAATTGAAGTGCACATGAGTTCTACCCAGGTCTGCAAGTTTTTATGGCGCAAGTGTTTAATGTTCCTCCCTGGAGAATGAGAAAGGTTGGAGGAGAAAGAGAGAGTACCAGGATGAACACAGCTACTGGTAAGTTGCTGTGATTCAAGTCATATAATCAATCTTATATTAAACCATATTCCCCCTTAATATAATTTATTTTGTATTTGTGAATGGTTGCTAGGGAATTTGGATGCAGAGATTCATCTCAGCCCAAAAGCTTCATTGTCTCATCTTGGTTTCTAGAAGGGACCTCATCTAGTCTGACCTCCTGTATAATACAGGCCATAAAACCTCCTCAAAATAATTCCTAAAGATATCTTTTAGAAAAAAAAATCCAATCTTGATTTAAAAATTGTCAGTGATGGAGAATGCACCATGACTCTTGGTAAGTTGTTTGATGGTTAATTATTGTCAGCATTAAAACATTATGCTTTATTTCCAATCTGAATGTGTCTAGCTTTGACTTTCCACCATTGCATCATGTTAATCTTTCTCTGCTAAACTGAAGACCCCATTATTAAATATTTGTTCCCCGTGTAGGTACTTATAGACTATAATCCAGTCACCACTTAGCCTTACCTTTGGTAAGCTAAATAGAGTGAGCTTGTTGACCTCCTTTATCACTCTAAGGCAAGTTTTCTAATCTTTTAATCATTCTTGTGGATCTTCTCTGAACCCTCTCAAGTTTATCAACCTATGGTATCTTGTCAAAAACATTTATCATCCTTCTTGAATTGAGAGCATCAAAACTGGACACAGTATTCCAGGAACAGTCACACGAGTGCCAAATAAAATAACCTCTTCACTCCTACTCCTAATATTATATACCAGGGGTTGGCAACGTTCGGCACACGGCTCGCCTGCCGTGCTTACCCTGGCGAGCCGCATGCCAAATGTTGCCGACCCCTGTTATATACTATCCTGGTACTATCTCTCTAGGATACACTGGATAGATATTATATTATTTGACATCGTCCTTACAAGACCTTGCCACTGTGAGTGTGTGTTAGTTCTATGTCTAAATGCCCTTGCACCAGTCAACTGTTATAGGCTACTTTAGTGGATTTCAAATCTCAAGTGTGGGGAATGTTGGCTGGAGACAATGCTATGGTACGGTACAGGCACTGCAGATTATATAATAACCACAATTTAGTAAGGGACATGACATTGCTGTTGCTGTACCTATTCCCATTAGGGAATGCTCACCTAAGAACAGCCAATTCCCACTGCCCATTCAACCGTCCCTTTGAATGAATTGTTAAAAATCTTACATTCTTGTGTGAACTAATGAACTTGTAGCAGATGTTATATGTCGAGAAAATGAATATTACATTTTGCTGTTCTACAAATAAGAACTAAAGGACGCAAAGCAGCTGTTTTGTGTAGCAACACAATGAATATTACATTACTTGTGCCCATTTAATTTGAACCAATACAGTTTCTAATACAGCCGCAGAAAGGATGACTGGATTCTGAGTTTGGGTGACGTTAGAGTGTTAGTTCATTCAAGTTCAATTGCTGAGACTACTTTAGTGCAAGGTGCCATCCCATTCTTTATGTCTAGAACAATGCCTGGATCCCCCCACCCTCTAAAAGAGAGACATCCACTACCAACTTTAGCAAGTACAAAATTATCTGGCTGCCATGCAGTGTAATGTGTACACCCTTAGTTCCATGTGAGATGTTTAATTTGGGATTGATTTGGAGGGGACCTAATACTGCATCATTAAGAATATTTTAAATAGTCTCACTTCTTTCTTCAGCTTTTGTTCTCAGCTTTCTTGGAAGTGGGAAGGAGATAACGTTATTGCAGTTGTGTTCATATGACAATACTTAATCTAGCCCCGTATTACCCAGGTATTTTGGTGGTTGGCAAATCTCTATGTAGCGCTGTTTGGTACTTTTCAGGTTAGAAAATTTTGGATTGAGCTTCTGTTCTGAATTAAGAACTTTATTTCATGCTTCTTTGCTTATGAGCTGACACCAGACCCTTCTTGGCTGTATTTGTGGCTTTTCTGGAAGCTCAGATGGGTATTTCCTCTGCTCCACAACCTTTCCAATTAGCCATTTAAATTCCTGGCCTTCTTCAGCACTTCCAAACCTGACCTGCTGCTGTATTGCGACTCCTTTTCTTGAAAAGCTAACAAAAGGAACATGCCGTGAAATTTACTTCTAAGAATGATACTGGTATGAATAAGTCAGTGAAAGGCAAGATTAGGGTGGTACAATACACCGTTTCTTAATCCTAGATGGGCTATGTCTAGAGGATAGATTTCTGCAGTTCAAATGGGAGATCCAAGATTAAAAAGACGCATGACATAAAAGAAAATATGCCCTTGTCCTGCTACTGAAACACATTAAACTGGGGGCCAATCCTAAAATCCTTAACAACACTTAAACCTTAGGGTTTGTCCCTTGCTGAAAAGCAGCACTTCTGATAGTGATGTACAGAATCAGCTAAGTTTGCCTGGTTGATGCTGTAACATCAGCCTTGGAAAGTCCCACCATTCACTGAGCTGTGTCCATTGTTATGGGCATACATGTCTTAGTATCCTCGTAGAGTCTGCCAGGTGCTATTACCATACTTCGTCGACAATAAACCTGGCCGGGCACCTTCGCACCTTAATGGATCTTGTGGTCATTGGGCAGTTTGCTCGAGGTCTGCTGTGCAAGCTGTCTGGGACAGCACACAGGGAGAACATACACATGCAGCCGAATACCTGATTACAATGCTCTCATACCAATGAATTCCTGTGTAGTTAATACAAATTCAGAGCAAAATTGAACTTACTTTTCACCCCCTTTGTGGTTCTCAGAAGGGAGAATATCAGTTGTGCAATTTTATGACATCATTGGGCCTTTGTTAGTTTGTCATCTGATATCTGGATTTTTTGTGATTTAGAAGTAAAGAAATGCAGAATGTGGTTGTACAGTAAATATGGTATCTTGTCAAAAACATTTAGATTTTCCCCTCTTTTAATCTAGTATGAATTAGATTAGAATTTACAGTAGTTGCTACTTCCTAACCTACTAGGACCAACTTAATAAAGTAATTGTTGGTGCACAATTTCCTTTGAATGCTACTGCCTGATGCTAATAAGGTGAGGCTTCCCTTTTCTTTCTTTCTTTCTTTTTTTTTTTTTTTTTTTTTGAAGGTAATAGGTAGTTTTCTTTCTGTATCTTAAAACACCCAGAAGGTATGAAAAGAACAAATTTCTGTGGATTGATGAGATCCAGTCAGGAATATCAACTGCAGTTAAAAGTACTCATTCTGTCCTCAAAGTGATTGGATGCCAGCAATTTAAAAGGATTTCTTTTTCTTTTTGTATAGTGCAGAGGAGTAGATCTGTGGCAATCTGTCAAGAAAAAGCCTCTGGAAACCAACTAGCCTGTTATAGTCAATATTGTCAAAAAACAGAGGATTTTTTAAAAATCAAATACATTTTTCAGGAAGTAAAAAATAACATATCACCTACATTACCATTCGTAACAGATGGGGTACACTGTTCCAAAGAATATTCTGATGTTATGGAAACAGAACAGGAAATTACAGTTATTTACTCATTTCACTTGGTAACAAATATCTGACTAGAGCAGTGCAACATTAGTAGCTTTGGCTGGCTACTTTTTGCAGTGAATCCGAGGAGGGAAGCCCCTGGAAGAATGCAAAAATTGTATGGATCTTCCTATCCTTTATGGGAAGAAGAGACTGTAAGGGCTTCTTTAATAAGGTGTATTAAAGGTAGGGAATGCTACCAAGCAGGATGAAAGGTCTGGTAAATCCCTTGAGGCCAGATGGACCATTGGGAATGGAGAAAGGGCTAGCAGGATCTGGGCAATGAAACATGGAGATTATGGAAGGACCTAAGTAAATTCTATACCAAATCTCTCTGTGTAGCATGTTCTCTGCTTTTAGCTACATTCCTAATGGTGAATTGCACTAACTTTCCTGGCTGAGATGGACAAATCATCTGCACATCTCTTTGCAGAGTAATTATTTAAGCACAAGTGAGAGGAAGAACATCTGTTTCATCAAAGCATCACCTTTAGCTGCTCCTCGGCACTTCTACCCACCATACAACTCCAACATAATTGTGCTTTTAAATGTACATCAGTGGGGCCAAGAGCTATGGGACCATAATCTAAATAAATAAATAAGAACACAGCAACTCACATGTCTTGATTGTGTAAGTGCTGCACAACTGGAACTTTTGATTTCATTGGGAGCTGTGGGCACTCAGCACTTGACCAGAACAGACCCTGGGATTCCAAGTTAACTTGCATGCATATGGAACAAGCCATGGCTGTCTATAGATACAGACACCAAGTTCATCGGAGGGAACCGGACAGGAACCTCCGTCAGCCCATAAGCATGAGTCTTCTTCCATTTGTACTGAAAGCAGGACTCCTTTCGCTGTAAGCTAGTAGTAGGTTGTGTAGGTGTTGGTGCCAACCACTAAAAGGAGCTACAGTAGGCCAGAATATATTGCATACATTGTTAGATAATTAACTCTTTCATATCTGGAATACATGATAGCATGCAATGCATGTATCTAACATGGGGGCTTATTTTGTGAAGTCCCCAAACACTGAATACTGTTGTTTTAAGTCCTATTTAGTGGGGCTGGAGCTGGATTTTTTTGGGGGGGGAGAGAGGTGTTCCAATTTTATTTCTAACAATTTCTCATGTCTGATATTTTCTTTAATTTTTAGTACATTTTGATAGTGTTTTAGGGCCTCCTGTTTCACTAACTGCATACAGCTGATAGCTGAAATTCTTTATGGGCTGCAGTACCAGTTGTCTGTTTGGAGGTTCAGTTCCTTTAAGGTATGTCTTTATTAGAGGGCATTATCTGAAAATCTACCTTGCTCAACGTGTTTGAAAAAAGTATATGAAAGATAACCAGGGCATAAAAACCTTCCAGATTAGGTTCAATGTCCTGTCACAGGGCTAAATTCTACCTTGAGAGCTGTGCTTGGGAAAGTGTATGATTTCAGGTGATTGTGGGGCTGAATCATCAACAGTGTATGAGGCTAAAGGCCAAGATTTTCAAAAGTTACAATTGATTTTGGTTGCCTCCATTTTCAGATGCCAAACTTGTGATGCTTGAAAGAGGGTCTGATTCTTCAGACAATACTGTGCCCTTTCCCCCTGAAAATCAAGCCCCTTGAACATGTGTCAGCTTGGATGCCCCAAAATGGAGACACCCAACATTATGAGTCACTTTTGGAGATCTTGGACATTATATTTTTTTTGCATGTGTTGTGTATCTATCCACTTTCCATATGACAACTCATTTTGTGCTAGTGGATCTAACGAGAATTCAGTGTGTTTGAGGCTGTGTTTGGAGCCAAATGAACTAATCTCCAAATGTTACTTAAAACACCCATCTCAGGCCGTTTTTAGCAGTGCACATTACTGCTGACATTGCAAAGAAGAACGTAGACTCTGGCAACCCAGCGGCTCCCGCAGCTACGGCCTAGTCAACATGTAGCCACGTGGACATGGCTGTGTATGGCTTTGTTGTTGTTAGAACACTAAACAATTTGGTTGTGTAGCTTATTGTACTTTAGTTCATAAAAAAGGTTATTCTTATAATAATTTTTAACCCCACCAAAACCTGAAAGTACCAGTGAACTTTTTTTCTGGTAATATTTCTAATCTGATTTCCAGATCAAATGTGAACTCATATACATTCAGGATAAACATCAAATGAAGATGGTCTGTTTCTATTTTTAAAAAAAATGGTAGCAAACCCATTTCATCACCCCCTTTTGAACGCTCTAATTAAAGGCTCATTATTAAATGTTATGGAGAAAGGCAGCCAAGAAATGAGAACCAGCAGCAAATTGGCTATATGGATTTCAAAGGAATGTAGGCCAATATATTATCAGTGGACTACATCTGAGCACTGCAGAGGATAAATTCTAAAAGTACCTAGAGCTCGAAATGTAGAAAGGTACTAACTAAGTAGGACAGGCTTTGATGTGCAAGTCCAGTATGAGTGCACTGGTTAGTATGAGTTACACAAAATACTATTACATAATTACAAATGTCTTCAACTAAAATATATATGAGTAGATCTGCACGTATGGCTTGATTAACAGATGGAGCAATGGAAAGATGATAAGGGATTGTCTGAAGAACTATCAAAGGCCAATAAGTCCTGAGATCCCAAATTTAGTTAGTGAAATAAGATTTGGCTAAACTATAATCAAGCAGTCCCATCATATATTATAATTACTCCAGAGAAATGGCAGGAATATATTAGCTGAATGTTTTATTTTTGGAAAGCACTGTAAAATTTGAAAAAAGGCCCTTTAAAGAAAGCTGTTATTGTTCTCTTGTGAAAATATCTTATGGAAAGCACTGGCCAGGAACATTTAACCCAGAAAGTTTTGTGGTGGCTTTCAGTTACCATAAATCAGGGACAGGTATTATGACCTGAAAAAAGTCCTCTACTACATCCCTGATGTATTTAAACAGGGACAAAGAAATGC
Source organism: Malaclemys terrapin pileata (assembly GCF_027887155.1). Classification (NCBI taxonomy): domain Eukaryota; kingdom Metazoa; phylum Chordata; order Testudines; family Emydidae; genus Malaclemys; species Malaclemys terrapin. Next base: position 8,301,594 of record NC_071513.1, on the reverse strand, counting down.
CTTGTTTATGAATTCTGGAAAAGGGCCGATTTCATGGATAAATATGAAACAAAAAAATGACAGACGAACTGAGGAGGCAGCTTTTACACAATGAATTGGCGTGCAACATATGGACACAGTAAATGAAAGTGAAAGTTTACCCAAATCTATATCTTTTCATTTTCAATTGTACTGCCGTCTTTCAGCTCTCCACCCCACAGAAAATCTAGCATTAGTAATTTACTATCCAAAGCCAAAAGTTTTAGCAATTGAATAACAAAGCTGGAAGCGGCTCTTATCACATTGTTTGTAACTTATTAAAAACAAGTCAACCCTGCCAAATCGTTAGCTGTAACTAAATGCTATAGTGAGTCAGGCTTTTGCAGTTTCTATTGGTCAGAACTTCCACTTGGGACAAATTGCACTAGTTATTTTTAATATTTTCGGTTATCTTCTTTTGCATATATGGGGTGAAATCCCCACCCCAGCACCATGTACAAGGGCTGGAGAGGGTTAAATAGGCCCTAAAAGCCCTGGAGCCAACTGAAGGAGGAATTTCCTAGTGCAGGCTCTGTCTTGACCACCGTATGGCTGCCGTCCAAAAGCCCTCTCACAAGTCCTGGTTTCGGAAGTATGCCAGGTGTGATTGGGGGCAGGTGAGGCAGGTCAGAGGTGGGGCTGCAGAATGCAGCTTTGAGGTGCACACGACTGCCACAGGGAGGCTGCTGTAACTTAGACAAACTCCTGGGTCAGTCCAGATCAGGAGGGTGCAAAGGTGGCTTAGCCCCACTTCCCCACTCTGAGTTCTCTGCTGTGCCTTTTAGAGTATAGCTACACTGCAACTGGGAGTATGCCTTCCTGCCCAGGTAGGCAGGCATGCCTCAGTTTGGACCCAGGGGTCAGGCGGGCTGGTACTCCAGATGGCTAGTGCATGTTGCTGCACATGCTGTAATATCCACACTGCTATTTTTAGCTCACTAACTTGGGAAGAGCTAGCACATGTCTCTCTACCTTGGCTGGGAGGCATGGTCCCCTCCCAGCTCTCGTGTAGACATACCCTTAAAGTGCAGCACAGAATCTTTACCCCAGTGCTTTTTTTTTTTTTTTAATAAAAAGCTAAGTAAGGGACACATTTTCAGGTGTCTAGGGCTTGATTTTCAAGAGCTTGACACCCAGAATCGGAGCGAGACTTTCAAAAGCATTCCAGACCTGGCCGCTCCCATTGGGGTGCTTATGGCCAACGTGCTAAGTTCATTTGAAAATCAGGCCTTTTATTTAGGTGCTTAAATGGGAGCTGTGCTCTTTTTTAAATGTGACCCTACTACTAATATTGAAATATGTATTTAAAAGTGCTTAAAATCTAAGTATAGACAGTGATATATTCTTCCAAGGGAAGTGAGGGAAACCATGATATTTGTCATTTAAAGCTAAATTGGACAAATCACTCAAGGAGACTGTATTGGTGAAGATGACGACTAGTCATTCACCAGGTCAAACTTTTATGAAGTATTGGATTCATTCTTGTCTGGCTGGAGTCCACATACCCAGGTGAAGGGATCCCCTAATTGTACACTTGATTATCTGCTGAAGGAATTGGTTATATTTGTGCCAGTTTTTTGACAGAACATCTAGTACTAAAGAACATTTGTATTATCTGTTGTTTTGCATCAATAAAGTTGTTCAGACTGTTAATGCTGCTGAAGTGTCTTGTTGGCCATACCCAAATATCTCTTATGATAATTATAAAATGACTTAACATGACAAAATATGAAAAGGAATTATATAGAATATGCTATTGATCCCTATTTTAAGTAAGAAGTCACCAAAGCCTTTAACTGCTAGGTATCTGATTGATCTCTCCTCATTTACATAGGTTTTCCATGTCTAATTCATTTGACTTCAGCGTAGTTTACGCTGGTCTAACTGACAGGAGACTCAAACCCACTAGTTGTCATAGCAATCCCAGCTACACATGCAAAAGTGGTGGCACTCTGCCTCCAACATTGGGATATATTTGGGATGTCTGACAATGAATGTACAGAAAGCTACATGTATATCAACAGTTTATTTTACTGTCTCTTGCCCTTGGCATGCTGTAGAGAGTTTAAACTGAACAAAATGGGTATGGTGGATAATTCAAAGTAAATCATCGTTCTTTGAAAATGTAATCCTGTCAGGCAGTTGTATTCTGTGTAATTGTCATAAGGTTTCCATGAACACAGAGAGCCCTGGGATTGGGGAAAAAAAAGAATGAAGATTGTGAAAGCTACATCCTGCTCATACCAAAGAGGGTAAGTTTGATCCATCGAATTGTGGAGATAAATGCGTAGTTACGCAGGTGGTGTCGGAGAGAGGGCTTTGGATTGTTCGACCATGGGAGAAGGATTGCTAGGAAGGGACGGAATCCACCTAACGAAGAGAGGAAAGACCATCTTCGCAGGCAAGCTTGCTATAACCTAGTGAGGAGGGCTTCAAACTAGGTTCGCCAGGGGATGGTGAACTAAGCCCAGAGATAAGTGGGGAAGTGGAATACTGGGAGGAAACACGAGGAGGAGGGTGCAACAGGGGAGGCCTCCTGATTCATACTGATAAAGTAGGGCAACCGGCTAGTTATCTTAGGTGCATGTCCATGAATGCAAGAAGCCTGGGAAACAAGCAGGAAGAATTGGAAGTCCTGGCACAGTCAAGGAACTGTGATGTGATTGGAATAACAGAGACTTGGTGGGGTAACTCACATGACTGGAGCACTGTCATGGATGGATATAAACTGTTCAGGAAGGACGGGGGGAGAGAAAAGGTGGAGGAGTTGCACTGTATGTAAGGGAGCGGTATGATTGCTCAGAGCTCCGATATGAAACTGGAGAAAAGCCTGTTGCGAGTCTTTGGGTTAAGTTTAGAGGCGAGACCAACAAGGGTGATGTCTTGGTGGGCGTCTGCTATAGACCACAGACCAGGAAGAGGCTTTCCTCGGACAACTAACAGAAGTTTCCAGATCACAGGCCCTGGTTCACATGGGGAACTTCAATCACCCTGACATCTGTTGAGAGAGCACTACAGCAATACACAGACAATCCAGGAAGGTTTTGGAGACTGTTGGAGACAACTTCCTGGTGCAAGTGCTGGAGGAACCAACTAGGGGCTGTGCTCCTCTTGACTTGCTGCTCACAAACAGGGAAGAATTGGTAGGGGAAGTAGAAGTGGGTGGCAACCTGGGCAGCAGTGACCATGAGGTGTTCGAGTTCAGAATCCTGAGGAAAGGAGAGCAGCAGAATATGGACCCTGGACTTCAGAAAAGCAGACTTGGACTCCCTCAGGGAACTGATAGGCATGATTCCCTGGGAGGCTAATATGAGGGGGAAAGGAGTCCAGGAGAGCTGGCTATATTTTAATGAAGCCTTATTGAGGGCACAGGAACAAACCATCCCAATGTGCAGAAAGAATAGCAAATATGGCAGGGGACCAGCTTGGTTTAACAGACAAGTGTTTGGTGATCTTAAACACAAAAAGGAAGCTTACAAGAAGTGGAAACTTGGACAGATGACTAGGGAGGAATATAAAAATATTGCTCGAGCATGCAGGGGTGTAATCAGGAAGGCCAAAGCACAATTGGAGTTGCAGCTTGCAAGGGATGTGAAGGGTAACAAGAAGGATTTCTACAGGTATGTTAGCAACAAGAAGAAGGTCAAGGAAAGTGTGGGATCCTTACTGAATGGGGGAGGCAACCTAGTGATAGATGATGTGGAAAAAGCTGAAGTACACAGACAAAGTCAGCTCCCAGACTGCTGCACTGTGTAGCACAGTATGGAGAGGAGGTGATCAGCCCTCAGTGGTGAAAGAACAGGTTAAGGACTATTTAGAAAAGCTGGATATGCACAAGTCCATGGGGCTGGATCTAATGCATTTGAGGGTGCTGAGGGAGTTGGCTGATGTGATTGCGGAGCCATTGGCCGTTATCTTTGAAAATTCATGACAATTGGGGGAGGTCTGAGGTGATTGGAAAAAGGCAAATATAGTGCCCATCTTTAAAAAAGGGAAGAAGGAGAATCCAGGGAACTACAGACCGGTCAGCCTCACCTCAGTCCCTGGAAAAATCATGGAGCAGGTCCTCAAGGAATCCATTTTGAAGCACTTAGGATGGAAGAATCCCATGCACTGCTACAGGCTGGGGACCGACTGGCTAAGCGGCAGTTCTTCAGAAAAGGACCTGGGATTACAGTGGACGAGAAGTTCGATATGAGTCAATAGAGTACCCTTATTGCCAAGAAGGCTAACGGCATATTGGGCTGCATTAGTAGGAGCGTTGCCAGCAGATTGAGGAAAGTGATTGTTCTCCTCTATTCATCACTGGTGAGGCCACATCTGGAGCATTCCGTCCAGTTTTGGTCCCCCCACTACAGAAAGGACAAATTGGAGAGAGTCCAGCAGAGGGTAATGAAAATTATTAGGGGGCTGGGGCACATGACTTATTATGAGATGCTGTGGGAACTAGGCTTATTTAGTCTGCAGAAGAGAAGAGTGAGAGGGGATTTGATAGCAGCCTTCAACTACCTGAAGTGGGGTTCCAAAGAGGATGGAGCACAGCTATTCTCTTTTGTGGCAAATGACGGAACAAGGCGAAATGGTCTCAAGTTGCAGTGGGGGAGGTCTGGGTTCGATATTAGGAAAAACTTTTTCACTAGGAGGGTGAAGCACTGGAATGGGTTACATAGGGAGGTGGTGGAATCTCCTTCCTTAGAGGTTTTAAGGCCCATCTTGACAAAGCCCTGGCTGGGATGATTAAGTTGGGGTTGGTCCTGCTTTGAGCAGCGGGTTGGACTAGATGACCTCCTAAGGTCTCTTCCAACCCTAATCTTCCATGATTCTATGAGAAGAGAAAGGAAACTCCTCTTCACAAAGATTTTGGTGGTTCAGAATTTTGTTTTATTCGAATTTGGAGTGAAAAGCAAAAACTTTGAAATTCTCCATGAAAGGCAACAGAGCTTTGGTTCCCGGAAAGTCCACCTGGTCCCCAACTCTGAGGCAATCTGCATGGGTGGCTGCCCCAGTGATGCAGACCTTGTGAGCTCTGGGTCCCTGACTGCAAGGCAGTCTAGCTGGTGGGCTGCCCCAGAGCTGCAGGCTCTGAAAGCCCTGGGACCCCAGACAGCTAAGGAGCTGAAAACCTGGGAGCCCCTCAGTTCCCTATCAGCTCAACAGGAAACCAGGCAGGTTTCTGACTAAACTTCCATTGGGACTTTGTCAAAATCCAACTGCCTCAGGAAAAAAAAAACATTTTAATGTTGACAAAACATATTTGAAATTTTTTGAACCAGCGCTGAACTCAGCCTTTGCACACGTGGTGGCAGGTGCCCCAGAAGAGGACAGGTAATAATACAGGGTCTATGCCTGGGCAGAGCAGTTTTTGAGTTCCAGTCAAGGTTAAATAAGACAACGCTTGTGGCGGTTGCCTGAGTGACGTGCTGAGTCAGTGCCTTTCCTGGTTATCTTAGTGTCATGTCACACTTCATGGGCTGAGCGAGCCGGATATAGAGGTATGATAGCAAAATAAGCCACTTAGCTATAAGTAATTTAACACCATCCTATATTTCAGAACAGAACCATGTATCTTTAGTAATGGTAAGAACTATATAATACAGAGACAAACTGAAGGTGACTGCATGAAGTCATGGATCTTGGTGCTGTGTTCCAGAGCTGTATTGGGCAACATCACGAATGAGGCTATACAAACTCATGTAATGGATTTCTGAAATTCAAGCTGTCGCTTGGTATTGGATGTGGGGGCTTGAACTCAGTGGTCCGGAGTGACTAGAACAAAGGAACCTCAAGCAGCCCTTTCCTCTCCATACTGAGACTTTGAAGTCCCCCCCACTCCCTTTATTATTTAAATTTCATGATGCTGATGGTGGGGGATTTGAGAGGTCCACAGGTTGGGCTAGGAAAAAGGTTGGCAAAAAGAGGGGGCAAAATGGGGTAGCTGGGTGAAAGAAGTGGAGCCATCTTTCTATCTGGAGTTCCTGTGGATGGACAGAAGTATGACTGAGCTGGCCAATGGGCCTTTAAGAGTCACTTATTGTTCCTGAGACTATGGTGATGGCTGGACAGTGATGTCAAAGAGAAAAAAAGTGATGAATCCAATTTGGTACAGTCAAAGGCTAATGAGTGATAAAGCAAAGCTGAGTGACTAAATGCTGATGAAGTTCTATGTATGACTCACACACCTGATTATGAATCACTCTAAAACGTATACCTGCATTTTGTATTAAATCCGTTCATTAAATGAGATGCTGGATCACTCAGGGTGAATTTGTAAAGGTCAGTGGAGATTTTTCAACTCTTAAATTATAAATATGAATCTAGACCAGATCACTCACCATAGTAGTCTGCTCTTGGTTCAGTGTTCTGTGTGAAAAGTGGCCCCAGTCCAGTTCTTAGTGGACAGGCATATCCACAGACCTTCTACAATGTGCAGTAGCTGGTATTCTTGCTAGCAGAGTCAACATTGAGGCTAAGACGGGAATGGATACTGGAAACTGAGTTACTTTTTCATCAATAATGAACAGAGGTGATATGAAACACTGGTTGGGCTACAGTGTTAAGGATGGTTAAATTCAGTGGATAAATGAATTCCCTAGGACTGTCAATCCAAGGTTTTAGCTAGCACACAAATTTACTTACATATTTTTGAGAAATTAACTTTTTAATCAGTTTTTTATACATGCTTAAACTACCATGTGCAGTATACATGAAGAATGTGTAAAATGTTCTTCATGGTAAGTAACCCAGCACAAACCACACACAGCCCTGATCACAACAGTCTTCCTAAAACAGTGACTCTCATTCTGTTTCTTTGTCTTTGCCTTGATTTGGGTTATTTCTGTGTGTGCGTGTACTGTGAGGGTTAGACACTTAGCAAGTTTGCATTATTCTCTATCCAGTTTTATTTGTCTGATCTGGCATGACACCTGCAAGGAGGATTATTTTATTAAGATGAATTCTGTCCCCCAAGACCTTGTGTATGCTACTTCTGTAGATCTTAGGACTTCCCAGCCTGTCAAGTTCTTCTGAAGCACTATGAATTTAAATCTGATAAGCACACCAATATAGTTCAAACTTTTAAAAAGAGCACAAAAGTGTTTATTTTAACAGGAAAATGACATCTATGGTAGCTTAGACTAACAGTATACGACATCAGGGCACTCTTTATAGATTTACTAACCCAAAGGTCTTGAGAACTGAGTCCTCAAGTGTATTTGAATGTCTACTGGAATAATCTTTATCTCCAATACTGAAATAGATGTGCCTTGCATAAAACATAGGTGACTTCCTGCTAGTATATAAAAGAGGTAAATGTAAGACAAATATTCCAGCCCAGTTAAAAGTAAAGTTTACTTCTGCTTTGAATCTATTTCAAGCTAACATCAATATTTTATTATTTCAAAAGTGGAGTATTGTTTTGGTTACATTATATAAGAAAACATTATATTCCTATTGGAAAAGGTTTTCAGTGAAGGGGGGGGGAGAGATAGCTCAGTGGTATTGGCCTGTTAAACCCAGGTGTACTTATTGGGTTCTGGGAACTGGGCGAGCGCTCCAGCCCGGAAGGGGTTGGAAAAGCCCTGCAGAGGGCTGGGGCTGTAAAAAGGAGCCAAACCCCGGCTGACTGGGGATGTGGCTGCAGCTGGGCCACGCCCCAAATTGAGCCACTCAGCCTTATAAGAAGGCTAGGGAAACCAGAAGAGTCTCCCTCTGACAGGAGAGGGAGACAGGCCTGGCTGCAGGGAGCTCACCAGGGACCTAGAGTGAGGCAGGGCTGGGGAAAGGCCTTGAGGGCTGGGAAGCCCTAGGCCAGCAACTCCCCAGGCTGCAGGGCCTGGTCCTGGACCCATATAGGTATTGGGGTTGCAGAGGGGCAACCTGAGGGTGGGTAAAGGCAGCCAGTCCAAACCCCTTGTTGCCGGTGATGATTGGCTGATAGACTGCAGTCTGCCCCAGGGCGCAGGGGCTAGATGGTGACTGGCAGTAGCCATAACTGAGGTGACATTGGGATAGGGGGTAGGGGTTCCCCTGGGTGGGGAGACCCAGAGAGAGAGTGGGGTACTGCCAGGGGGGCAGCCCCCAAGCCAAGGGCACTGGGGTCCAGGAAGGACACCTGGGCCTGCAGAGGGCGCTCCAGATGCTGGTGAGCTAATTCCTGAGACGACCAGTAGGAGGCGCCGCAGGGGTGAGTCCACACCCTGTTACACCAGGGTTGTGAGTTCAATCCTTGAGGGGGTCATTTAGGGATCTGGAGCAAACATCTCTCCGGGGATTGGTCCTCCTTTGAGCAGGGGGTTGGACTAAATGACCTCCCAAGGTCCCTTCCAACCCTGGTATTCTATTAATAGGATTGTGTGCCTTTCAGTGAACATACCATTCTTCAAGAGAATATACAAAATAGATTGAATGTTCTTTTTCAAACATTCATATTTTTAATGAAGGCACATTAATAAGGGTGACAAAAATCCCATCTACGGCCTTTTGGGAAAATTAAATAAACACAGAGGTAGAAATTAATTCACAATTAATAAAACATGGGAGAAAACCCTTTTTAATATGGGGCTGCTGCAGAAACTGATTTTTTTGTTGCTGGAAGTTTCAGTGTAAGCAAAACAATATTGCATTCTGGAACAAACCACCAAAAATAATGTTGCATCTGCTTCAGCAAGGAAGCTAAGATTCATAACCACTTAGGAGCTGCAGTGGATTCAATGTCTGTATAGTACATTGGAGGCTCATTAGTAAAAGTTAGTGGGACTACTTTATTTGTCTGTAGATCAAAGGATTATTTGATTAGTTGAAACTAAAGCTGTCAGCTGGAAAGGGTCGGTTTTGATAAATTTCCCATTTAAAAAAATTGATATATATATATATATATATATTTTAAATTGTTAAAACAAAAAAAATCCCTTTTTGTTTTGGAACTATTTTTTGGTTCAAAATTTAAGTTAATTTATAGTTTAAAAAGCCCAAATCAAAATCAAACATGTATCGTGCTAATGTCATGTGTGTACCTGCATCAAACACAATTTTGGGTGTGCACAAAAGAAAGAGAAAAATATTATGTGATAAGTTTGAAAACAAATCTTGGCAATTTATGAAGATCAAGAGGAAGCAAGAAGTGAAACCATCACAAAAGAGACCTGAAAGATATGTTTGGAGCAAACAGAATGAGATATTCTAATGCATTGGCCCCAGGCAGTGGGTAAAGGAGCAGTCAAAAGTGCATGCCATGTTTTCCAAAATGCAAAGACAGCCAATGGCCAGACCAGGGTGTTTAAGTAAAGAAGGATTTAGAGGGCATGCAGGAGAAATACTGATGGTGAATAGATTGAAGTGCTGCAGAAAGAGATTATTCATTTTAGCCACTTTACTGAGGAGTGGGTGGTAACCATGAAAATGATGCTATACATATTGCGTCTGAGTTATTTCCTACATTATAAGAGCTTGCAAAACGGTCATGAAAATTTTACTAGACAAAGAACAATATATGCCTAGCCACTCTTTGCCATGATGACTGATAGAAAATTGTATGATTTTATCATTCACCAAAAAAAATTACTCTCTTCAGGGTAGTGGGCAAGTAGACATTTGCCAGACTACATTCTTACGATACTGTATTAGCATTGCCATGTATTTTTCTGTTGCAATAACTTTGTTGTGAGTTACTTCATAGTTTATAGCAAGATTCAGTGGCTGGCAATTGACACTAGACTAATTCAGACTTGAAATAAAGCATGATTTTTCAACAGTGAAGATAGTTAATCACTGGAACAATTTACCAAGGGTTGTGGTGGATTCTCCGTCACTAGCCATTTTTAAATGAAGATTGGATTTTTTTGTCTAAAAGATACACTCTAGTTCAAATAGGAATTAATTCAGGAATGTCTTATGGCCGGTATTATACAGGAAGTTCAACTGGATGATCGCAATGGTCCCTTCTGGCTTTATAATGTATGAACCTTTAGCAAAGTTTTTCAAGATTGAAGCACAACAATATCTATCATTATATATAAATACTAGAGCTGGAAACAACTTTGCAAAAGAGTCTTTATGAATATTCACTTGAATTTTAAATGACTTTGCTTTGACCATGCTTGTGTTCCTTGATGTTCACTTTCTGTGCAGTAGAGTTTTATGGCCACGAACATTCATAGAAGTTAATTTCAAAGTCACCTGCACAAGTGTTTGTGGAAACTAGCTTGTAAATTCTCTCATGTTAGGATGGGGCTGCCTCCCCACCCTACTTCTAAAACATCCATCAACTCTGGGAGCCTAGAGGTTATTTGGAATCTGGACCTAGCTGAATTGTACTACAAATCTAACCTCCCCTAAAACTTCGGGTGGCTTGAAATCTAAATTGAAACACTTTTTTAAAAAAAAGAAATGTGTACGAGTCAGTTGAATTTAGTGACCGAGGTGCTTTTTTTTTTTTTTTTTTTTTTTTTTGAGTCTTTCTTGCTGATAAAGAAGAAACTCTCAGACAATGGTAAAATTAAAAATTCTTAGGTCTGATCTGTTAAACAACATGTGACAGATAAAACAACGAGGAGTCCTTGTAGCACCTTAGAGACTAACACATTTATTTGGGCATACATTTTTGTGGGCAAAACCCCACTTCATCAGATGCATGAAGTGAAAAATACAGTAGGCAGGTATGTAGATTACAGCACATGAAAAGATGGGCGTTACCTTACCAAGTGGGGGGGGTCAGTGCTACCGAGGCCAATTCAAACAGGGTGGATGTGGCCCATTCCCAACCGTTGAAAAGAAGATGTGAGTTTCAACAGAGGGAAAATTACTTTTTGTAGTGACCCTGCCACTCCCAGTCTTTATTCAGGCCTAATTTGATGGTGTCAAGTTTGCAAATTAATTCCAGTTCTGCAGTTTCTTGTTGAAGTCTGCTTTTGAAGTTTTTGGTTGAAGAATGGCCACTTTTAAGTCTGTTATTGAGTGTCCAGGAAGATTGAAGTGCTCTCCTACTGTTTTTTGAATGTTACAATTCTTGATTTGTGTCCATTTATTCTTTTGCGTAGAAACTGTCTGGTTTGGCCAATGTGCATGGCAGAGGGGCATTATTGGCACATGATGGAATATGTCACATTGGTAGATGTGCAGGTGAACGATGGTGTGGCTAATGTAGTTAGGTCCTATGATGATGTCCCTTGAATAGATATGCGGACAGAATTGGCAACAGGATATGTTGCAGGAATAGGTTCCTGGGTTAGTGTCTTTGTTGTGTGGTGTGCGGTTACTGGTGAGTATTTGCTTCAGGTTGGGGGGCTGTCTGTAAGAGAGGACTGGCCTGTCTCCCAAGGTTTGTAAGAGTGAGGGATCGTCCTTTAGGATAGCTTGTAGATCCTTGATGATGCGCTGGAGAGGTTTTAGTTGGGGGCTGAAGGTGATGGCTAGTGGCGTTCCGTTACTTTCTTCGTTGGGCCTGTCCTGTAGTAGGTGACTTCTGGGTACCCTTCTAGCTCTGTCAATCAGTTTCTTCACTTCAGTAGGTGGGTATTGTAGTTTTAAGAATGCTTGATAGAGATCCTGTAAGTGTTTGTCTCTGTCTGAGGGATTGGAGCAAATGTGGTTGCATCTTATGGCTTGGCTAAGACAATGGATTGTGCGATGTGCTCTGGGTGAAAGCTGGAGGCATGTAGGTAAGTAGAGCGGGTTTCTGGTATAGAGTGGTGGTTATGTGACCATAGCTTATTTGCACTGTAGTGTCCAGGAAGTGGGTCTCTTGTGTAGACTGGTCTAGGCTGAGGTTTATGTTGGGGTGGAAATTGTTGAAATCCTGGTGGAATTCCTCAAGGGCCTCCTTCACATGGATCCAGATGATGAAGATGTCATCAATATAGCACAAGTAGAGTAGGGGCACTTTAAGTCAGCCGTAAAAATTTCGGCGTACTGTGGGGCCATGCGGGTACCCATAGCAGTGCCGCCGACTTGAAGGTAAAAATTGTCCCCAAATCTGAAATAGTTGTGGGTGAGGACAAAGTCACAAAATTCAGCCACCAGGTTTGCCGTGACGCCTTGTAGTCCATCTTTGTGTGGAATGTTGGTGTAGAGGGCTTCTACATCCATAGTGGCTAGGATGGTGTTTTCTGGAAGATCACCAGTGGATTGTAGTTTCCTCAGTAAGTCAATGGTATCTCGAAGATAGCTGGAAGTGCTGTGACAGGTAGTAAATGTTGCATTATTACTGTGGTTTCCAGGTATCTGGTACCGTAAAGTCGATGGTACTAATTAATGGTAATGGTCAAGATGTGAGTCTTCTGGGTAATGCAGTTTAAATCCCCAGTTACTTGTTTTAATGGTTGTCAGATTATGGGATTGATCCATAGGGTTCTTTGGGAAACATCTAAAAAATAAGATAAATATGGGTCATTGCGTAAACATGGTTCACTCACCTTTCTTTCATACCTTTCAAAGCCACAATAATTTTAACAAAACACTTTCCCAACACTGGTATCTAAACATGGCTGCAGCATTTAGACAGAAATGTTTTGATCTTGCTCAGGGACCCAGTAGGGATTCAGATTGTCACTGAATGCACATTTCTCATTGTATGTGATTTCTTCTTGTCCACTGAATAGCCGCCAGGGGATGCTGCTGGGGAATGTCTTTGTTATGAGCAAACAAATTAAAATGAAGGAAGAAATCCAGTTTTTATGTGTATATCCGGGACTCAGTTTTCAAACACACCTATGCTGTTTTTTTCACATTTAAGTATCTGCTCCATGCAGGCCATATATTTGTATAGTCATGCTGAAAAAAAAATCTTGTTTCACATCTTGGTTTTTTTATATACAATTCCCTTCCCCGCCCCTCAGGAATCACACACTGAATTCCAAATATTAGCTTGGTTAATGTGGAGTTCTACAACTCTAGCTCCCTGCTGTCTTGACCAGATTTCTCAGGCGAGATGAAAGAAGGTGACTTGGGAGAATATTTGCATTATGCAAGCCAGTAATCAGCACAAAATGCCCAAAATGCTCAGCACATCTTCAGCTCCTTTAACTGACAAAGATACATATTCCTTCCTGAAAAGACTAGATGACGGGCAGAATGTTTCAGATAAAATATAACCCAACCTGAACCTTTATTCAGAATTGTAACTGAATCCTTATTCAAGTTAGAAAAAACTGTGGTTCACTTCTCCTCTCCCTGCCCCCTCATCCCCCCCATTGTGTCAGGGGCAGCATTTCTGCGGGTCATCTGCTGGTCCCTCGCCTTCAGCATACCCACTGCCAAATTACTGCCTAAGCCGCAGGACCAGCGGACCTCCCGCAGGCATCCCACCGAAGGCTGCTTAACTGCCGCCCTCCCGGTGACTGGCACGCCACTCCCCGTGGCTTGCCGCCCCAGACACGCGCTTGCTGCTCTGGTGCCTAGAGCCGCCCCTGCCTCTAGTAGAGAGTGGCCTCTTCGTTGTTAACTTTTCAACTTTTATAACTTTAGTTTGGGAATTGTGATTGGCCTGAAATTTGTCACATGTAGTGTAAAAGAAAAGATAGTATTCTTCTGCACAGTATGAAGAAAAAGCATCAGGTTTTGAGAGGCAGATCATTTTAAAATCTGCCCTGATTTAAAATCCTGACTTTTCTCTAATGTTGACTTGTTTCCCTCTGGATTAAAAACGATTTGTGACTACCTCTTCAGATTTTCCATGTCAATAAATGTTCAAAACTCATGCACTGAGTACCTTTGAAGAATCTAGATTGTAAACCAGCAAAGTGACTAACGATAATTTGGTATGTGTCGTTTTGTGCACAAGCTGCCGTCCATTGATTTCAGTGGATAGTAAGGAGTCCTTCCTCCACTGATATCAATGGGAACAGGTTTGGGCACTACTTATATTGGCGAGCATATTACCCTCAGTTGGCTGAAAGTGTCTTCCTATAGCTGAGATTTAGTAGAGATTTTCCTTCAGCTCAAACAGTGGAGGAGGACCAAAAGTTGGAAAACATCAGGGATAAGGACAATCACAGAGACAATGATGTTGTGGTTAATTTAAAGGAAAACATGATGACAGCCAGTATCTCACTGTAGGTTAGTCACCACAGTCCTGGCAAAAAATTTACTATCATGCAAGAACCTTGGAGAGAGATCGCAAGATATAAAGCGATTGTAAAAATGGGTAAAATCATACAAATTATTCCTTTGCAGTACTTCTCTTTGAATGCCCAGTGGTTGCATTCTGGACAATTTGAAATGAGTTTTGAAAAAGATCAGAGACCAGAGAGCTTAGTACAAAAATAAATTAATTAGATAAGAGATGAAGGGGTGATCATACGAATAGACTAATGAAGTGTAAAGTTTGGAACCAGGCCAATTATGCACATGGGAACATTTAAACTACAGGCCGGTTTTGAAGTTCAGAGCTGCTGCAAAGAGAGGAAGCTAGGTATTCTAATAGCATGGGGGCTAATCTTTCACCTGGGACATTTCTGTTTCCAAACTAGTTTGGTTTTACTAGTTAAGAATAATAGAAGATTACCCAGGGACCTCTAGAGGACTCTACTTGATGTGGACCAAGAATAACACCTTTATTCATTTCAAACTAATTGTTGCAGAATCTTTAGAATAAGGCCTTCCCAAAACCAGTTGGAAACATCTTTGTTTCAAGGTAAGGCTTTTTAATATAATTCTTTTAAATCACTGGTTTCCCGTGCTTTTTAGTGCATTAATGTTATTTTAATTTGATCTGCAGTTCTCTGACAACATCTGTAAACCAAGGTGAATAAAGCTACTCTTTGGGGATAGAAGATGTGTCTAAACTAGAGTAAACTGCTTAGGAATTGAAACATTTGCTATTCCTCTAAATGCACTAAAAATATTTTAGTTTGGTCTTGAGATCTCTGAAGGCAAGTATGAATCAAGGTCAGTGAAACCATGAGAATAAGAGATGTCTAAACTGGAGTAAGTGGTTTGGGAATTGAAAGAATATATTACAATGAGATATGAATTACTGAATGACTTGAAGGGGCTAAGAGTGGAAATCATTAATTGAAAGGGGAGTTTTCTGACCTATTGCTTACAAGTGAGAGGGCTCCTTCAGATACCAACAATGTAAGTGTTCTGTTCATTAGATTGCTCTTGTGGGACTGATATGAAAATAATTAATGATGAAGACCAACATCTTTAGGATCACCCTACTGAAAAACATGTCATGACAAAATGGGCAATGTTCTAAAACAAAACACCTTCCATTCCATTCCATTGTTTGTTTATTTTATTTCCTCTTTGTCTAACTGGAAACCCTTTGTCATATGTAAATGAGGTCATGAAAATAAATGAAATTAAAGCAAGGGGCTGGATGAATTTCTAGAGTGAGCGATGGAAAGATAAATAAACACACAAAGCTGCCACAAGAACCCCAGTGAAACCTACTGAGGAAATTCTCTGGAAGGAAAGCAAAAGGAAACATGTATATGACAATTAAGATTACAATTTCCCATGAATAAAAGAGTTTTGTGTCTTGGAATTAGCTATTAAAGGAAGACAAAGAATTCTGTTTGACATGCAATAACTGTTCAAACAGTCTTCTACATTAATCTTCTGTGTCAGTCAGTTCCTTGATGCCACATCTCCAGAGCAATCCGGTTCAGCCTGAAGATATACACTCACAAGGAAAACTACAACACAGAAAGGAACAGATCAGAGGGAGGGAAATGACTCAAAAATACATGTAATAAAAGTAAATAAAGCAGAAAATAACAAAGGGAAAATCAGGCCCCACTCTCAACAAACCGATTATTGAAAAATGCTTTCCCATGCTTCCTGGGTAGGGGCTTCTATGAAGGGTAGGAAAAATATTAGATATGACATCTTATCAATATTTAATTGAGCTGAAGGAGACAGACACAGGGAGCCTCCTTTTTTTTATTTGAAGACTATTTGCAATACAGGAAAACATATTCATCCATTTAAAAAATACATCTCCTGTGCCCTTTAAATTCTTCTCCTAGCCACAAAAAGTACCGGATGGAATTTACTGTACTTTACAAATCCCAAAGGTTAAAATATTTCATTTTTTTTCTTCTGAAAGGACAGTAGTGTTAAATGCTTAACAGCAACCCTGGATCTCTTCCTCAAACGAGTGCAACACGCATGACTGAAAGGGGTACGCTCACTTCTGCCTATTGAATGCATGAATCCGACCCTGGGGCATGCAGAAGTCAGAGTCGGGTCTGTGTATATATAGGTAGGTATACAGCTATGCACTGGCATATTGGGGATTCTTGTGTCTAAACGGCGCATGGCTGAAAGTGCACCCATACCCTTTTGAAAATCTGGCTCCATAAATCTAGTGCTTGTCTACTGAAAATGTTACCTCTGTATGTTACAGCAAGATACACTGATCTTTCTTCCTTCGTCTTGACAAAATCTGTTCTACAAAAAATAACTTATGAATGTAGTACAGAAAAGGTGAGTTTTAAATTGCTTCAGGTCACAGAATATTCTTATAGCAATAAATAACAAGATCTTCTAAAGGCATCCGTAGATGTAGCAACCATCACCTGGTCATCCCTAGTGTGGGGGAAGAATCCACCTAGGGAAGTGAAACTCTGAGGTTCCCTCTGCAGATGTTTCCTATTTTAATCTGGGGGGAGGAGGCAAAGAGAGGATATTAAGGTTTGCATTCTGTTCCCCTCCCCATGGAATAAGCAGCGAGTTTGATCCCCAAACACCGAGGACATATCAAGACCTGCTGGAAGCCAGGGTTGTTCATGCAAAAGGCACTGTACCACAGCTTGGCCTCAGAGTCAGGCTATCCCTGACTTAACCCTAATCATTTCCGTTGCGCTCCACTGGACTCTCTCCAATTTTTCCACATCCTTTCTGTAGTGGGGGAACCAAAACTGGACGCCTTATTCCAGATCTGACCTCACCAGTGCCGAATAGAGGGGAATAATCACTAATGCAGCCCAATATGCCATTAGCCTTCTTGGTAACAAAGGCACACTATTGACTCATATCCAGATTCTTGTAACCCCTAGGTCACTTTCAGCAGAACTGCCACTTAGCCAGTCGGTCCCCAGCCTGTAGCAGTGCATAGGATTCTTCCATCCTAAGTGCAGAACTCTGCACTCGTCCTTGTTGAATCTCATTAGATTTAGTTTAGCCCAATCCTCCAATTTATCTAGGTCACTCTGGACCCTATCCCTACCCTCAGCATATCTACCTCTTCCCCCAGCTTAGTGTCATCTGCGAACTTGCTGAAGGTGCAATCCATACCATCATCCATTTCATTAATGAAGATTTTGAACAAAATCGCCCCCAGGACAGACCCCTGGGGCAGTCCACTTGATACCGGTTGCCAATTAGACATTGAGCCGTTGATCACTACCCAGTGAGCACGACAATCTAGCCAACTTTCTATCCACCTTATAGTCTAATCATCCAATCCATACTTGTTTAACTTGCTGGCAAGAATACTGTGGGAGACTGTATCAAAAACTTTGCTAAAGTCAAGGTATATCACATCCACCCCTTTCCTCACATCCACAGAACCAGTTATCTCATCATAGAAGGCAATCAGGTTAGTCAGGCATGACTTGCCCTTGGTGAATCCATGTTGACTGTTCCTGATCACCTTCCTCTCCTCCAAGTGCTTCAAAATGGATTCCTGGAGGACCTGCTCCATGATTTTTCAGGGACTGAGGTGAGTCTGACCATTCTGTAGTTCCCTGGATTCTCCTTCTTCCCTTTTTTAAAGATGGTTACTATATTTGCCTTTTTTCCAATCATCTGGGACCTCTCCCAATCACCACGAGTTTTTAAAGATAATGGCCAATGGCTCTGCAATCACATCAGCCAACTCCCTCAGCACCAGATGCACTAGATCTGGCCCCATGGACTTGTGCCTGTCCAGCTTTTCTAAGTAGTCCTTAACCTGTTCTTTCACCACTGAGGGCTGATCACCTCCTCCCCATACTGTGCAGCCCAGTGCAGCAGTCTGGGAGCTGCCCTTGTCTGTGAAGACTGAGGCAAAAAAAGCATTGAGTACTTCAGTTTTTTCCACATCATCTGTCACTAGGTTGCCTCCCCCATTCAGTAAGGGTCCCACACTTTCCCTGACTTTCTTCTTGTTGCTAACATACCTGTAGAAACCCTTCTTGTTACCCTTCACATCTCTTGTTAGCCGCAACTCCAATTGTGCTTTGGCCTTCCTGATTACACCCCTGCATGCTCGAGCAATATTTTTATACTCCTCCTTAGTCATCTGTCCAGGTTTCCACTTCTTGTAAGCTTCTTTTCTGTGTTTAAGCTCACCAAAGATTTCTTTGTTAAGCCAAGCTGATAGCTTGCCATATTTGCTATTCTTTCTGCAATATTTGCTAATATTGTCATCATATACTGTACTGGCTTGCTACTGGGCATATGCATTGACTGTATATCTGCTGATGCTTATCCTGAGTATTTCCTCCAAAAATGTCATGTATAAATAGAATCACTATAAAACAATGCAGGCATCTGGGTTTGTAGAATAGAAGATCATTGTGCCCCTCTGGTGTCTTGAATGTTAAAGTCAATTATTTCAACCTATGTAGTTTTTGGATCATTACCCATTTTTCCTTCAGCAAAAAATAGTCTTGTTCATAGAAAGCTTAATATATAATCCAGTTACTCTAAGGGCTGGTCCACACTGAGCCCCCAGTTCGAACTAAGATACGCAACTTCAGCTATGTGAATAACGTAGCTGAAGTTGAAGTATCTTAGTTTGAACTTAAAGGTACTTACCGTGGGTCCACACGCGGCAGGCAGGCTCCCCCGTCGACTCCGCCTACTCCTCTCGCGGAGCAGGATTACCGGTGTCGACGGCGAGCACTTCCGGGATCGATTTATCGCGTCTAGACAAAACGCGATAAATCGATCCCAGAAGATCGATTGCTTGCCACCGAACCAGCGGGTGAGTATAGACGTACCATAAATGTGTAATGCTTTCATGAGATTCTGAGTAAACAAATGTTACAGTACCATTAATTATTATTACTACGCTGTAAACAGTCCGTTTTACGTTCTACTGCAGATACTCTTATTTTGTTTGTGAACAGGATGAATTGTTTTAGGAGCAAAAAGTGATTTGCTCTACAGTAGTAGTTCTCACCCTTCTCCATACCAAGAGTAGGGGACGCAGCAATCTCGTCCTCTCATCTCTACCCCATTTAACAATATGGCAAGAGCAAGACAGTGAGATACACTGGTGATGAGCATTGCATACAAACCAACATAAAATACACTAGTTTTGTGATTCCCCCGACACTTGTCGGGATCATGACCAGAGGTTGAGAACATCTGTTCTATGGTATAGCACCAATTTCTGTAAACACTGACTACTAAGTGTAGTACTTACTACTGCAAGTATTCTTATAGGGACCTGAGATATGTTGTTAAAGTTCATGTGCAAAAAAGAACATGCTGAAGAAATTTTGTAATCTTGAAAAAGGATATTGAAACTATTTCTAAGATACCTTTCTGTATTTCAATAAGTATTTTAGAAAAACTGGAGTATATTTTTTTTCCTTCCACACATGAAACCTTTGCACAGTGCCTCACACAATGCAGCCTCATTCTTCATTGGTCCTTAGGCACTACTGTAGTAGACAATAATAATTAATTATTTATTTAATTAATTACAGCTATTGTGAAACGAAACTTGCACTCAGAGATGCATAGTTAATAAACCTACTGATGTTTCAACTTCAGGTGGCATTCTTCTCAGAGCTCATTATCAAAGTAATTGACAAAGCTATTATTCATGTAAATACAAATTGTGATTACTATATTTCATAAGTACAGTGTATATCATTCCAGAGAGTATTCTATGACCACATAAATATCCAATAGTTACAGGTAAGGCTTATATTTGCCCGCCTATTTTTTTTGCAGAGCAAATTCTACTCAAGATGTATTGATTTGAGCTGATAATTCCTAACTGATTAAAAAAATGTTTTTAAGATAATATTTTGGGGGAATTTCCCCCCCTTATATTTGAACAACACAATTTCATAGAAACACAAGTGTAGGACTGGAAGGGACTTCGAGAGGTCTTCTAGTCCAGTCCCCGAACTGAAGGCAGGACTAAGTATTATCTATCCCTGAGAGGTGATTATCTAACCTGCTTTTAAAAAACTCCAATGACAGAGATTCCACAACCTCTCTAGGCAATTTTTTCCAGTGCTTAACTACCATAACAGTTAGGAAGATTTTCCTAATGTCCAAATTAACTCTCCCTTGCTGAAATCTAAGCCCATTGCTTCTTGTCCTATCCTCAGAGGTTAACAATACCAATTTTTGCCCATCCTCCTTGTAGCTACCCTTTATGTACTTGAAAACTGTTATTATCCATCCTCAGTCTTCTCTACTCCAGACTAAACAAACCACATTTTTCCCATCTTTACTCATAGGTCATGTTTTCAACACCTGTAAGCATTTTTGTTGCTCTTCTCTGGACTTTCTCCAGTTTATCCACATCTTTCCTGAAATGTGGTGCCCAGAACTGGACACAATACTCAAGCAGTGGCCTTATGAGTATGGAATAGCGTGGAAGAATTACTTCTCATGTCTTGCTCACAACACTCCTGCTAATACATCCCAGAATGCTGCTCACTTTTTTATTTTTATTTGTTTTGCAACAGTGTTACACTGTTGACTCATTTCACT
Source organism: Malaclemys terrapin pileata (assembly GCF_027887155.1). NCBI lineage: Eukaryota > Metazoa > Chordata > Testudines > Emydidae > Malaclemys > Malaclemys terrapin. Next base: position 8,280,909 of record NC_071513.1, on the reverse strand, counting down.
TGTTTACCACTATAATCCCCACATCCCTTTCTGCAGTACTCCTTCCTAGGCAGTGGAGCTACCTAATATGCCTATAGTTAGGCAAGTATTTAAGTACTTTCCTGAATCTGGGCCTGTCATAAACATACAGTTAAGGGTTAATTCCTCTTTTACCTGTAAAGGGTTAAGAAGCTCACATAACCTAGCTGACACCTGACCAGAAGGACCCATAAGGGGACAAGATACTTTAACATCTGGAAGGCGGGAAAAGTCTTTTGACTGTGGTGTGTGGGCTTTTGCCGGAAAAAGAGACAGAAGGAACCATCCAACTCCTATAGGGTAGTGAGTATTTAGAGAAGGAATGTGTTAATTCCTTTTATTTTCTTGTTTGTGGGTTCTTTTGCAAATAAGAGGGAAGATAAATTTGGGTTCTTTGTGTAACTTTAAAGTTTTGCCCAGAGGGAAATCCTATGTGTTTTAAATTGATTGTCTGTGAGATGATCTTTCATTCTAATCTTACAGGGGTACTCCTTTCACCTTTTTTCTTTAATTAAAATTCTTCTTTTAAGAACCTGATTGATTTTTTTCATTGTTTTAAGATCCAAGGGTTTTGGATCTGTGTTCACCAGGACTAACTGATGAGGGGGATTCTCAAGTCTGCCCAGGAAAAGAGGTGTAGGGGCTTGGGAGATATTTGGGGGAAGGCAGAGTTCCAACTGGCTCTTCCTAAATATTTGGTTAATGCTTGATGGTGGCAGCATACTGTTAACCTAAGCTGGTAAAAATAAGCTTAGGGGGTCTTTCATGCAGATCCCCACATCTGTACCCTAAAGTTCAGAGTGGGAAGGGAACCTTGACAGGGCCATAATCTGGTTTCTGGTGCTAGTGCTTATTGAAAGTAAATTCATTCTTTCTCCGTATTCAAACATTTAAGTTGAAAACTCACTTTACACAAGCATTAGTGAGACAGAACATCAGCCCATGGATAGTCATAGAAAGTAACAGAAAACAAAGAGCGAACATGGACAAAGCTATTTCTCTCAAATCTGTGAACAAATATTTTGCACTAGTTGTCCACCACTAATATTGATAATGCATAGGGGAGAGTGCTACAGTGTTTGGGGTTGGGACAATGGGGATACGCAAATGAGGAAAAAAGACTCCATTTAAATAGGTTGAAAATCTAGTGAGGAGGAGGTTGTGTCAAAATCTTCAGTTATTTGGCAATGTAGTAGGGAATATTCACAGCAAGTAATGTAAGTTCATTTACTTGTTTATAGAACATGCTACAGTTTATATTTTTAGAGCTTTGGCTTTGGTTTCAAAACTTTCAGAAAACTAGCAGTGGTGGTGACATTGCATATTTTGTTCCTCTGGGCAATGGGCTGCTCTAATTCATCTTCAGCTTCCTCTGACAATATCTCTTCCATTAAGGGTAGGGCATTAACTTCTGTGTTTAGTACTATGAGGCTGCATTTAGATATCTTCTAGAGTGGACAGGCAGTTTCAAGCTGAGAGCTATTGCTCTCCGTCCCAAAACGTATTGGCTATAGTATGTGCTCTTGCTTCTTTCACTTCTGCTCCCTGTAGACTTTATTGTAGACATTAATTCACACTTTCTAAGCAACCTTCACTCACCCCCATACTCCTGATATCAGCCAATGTCTAATGAATATGAATGAAATGAAAAGCAATCACTCCTAACTTAAAATAATGATTATAGAGCCTGATAGAAGTGGGTAGGTTTATATAAAACACAGTAAAGTATATTTTGAGAACCTTCTCTGTCATTCTTTGAAAAACAGATGTCAAAATGAGCTGCAATCATTTATCTAAAAAAGGGAAATTGCATTAAATTAGCGGAATAAAAATCATACATGAGAAGTAAATACTTAAATTCTTATAATTAAATTTCATACAGCACTGTGCATATGAATGGAACTGGTTGAATTATTTATTCTGCATAATTCATTGGCCACATTTAGACCTTGTATGTCAAGGCTCATTATGGTCTTTATGTATGTATTTGTTGATTATTTGTAACTATTCAATGAGTACCTTATGTGAGCAAATCTTTAGTGCAACTCTGCTTTGAAAAAATGACTTGGCCAAAATGGTGGCATGAAATTCCATGATCTATCTCAATGATCCAATAGTAAATCTCCTTCTTTTACGAGTAGCATATTTTTGTTCATCTCCTTCATCATCATTAGTAATTAGAAAAATTGGCAGACTAAATAACAGCATATCCACAGTCATCAGAGGGGTAGCCGTGTTAGTCTGTATCCACAAAAACAATTAGGAGTCCAGTGGCACCTTAAAGACTAACAGATTAAATTAAGCATATCCACGGTTACCCTGGTGCAAATCTATTGACATGCGCATGGAACAGGGAGGAACAGACTAGATTGGAGAGGAAGGTGAAAGGAAGAGCCAAAATAGACAATGTGATTAATTGGAATGAGCAAACTCTTATCACATTAAAGACGGTTGAAAACATTTAAATACCTCCCTTAAATTATTTTTCTATGTAAGAAAATTGCTCCAGTTTCCACTGGAATGGAAACCAATCGGAAAGGATACAGTCCATGTGGATGTGAACAGGAAGGTCAAGATAGTTTCTCTATTAAGTTGTTGTCACATGCGACAATCAGGATACAGACACTCCAAGGGGGAAACAGGGGCGTCTGAACCACAAAGAATAAGCAGTTGAATTAACTGGTTGTATATAATGGTATTGTGAATAAAAATATGTCAAGTAAGGTCTTTTATGAATGATTATAAAGTTCTAAATTTGATGGTCATTATGAGATATGTATGCAAATGGTGATTATGAGGTTATGTATTTCTAGAGCTGTGCTCATGATTTGTGATACAAATTCAGCTCCACCTCACAGCAGGGCAGTGGTCAACCAAGCAGGGAGAGGCTGTCACCCCTACCGGACGAGATTAGCTCCATGGACCTAGCATAGCACAGCTCAGGAAAAGACCAATGCTGGCCATTATGGTTAGTGGGAAAACACTGAAACATCCTGACTGGAATTTCCCCACCCTAAATAACTGAGTCACCATGCCAGGAGAGTAGGGGGAAAACATCCTTTTAAAAGGAGGCTTGAAATAAAAGGTTTTATCTAGAAACTGAAGGGCAGCATCCAAGTGGGAAGCTTTCTGTGAAACCTAAGATCCCCTCTATATAGGGGGTACACGGGAAAATTGTTCAGAGGACATAGGTAACATATATTAGAAAAGGGAAATTATTTACTGTAGAAATGTGAAGTTTAGTTTCTGTCTAACTTGTGTTTGCTTTCCCTTACTATTTCATCTTTGAATCTGTGATTTTTTTCTATTAAATAAACTTTTTTTTTTCTTATTTTTACCCCAAGCAGGTCTCGGGTGTGCAAACTGTGTGTGTGTGTGTGTGTGTGTGTGTGTGTGCCGAAGTGAACTGATAGCTGGAGGCAGGTTTCACTCCTGCAGGGGCTGATGAATGACAGGGGAAAAGTCTGAGTGCTTGGTAGTTAAGAACTTGGGGTAGACAGATTTGGAGAGACTTGGGATTGGAAGGGCTGTTTGTGGGGTCACCCTGCAAGGAGTTACTTGGCTGTTGGAAGCCAGGATGAGACCTTAATGCTTGTGGGTTGGCTCTGAACCATACCAGCATAGCATTAAGGTTGTGACCGAACCCCTTACTTATCTGGGTGATCCTCAAAATGTCACACCACACTATGAACTTGTGAGAATCCCTGGTCTTAATATACATCCATTTGACACTAAAACTTTAGCTTGCCCCAGGGAAGGAAACACTGCCTCTTATAGGAGGTAAAATATTCGGTGAGAGCACAACTAGTTTAATACAATTTAAATTATAATTAAAATTTAAATTAAATTTATATTCTCACCTCCTTCTCCGATGTTTTAGCAGTCCTTTTAATTGCAAATTATATGCTATTACTTTCTAATCAGAAAAAAATATAAAATGAACACAATAAAACACTTAGAAAAATGCCAACCTATCCAATGCGAATACAAATGAGTGGAGAAAGCCTCACATTAACCATTGGCCAAAAACTTACCGTAGCTAAACAAGACCATTAAATTCTTGCATCTGTTTTAGCTCATTTGTGTTAATGACCTTGTATACTGAGAATTAACAATAATTGGGTTAGTTCCATAGATTACAACCTGCAAAACAAGCATCAGGACAAAAACAACTACATAAGCTATAAAGGAAGAAATAAAATACAGGGTGATAAATTAAGGAAACAACCAAGAATCTCAAGAGCCTCCACTTCAGCTATACCTTTTCTCCAATATTCTCTACTGAATACAAAAAAATCAATATGCTATGTATAATACAGACATTAAATTGTGATTCATCTCCATATAGTCGGCATATAAGAAGCTGCTTAGGATCCGTCTCTGCTATGTCATTATGATAGTACCTAGACGCGTCAGTGATAGGTACACTAGACACCTTGGTTTGATGTCCACGTGTGGTACCAAACCGGTAGTTCTGGTGTTTTGGTTCTCCGGTTGTGAACTTTTCACAGTGGCTAGAGCTATGGAAAAATCTTTTGAAATGCAAACCATGTACACGATGAGCCTGGTTTTCAGAGCTGTTGACCACCCACACTTTGCATACAGCTCAATGGGCTTCTCTGTTTGCCAAAAGATGTTGTGTTCAAATAGGATTGTGAAGAGTCCAGAGAGCTGCCTGGATGCTTGACCCATCATCAGCATGGACCACACAAATCACACTCAGCATCATCACATCAGCTAATCATAATTAAATCTTGCTGGGAGCAGGATTTAATCATAATCAGCTAGTGCAATGCTGCTTATGATTACTCTCAGTCCAGGGCCAGCATCATGGTAGCTATCCTGATTCTTTGCAATCACCTTTGAACACAGTAACTTGTGGGCTTCCAATGGGAAGGGCCAGTGCTCAGCACCGGGGCGGCTCCAGGCATCAGCGCAGCAAGCGCATGCCTGGGACGGGAAGCTGCGGAGGGCGGCGTGCCGGTCGCTGTGAGGGCGGCAGTCAGGCGGCCTTCGGCGGCGTGCCTGCGGGAGGTCTGCCGGTCCCACGGTTTTGGCGGCAATTCGGCGGCGGGTATGCCGAGAAGCCACGGGACTGGCAGATCACCTGCAGAAATGCTGCTGAATCCGCGCCACCGCAGACCGCCAGCAGGCATGCTGCCGAAGGCTGCCTGAATGCCATGCTTGGAGCGGCAAAAAACATAGAGCCGCCCCTGTTCAGCACCTCTAAAAATCAGCCCCTTTATGACACAAAGTTGCATATTCCTTTTCTGGGGCACTAAATGGTGTATTCATTGCATTCAGTTGGGTAAATTTATCCCACAACTGAAAGTAGAGAGGCAATAAAATCGACAGTTTTTTTTCTTTTTGCTGTTGTCCTGGTCAGTGGTCTTTCATTGAGACACCAAATGAAATTCCTTTTACAAAAATAAAAGTAGAAATCATGGTCAAGGGAAGATGTTACTTAGCTCTTTACAGCTACTGGCATCCTTGGCTGGAGTGATTTCACTTTTTGCAGATATGAATCAGTGTTAAGTCCCTCAGGTAGTAAAGTACCTGGTAATGCCAAGTGCCTTAACTGTTTTTCTATTATAATCAGACATCTTTGCCAACTTCAGAATCTCCTTCTCCATCCCAGCCCCCAGGGCTTTCTTAGTAGACATAGTTTCCTCTCTGTGCAGTGTCTGAGGTTTGGCTGGTTGCCAGGAGATTGCTGTTATCCATTCTGTTTCATCTCGGTCTGCTTCTTCTTCCTTTCTAAATCTGTGTTGAGATCTGAGAGAATTGCCTCTCTCGCCTCAAATATTCTGACCAAAGACTCCTTCCTTGCTCCTGTGAAACACAGGACCTCACTTTGTACGATTCTCCTGCAGCTTCTGTAGTGGACTCTGTGTCTCTCTCTGTTCCCTCAGAGCCAACTCTGCTAGGCTCGTGCATAGGGGCCATCTATTGACCCTGAATTAGTAGATATTATGGTGCTCTCTGATGTTTTCCATTATAAGACCTTTCTCCTGCAATGAATAGACTTATTCTTTCCCCTTGGATTGAAGAAAAAGCCTTTGGGTCCAATGCTGCTCTCATTGAAGTCAATGGGGTTTGTACACGGACTTAGATGGGAGCAGGCTTGGGCCTGCTGTGTGTATGATTCACTCTTGCTACACTAATACTTCATTTAACAAAATGCTTTCGGCTAAGTCACTTTACAGTTATTAAAAAAAACCAACCCTGTACAATAAAATGATTTATGGCTGTTAATAGCAATATAATTCAGGCAAATGAGAGAAAATAAATAAGGGACGGCTTGAGAAAAAGATAAAGTATATAAGCAATAATAGAGACGAGACATATTTATTGAGAAGAGAGTAGCTGAAATTTCTTCCAACAATATTAGAATTAAGCCAACAGAATTGTTCTCTTCTCCTCTCCCACCTATTCCTTTAGGTTCTCCCTTTACTCTCATTATACCCTAGCTCTCCCTGTCTCATTGACAATTAAATGTTGATTGTAAATCTCTTCCTTGGGTTGCAACGAGAAGTGTTATTACTTATTACTGTAATATATTATACTGCTGCTTACTACTTACTCATTCAATGCCATAAATTTGTATGGCCCTTTAAAAATAAAGGGAAGATGCTGACCCTCCCCTGGAGAACTTAAGGAACCCACTATTCAGTGTGTCTTATGTGTCCCTCTGTTCTGCTAGCTTCATAGAAGATGACAGTCTACTACAGCCTCTAGTTACAGAGCTTAAGTATTTATCTCAAGCTGGTAGAGGTCCCTGGTTCAATCCCCACTTGTGATCAAGATGGCAACCATAAAGCTCATGATCTACACTTTGACATCATATCAGTGAGTGATAGTTCAGTGTTTGGGAGCTGTGCGGGGAGGATGATGATAGGGGACCTAGGATAATAAGCAGAACAGCTGAGAGCATGAAATGACTTTTCTTTTTCTCAAGGTATGTGGCTTGATCAGCTACATTCCCGCTGATAAGCTAACATTGTTGTTTATGACCGCTGTAATCTTAGGGGTGGGGGAGAGACTGAGGAGAAAGGGAGGGTATGCAAACTTGCAGAAAGCAGGTGAGATGGTGAGGAGTGGCAGCGTTTTGTTTAGGAGACTGCCTGGAGATGAGGAGGTGAAATACAAGTGGGATGGTCAGACAAGGATGGCAAAGCTTTAGCCCCTGACAGTAATGAGTTGCTTCATTGGTGATAGTGAATAGGCATGACAGTCCTTTTGGCTAAGTCAGCTTGAATAAAGATCTTTGGAGGCTGTACAGACATTCCGCTGGGGAGGGCCTGTGTGGCAGGGGCCTCTTATGGCCTGCTTAGCAGGCCATAAAGGAAAGCTCTTGTCCACTGAGTGAAAGGAGGAAGGCCGATAGTTCCATCTCTTTCTCTGTTGAGTTTAAGTAGGCTCTCATTGATATTCTGTGCAAACTACATTTGTTGTAGTGAGGTCTGCGCAGGACTAACTGATTGGAACTTAGTAGGGGTTTTCTTAATGATTAAATGAAATCTGTAACTCATCCTAACTTAGCTGCATTGGATCTACAGGACTAATAGGAGTAAAAAGATGTAAACACTTAATTTTGACACCGCAGTCAGCAGATGAAACACATCCAGAGCAAATCTGCTGAGTTCAAATGGGCCATTTTTACAATAGCTTCTTGGAGTGTAACTGCATACCCACTATTAACCCTGGTTGAGCCGTTCCTTGCTTGGCTCCAATTATGGTGTGTTTAAAACCTCTATGAGGTCAGTTGACTAGGGCATATCTGAGGTAGTCAGCAATCCATAACTGATTCAGGTGAGCATCTAAAAGTTGGATGAACATTCAAAATGTGGATGCTTATCCAAATGTCTTTTATAAAACAAGACTGAAAACTTCATAATAACCAAGAAAAAATAAAGGTATCTGCTCAGGTCAGACACTTAGAAAAGATTCAGAGATTCCAAGGCCAGAAGGGACCATTGTGATCATCTAGTCTGACCTCCTGTATAACACAAGCCATAGAGCTTTCTCAAAATAATTCCTAGAACAGATCTTCTAGAAAAACATCCAATCTTGATTTAAAAATTGTTCATGATGGAGAATCTACCACGAACCTTGGTAAATTGTTTCAATGGTTAATTACCCTCCCTGTTAAAAATATGTGCTTTATTTCTGATCTGAATTTTTCTACCTTCAGCTTTCAGCCATTGGATCATGGTATACCTTTCTCTGCTAGACTGAAGGGGCTCATTATTAAATATTTGTTTGTATAAATACCCCAGGTAGGTACTTATAGTAATCTGTAATCAAGTCACCCCTTATTATTAAGCGAATTAGATTGAGCTCCTGGAGTCTATCACTATATGGCATATTTTCTAATTCTTTAATCATTCTTGTGGCTCTTCTCTGAGAACCCTTTCCTATTTACCAACATCCTTCTTGAATTGTGGACACCAGAGGTGGACACAGTATTCCAGCAGTGATCAAACCGGGTGCCAAATACAGAGTTAAAATACCCTCTCTACTTCTGCTTGAGATTTCCCTATGTAGGCATTCAATGATTGCATTAGCCCTGTTGGCCACAGCATTGCACTGGGAATTCTTGTTCAGCAGATTATCCACCATGACCCCCAAATCTTTTTTCAGAGTCATTGCTTCCCAGGATAGAGTCCCCCATCCTAAGTACGACCTACATACTTTGTTTGTGGATGTATACATTTAGCTGTATTAAAACATATATGTCTGTCATCAGCCAGCGGTAATGTGCATGGGCCTCAATTTTCAAAAGTCACTAGTGATTTTGTGTGCCTCAATTTGTGGGTGCCCAATTTGGAAGGGTGGGTGTCTGCTCAGTGGTTTCTGAAAATCAGGTCCATTTGCATTGTCCCAAGTTTGGGTTCCCTCCTAAAAACAAGTATCAGAGGGGTAGCTGTGTTAGTCTGAATCTGTAAAAAGCAACAGAGGGTCCTGAGGCACCTTTAAGACTGCCAGAGGACCCTCTGTTGCTTTTTCCTAAAAACAATTGAGGCACCTAGAATTCATATTCTCCTTCTGAAAATGTAGGCCTAATCGGCACTCAAGCTTTCTTAACCAATAGAGTGTGCTCACCTGATTTATTGTTGTAAAGTCCTCAGTCACTCAGCATATTCATAACTAAAATAGGAAGACTATTTTGATCAAGGAATCTCTCATAAAGAGAGGTCATATTTTATTTGCATAGTAGGCTAAATTCTTCCTGTTGAAATGTCATTGAATTCAATGAGCCTAAACTTTAATTTACTCTTACTGCAGATTGGTGTTTGGTTTTAAGTAATCTGTTCTTTTCTGAGGTTCAGAGGAGACTGAAAACACAAGTACATTGTTCTTTCTCTGTTTCATTGAAGTAAAGGCACCTTCATTCAACCTATTTGCCACAGCTGCAATGATTAATTTTCTAACAAAAACAGAGAAACGGAAAATATAATAAGGAAACAGAGAAGAGAAAATAGGGATAATGATGTACCCTTTATTTCTGGGTGTTGTCCAAGCTGCACTGTTCTTTAGCCTTCTCCTTCCTTCTTGAGTATCCAGCTAGTCTGCAACTATCACAAATGTTGACAGACTGGTAGAGGAGTATTAGCTTCAGAGTCACTGACAGCCATTCTTATTTCAATAGCAATGCCAGTTGGTTATAAACAATTGCAAAGTCTCTTTAGTTTATAAAAAAAATATCCAGGCTTATTAGTATAGCCTTTCAATTGAAGTTTGGTTATAGGAGGCGTCATGACGATCCCAAACACAACAGAATTCTGTGGCCCAATGGTCTGCAAACCTGGAACTTGTCTACATGAACACTTCATTTGCGGCAAGTGTGAATCTACCCCACACTAGCCTGCTGTGGACTAACTGTCCGTGTGGACCCTGCTAACAAATTGTTAATGCATTTTGATTAGTCCCATTTCAAAGAGGACTAAATGAAAGCACAGTAATAAACAATTAATGTGCATCAGCAGGGTCCACACAGACAGTTAGTACACAGCAGCCTATGTGAGGTAGATTCATACCCCAGCGTGCTGCAAACTAACCATTCATGTAGTTCAGAAGTTGGCAACGTTTGGCACGCATCTCGCCAGGGTAAGCACCCTGCTGATGCGGCAGGTTCAGCCAATTGCGGCACCCACTCACCGCGGTTCGCCGTCCCGGGCCAATGGGGGCGGTGAGAAGCAGCGCGGGCAAGGGATGTGCTGGCCGCGGCTTCCCACCTCCCCATTGGCCCGGGACAGCAAACCGCAGCCAGTGGGGGCTGCGATCGGCCAAACCTACCGCGTCATCAGGTAAATAAACTGGCCCGGCCCGCCAGGGTGCTTACCCTGGCGAGCCGCAAGCCAAACGTTGCCGACCCCTGATGTAGTTAAACCCCTGGTTTCCTTGGTGCAGAGGAAAAGAGAAGAAAAATAAAGACAATTTTGGAAATCAGGAGGAAACAGAAGTAAAGCAAAGGAAGAAAAGATGAAAAATCAAGTTCTGTCCCAAAATAATTATTGTTGTTTCTAATAGGTAGCACCTGGTGGTTTCAACCAGCAGAGCATCACGGTGAGAGATGCTGTATGATCATAGACTGTGAGTTCCTGCTAAAATCAGCTTAGAATCTACAGTGACATACAAGGGGCGGGCAGAGGAAGATAAATATATGCAATTTTAATATACATTTTATATACATATATATTTGCACTATGTTCGTATGTGTGGCTGACTGATTTCTTGGACATGGAACTTGCATTGTGTTTCATCAGAACCTTTGCTTTTCATCTCATACTGCCAAAGCAGTAACATGCACCGTTCAGCCATGTATCTGTACTTCATCATGCTGCCTGGACCCAGCAAAACTAGATTTTTTTTAATAAAAACCCCTCCAGAAAACATTGGTTTTCTTACTTGATTGACCTGACATCTCCTTGTAGCATGACATGTCTGTTTGTGAACACTGGAAGGGAACACTATTCTAGGCCATAAACTACAAACTGGATATTTTAGCAATACCCTTCTGAACATATTTTGTAAACTCCATTTTAATCTGAGATAACTATTCCACACGGTGTAGGATCCTTTTTAAAACCCATAAAGTGGCAGGTTGCAACAAACTGAACATAGCTATGTAGAATCTACATTTAGGCCCTGATTCCACAAGACACGTAAGCCCTTGTCTAACTTTAGCCATGTGAAAAGTCCCACTGAAGTTAACAGGGTAGCTTAAATGCCTGAAGTTAAGTAGTTAGGTAAAGGCCTTGCTGAATCTTGGCTTAAGCCCTTTTAAGGTTAGATAAATTGAACAGAAAAACAAAAGTTTCCGAAAGAGGGTGTTTGTAGGCATTTTCAGAGATTTCTTTAAAGTGGTGATTTCTTTTATCTTCCTGCTGTTGATTCCTTGTTGCACCATTTGTAGTAGTTCATTACATTATTAATACATTTCATTTTATGAAGCATGCTCTGATTTTAATTGACATTTAAAAAGATAGTTAGAGCATGTGAGTTACTGTGTATTTTATTGACACAGAATTACTATAGTGTTAAATCCAGAATAAATAATGTCCACATTTAAAATATTTAAAGTGTTATTAAATGTTAATTATTTTAGGCTGAAGTTTATTATTTTACATTTACCAGTAAATTAATTTGTTTCAACTGATACATCATAAATCTCAGTCCTTGTGAAATGTACTTGCTCGGAGCTCCTTTTCACTATTCTATCAGACAGTTTATCACTGACAAATTTAATTAGCTTATGTAACTGCATTAGTCTCTTTCCAAGGAATTTATAGTTATTCTCTTTCATTTGTTGGAAAATTTGTGGTACAAATAGCGATTTTATTTCCCTCCGCAAAACTCATTTTGACTATAACAGTAGTAGTATTCAACCTGGTTCTCTATTTTGGGAAATGACTCCTTATGGTAGAAAACTTGTGACTTCCTCCATATTTCTAAACAGACAGTATTCTCTGAGGTACATTGTAATATTGAGAGAGGTGTCTTTGAGAGTCTCTTTCCTCCATTTGGACAGATGCACTTTGGTGTGTGCAGCTGCTGGGATTTTCATATCCCTTTGCATACGTTTTACCGCATGCTTTTGAGAATGTTGGCTAATTTGACTACTTAGTCAACATTCCTGTTTATATGTAGAGCCGGGTGATTTGGTTCTCTCCTCCTCCCTTTTTGTGAAGAGTTTATTCACTGAAAAATGCAATTTCAGTTGACTCAAACCTATTCACGAATTTGTGTCAAGTTCAACAATTTCAACCAAACAGGAAAAAAATGAAAATGTTCCAGAAATGTGTAACCAAATGTTTCATTTTGACCTGACTATAATTTTCTTTTGATGTACTGATTTTTTTAAAGTTTTTGGTTCAACCCAATATATATATTTTTGAATTGCCAGTGAACTGAAAAATCCATTATTTGTCTGGCTGTATTTATATTCATTTGGTGCCGTTAGGCCTGAGGCACCAGGAATTATCACTTTTGATTTTTTGAATTCCTTTATTTTCTTCTCTAGAAGTTTGGATGGAATTTAAAGCAGTTCAATTGTACTCTTGGACATTCATCATTTATATTTCATGGACGTATTCTTTTTCCTGGATCAAGTGGTTTTTTTGACAATTCAGATAAATTAGACTCTGCGTGTTGCCTTCATTAAACATTTCTAATCTTCTCTAGTAGTGTACAATAGATTATTACATCTTTCTGTGGCTCAAAATACAATGAATAAAGTGTTATCTAAATTGTCTTTTTGTATAACTTATTGGTTTGTGTAATGCAATTGATTGTTTCTTGATTTTCCAAAATCCGTATGATACAATCGAGTATAAGTGCATGTAGTATCTTTTATGGACATATCTCAAAGGACAACACTTCGGGCTCGTCTACACCATGCAGCTTTTAGCAACAAGGCTGGGTCAACACAGCCTTGTTGATAAAAGTCAGCGTGTGTAAACGCTCTTTATCGGTACTTTGTCGGCACTTTTGCCGACAAAATACTTCCCATCCCACAAGCGGCGTTAGCTTTGTCGGCAGGAGAACACTGCTTGCGACAAAGCTGCCTTCACACTGCCACTTGCGTCGGCAAAACTTTTGTCTTTCACGGGGAGACTTCTTTAAGTACCCATGTGTCAAGGTTCCTTCCCCTCTCTGAACTTTAGGGTACAGATGTGGGGGACCTGCATGAGAAGCTCTAAGCTCAATTAACAGCTTAGATCTGGCTGCCACCACTCCCAAGCACTAATTCCATTCCCTGGGTAGCCTTGAGAGACTTCACCAATTTCCTGGTGAACACAGATCCAAACCCCTTGGATCTTAAAACAAGGAGAAATTAACCATCCCCCCTCCTTTCTCCCACCAACTCCTGGTGGATCCAGATCCAACCCCTTGGATCTAAAAACAAGGAAAAATCAATCCAGTTATTAAAAAAGGCTTTTAATTAAAGAAAAGAAAGGTAAAAGAAAACCCTCTGGGAGAGATTAGCATACCAGCTACTCTCACAAAGAATAGATTCCAAACACAGAGGATGTTACCCTGGGCAAAAACTTACACAAAAAATACCCAAATACCCAATCTGATTATTCCTCTAATTGCACAAGACAAGTTACAAAGAAATAAACATAAACCTATTTATTCCCTTCACTAATATTCACTACCTGATAAGGGGCTGAATTCTGGAGCTTTCCCACTCTGGTCAAAAGTGAAACTCAACAGACAAAGGGAACTTCCCTCCTTCCCTTTGAACCATCTTGTCCTCCCATTGGTTCCTCTGGTCAGGTGTCAGCTAGGCTAGGTGAACTTCTTAACTCTTTACAGGTAAAAGAGGCATTAACCCTTAACTATCTATTTATGACCCCATGAAAGACAAAAGTTTTGTTGACAACTTCGCAATGTAGACATGCCCTAACAAAAAGGGTTCTGTTTGAGAGGACACAATGAGCCAGGTTTTTATCCTGTTAGAGTGCTGTGTGCTCGAGCTGGCTGGACATTTTTTTAAAGCAACATTTTTCCATCAGAAAATGCCAAATTATCTAAATCAAACCTTTTTGTGGGGAAGGTTTTCTTCTGACAAACTTTTCAATCTTGAAAATGTTCATAGGATGAGAGAGTTTTCCTCCCAGTTCTACTGTTGCATGATTACTGTATTTTGTGTTTTTTTTTTTGTCTGCTTTCTAAAATGTAACTCATTCAAACAGTCACTTTTTCTGTATTATGCTTGCACTTTCTGGATAAAATCGTTCACCTGGATTCAAATTGCATGGTGCTCCTTTTCTTCCCTTGGAACATTTTACTCCATGCAGGTTTTTGTCTCCCCCTTCCTTGATAAATTAGAGCTTTGCTACTCACAGCTGGGGAAGCTAAAAAAATGCCTCAAGAAATCTGGGATTGACATTCTAAACATTCTGCAGTTTCATTGGTTGCTTGCTCCTGTTCAAGTGTGATGTAAGTGAAACTCCATCACTATGGCATTCACAGATGTGACATTTACAGCTAAGAAAAAACGTCTTTTTCCTCCTTAACCCAAAAATAACCCTCTGGATTCCTCCTAACTTTTAAGGATACTTTTGCAGGGCTGGGACCAGACTGCCAGTCAGTCCAAATATATACTCTAGCATATATCAAATTCGGGACTGAATAGCCCCATGTTGGGAAATATGAACTAAATGCCAGCCTGGGGCCAAACAGCAAGACTGGCAAACATGCTACATCATCTGTTATCATCCTCAATGGCTGGAGGAATCAGGTTTGCATAGGATTGGAAAGGGAGGGGAAAGATAATTTGATAGATTTGGCAGGGAGTAGGGAGCTGGAAATGGCAAATTTGAAAGGTTATGCAGCTGGATAAAGGGAAGGAAGAAGGAGAATGTGGTCCCAATCAGTATTTCAACCTTAATGTCTCTGACATGGAGTATCCAAAAGCACAGAACTGAATCTGTGCATCTCTGCTATCTATATTTCAGTGAGTTCCAATTCATAATGATGAAAAATAGCAGAGAAAGGGAGAAAAAAAGATATTGGGAAGCGTATAATTGGTTCCCAAGGAACAACATAAGATATGTATGCTGAGGTAAGGATTAAAAATTAAAGGGCAAAAGATGGACCCATCCAAATACAAAGTGAACCAAAGGACCTATTAAACATGTGAAACATTCCAGGAAAACCCAGTGCTCCACAAAGTGGAATGCAACAGACAAAAATAAAAAGGTGGAATTAGCAAGGAAAAAGGCCATTAAAAAACACACACTTGGAGACAATTATTTGGCCTAACCCCGAACAGCTATTACTCTCAATCTTCATGCAAAATATTTAGGCAATGATCCATCACCTTTCGAAGGAATGGGAGTTATTCCATTTACATTTGTGGGCATTGGATCAATACCTTAACCAATGCTAATGTCAAAATCAACCACGATAGGATGTTCATTTAAAGGTTCTTGGAGCATACCTCAGGTGATTGGCATGGTTCAAGGTTACAGACTAAAGACCTGGTTCAGCAAAGTACTTAAGTGCTTGCCTAACTTTAAGTATATTAATAGTCCCTATTGATATCAGGGGGACAACTCATAAAAGCTTGTGAACTCGCTTGCTTGCAATTCTCCTTAGTCTGGAACTCTCTCCTTAATGTGTCGTTGGCTCAGATGTGCAGGATACGTCGGTTGACACCTGGATTTTTCTTCCACTTGTTATAAATTGCTGTGTGTTGAATATCAAATCAAATGGCCTTTCCTTCGCATCTCTATTGGCATGCAAAATCACTATCTTTATTTTGTTTAGCATTCTTTGTTTTGTGTTTTCTTTGAAAAATAATGTGTTTTATTTCTTTTTAGGCATATTCTGTTTGATCTGCTTTGCCTTGTAAGAAACTCTTCAGTCTACATATGAAATTGGTCTGTGCATATAGAATGTTTTTTTGGGGGGAGGTAACATTTTCATCATTATTCTTGTTGACATATTCCACTTTTACAAATGAGACACATTTATTTATATAATTTCCATCCTCTTGTCTCTCTTTCCTATTGATCTGTCTCTAGTCATTAGCGGCATTTCATTGCTACTTATGATCATGTGATCAAACGTCTGTCAACGTTTCCTTTATAAATGTCTATTTTAGAGGTTTATGGTCAGAAAAATTAACTTCAGCCTGAAATCTGGCACAGATCTGGGTGGATGAATAACTTTTTGAACTTTTGGAAGTAAATTGGATGTGCTATTTTTAAATTACAGAAACACAAAACCCAAGATATTTGTGATTCCTGTATTTTAATCACCTCTCAGAAATGAAATGTTGAAGGTACAGTAGTTAGTCTCTAATTTAAACTATTTACTCTTGTTAGTTTAAAAAAAAAATGATGCTACAGACTGGACTGCTACAGACTAGGGATCGAATGGTTAGGCAGAAAAAGACCTAGGGGTTACAGTGGACGAGAAGCTGGATATGAGTCGACAGTGTCCCCTTGTTGCCAAGAAGGCTAACGGCATTTTGGGCTGTATAAGTAGGGGCACTGCCAGCAGACCGAGGGACATGATCATTCCCCTCTATTCAACATTGGTGAGACCTCATCTGGAGTATTGTGTCCAGTTTTGGGCCACACACTACAAGAAGGATGTGGAAAAATTGGAAAGAGTCCAGCGGAGGGCAACAAAAATGATTAGGGGGCTGGAGCACATGACTTATGAGGAGAGGCTGAGGGAACTGGGATTGTTCAGTCTGCAGAAGAGAAGAATGAGGTGGGATTTGATAGCTGCTTTCAACTACCTGAAAGGAGATTCCAAAGAGGATGGATCTAAACTGTTCTCAGTGGTAGCAGATGACAGAATAAGGAGTAATGGTCTCAAGTTGCAGTGGGGGAGGTTTCGGTTGGATATTAGGAAAAACTTTTTCACTAGGAGGGTGGTGAAACACTGGAATGGGTTACCTAGGGAAGTGGTGGAATCTCCTTCCTTAGAGGTTTTTAAGGTCAGGCTTGACAAAGCCCTGTCTGGGATGATTAAGTTGGGGATTGGTCCTGCTTTGATCAGGGGGTTGGACTAGATGACCTCCTGAGGTCCCTTCCAACCCTGATATTCTATGGAGGTATTTAATTTAGAAAAAACTACTGTCATACCAGTAATTATTCATCATAATATATATTAGTAGCTGTGTTCATTTATATGGCAATAGCTGTTATGAGGCCTCTAGCAGTTACGGATGCATTGTGCTCGGCACTGTACAAACACATAGTGTGTACTTATACCTACTTCCCATATAGTGCATCAGCAAACTTCAAACTGCCTTCTGAAGGATGTAAGTATCATTATAGATGGGAAACCTGAGGCACAGAGAGGAGAAGTCATTTGTGCAATGTCACTGACTGGCAGAGCCAGGAATAGAACTGAGGTCTCCCGAGTCCCCATCCAATACTCTGACTACTAGCAACAATGCCTCCCCAAGAGCTTATTGTGTAAAAGACGTGACACAAAAGGCGGGTGAAACAAATAAGCAGGCAGCAGCAGAGAGGGAATATAGTATATGTCGTGAGTATAGTGTAAAAACATTAACAGGATGTTTCAACACAGACTAGCTGTGCGCACAGTTCCTGGCCAAACAGGAACATAAGCCGTTAGTCAGTGGGAGTGTTACATGTCCCTTTCTGTGCCTGATGCATGTAGGTTGTGTATTGGTTACAACTCCAACTACTGAGTCTGGGTGTTCAGTGCAGGCTATAGAAACACTTGTTTTCTGCTCTGGAGATTGTAATTAATCTCCTTGTATGTTCATTAAGATGGTGCCCTCACCATCCAAATAATCGCTACTTGCCATCTGCCACTCTGTTATCCAAGGGCACAAGGATTTTTAGGGCAGGTCTACACTATTCCCCCAATTCGAACTAAGGTACGCAACTTCAGCTACGTGAATAACGTAGCTGAAGTTCGAAGTACCTTAGTTCGAACCTACCTCAGTCCAGACGCAGCAAGCAGGCTCCCCCGTCGACTTCGCGGTACTCCTCTCGCCGAGCTGGAGTACCGCAGTCAACGGCGAGCACTTCTGGGTTCGACTTATCTCATCCAGACAAGACACGATAAGTCGAACCCAGAAGTTCGATTTGCTTGCCGCCGAACTACCGGGTAGTGTAGACCTACCCCTAGAGTGTTTCCTTCCCAGGGCCGGCACAACCCATTAGGCGACCTAGGCAGTCGCCTAGGGCAATAACATTTGTGGGGCGGCGACCGCAGCATCCGGATCTTCAGCCACCCCGGTCGTCGGCGGTATTTCGGGGGTGGGACCTTCCGACGCCTAGGGCAGCAAAAAAGCTGGCGGCGCACCTGTTCCTTCCACCCTTTTTACAATGGGATGAGACAGATTGTGAATCTGTCTTTAAGTGGGGAGACAGCATAGGCATCTGCCCTCATCGTTCTGCAGCTGTGCCTGGTACAGCCAGCATCTTGAAAACTGCGCTTTGTCAGCCCAAGCAGCACCACCTGTCAGGGGGCAGGTCATATCTCCTTAAAGGAGTTACACCAGGAATTAATTCATTCCAATGTTTCTGCAGAAACGAATGACAGCTAGGATAAGTGAGGCTCAGGACAAAGTAAAGAATCCCTTATTGAAAGGGGCTCTAGAGTGTAATAGGTAGAGATCAACTTTCCACAGAACTATAAACCAACCTATATTGGGACCATGATGCACCTTCACAAATCACATTGCCCAATGCAGCATGCCTATTTTTTAGCTGCAAAGACTGTTACAGCTAGATTGTGAATTGCGTATTTACCATAGTTTACTATGGTATCCCAACACCATTGAAGTCCATGGGACTGTTTGTGAATCTTTTGCTCATGTTGATAATTAGTACTTACACAATCTGGCATTTTAAAATTAGGCAGGCACAGAATCTAAGTTTGTGTTACTCCGAAAACAAAAAGGTAATTGTCTATGACTCGTTTGCGGCTAGGACAGTACTTGCTCTTTTTTTTTTATTCAATTTTATTTCAAAACCAGATGGATTCTCAGTGACAAGCTCTCGTTCAGTAACTGTGGGAATGCTACAGTTAAACAACTCACATTGTGAGGAGGGAGAGAACACTCAACAGAATCAGTGAAGCTAATTTGTAAATAGCAATGAAGTTGACACTGTGTTAAATTTATCTCTGGTGTATCTCCAGTGAAGTCAGTTGAATTACACCGAGTAATTTTGCCTAATTAGTTTATTTATACACATACATTACTTTTCGCATTTAACATTATTTTTGTATGAAATAACCCTAAAATATTAAAAATAAGACATAAAAGCCTGGGGCAAACCAGAGAAATAACATATATGCAAGCCAAAGATACATTTCACATATATTTTATAGACCTTGAATATGCATGCTGCTAGTAGTACAGAATTTCTGCTGTTGATTTTCCATTTGAGCCTCATACAAAGCCTACAGAAGTCCTTGAAAAGACTCCTGATGACTTCAAAGGGCTTTGAATCAGGCCCCCTCTCCACTGATTCATGGCTATCCATGCCTTCCTCTACTGCATGGGCCATGAGTCACTTTCTAGGAGCATTGGGGTAGATCTCCATCAGTTCCCCTCCATTGCATGAACCTCAGGCATATCAGTTCTTCCTGTGCTCTGCCTATGGCTATGGCCCTACCAATTTCACGGACATGAAAGTCGTGTCATGGACCATGAAATAAGCCCTTCCCCGTGAAATCTAATGTCCCCTTGTTCCTAGGAGCACCCCAACAAAGGGGGATCCTAGCTCTGGCTGGGCTGGGGAGGGACAGGACTTGTCCATCCCCTACCCAGCTGCTCTGAGGGGGGGGGAAGGAAGAGAGATCAGACCCACCTCTGGGTGCCTCCCCCTGCTTCAGGACACTCTGGGACTGGGCAACAGCCCCAGGGATTCCTGCAGCTGGAGGAGACTTGTGGAGTTGGGTTTGATCTTCCCTGTGCTGCTGGGAGCACCCCAGCAAAGGGGGCTCCTAGCTCCCGTTGGGCTAGGGAGGGACAGGACTTGTCCATCCCTTGCACAGCTGCCCTGTGGTGGGGGGGAGATCAGACCCACCTCCACCTCCGGGAACCTCCTGCAGCTGCATAAAGCTCTGCAGTTGCTGCATTCAGAATTCAGCTCTGAAAGCTGAAGGTGGCAATTCCACTACCCCCCTACAACAGGTTTGTGACCCCCACCCCCAATCTCCTTTTGGGTCAGAACCCTGCAGTTACAACACCGTGAAATTTCAGATTTAAACATCTGAAAACATGAAATTTATCAATTTTCAAATCCTATGGCCATGAAATTGAGACCATAATGGACTGTAAATTTGGTAGGGCCCTACCTATAGCACACAAGAGTTTAGGCTCCTAAAATTTGTCTTAATCTGGTTGTTGGCTTGGTGTGGGTGTCTGGATCGTATTTAGTACCTGTGATACACTGGTCAGATTGCTGGTGCCTTCTGGCCGTAAACTGTGTAACACCAACACCACAACTGTCTAATTTGATTTGTATTTTGTGCTGCTTGTTTTTATATATAATAAAGATTTGAGGCCGGATTCTTGGTGGGGGCTGTCAGGAAACTGGCTGCATCTTACTGATTCCAACTGCCAGGCACAGTGCAAGAGACCTGTACTTCATTATAGGATTGGGTGAAGAGGAGCTCCAATCCAATACACACTTCTGAATATAGGGAGCGTAGGGCGGCCAGCATAGAAGGCAGCTATGATGGCAGAAAATTCCATTACACATAGGGATTATCTTCGGCCCACCTCTAGTCATTTTAGGTGGGGCAAAATGGACTTCGAAACTGGAGAATCTGTCCTAGAGTATACAATGTACAATATAATTACAAATGTAATATTGTATTCATGTCAGATTGTTAACTACTGTATCGTTAATGGATCCTGTAAAAGAATATTTGAAATTTTGTTTGATAGAGCACTTTCCCAAATACAAGCCAAAAAGGCCCAACAGGTTTTAATTAAATAGTCACATGAGCACAGTAGGTATTGACAAGCTCCAAAAATAGCAATATTCTTATTTCAGTTCTTGTAAATAAGTGTGTTTCATTAGTAATTTTAACCAGCTTTATGGCATAGAAGTTGTCATTACTTTTCTGTATCCTGGCATACATAATACGGATGGCATAAATTTTTTTGTCAAATTTGTAAATTTTTAAATGCATACCTTTAATTAGCTGATGCACTAAAGTAAATCTAGTGAAGTTTTATAGGGGGCAAAAAGTTAATTTTCTGTCCCACAGTACAATCTTGCTATTTCCTTGCACAATCTTTTCACTTTATGAAACAAGCAGAAAGCAACAGATTAACCATGAAAAGTTGCAAAATTAGAACTAGTCTCACAGCTATGATTGGGCATCCATGCTACCCATGCACCAAAGTCTAGGATGGGGACTGCAAGCCTCTGGATCCCTGGATGTTTTAAGCTTCCCTGGTTCTCACCAGGCTGCAGCATGGTTTCCTCTGGCCTTTCTGGAACATTTCCTGAACACTCTCTCTGTCTGATACATGGAACTCCTCATCTCACCTGCCTTAGACCCTGGGTCCAGTGCTGAATAGTCTAAAATCACCCTGTCCCAGAATTCCAATGAGGAGGTTAGCCTTCTGGGTTACAGTTCAACTGTCTCAAGAGACACATGGTAATTGTGAAGCATATAACACTTACAGACATGTTGCCCAGAGTCTAACACAATTGCTCTTTTATACTTAACAAATAAAACACAAGATCAGCTAAAACAACGAGCCCTATCTCATTTTCCTAACCACTCCACAGCATTCTTTGGGATGAGGATATGGGCTGTTTGAAGCCATCCAGGTATTTTTTGTTCTAAAGGCTTTTGTGTCCTGAAACATGGAGTCACCTCTGCTAGCTTTTGTGACCTTCCATCCTCCATCTGTCCATAACTCCACAGGTGGCACTCTCCCTATCTTTCCCCTGAGAAGCCTCATTTAAATTTCTGTCTGGTCACCTGGCTTTTTTTTTTTCTCTGTTTGAGTAACTTTCCACTCTTCTCCTCTCCCTTCACAGAGGGAATCATCTTTTCCCTGCTGTGCAAACACGCTTAGCAGCTCTATAGTCCATTCAAAGCACTGTTGTTAACGTTAAGTATTTGCCACTGTCACTGGTCTGGGGAATGTGTGATTTTAGGCTGGTAGGATATCCAGATGCACATCAGAAGAGGAATTTATGATACAGACCAGTGTCCATAAGAGCAACTCCATAACATTATCTAGCATTCATAGGTTGTACAAACAGATCTACAATATCATAAGTAAATACATAATAATAAGTAATAATGAAACTTGGCCAAGTGAGTTCCTCTGAAATAGCTTCTGCAAAGTGTAGTCAAGATATATATTTACAACACATACTAATACTATTGCTTCAATCCTTCAGCTGATACCATGCACCTGTGCAGAGATGCATTAAAGCCAATTAGACTGCATGGATCCCACAATCTGATCATGTGGTAGCAAATGCAGGATCAGACCTACTGTGTGTCCTGGAGGACTTGGATTCTACCTTCAACATCACCTGCTGTTATTTAGAGGCTGGCCTTTCTTGATAGGGATTAAGAATGTAGTGAGATTCTGGTGGTATTAGTGGGTTCCATTTCCCATGTCCCCTGACTTCACTGGTTCCATCCCCCTTGAAAGAAAAATCTTCCAGTTCTGACTGACAGTAACTTTCAATAATCAAGGTTAATGGAGCCTTAAAGAATTACAACATGCCAACTAATACCATCCAACACACATTGAAGTCAATGGAAAAATTCCCAGGATTCAAATGTCCCATCTCTATGACTCTAATTCAAAAAAGCACTTAAGCACATTCTTCAATGCATTGATGAATCAAGGCCAAAAAGACAATGACCACCTGGCCTTAAGACTCAGGTTTTTTTCCTCCTTATCGATATTTCACCTTTTTATGTAGACCGTTGATAACTTTGCACCTGCAATTATCCATGTTACTGCTGCCCTTGTATGTGTTATGTACATAATTTTTGTTTATTATACTTGATACAATTCAGATTTAGGCCCCATTCTTCAAAAGGCTGAGTGCATTCGACTCCTATTGAAGTCAAAAGGATTTTTGTTGCCTTTTTAAAATCCTAATTTAAGTGAATTCATTTATGGGCTTCTAGCCCGTTTTCATTTCATTCTTAATTCTGAGATGTTTTGAATAATTGTTTTCAAGTAAGAATTCATGGACACAGCACCAAATGCTTTGCTAAACCTACTATTAAAAAGTTAAATGTTTATACTTTCACAAATCTTTAGAATCCTATCAGGAACTTATTTATTTTTTCAATGAATCCAAACCAGTTTTATATTATGGTCTGCACAGTGGGTGCATCAGTGATTGTCATTAACGTAGGCCCTGATCCTGCCAACACTTGTGTGAACAGCTTCATTAAACAAAATGGGAATATTCATGTGCAAAATGAAGCACATGCATAAATTGACCTTATGCATTATAAAATCTACTGCACACATATTTTTTTTATCTTGTCAGAAGATTGATTTATTCCAGTCACCCCTATGTTCTGTAGAAACAATTGAAATGAAGAGACAAATGTATCCCAGTTGCTTCTGGTTCTTGCATGCTAGCACAACCCAGCATGTAAAATTACACACAAAAAGCTACTGCAGTGGAAGATAACATGTGTCAGGTCAGTAGCTCTCATTTAAGTATCTTTTGAAGGAATAAACCTGTTAAAGTAAAACTAAATTAGACATCGTATTCAATTTCTAAAGGCCTCAATCACAGTGCATCTAGGGGTCAAGTAAAGTTCAGTTTGAAACAAATTACAAAAATAATGATAAAGGTGATTTTAAAGAAGGGTTAGAGATAAGCATGCAGCAGTCAAAGAATAACTCAGCTAATCCATCTACCAAATTAAAAAGGAAAGAGAAGTCTTCAAAAACTGGAGTTTGTTTTTCAGGCAAATGTTAGTGATCAGGAAAGAGAAGGATTGATACCCTAGTTAAGGCATTTTCCCATCACTGTCATGGGAGCCTCCCTGAAATCAATAGGATAGCTCTCATGAGCGAATCAAGAAGGATTTGGCCCTGTGATGGAATTAATGACATCCAAGATAAACCATAGTAGTTTATTTTAGTGTGTCTGTCTAAAAAATGTAACAAACTAACCTGAAAAAAAACCTAATGCTTCAACCTGGGATGAAAAAACCTGTGTAAATGTTAATGGACCCCATGCAGACTCAGTGAAATCCACGAGGAACTTCGCTATTGGTATTCTTTTTGCATGGAGGGTGCTCAGATACTATGGTGGCAGTATAAAATGTTTGGGTTCCACAGCATGGGTGGCTAGTCTCCAAAGGAAGGAATTCAAAATTCAATTTTTTGTTTTGTTTTGAAAAAATCAAACTCTTTGCTATGAACAATATATTATGATCTGGTCTCACACATCTGATAAAAATTCTATACCTCAGTTAGAAATACTGAAAGACATTGCCACCTCTTCCTTGAGAACACACATTCCCTTATTTCTCTCTTGCAAAGACTTGTCATCTCCTTTCTTGATTTGCATAACTGTACTATTTAATGAGGACTCTTAACACTGCAAGAACAAAGATGGAAACACAGAATAATTATTGGGAGAATGGTTTCTGCATGTATGTTAGAGATGGGACTCTGTAGCAGGGTGGTCACCCGGCCCGGAAGGGGTTAAAACAGCACTGGGAAAAGGCTGTCCCCGGGGAGCCAATATGCTAGGCTGATGGGGGAGGCAGCCACAGCTGGGGCCATGCCCCAATCAGGCCCTATAAAAGGCTGTGGGCCAGGAGCTGGCAGAGTCTCTCTCTAGCTGTGGAGAAAGACGGGCCTGGCTGCTTGGGAGCTCAGTAGGGTACCTAGAGTGGAGCAGGGTTGGGGAAAGGTCAGAGGAGCTGGGGAGCTCTAGGCTGGAAAACCCCCAGGCTGCAGGCCTTGGTAAAGGCTGGGAAGGGTACTGGGGTTGCAGAGGTGCAGCCAGGGTAAGCAAAGGCAGCACGTTGCCGATGATGAGTGGTATAGACTGTAGTCTGCCCCAGTGAGCGGGGCTAGATGGTGACTGGCAGTAACCACTGAAGCGTGGTGGGGGTAGAGGGTGAGGGGTTCCCCTGGGTGGGGAGACCCAGAGAGTGGGGATACTGTCAAGGCCCAAGGTTAAGGGGTGCCAGGGTCCGGGAGGGACATGGGGAGCCAGCAGCAAGCGGGACATCGGCCAGCAGAGGGCGCTCTGGAGCTGGAGAGCTAATTCCCAAGATGACCAGCAGGAGGTGCCGTGCCGGTGAGTCGCCACATCGCTACAGGCTCACATACCTTGCTAGCTTGAGTGACAACCTGTCATCAAAAGGACCGATAAGAACACAAATGATCTCTTGGATTTCAAAGTATTCTTACCCTCATCTATAATAACCACAGTTACTCTCCTTATGAAAAACAGGGCTTCACATAGGTCCTAGGATCAGCTAAATGTCTTCGATATCCTTTGGCTTTTAAAACACTAGGCCAAAATATGTGACCACCTTTGAAATAAGAGAAGGGTTGTCAGTGATCCTATTTACCTACCTTCTTTATTAAGTTAATTTGAAGGTAAGTTAATTTGGCGATGCATCACGGGCTAGAAAATTGCGCTCTGGGTGGGAAATTCCAAGAATTCTGACTCTGACACAGACTTGCATGCTGACTGACAAGTCACTTAACCACTCAAATCTAGTTTCTCAATTTGTCAAATAGGGATATTCATACTTGCCCAATTCACAGGAGAACTGTGAGGATCAGGGCATACCAAATATAGATGAAGACTGATAAAAATAAAAAAAAATATTAATGTCATCGAATCTGAGACGTTACTGTAAAAGTCAGTAATGTGAACTAGTCACTGTTCTTGTTGTTTTTCATTTACATTACAGGTTTGATAAAGGAGAATCTTTACAAAGCCCTGCTGTGCATTGTAAAACCCAGTGCACTATTCATTTACCTTGGTAACAGGTGCAATTAATATGTAAATTCAGAGCATTCATGGTTGTACAGCCATTGAAAATGATCTTTCTGGCCCTGCCATGGCACTATTGGGAACATACATTGGCTGATGCTTTGACATCACTTTCAAAATTATTTACCTCAGAAGGCTGAATTTCCAGGTATGACATCATAATCAGAGTGTTGTATGGTGCACCAGCTGTTATGGCGTTTATCAAATAGTACTGATCTAATTCTTGTCTAACTCTATCAAAAATTACCCCTTTTTTAAAGAAGAAAGAAAAAGAATGTATTTGAGTTGATTTGTTCTACACACCCTTGTCAGAGTCTCAATAGAATTCGGGCATGAGAGACGTTTTTTATCTGATCTGTGGTGCATATCTCAAATAAGGGATTTAATTGAAGTAATTAGAGCTTAATGTAATCTGGCTATTTATAGGAAAGTTGTAGCCATTTTTGTCAGAAAAGCAAGCTGAAACACCAAAAGATAGAAAGTACTTGTCAGCACAAATAAACTCGAACATGCGTCTGAAAAATGTTGGTGTTTTCTTGGGTGAGGAAAATGGGCACTTTTTTTTTTTTACTTAAACTTGTGCAAAGTTTGTCTCCAATTAATTTAATAACAAGAACTCTAGAGAACAAAGTAATAGATAAAAATCAGACTGGGACACAAATTCTGTCTTCAGTTACATGCATGCAAGCCTACTGAAATCAGTTGGGTAGCTTTGATTGGGAACCTAACAGGATCAGAGGCTGCCCAGATCTCTTCATCTCCTTCGACTATATCATCCCGAGAGAATGGCACACTATATTATCTTCCAGCTAGCCCTATGTTATCTCAGTATGTCATCAACCTCTGGAACAAGCACATGACTTTCCCTAGCTTTTCTGCTATTAATGTAAAGTATTCAAAATCCAAAACAGCAACAACCCACTGTAAGAATTATGAGATGCCGATTTAAGGACTATCTATAGGAAAGCAAAATGCCTATTTCAAACAGGCTGGATGGAGCCCCACAACGCCTGGCAAGCAAAGACTTAAAACCCTGCCCTAGACAAGTAGAATTCCTGCAGCTGCTGCTAGTACAGAAACCATGCTTAATAACAACAAGAACAATACATTTAGAGAGTGGAGGTCCGTAGCACCAACTGTCTGTGAATACACTGCATGGCTTTCTTACAGGATCTAAGAACTCCTCAGGATATTACTGATCTGGTGCAACCTGGTTAATCATAGACAACTGTGTGACCACCACTAGCCCTGACTGGGCAGTGTCCCTCCTCACCTCAGGTCTGATCTTCAGGACTCAGTGTGCAGG
This sequence comes from Malaclemys terrapin pileata, assembly GCF_027887155.1. NCBI lineage: Eukaryota > Metazoa > Chordata > Testudines > Emydidae > Malaclemys > Malaclemys terrapin. The sequence goes on along the minus strand of NC_071513.1, from coordinate 8,253,588 downwards.
GACTTTGTCTTCAAGGTGGGCATCGTGACCAAAAATGGCCAATGATGACTTCAATCCTATCGAGGCCTGTTCTCAATGACACATCCCTATTACTGATACAGTCAAAACATCTTATACTCAGTAGTTGCCACTGACAACGCATATGAAATGCTTACAGCCTCCGGATGTCTTGTTTAAGCAGGATACATGGTTTCAGATGCATATAATAAGATTGGAAGTAGACAGGTCTGATAAATCTGGACTTTTGTACGTAGTTTCACCTTCTTTTGTCTCTAGACCAGCGATACTCAGACTGAGGCTCGTAAGCCACAAGTGGCTCTTTGTGTTTCCTGTGGCTCTTTGCAGCACATGATATTAAAACACTGTATGATTTAATTATTAACCAATTGGGATATTTTTACTATGTTATTAACCAACTAAGTTATCAACGTGCACTAAATTATTAACTTATTTGCTGTAAGAATAATACACCTCTACCCCGATATAACGCGACCTGATATCACACGAATTCGGATATAACACGGTAAAACAGCACTCCGTGGGGGAGGGGCTGCGCACTCCAGCAGATTGAAGCAAGTTCGATATAAGGCGGTTTCACCTATAATGCAGTAAGATTTTTTGGCTCCCGAGGACAGCGTTGTATTGGGGTAGAGGTGTGTATATATAGTACTATAGTAAATGAAACAATGAATTCACAGTATTGTGGCTCTGTTGGGTAATGTTAATCGCTAAATTGGCTCCTGAACCACTGAATATCACTGCTCTAGACCCTATGCAGGCCCTTCATGGCTGAGGCTGCTAAACGGTTTTTCTTTAGTCTGCCTGGCTGGCTGCACCTATTTGATCACAGTTTACTGCCTGGATAGATGAAGTCATCCACTTTTATTTCCATGGTTTGTCCAGCAGCACAGACATCTGTATCACAACTTTTGTGCCAATACTCTGGATTTTTGTTCTTGCCAAGAAACCTTTAGCCCCAGGACAGCTGCCTTGTGCTGGAAGCGCTTGAGTCTCTCTCTGAGATTGTTAGCATCCTGACAACGAGAGCTTTTCCTATATGCCATGCACTGTGGGACTTTATGGGCCTGATTCGCTTCTGCCCTGCTCCTTGCGTAGTCCTTTACACCAGTGCCAAGTGGCTGTAAAATGGAGCCCTATCAGAAGGGTAGCATTTTACACCCACTAGACATAGGTGCAAATAGTTAAACCTAGTCCGGGGCAGTGCAGAATCAGGCTTTACAGTCTTTATATTGAAACACTGACATCTCAGAGGTTCTTTTCTTTTATGTCTTGATTTGGCTGAAGGAAACCTTTTCCATTTGAATGTTGAATCAAGCTTTCTTGCTCCAGCAGCTAAATCTAAGCTTATTTCCCTACTGGTAACTAGCCATAGTATCAACCAGACTATCACAGTGGTCTATTCTTTCCAGTAGCAAAAAGCTAAAAAAACAAACAAACAAACCCTCCCCCCACACACACACACAAAAACCAACAACAACAAAAACAAGACTTAATGTAGCATTTGGGAAATAAATAAAAAACGTAAAGGTGTAACTCATATAGTGTCATAAGAATGGCCATACTGGGTCAGACCAAAAGTCCATCCAGCCCAGTATCCTGTCTACTGACAGTGGCCAATGCCAGGTGCCCCAGAAGGAGTGAACATAACAGGTAATAATCAAGTGATCTCTCTCCTGCCATCCATCTCCACCCTCTGACAAACAGAGGCTAGGGACACCATTCCTTACCCATCCTGGCTAATAGCCAATAATGGACTTAACCTTCATGAATTTATCTAGTTCTCTTTTAAACCCTGTTATAGTCCTATCCTTCACAACTTCCTTTGGCAAGGAGTTCCACAGGTTGACTGTGTGCTGTGTGAAGAAGAATCTTCTTTTGTTTTAAACCTGCTTCCCATTAATTTCATTTGGTGGCCCCTAGTTCTTATATTATGGGAACAAGTAAATAACTTTTCCTTATTCCCTTTCTCCACACCACTCATGATTTTATATACCTCTATCATATCTTCCCCTGAGTCTCCTCTTTTCCAAGCTGAAAAGTCCTAGCCTCTTTAATCTCTCCTCATATGGGACTCGTTCCAAACCCCTAATTATTTTAGTTGCCTTTCTCTGAACCTTTTCTAATGCTAGTATATCTTTTTTGAGATGAGGAGACCACATCTGTACGTAGTATTCTAGATGTGGGCATACCATGTATTTATATAAGGGCAATAAGATATCCTACGTCTTATTCTCTATCAGACAGTGGAACATGTTGCTTTATTTTATGCCTGATTTAGGAAGGCCCCCACACATTTTGCTCTCATGCTAGCAAAATGAGCCCCAAACAAGTCAAGTTGTTTAAACTCCCTTACAGTTAGTGGAACAATTTCCTCATTGAGGTTGCTATTACAAGTGTTTAAGACAGATCGCCCTCTTAGTGCTTGAATCAAAGTGTTAGACTAGATCAAAGGGCACGCTTGGGGGCTCACAGGAGATCCTTGTTCTAATTAAGCGGCAGCATGGTCCAGGGGATAGGAAAATGGATGAGCGTCAGGAGTCTTAGGTTGTGTTCTTGGCTCCATCACTGACCTAGTGTGTGACCTTATGCTAGTCACCTAGGGCCAGATTTTTAAAGGTATTTAGGTACCTAATGATACAGATAGGCACCAAGTGGGATTTTCAATAGAGTCCTTGTACCGATCTTCCACTGGTTTCAAAATCCCAGTCAGCACATAGTTGCATCTTGAAGAACTAAATACTTTTAAAAATCTGTCCCTTTGCCTTTCAGTGCCCATTTCCTCTATCACATTTTGCTTGTCTGATCTTTTTGGATTGTAAGCTTTTCACAGCAAGGTCTTCCTCTCACCCTGTTTTTAAATGATGCTTAGCACAATGGGGCCTTGATCTCAACGGAAGCTCTGACTGCTATCATAATAGAAATAATAATATTCTGCTAATTTGACAGAAAAATAACCCCGGTTCTCTGAATTTCTGCCTGCAATGGTTTATCATGGGGCTTATCAACATGTTTTTGAAGAGTAATGTTTGTCTTGGGATGGACTTAATTAAATGGTAGATATTTTCAAACTGTTCCCCAAAGAGAGTAACCTCTCTCCAACCACTTACCAAACTTTAAGTACCCACCAGCCTTCTTTGACTGTATTCATGATATATCCTATCACTAATATTCTCTCACAGAAAAGTAACCCCATTGGTGCTGCTTTCCTTCTTGGTTCTGATCACAAGAAAACATTTTAATCTGAATGAGTAAACAAATGAATAGATTGTTCAGTCTCTTACTCCTCATCTCTGAGTAAAGCTGAATCTCCAGGGTTTATTTCAGGCTAAAGGGGAAGATGTTTACGAGAGATGCTTGATAAAATATTCACAGCGCATCGCTGGACTGGATGAACTGAAAACCCTCTTTGAGCCTGTCATCTCTAACTGCATTGTTCGGAGGCACCCAAAGAATTGCAGCTAAGAGCTACAGTATCACGCTTTATCAATTGGTGGTCTACATCTTGGAATTCCATCAAAGTCACACCGAGGTTGCTAATGCAAGATCTCTTGATTCCATTGTAGTGTGACACTTATATGTGAGTGTGTATCACGCTTTGTGGTAATCTGATCTAGAGTCTTAGCTACAAATTGCTGTCATCTAAGACATTGTTTATCTCAAAAGCTAAGATCAAAGAGATGAAACAAGGTTTCCCAGGTTAATAATCTGTTCTTTTTGCAGGATTTTTTAAAATTCCTCCTTCTAACTTTCTCATTGTTCCAAAACATGGAACAAAAATGAAATATGTGCCAGACCTTTCTCTTTGTAAATTTCAGGTTAGCATATTTTGACCAGTGATATGACTGTCAATCTAGTAAACAATGTTACCAAGTGTAGCCCTTCATTTTGTGATGTATGGACCTATGCCCAGACACTTAATTATGCCAATATCAGAATGTTTGGTATTTGGTCAATCAGATAGTAAAGATACATATCATCTTGGCTTCTCATGATTCTTGTATAATTGAAAGGGTTAGTATATATTAAAAGGGTTATTCAAAATCTTTCAGAACTTGTCTTTCATTTGGTGGTAAGATGAGGAAGTCCGAAAGACAGCAAAAATATATATATTATAAGGTTGTGCTGAAAGTGTAATAGCGTTGGGGAAAAAATTGCCTAGCTATCTACAGAGCAAGAGATGAAATAGTGTGTGTCAAAGGTATTCTGATAAATAGATGTACAATTTGAAAAGGCAGTTTATCAAAAGTTTCTATGTTGAGTTTATTCACCCTTTAAGTTCCCTGAAATAAGTCTTTCTTCCATACACTTTTTCCCACACACTTCTGAACAGCAAAGACAGGTGGATTTCATTATAGTCAGCAAATAAAAGGCTTTATTAGTTTGCCTCTAAAATATTGACATGATTAGTTAACTGAATACAGAATCCCTACCTCCTTGCATGGAGCTTGACATACTGTATCTGCTACTTAGCAGGAGTAGTTCTAGGAATAACCTTACAATCAACTACTTCTGGGAATAAAATGATGGCAGATAAGTGTTCTGCTACTATCTAATGTGATTCCTGGAAGAACCGTCATTCTGAACCCCTACGTTTGACACTGAAATATATAGTGCTGCCACAGGCAAGTAAACGTGTGGATTTTATATTCGCTTATTGGTATATTGTAAGAGATATAGTCGAACAACTCATCCATCCTCCTATGCTTTTTCCCCAATATGTACATCTGGCTATCTCGGTGGGCTAGTCTGACCTCCCCACCACCCATCTATTTCTTCTCCCCACAAACCATCTGAAATTTCACTACATCCTAATTTTATTTCTCTTTCTCGGTACCACTAACCTCCTGGTTGCAAAGGCATCTGTGGTTCCTCTTAGACTCTTTCTTCTCCTCTGCTCCATACATCCATGTTGTGAACAAGTCCTGCTGATGTTGCTTCTTCCTTTCTGTCCAGATGCTCAAAATACTTGATTCCTTCACCCTCCTCCTCATCTTCAGCATTTCTGATACCTACATCACCACTCTCCAGTTCTTCCAAAGTGGCAGCCACTAAAATTATCCTCAATACCTGTTAACCATATCAGCCCCCGATCTCTGCATCCCTCAACTGGATCCGTTTTTATGATGCTGCCCTCTATGTATGGAATAATTTCCTTAGCCTAGTTTACCAAGCCACATACAAATCTCTTTCCCCCCAATAAAAGTACTTCTTCCCCAATGGTTTAGAGAATTGTATGAGAAAGGAGGGCAGGAAGACAGAATGTAGTGTTAATTATGTTGTGTAACAAATTATTTAAAATATTTTAAAAGATGACCTACCCATAAATTATCCCCTGGATTTCCCAGTGTCACCTGTCTTCTATGTGCCTATATTTACACAGGTATCAGAGGGGTAGCCGTGTTAGTCTGAATCTGTAAAAAGCAACAGAGGGTCCTGTGGCACCTTTGAGACTAACAGAGTCTCAAAGGTGCCACAGGACCCTCTGTTGTATATTTACACAGTAAGCCATTTGGGACCAAAACTGTGGGTTTTGTTTGTTTGTTTGTTTGTTCCCCCCCCCCTCCCTGCACCCCATATTGTAAAGGGCTCGGGAAAAAAAAATACATATTAATAATACAAAACAACATCTTTGTAGAATTCAGAGCAATTGGCCTCATAGTTTCTCCCTAAAACTCAGCAGCAGCAAAACCTACCAAGTCCCCACTTCACCCAAAGAATTATTACTTCTATGACCTATTCACTGTACACAGCATTGTTGGGGGAACCAGCAGCCAGTTACATGACAGCAGATAACACTTCTCTGTGTGAAATTGTGTATATTCTTTCTCATCTAAATTGTATTTGTCAAAATCATTTGCTAATGAGAGCTGCTGATCACTGTCTTGCCTACTCATGTTCCACTTGCTTAGTGCAAAGTTGGCAAAAATGCCTCACCTTGACTTACTGTCATTTTCATGCACTGACATGAATTGTATAAATAAGATAATTTGCTTCCCAATAAACCTATGCACGAATGTATGCATTGGTGTTGCAGCCATGTTGATCCCAGGATACTAGAGAGACAAGGTAATAGCTTTTATTGGACCAACTTCTGTTGGTGAGAGAGCGAGAGAAACTTTTAAGCTTACAGAGCTCTTCAGGTCCATCATGAACACTAATGGTCAAATCATAGCTGCACATTCATTTTGGGTCCTGAAAGTTAGTAAGAGTCTGTCCGCTGATTTTAATGGGAATTGGATTGGGCCTATATGGGTTCCCATTGGGTAAATAAATTTGCATAGGAAGAAGACAGTCCGTATCCGCTTCTAGAATTTTCATAAATATTTATTTCCTCTGCCTCTCCCAGCTTCTGTTTGTGCCTGCAAAGCACAAAAGGCAAATATCAAAGATGGCCTTTGTACTAGTTCCTCTCAAAACTCATGGACTTTCAACCAAAAGATGGTTGGTTTGATTGTTTGTTTCCCCCAGGTTCTCTTTTGTTTCAAAATGGAAAAAAAAAAAAAAACTTTGTCTCAAGACTTCAGCCCAATTTTAGATGTGAAAAATTGCCCAAAATGATAGGGTGAAACGATGCTCAAACTTGTAATCCTTTTTACATCACCCTGCTTGTCACGTCTACACTGATATTGCGATGCTTCCATTCTTTTTGTTGTTCTTTGCTGTTGCGTTGCTTGGCTGTGTCCAGTACAAAATTAAGTAGGCTACGTTATTAAATTCTAAACACTTGGTTGAACAAAAGCCTGCTTCATAAATCATTCTTTAATAGCCTGTCTAAAATTTCTTTAGGGTGTTGCAGCTGCACCGCAATGTTGCTCAGCCAGTCAGATTCTAATTATTGAAATTATACAGCCAGCAGTTAAACCAGCAAACAAACCCACACAGAGCCGTGTGGTAATCTGATGTCAGTTAGGCTCATTCATGTTGTTTCTACATTTTGTCATTCTCTAACCTGCTGAGCCCTGATGCTCTATTTGACATGGTACTCTAGACAGGACTGTTTTTAACCTACTCTGTTTAGCCCCTTGTTAGATGGCAGGGTATTCCCTCTGCCTGCACAGGGACTTTTCACCTGTGCGTGAAACACAGAGATGATCTAGCAATTAACTTGACGAATACCCACAGCATTATTATTGTTTGTTGTTTGTTTATTTTAAATTGTACAGCCAGTTGCAGCACATTTTACAAGAGTGGAGAAAAATAAAAAAATAAAGACTAGTGATACCTTTCCAGCTTACATAATTATTTCTGGGTCCTTATGGTCTTTTAGTTATGTTACTTAAATACTAAATTATACAAGAAGCACTATTACATTAATGTATGAGTTGGTAGTGAAGGAAATTTGTAGCTATAAAGTTTCTGTCAGAAATGGTTTTTCTCTCCCTCTGCTGTAGTTTGTCCTTTCGTTGTTGTTGTTGTTTTTAATTAATGAATTTATTTATATCCTAAGGTTTGGTATTCTTACAGTTACACTCCAGGATATGGTAAAAAAATGGAGCAATTATTTGGCTTACTGTATGCAAAGCTTCTCACTGTTAGCTTCAAAGTTTCCCTTTAAGAACCTTATGAAGATGGGAAGGAGAATCGGAGAAAGAAGGTGACCAGGAAGATTGAAGGTAGGATTAACGATATCTAAAGATATTTGCAATATATAGTTAGGGAGACTGACTAGTTTTCCTGTTTTCTTGAATGTTTTGGTGACTGCCTTATCATGAGCTCTTTTAGAATATTGTTTTTATGATCTGTGACCTGCTTGTTGGACTAAATATCTGTAGTAAGCCATCACTTATACTCTGGTTACAAAAAAACTCAGGAATGATCAGGAGGCAACAGCTATTGGACAGAATGTGGCTAGATGGGCTGGTAGAAAAGTAGTACAGTCTCATTTTTTGTAGAGACCAACAGATTTAGAGACAACTACTTCAGCATATTGAATTTAATAATATGGTTCAGAATATACATCTAAAGGGTGGCAAATCAGGTAGCTTTCTGCTGCATCCTGTAAGGTCTTGTAACAGAATTGTTGGTATGAGCTTTTCTCTGTAATTTGTGTTGAGTAACAGAAATCTGTGCTGTCTCTATGGAGACAAGATTACTGTACTATTTGTGGTAGGATCATGAGCTACCAAGTTTTCTTTTAAAAATTTCCTTTATACTCTTTTGCCACATAACAGATAAGATGGTATGTCTCTATTTAACATCTGGCACAGCACAACATTTTCTTGGCTGTCATGTTTATAGCTAAGTAGGCCCTTGAATTAAAGCTAAGGTTGTCTTAATCTGCGAGTCTAGATAATGCAGTAAAACACTTTCCATTGGCAATCTGCTATCACTCGTGAAACATTAGTGTCAGACACTCACTTGATACAAGTGTGCTTTTAGCACCGATGGAATTTGAGATATCAAAACTGAGCATAAGTATCTGGGGCTCTGGTGTAAGTAAATCACCATAAAAAGATCTTTGCCATTTTTGAGTTATAGCCTTACCGATAAGGAAGTCCTTATGATTTATGAAAAATTAAAATATGTAAATGAAGGTGATTCAAAGAATAGATCCTCACAATCTAAGACAAGAAAATTGCAAGACAGACGTTTTAGAAGAATTTTTACCAAATAGGAGACATCAGAAAATAGTTCTGGTTAACCATCGTCTAATCCCATCTACAAACTTTACACTAGAACCAATTCACTTTACTTTCGTCTCCGAACTTGTTTACTACATCTTCCTTCAATATCTCTCCACACTTTCACTCAAAGTTTCATAAGCAAAGTTCTATGTGTTTTACCCCCTTTGGAAGAAAAAATATCTGTTCCTAAAATACTTACGAGAACATATAGCTAATTTTAAAGTCTCTGGTTCTGAGGTGGTTAAGGAAGTGTTATCTGGAGGACTTATTCAGTAAAGTGCAAATTCACAGCCTACGGAAATGTAAGGTTGAGAGGAGAGATGGTCTTGTGAGTAAGGCCAGGAATGGGACTCGGGAGAGCTGGGTCTACTTCTAGCTTCCTGTGTGACTTTGGACTAGTTATTTTAATTTCTCAGTGCCTCTGTTCCCCATCTGTAAAATGGGATTGATAATATTTTTTCTATCCTGTGTATTTAGACAGTAAGCTCTTAGAGGCAGGGACTGCCTCTTTCCATGTGTATGTATAATGCCATCACAATGGGGTCCTCATTCTTTGTTGGGGCCTCTAAGCACTACTGTAATATAAATAATGATAAAGATACTGAAGGTTATTGAGAGCAACTGCAGTCAATTTATTTCAGTGGCCTTTGGATCAGTTCCTAAACATGGACGCTTTGTAATAATTTGTTACACATTTGAAAACCGCCTCCATTTCCCACAATTTGTGTAATTCAGATATAAGTACTCAGAAATCAAGAGCATATCATAGTTACTAGTAGTAAATGTAACAACAAAAAATCACAAAACTCTGAGTTGGAGCTGGGGATTAGGAGTTCCAGCTGTGCAAATGAAATGCTGTGTGACATTGGTCAGCTCACTTAACCTCCATGCCTATGTGAAAAGGGTTTAATAGTTCTTAACTAACTTCCTGGGGAATTGTGAGCTTTATTGTCATAAATTGAATTGAGATCCACAGGGAAACGGCTACATAAGTAAAATGTTATTTTATTATTAGGACACTTTCTCCCAACATCTACCATGGTTACAAAGGCCAGCGGGATAAGGGTCTTCTATCAGTTTCACTTTCTTGCCAAATCACTCAGGACAAATGGATTTGTTTTAAGATGCCAGACAGACTGCAGAAAGGCCCAGCTGTTAGATGACTGGAGCTGAATGAACCCTACCAACTTCCGTTTGCAAAAGATTCGGCAAAGTTCCCCTTTTTCGCTTTATTTTGCAGATGAATTACAGGCTACAAACTCATAAGCAGTTTGTGTTGACATGAATGCAAAATTCCATATTTGTATTCACCACATATTTATATATAGGGATAGATTTCTGCTGTGAGAGTTCAAAATAGATTGAAATAGTAACAAGTGTATAGTAAATGAATAGTATATCTGACGAGCTCTAAAGTGTCTGAGCACCTTAAAATAACAATGCCACTATTGGTCAGGTTTTTGTCATCTCCAGTATAGGTAAACATCAAAATATGTTACATTAGGTTGAACATTTTCCAATCAGGTGAGTACTTGCTGTTTTAGTGTTCATTTTAATGACTGTTGGTCTCCTCTTTCTCACTTGAAATATGACAGGACAGACAACCCTGCATAAGATGTTTGTGTATAAAGAGGCTGTGAATACATTTAGGCTGCAAATGGTTAAAATTTTAATAAAATGTATGAATGGGATTATATGGTGGCGTTGCCTGTGCTACTTGATGGCCCAGAAGGTCACTTCCAGTGTTATGTTCCTATGCCAAAGGTCTATATTTGGTGGACAGAACCCCATGTTACAATGGAATGTGTCTGTTTTCTTTTAGCTAGGCCTATATAACTATCCTAATTCATGCCACAGATATTAAAACATGTCTTTAATAAAACAAAAAAAATATTCAACCAATATTTTGTTTCCTGGGCCTCCTCCACTGAAGTCAAGAGGAGTCTTCCTGTTAACTTCACTGGATTTAGGAACAGGCGTCATACATGTTCATGTACTAGGATCCTGGTTGTAAAGATTCCTGAAGAACTCTTTTCTTAGGCAAAAGATCATGAAGGTTTTCTCTTTTCTCGAGAAATAGACCATCCAGCCTGATATTGCAAATAAAATACAGAGCTTAATTGGCTGTGCATTTGTTGTGGAAGTACTGTTTGACATTCCTACTAGTCAAATATTCTACTCTTCCACCACTGTCCTTCTTCCAGATGAGAAACTGCAAAATAAAGAAGGACAAACTGTAGCCAAGAAGCAGCAAATTCGTCAAGAACATTCCATTAATTACCCATTTTAGATGTTCCTGTTCGATGGCTCTTTCTTTCATACGCTATGACAATACTATTGCCCACCTCTTCAAATTGCTCCATTCTGCTCATGTTTTAGAATTCTGAGAGAGAATTTCTTCCACCCATTGGTCACTGACCAGCCTTATGAATTAACAGGTGCTCACAGACTTGCTTTAAGTACTGATGAAAACAAAGGACATGAAAAGCAGTAGGATACTTTTCTGCTACTACTCCAAAAGAACAATTCAGTTGTACAAAATCCACCACTCTGCTACACGGATTTCCACAATGGAGGACAGAAAAAGCCTCCCATCACATTGAAAATATAACTAAAAGGCTGGCTATGAAACCTGAAAAGATGTGCCCTAGAGAATTGCTTGCTCAGGTGTTAAAATGTCATTGGCTAGTGTTCCTGATGTCATCACCTCAGGTATTTTTAATTCTTTCCATCAAAACTTTGCTCTCTGTGGCAGTTGCAGGTTTGCATTTCGCTATGATAGAGGCTTGTGCATTCACTCGACACTTTTTTTGTTTTCAAATATTGACTTATTTAATATCAAGGCAGACAGAGCCTTGATAACTGCACTTATTCTGATGAGCATAAAAGGGTAATCTGAATTTAAAAGAGGCAGGGCCTGATTCTACTTTGTAACATACGTTGTTGTTTTCACCTGGGCAGTAGGAAGGTGAAATGCTACTAATTCTGATCAGTTAGCAATTACACCAACTTTGCACAAGTTATAAATGATGACACAAGGTATAGCATCAAGCCCATAAAGTTTCTAAGGTATAATCTTCCTACCAGTTATTTTTGTTTAATTCATTATTGTTTTTATAGAAAATGACCATTTTTACATTAAAAAAGGCAAACCCTGACTTTCAGCAGACCCATTAGGCCAGATTTTCATAATTCCATGCATACAATTGCACGTGTAATTGGTAATTTGCATGAGCAATTACTGCACTTGTGTGTACAATTACAGAAAATTATGAGGTCACTCTTGTGTACACACAGTTATGCACATTTAATGCTCATAGTGAATATAAGAAAACAAACTCTGAGAGACAAAAAGGGCGGATGGCACCTCTGTGCTGTGTGAATCACTGGAAATGCAATTAAATCCTGTACCATTGTTTTCAGTTTTTCTCTAATGAGATGTTCTGTTTTGAAAGCTTGGATTAATTAGTTAAAACAAAAACTAGAGGCTCAGTATTTTTAATGAAATAGGCTGGCTTACTTCAATACAAAGTAGTTTATTTTATAATATGTCTCAGAATTGTCTCCACTTGCTGACTCAGAAATCTCAATTCCCAAACCTTTTTTTCTATTTTTAGCTACTTGGTATAATATATCAGATGGATTCTGGCATATTATTGGCTTTCCTCATTAACATGAACTTGATCAAGAATCAGTGTCTCTAATCAAGATTGCCAAATATGGTTTTATTCTTTTGATATTGCATTAGTGCCAGATAATAAGCATCACACTCGTTTCCTGCTGTCCCGTCTGATTCAGGCAATGACATAGACTCTGGGTTTGGCTTCTTTTTGTGATGCACATGAAAACTGTCCTCATTAAGCTTTCCCTAATGATGAAAAGAACGGTTTTGGGGGCTTGCTTTCCAAATTTTATTTTGGGGCTTTCTTAACTTCAATTAATCTGAGGGATGGGCTATAGGGTCAAGAAAAGGAGGGAAGGCTAGCAACATATTTTCAGCACAAGAGGGAAAGGGCATGGTCCAACTGCCCTCTGAAGAATATTATGAAGTGCTAGATGCAGTGTTCTGCATTTTAGAAGATATGAAGACATTTCAAACCACAAATTGTGTTAGGTATTCTTTCATAGTAACTGATGTGTCGGCTGTGATGAACACAATCTTATGGAAAAGTTCTACTTCAGGCTGTCTGGGTCACTCCCTGAACCATGCAACAATGGTTAAAATCAAATCATCAAGAAAAAGGTGGAGTAACATAAACGTAAGATAACAAAGAGTCCAAAGGCCCAAGATCCTCTGAGCTTTGATGTCTGTTTATCTCTCTTGTCCCTCCAAGGGGGTGAATAGTCTCTGATGCAGTTTGGTGTTAACTCATCTGGCTGGCTGGCAGAGAGTTATTGCTTCTTAGCAGTCGCCAGCTCTTCTGCCCTGTCTTCTTCTTCTTCTGATGTTTTATGGTGAAGCAGACTCATCTACTGAGTCTATAAACACCACATACTATATTCCCAGTGCATTCACACCACTACACTCTTACCCTACTCTATTTTCTCAAAAATGTAGTAGAGCTTTTCTAATGTTACCCCACTTTCCCAATACTCACTAAGTCCCTCATAGGATAGTCTGTCACCTGAAAGTGTTTAAGTCATAAAGAGCCTTTCTTTGGGAGCAGTCCTGGCATTCCCATATGGAGGATCCACTGTTTCTGTAACTTTACCTGTGTTACAGAATCCATCTTTGTATCGCTTCAGGAAATATCAATTATTGTTTATTACTAGTTACACATTCTAATTATGAGTACCTCGCTGATCCTGTGAGTATCACTTGGAGTATCACACTATCCTTTACTCTGGTTTCTACCCTGTGTTGCCCTGTTCCTCCCACTTTATAGCTGGGCTTGCCATCATTAATCCCTGTAGCTGTGGGTGTCTCTCTCCATAACTGGCATTTCTCAAAGCCCAGCTAGCTTGGGGGTCTGGAAGCAGGGAAGGGTATTAACCCTTTCCTGCCTGTATTTCATGTGGAGGTTTGTAGACCCCATCATAGTAAACCAATAGCAATTTATCTTGAATTTTCAAAGGGGGCTAGAAGAATTATGCGCCCATCTGCCAATGAAAAATAATTTTTGTAAAATGCCCCCAAGCCTCTTACTATTTTTCCCGGCTAGTAGATTTCTCCATTTTTGTATATCCTTTTGATTTTCATTTTTCTCTTTTCCATTCTTTGTACATTCACCCCCCACCACCTTTTCTTTCATTCCTCTTACCTTGTATTTTGACCCATCCTTTCCCTTTTTGAAATGTGTCCTGCTCTTTCATTCCATCTTTTCCTCCTCCACATCCATTGTGTTAAACCTTTTCCTCTTTCCCTTTCTTTCCCAATGCTGCTTCTCTCTGCATTTACCTCTTCCACCTTTCTTTCCCTCTGTTCTATCTCCCATCACCTTCTCCATGTTCTGTCAACCCTTTTATTCTCCTTGTAATTTCTCCCTCCATCCCAGTGGTTCCTTTTCTGTTTTCCTCTATGCTATTTTGATACTCCCATTTTGATACTTTCAAAAGAAGATAAGAACTATATACTAATTAGAAGTGCAGCTGTTTTTAAACTTCTACAACAATTATTGCAGGCTAACACAAGGAGAGTGAAAACAGCTGCTCCTCAAATTAGAACACTGAGTACTTATAATCTTTTACTTCTTCAGGTTGTCACACTGTTTCATTATAACACAAACAGGAGACCCTCTGATCTAGAACAGAATATATTTCAATCAGTAGCAGTTGTCCTAACACAGAAGAAAGACAGTCCTTGCCCGCCCCCAAAAATTAGTTTAAGTATATGTGACAAGAGACTACAGATGGATACAGACTGATTGATGGGGGAATACAAGGAAAATATTACAAATTGGTTAGAATAATAGGCAACGGTCTCAGCCTAACCGTGGTTATGTTTTTTGTAGGCTTCTTAGCAGAGCGTTTTAAGGAGAGATTTGAGCAGGATAAGGAGTTAGTTTTGCAGATGTTTGTTGGCAGCTTCTCCCAAGCATGAGCGGCGGCATAGGAGAAAGCAGCAGGGTGCTTGTTTGAAAATTTAACCAGTGGTCAATAGAGGCTGGCATCATGGGCCTACTGGAAGAGGAAGTTGACCTTTTGATACTGAATGGGATAGGACGTGAAGGGTCTTGAAAGTGAAAACAAGTAGTTTATGTTTGATGCAGTAAAAAGGGAGTCAGTGGAGGGATGCAGAGAGAGGGCTGACCTGGTCAAAGTGGCAAGCTAAGAAAATGAACTTTGCAGCTGCATTCTGAATTGATGGGGGGGAGTGAGAGATTTTTATGAAGACCAGAGAAAAGGATGCTTCAGTAATCAAGAAATGAGATGATGAAAGTCTGGAGAAGCGTTTTATCTGTGTGGATGGCTAGGAAAGATTTAGAAATAGTCTAGATGTGAGGACCTACAGGAGAGTTCAAAGTCAAAGATGGAGCCCGGGTTATGGGCCTAATTGACAATCAATGTGGTGTTGTCCACACACTGTGATCAAGAAAGGACATAGTGGGGAGGGATTGAGAGGGAAGATTAGGAGCTCTGTTTTAGCCAAATTGAGTTTGCGCTGATGGCTAGACATCTACAAGGAGATGTCAGCAAGACAGAATGAGGCTTTTGTTTGGATGCAAGACAAGTCTTGAGTACTGAGGTAAATCTGCATGAGTCATCTGCATAGAGTACTTTGACTCTTCTGTCAGTGTTTTTCTGATCAGCTCTGGGCAAATGCACCTCTTTCCTTGGGTTTGACTTTATTAGGAACTAAGAAACAATAATACAATATAAAACTTCAGCCTAAAATTCCTCTGTGAACTTCCCTGTCCCTAGGGTTTCCCTCCAGGATCTCCTGTGTCTTGGTGCCTTTTCTTTTGTTATCCCCTCCCACCTCTCTTACATCCAGGGAGAAATTAAAGTGTGTGCCATGATGAGTCAGCAGATCTTCATGCACCGTTTTAATACTTGCTGAAAGGGTGGTCAGCAAAAGAGCGCTGCCCTACTGTGTTACATACACAAATAATAATGTGCTACCTCGTAAAATTTTGATACATTTAAAAAAAATATTCCCTTCCTTCTGTTTCCTCTCAAATCCAAAGCCTGGGCTTCTTTATATAATATTTCTGAGGCTATATGTGAAAGGGAAGAGATTTTGGCAGGATGTAAATCATGAGATCATTAACATTTTAGCCCAATTTCTCGCTTATTTTATATAATAATCCTAGCACAGCTGATTGATGGGATCAAGGATTCACAAGATGGATGTGGTGGCTTATTCCCCATTCTTTCCTCATTTTCTTTACCCTTTTGTTAATCCTAGTCTCAGGGTAGCGCCACTCAATCAATTTTACTGCCAGTCTCAGTGTGACATGCCTCTAATATCAGATATTGTAGTAATTTATCTTTCTGAATACAGGTAGGGTATGTCTTGCCCTTTTCTGTACACATCCTTTTTATTTTTATGTTTCTGCTCTATTATTAACATCAGTAAATATACTACCATTAGTATTCCTGTTGGTTTTATTTTTCAAATTGCAATATTTCTATATCACTGGTATGGGATTTTTCCTAGTCAGAGACAGTATAAAAGCCACAGTTAGCATTTATCAGTGTTAAGTACATTTGGGCATGAGTGAATTACTTTATTCTTTCTGATGGGGTCTTTTTTTATTAAAACGAATTATACTATTTGCTAGTAAATTAAAACTTTTGGGACTTTGTTAGACACTGTAACAGGGTGTTCCAGGCCTTTTGAGGCTCCCTGCTAGAAGCCTATGACATCCAGGTCCAGAAAAGGAACAGCGAAGGTGGATCCTCCAGGCCTGCCTACAATGGCTGCAGGGAAGCAGCCAATCAGAGCCCAGCAGGCTAAGATAAAAGAAGTTGTAGGGCTGGAGTAGGTTAGTTGCTGGCTGGCACCAGAAGGGTGAGGAAGGGCTGGAAGACTGTGAAACACTGCAGATAAGGAGGCTTGGTAGAGACCCTACTCAAACAGGGAACAGACAGAGAACCCAAGGACTGTAACCCTAAGGTAACAGATGAAGGTGATGGCACCAAGGAGAAAGCAGCCAGGGCATTTAGCATCATCTCTTAAGGGAAATGGAATGTGGCTGCTGTTCACAGGATCCCTGGATTGGGTCTTGAACTAATGGGTGGGCCCAGGTCCCCCCACTGGCCCATGTCCCAGTTGGGGAGGTCTGCAGTAGGGGAGGATATTAGGAAACACTATTTCACTAAGAGGGTGGTGAAGGACTGGAATGGGTTACCTAGGGAGGTGGTGGAATCTCCTGCCTTAGACATTTTTTTGGCCTGTCTTGACAAAGCCCTGGCTGGGATGATTTAGTTGGGAATTGGTCCTGCTTTGAGCAGGGGGTTGGACTAGATGACCTCCTGAGGTCTCTTCCAAGCCTAATCTTCTATGATTCTATGTAAAACAGGAGTATTCATTCTCTGCAAAACTACTTAGAATATAAAGATAAGGGAACAGGTATTAAAATACTTGTCCACTACCTATAGCTTTTAAAAATGACCTAGATTCAGGGTAGAAGCTAGAATATCTGTTGGGTCTCGGTGGTAGCCCTGCATAGAAAAGTGCAGAGGATACAAAGTGGGTGATCCAGGGGTAGGGCCAGTGGCCTGGAAACACCCTGCAATTGACATTGTGGATTGCAGCTGCTATTTCAGTCCATAGACTTTGAGTCCTTTATCCTGCCCTCAGCAGGATATTTTAGCTCCACACTCCACAGTGTGGACCCCTAATACCCATACCCTCTGTGGGTGAGGTTACTTTCAAACTGTGCACGAACCTTCCCTTCTGCTCTCTGGAACAGACTTCCTGTTCTCTTGTTTTGATTAGCCATCAGATTTCAAATTCCATCTGAAAATATATCCTTTCCACCCAGCCAGTCCCTTTAAAACATGTTAATCTCCCTCTACTTCCTTGGGCTTTTTCCTTAATTTTAATTGTGCCATTGTAGTCACTAAAGCATTTTGTGATATGAAACCAATTAAGCTCTAGGGTACCATGTATTGAATCTATTCCATGTTTTATTCTGATAGAAACAGACTGGCTAGGAAATCCTGTTGTCATTTTTTATAAGCAACGATGCTATTATATGTTTTTGTGAGAGGTAAGTATAGATCAATTGCTGGATCTTTTGTCACAACTTAAGGACCAGATGAGCAGAATAGTTAAAAGAACAAATTGGGTTTTATTGTCACCACCTCTTGTTTGAAACATCAGACACAGACACTAATTAATTAAAAAGAATTACTTATTGGGGCTCTGGCGCTATTGCAATTGTATTTAATGAGAGATTTATTGACTCTTATTAAACTCTATTCCAAGATTGTCTCCAATAACAGAAGAATACGTTCAGGATGTAATGAGGATAGTTTATAAACAGCCCTATCTATCCTGCACCCTTTTCAGTGCAGCTTTGAATTGTATCAATTTAATCTTCAGAGCTTTTATTTGACACAGGAGAAATTGGTCATGCAACCATGGATATTACTCATTTTAAGAGGCTAAAGGTGTCTTGAGATTGGAAAAATGAGATTCTTATTTAATGTTGCATGTGAAGGATGGCACTTCTCTCTGAGACAAGGATGCTAGATGAATAGGGTTTAACAATGCGTTGTTATTGGAGTTAACTAGTATTCAAGTCAAAGTATGACAGTCATATAAGTCCCTGGCCCGGTTAAAAAGCCAGGTTGCTAATCAATGGTATAACAAGTAATGACAGCAGGGAGTATTGAATTGTTGTGGATCCGGTACACAAAGACACACATTTATAGTGAGAAACATCACACATAAATATAGATCCCTTACCCTGCAGATACATATGCACATGCTTGACTTTAAGCGTGCAAGTACTCTGACTTCAATGGGACTACTCAGGTGCTTAAAGTTAAGACTGTGCTTAATTACTTAACTGGATTGGGGTCAGCATGTTCATCACCTTGGTGGATCAAGTCCTTGAATCATCCTGCAACTGCTCCTGTCCCTCGGGGCTGACCTGGTTCCCTGTTCCTTCCCCCGCTGTCTCTTGCCACAGTGTGCAGGTGGGATCCTCCTCACACAATGCTCTGCCCCACCCCCTCTTCCTGACCCTGTTGCCCCCAGATTGCCTACCCTGAGCTGGACTGGGGTGGGCCAAAATGTGGTCAGGCTATGGCTCCGGTGTCTCTCCCTGGCTTTGCAACCTTTGCCTTGAACTTTAGGGATGGGAGGAGAACCATTTAAGTGGACTAGTGTTAGTGACCTAGCAGCTGCTCTGACATGATTTCAGTCAGTGGCTAAACATTCATTGATGACAATTGGAAGGATTGGTGCCCTTTTGACAAAGGCATTGCATGTACTAAAAAGAGAAAGAGGTGTAAATCTGTTACGTTTTCCCCAAAATATTTCCTGGGTTTCACAGATTCTTAGATGCATAGGTTTTAAGGCCAGAAGGGACCCTGCTGATCATCTAATCTGACTTCCTGCATAATGTGGACCATAGGACTTCCCTGAACTAATTCCTATTTGAACTAGGGTATATCTTTTAGAGAAAATATCCAATCTTGATTTAAAGGTTGCCTGTGATGGATAATCCACCACAATGCTTGCTAAATTGTCCCAATGGTTAATTATCCTCTTTATTTTAAAAGTTGTGCCTTATTTCTAGTCTGAAGTTGTCTTGCTTCAACTTCCAGACATTGGATCTTACACTTTTGTCTGCTAGACTGCAAACACATTATCAAAGTTTTGTTCCCCGTGTAGGTGCTTCTAGTCACCCCTTAACCATTTCTTTGTTAAGCTTAACAGATAAACTCCAGGAGCTCAATCATTATAAGGCATGTTTTCCAATCCTTTAATGATTCCCATGGCTCTTCTCTGAACCCTCTTCAGTTTATCAACAACCTTATTGAGTTATGTACAGCAGAAGCACAGTATTCCCATAGTGGTCACACCAGTGCCAAATACAGAGGTTATATAATCTCCTTACTCATACCTGATGTTTCTCCATTTATACATCCAAGGATCACATTATCTCTTTTGACCAGAGCATTACATTAGGAGCTCAGGTTCAGCTGACTATCCACCATTACCCACGAGTCTTTTTCAAAGTCACTGCTTCCCAGGATAGAATTATGAAAGGTTGGCCTACATACTTTGTTCCTAGAAACACATTGCTTGTTTGTGCCCTTACCAAGCAATCCAGATCACTCTGTATCAGTGACCTGTCCTTTTCATTATTATCCACTCTCACAATTTGTGTCATTTGCAAATGTGATGATGAAATGTTTTCTTCTGTGTCATTGACAAAGGTTAAATAGCATAGAAAAAATCTGCAGGACCGTACTAGAAACAGAGCCCCTCGATGATGAGTCCCCATTTAGAATTACATTTTGAGACATATTAGTTAGCTGGTTTTTACTCCCTTTCATGTATGCAATGTTAATGTTGTGTCATTCTGGTATCTTAATCATAACAGCTTGTGGTTCCAAGTCAAATGCCATTCAGAAGTGATAAAAACAACAAGGAGTCTGGTGGCACCTTAAAGACTAACAGATTTATTTGTGCATAAGCTTTTGTGGGTAAAAACCTCATGACTACCCCCTGATACTTGTCAGAAATGATAAGTTCATTTCAGAGGATTTATTTCTGTAAGCCCTTGTTGGTTGATAGTAATTGTATTACCCCCATTTTATTCTTTTATTAATCATATCCTGTACCAGCCATTCCGTTATTTTGCTCAGAAGAGGTGTCAGGCTGAGATGTCTATAATTACCTGTCTGTCCAATTTATCTTTTTTAAAATATTGGCACAACAATATTGAACTTTCCTAGTGTTCCAAGGGTTATTGAAAAATCAACATTAACATTTCAGAGAGTTCCTCAGCCAGCTCGTCTAAACCTTTTGTATCCTAGTTATCCAGATCCGGCGGATTTTAGAAATGTTTAAAAGTTTAATACCTGCTGTTTAAACATCTTTCTGAGTTACTATTGAAATAGAAAGTGTTTGATCATCATCATGCAGTACACATACATCTGTTTTTTTTTTTTCCATTACAGAACACTGGTTTCCCAGATACAGAAATGTTTATTCAACACTTTTCTTCATTATTCAAATTCAAATGCTAGAATTTCCATCTTATAATGCACCAATATCATTGTTAGGATTCTTTTTCTTCCTAATATACTTACAAATATTCCCCCTTATTGTCCTTAATTCTGCTAGCTATAGATGTCGTCTTGTGTTCTTTTGCTTCCCTTATCAATTTGCTACAATTCCTAGCTTCTTAGCAATATTTATTATTATCAAATTCCCCTTTCTTCCTTGTTATATAGTGAGAATTATTATTTTTATTAGCTTTATTTATAGTTACTTCCACTTCTATTCTAAGATAGCTTGGTGTTTTAACTTTATTTCTTGACAATGGGATTGCGGCTTTTGGAGAATCTAACGTCCTTAGACTATTCTTAATCATTATTCACATTTTTCTGTTTAAATTATTTCTCCCAATTGTTTAGCTCATAATTGTTTTCAGCTTTGTGAAATTGGCTTTTTTGAATCACTGTGTGTGTGTGTGTGTATGCCTAAGTGTATGTATATATGAATATTGCTGGTTTGAACTTCATTCAGTTTTCAAATGTGATTAAATCAAGTGCATTTGTACCTAAACTACCCCTAATTTTTCGTTCTGTGATCAGTTCCTCTTTATGACAAGAGAAAGTCTAAGGCCAGGACTTACAACTAGCAGTAGAAGACTCTATATTTAAGCTTCGTTACTTGACATTGCCAGATCCACTTGGAGATAATGAGTTGAATCCTGCCTTACGACAAGCTCAAGGGTGCATTTAAGGCCCACTATTTCTCAACAGACTGATAATGTGGGTTTATATTACTACAGGAATATATAAATAAAATATATCGGTGCATTTCCTGATACGCCGAATTGCCGCTGCGGATGGCTGGGGCATTCAATGCGCCGTTAGGGCGGCACGCGCGTTTTCAGTTTTCAGCCGGAAGTCAGAAGCTGCTGCCGAATTGCAGCCGAGGGCAGCTGAACATAGAAGCTGCCGCCGAATTGCCGCTGCTGCGGAAACATGCATGCTGCCCTAACGGCACACGGACGGCCCCTACCGTCCACGGTGGCAATTCGGCGCGCTGCTTGGGGGCGAAAACACACGGACTGGCGCCCCTTACAGATTGCCGCCCCAAGCACCTGCTTGGATCGCTGGTGCCTGGAGCCGGCCCTGGTGCCGTTGTAAACCCGTTCCACAGTGGATAATGATTTGAATGGTGAGGGCGTGTGCTGTGTATTTGATTGCATATTTGGTATTCAAGTGATAAATTCACAATTATTCTAGCTGAAACAGTGAAGCTTTTAGTCAAGATGGTAGTTTTTCAAGTATGTTTGTTAGGAATAGATCATGAAGTATTGTATCAGGCAGCAGCTACGCAGTTTGACAGATCTTTGTCTTCAGCTGAACTGCTTATGGACTGGAAAATAGCTGAAATATATTGTTCCCTGCTTTAAACAGGTGGTTTCCATGTCATCACTGTAGCCACAGGCATCTTGCCTCATTTTCAGATTTTGACAAATACTGAGAGACACAATAATTTGCCATCTCTAAAGCACTCTGATTCCGCGTTCAGATCTGTCCCAAACAAGCGTCTGCTTAGTACACAGCAGTGACCCTACACTAGCAATCATTTGTGTAATGACATTTTTTTTGCCATGGATGAAAAGTGTGCTAATGAGCTTTTGATACACTAGATCATCATATCCTCGTAGATAAGTGCTCGTAGGGTACTTATTTGCAAAGAAGGCTGCATAAAAATAGACAATAGCTTATTGTTTGCTAGTGAAAATATTTCTGCACTACAGAGTATGCAACAATGGGCCTGCAGGGTTCCAGATTATAATCAACAATTGTATCTTTGTATTTACTTAAAAAAATCTTTATTGACATGTAATGGGGTCTACAGACTTCATGCTGAGGATAGATGGGGGGCAGGGCCAGCTCCAGGCACCAGCCCAGCAAGCAAGTGCTTGGGGCAGCCGCTCCGGAGAGGGGCGGCAGGTCCAGCTGCAATTCGGTGGACGGTCCCTCACTCTCGCTAGGAGCGAAGGATCTCCTGCTCAATTGTCACCGCAGATCGCGATCGCGACTTTTTTTTTTTTTTGCATCGATTGGGGCGGCAAAAACCCTGGAGCCGGCCCTGATGGGGGGAGGGGAGGGAGGCGAGTCTCTGCTGTCTACAAGCAAACAGCTTGATTACAACCCCATGCAGCTGCCAGTCATGGAGGCAGACACCCACAGCTGCAGCCAATCGAGGAAACAAGACCTTCCATAAATGGGAGGGTACAGGGAAGGGAAAGGGGGCAGAATGACTGGTAATAGGTCTGCACTAGACTGCCTCCAAGAAAACCACCTGAAGGAGACTGCAAGCCCAAAAAGCGGAGGGCTGACAGGCTTCATTGGGGGGGAGGGTCCAGGCACTGACCTGATTGAGAGCCAGCTAAGGAGGGTCAGTCAGCAGAAACTGAGACCACTAAGAGATGGTGACAAGACATCAAACCAGAGGTGTGCAAACCTATCCCTTCTCTAAAGAGAACAGTCAGGTCACACTAAGGAGAAATACAAGGATGGCTTAAAGACATATTACAAGAAGAGTATAATCATTACTCTTTCTATACAGCACTGACTTTGAGGTGGACTCTGAAAAGGGATTTTGAGGGATGTGCTCTGAAAAGCCGAAGTGGAGGGGAAGGATAATTTAGTGGATAGTGGCCTAGGAACCGGGATATATGAATTTGATTTTTTCTGTTCTGTCACAGGCTTCCTGGGTGGCACTGGCCAAATCACTTAGGACCAGACTTTCAAAAGTACTCAGTACCCAGAAGCACCTATGGTGACTTCTGGGCAGATTTTCAGAAAGTTCCTAGCCCCCAACCTGCTGATTACTTCTGGAAAACCTGGCCCTTATTTAGTAACCTAAATGGGAACTGCGCTTGTTTGACTATCTGCACCCCCTGCGTGCGCGCACGCGCACACACACCAGTTGCGTGTGCTAAAGTTTTCTGGCCTGTTATGCAAGAGGTCTGACTAGAGGATCACAGTTGTCCCTTCTGGCCTTGAAGACTGTTTTGAAAGCCTGCCCCTTAATCTCTGTGTGACACAGTTTCCTTCCTGTAAAACAGGGAAAATATTTTCCTACCCCACAGCAGTGTCGGAAGATCTATTCCCTAATACACCAGAGGGGCTCAGAGGGACCACAACAAGAGACTGGCTGTGTGGCTACTAACAAGGCTTATGCAGGGGATAAAGAGAGGTACAATGAGAAATAGACTGTACTTAATGCATCTGTCCAATGACCTGTAGTGATGTGGGGCCTGACCTCTCTTGCCATATTCTGTATCCTCCCCTGTCTATGTGGATATGATCCCTAGATGGGGGACTTCTCTGCATTAGCTCTTACTGTGTCTTGTACTTGACAAATATAAATGGCTAACCCTTTCCTAATATGCCTGCCTTTAATTAATATTCCAGGCTTGAAAGCTGAGAGTGATACAACTTTTTAAACAGTGTGGTTCAAACATAAGGAAGATGTAAACACCTTCCAGAAATAGGAGCACATTTGATACCAAAACATATGGTATCTATCCGACACTGATGAGTTTGAACTAGCAGGGTACAGAATTGGAGACGGTTGCCAGTTCTGGGGTCACTTTTTTTTCCTGCCTATATAATGAGCGTTGGACAAGTGGCATAGTCCTTGCTTGGGATGCTCCCCATTTTTGCTGTCCTATGGACCGCTGTTTTTATAGCTGTCACGTCTTCATGGGCTTAAATGACTGCTTTTTGTTTTGTTCACACCAGCCGCACTTTGAATCTGATCATTTCTACTTTGATCTCAACCTCTTCCAGGGAACGAAAGCAGATGGGTGAGGGGAGGTTCAGAGAGGGATTGGTAATAGACTGATGCTGCGCAGGATGGTTCATGGAGGCTCTGGGGTGGGAGGAGGAAGAATGTGGAGGTAGGATTCACCTTTAATGAAGTACCTGGGGAGCAAGGGGCCTGGCAAGCCACACTCCACGTAGACCACTGTGCACCAGCCAGGACACTTAGCACTATGTTGCACTTGCAGTCTTGCCCTTTTCCTGTAGGAGCAAAGAGAAGGGATGAGTTGTCTTACGCTGCCCTTCCCCCCACCCAGTAGTAGGCAGGATTTCCCCTCTGTTAGCCATTCTTTTCTTCTGTCTGAGTTTGATAAAAATTTGCAACTGCAGCTAGGGGAAATAAATTATTAATACATGCAAATAAAACCCAAGTACTCTTTCTGGGGCAGAAATACATTATGGAAAGTCTGCAAGCCACTGGAGCTTGGAACCAAAGAAAATATATTACTGAAAATCATTATCCAATATAAATACATGGGCCTGAGGATGGATCCTTTAGTATCTAACTTTAGTTTACCAGAATACGTATTGAGGCCCACAGTATGCTGAGTTTATAGACTTAAAAGTAGTTGATCACTTATTTCCCAACTGGATTTACTGCAAACTGCTTTAGCTAGATTTGTCTGGAGCTGATAATTTTGCAGACATTGCTGCCTGATGTATAATCCATTTCAAATTGCTCAATCATTAGAAAACACAGGACTTTTAGCTGGTGCAATTTTTGCATTAAACACTATCTAAGAAGCTGTCTTCTTCGCCTTCTGAATTTATGCACAGGAAGACGCCTATGGGCAGTCCAATGCTATTTGGCTTTGCCATGTTGTGATGAGGTTCATGCATCTCTCCATGGATCGGACATAAAAAGGGTTAACAGGCTGATGGGGGGTGCAAAAGAGAAGGCCTACCCAGCTCTAGGAAAAGTGCCTATCCTGTCAGGAAGAGAGGGGAGTTCTTCCCATGCTGCTCCTGGGACTCATTAAGAGGGAATTAAGGAGCATGTGGTGATTGGTGGTAGGGGGGGTTCTTGCAGAGAGATGTAACCTCTCTCTCCTCTAAGCAGCCAGTGACTGAAGGTAGATGGGCATTGGCCAAAGGAAGTCCTGATTTCCCTATTTGTTCTATGGGATAGAGCTGAAGAAAGTTCTAGGGAATTACATATGGGCTTGAAAGGGGTAGGACTTGGCTAGGTTCTGGCTGATCTTGAATAATCTGGTACCTTTTTCTGTGTCACTTCAGGAGTGGGTGAAGTTTCTTTCCCTCCCACCAGCCCCAACAGCACCTAGCACAATGAGGTTCTCATCTCTATTGGAGCCTCCGGGTGCTACTGTAGTACAAATACTAAATATTAAAGGTAAATTGGTATAATGCAGGAACACGTACAAGTGAGATGGATGGTAAAGGAGAAGATGAATGATCCTGGCATTGCCTGTGTCTCTGATGGAACTTAGGGAGACTTCTTAAGACAACAGAGGGTCCTGTGGCACCTTTAAGACTAACAGAAGTATTGGAGCATAAGCTTTTGTGGGTGAATGCCCACTTCATCAGATGTGGGCATCAGAATGCCCACTTCATCAGTCTTGCATCTGATGAAGTGGGCATTCACCCATGAAAGCGTATGCTCCAATACTTCTGTTAGTCTGAAAGGTGCCACAGGACCCTCTGTTGCTTTTTACAGATTCAGACTAACACGGCTACCCCTCTGATTCTTAAGACAAAAATATCATCTGGGGTGACCTGGATAATTACAGACTGATAGTGTCATGGATCAGCTATCTATAACAGGGAGCAGAAGAGAAAGGAAGGGATGAGAGAAATTGAAAGAGTAAAGCATGGGGCTGACGAGGGCCTATCCACATTGTCTTCCCCACTATATGGCCATCTTTGTTCAGATTGGGAATGATTAGTAACTGTGTCCTTTCAACTTAAGAAGAGCGGAGGGGTAGGCTCAAGCACTCGGTATTAGCCTAACTGCTCAACTAGAAGCCAATACTAAAAAGCAGAGTTAGGCTGACGCCGGCCACTTTTCGAAATACTACCCTAGCACTTTCCTTTAGTTGGGTTGTGAGTTCAAGTGAGGAACAATCCAGAGTTGCTGAATTGAGTGTAAATGGGAGCAGAACTGTTTGAAAATAAAATCTTCCTGGGTAGCATCCTTAAATATTTTTCTCTAGTGATTACACAAAAGCAAGGTACTCTTGTCTGAATGGGCGTGTTCAGACGTTTGCAAACGGAGTGCAGGGAGTTGCATTAGTTGGTACATGCCAACGAGCAGAGATTAATTCAGTCTTGCTTAATTAATATGCACAGAGGTTTTTTATCAATATAATCACCAGCCTTAATAGCTAGTCTGTGGTGGTACACTGGGTATTTCCCAGTGTGTTATAGATTAGTTGTCAAAAGGGTAAGATAATGTGGTCTATTACCTTGATGACATTTATAAATGGCTCTACTGAGAGAGAGTGCAGGAAAACAAAAGGTCAATTCTTCAAAATCTAATGATAGTTTAAAAAAAATATCATTCCCAAAGGCAATTTTAGGTTTCTTTTCACAGTCAGCCTTCCGTAATGAAAACATTTGACCTGATGTGTAAGTGTAACTGCTACTTGCTGCACTGACACAAACAGGACAAAAATTGTCACATTCCCAATGCTCTTCATTTGTATTTTGAACCTACCTCTCTCTTCCTGCCTCATGCCTTATTTGTCCTGTCTCCTTTCTACCTATCTGTCCTAATTATAAACATACAAGGTTAGATGCTCAATTGGTTTCAATCAGCGTAGCATTGTTGACTTCAGTGCTGCCAGTTGAAACAGCTGAGTTACTGGCCCAGAGATTCCTCCTTAAAAGGTGGCATAAAATGAAACATTTCCTTGAAAGTACATTAAAGGCTGCAAGACCCTGCACCATACTTTATTGTTCTGAAAGTGATTCTGTTGTAACATGTGTGACCTGAACCATATGTGTGAAGATGGCCACATTATATGAAGTAGTGTCTGGGAGCTGAGTCTATATCTAAGTCCCATTTTCAAAAGTGACTTAGGGAATTAGGCTCAGGTGCTCAAAATTGTCTAGGCTCCCAACTTACAATGATTTCAGCAGATGTTGGGAGCCTAAATATCTTTGAGGATCTAGACCTTAGATAGATATCTGTTTCAATAAAAGTCAAGGATACTTAAGCTGCTAAGTTATGGGGTATTTTTGAAATTTTCACTCCCTCTGTCCTTCATCCATAGCAGAATTCTCACTTGTGCCAGTGGGAGCTTTGCACCAAGATAACAACCCAAAGTGAAGGGTAAAATATGGCCCCTAAACAGGGAATGGGAAAGTCCAACAGCCATTTGCTGTTCTTCTTGATCCTTCCCACTGTCTCCAGTTTTTCTCAGGCAAAGAGTGTAGAAACCCACTAGTACCTCGTGTCTCCTCCCCCACTTCTTTTGGGAATGGAGTCAATCAGGGGATGGGCTCTGGCAGTGAATCAAGGCACAAAAGGCCAGCATTGCAGGACTGCACTGCTTCTAGCATTGTACTTCCTTTATACTGATGGTGACCATGCACCCTTCTATCCATCTGTGTCCAAAAATCATGCTGGATATGACTGATAAGTCGATGAACATTGCTGCTATATAGATGGTGTTGACTCGTAATCCTGTGAAGTAACATATCTCTCTAGGAACTATTGTTTCAGGCTGAGACTAGAATCTCAGCTCCAGATAGTGATGTTCACATTTTGCATTGTGAACCTTGGTAGAATAAGCAGCCTGAGGAACAGAAGACCTTAACAGAAGTTTTGTGTAGGCTCCAGTGGGGAGAGTTGGAGAGCTCGTGGAACTTGCTGGAGGGGGGGAGGGGAGGAGAGAGTGGATAGCAGAGAAGGGGCATTGGAGAAAATAGGCATGAAGGGTGCCAACAAATGGGGAGTAGGGAGTGGAGTAGCAGAATGGGACAGACTGCACCTTCTTAGGCCCTGGAAAGCCTCTTAAAGTCCAATCTTTTCTCCCGTTCCGGCTAGCATTAAGAGGTTTCTTGGTGTCCCTGCATACCTGGTCCCCTTCAAGCCCCATATGTTTGATGGGGAAGAGAGCACCCTTCACAGTCCTGAATAGCCTTCTTGGGTTCATCACAACCATCACCCACTTACTGAGAGGCTTATAATATAATACAGGGATGGACTCAAGCTGCTGCAACATCTAGATATTGATCAAGGCTGAGGTGTGTGTTTCACTGTTTCTGAATTTTCCTTTGAGGGTCTCTTCATAGCATGCAGAGAAACTCAGGCAAAACTCCAAGTTTTGCCAAGGATCAGGTGAAAAACATTAAAAATCAGAGTTTCACTTAGTTTCTAGCTAAAAGCACAAACTTGGTAGAGAAGTCTTTCAAAACTTCACCCAGTCTTGCTCAAAATTCAGCCAGTTTGCTGAAAAGAATCAGCAAGCCCAGAATTAAATTGGAGTTTCTAATAAACCCCATATCAATTGAGCTTAGGTGGTATGATACAGTTTTTCATAGGTCTAAGTGCATCATCCATTGCCATGTTGGCTTGTGTCCATTAAGACACAGCAATGTGGCAAAAGGAAAAATAAAACACCAATAGAATCAGTAGGGAATGAGGTTTGTTTTTAATCCTTTTCAGAATGTTGTATCAAAGAGCATAAAGCAAAAGTTTAAAATGACATTAAACAGGATTCATTGGTGGCAGCCTGAATTTTGTGGGCCCGATTCTCCATTGTCCTGCACTATGTGCCATTCTTTATATCAGCACAAAGTGCGTTTCAAACCATTACCCGTATGATTTGGTAGCATTTTACATCCACTTTGTACAGGTGTCAATGACTGCCTCTGCTGGAGGGCAATGGAGAATCCGGTCCCAGTGTGTTGGCACAAAAGTAGTACAGGAAGCTCATCAGTGCTGAAGCATGAGATTGGAAGATAAGGGTAGTAAAATCTCATGCTTCAGAGCACAAGCTAATTCTTGTAGTAGTCAGGAAGGAATATGTCCCCAACATTGCACAATTAAGTACATTATGGTTCTCTGTCTTCCCCTTCCCCTGTAGCATCAAGTTAATCAACTGCTAGAGATAGGATTCCAGAGTAAATGGGCCAGTACTCTGAGGCAGTCTGGCAAGTTCTATGTGAATCGGTCCCAGAAATGCAAAAAGAGTCCATTCATGATGAGAAAGTACCTCCTCCTGTGAATCTGAACACATTAGTCAAGAGCCAGATCCCTGGGTGGTGTAAATCAATGTAGCTTCAACAGTCAGGGGAAGCATAGTCCAGTGGTTATGGCTTGAGAGTAAGTAATGGGAGACCCTAGGTCAGTTCCCTGCTCTGCTCCAAAATGACTGTGGACAAGTCACCTTGTCTCTTTCTTTGTGTCTCAATTCCCCTACTGTAAAATGGGTTTAATAGCACTTACCTTAAGCATTTTGAGGTTTTCAGATCCTATTGTGATGGAAGTCTTGTAAGTATCATGGATAGAATGGTACTGTGTTGATTTATATCAGTGGAGGCTCTGGCTCCAGCTGTTTGCATATGAAATAGATTTTGCAGTTTCTTTTGGTTAGAGTAGATTGTTGCCCTTCACTGTATTGACCTGTGCTGCTATTTGAAATGCACCATCCTTCCCCGGAAGCTGAATGTAAATACAGGGTTAGATTTGTATCCCTAATTATTCATTTTAAAGATGCACTGGGGCTGACACTGAATTATTAGCACTTATATGCACTTACCGCTATGGGAGCCAAAACCATAATTATTTATCCCTTCTTAATTGAGGCTACCTTGGACAACCACCACATTTTGTGTTGACAGCCACTTATTCCTTTTCCTTTGGCAGTGACTACATTGCTGAAGGATATACCCTTTCAGACTCCTAATCGGGGGGGTTTCCTCTGGTAGTTGATAATATTGTCACCCTGGATAGTGGTGCTGACATATTCTTGGACTGCAGCCCTCTGATTTAGTCCATTTGGACCCATTATCAAGGTTTTGGGGGTTATACAACCTACCTTCCTTCTTATCATCATCCCCTGTTACATATTAACCATCTGGTTTGGTAAAAGCTGCCTCCTCACAGTTTTTCATATTGGTCCTTGTGCCAAATTTCTGTTCCCATGGAAACTATTCTAAAAGTGCCTTAATGTCTGAGAGATGTTACATTTGCTGTCTATAATGGGTCATATTTCCTTTTTCTTTAGCCTTCCTGTTTTTATTTTTTCCCCTTCATTCTTTTTATTGCTCCTTATTGTTGCCACCTGTCCTGAAAATTGCAAGAGATAGAGGAGGGTCATGATTTTTGGACATCAGTCCTGTCTCTCCATTTGCACTTTTTTTTTTTTTTTTTTTTTAGAGCCATAAAACCTGTTGTGAATAAGAACTGTTAAAAATGTTAAAGTTGCATCAGTGTCATTTAAGAACCAGTGAAGAAGCTGGGCACACTAATAGATGGTATGAAGAGGAACAATGTATTCAGATGCATATATTTTAACAGGGCTTTTAAGGGGTATTTAAGGGGTGGGGGGACTTGAAAAGGCTGCTGCCATCAGTGAGTTGATGTGGGTTGTTAACGATCAAAGGAATTGCCTTGATTGCATCTCAAAGCGTGTATCAATCTGAGAACTTATGGCAGGAATGAGCTAGCCCCCCCACACTCAATCTTTTTAAAACTATGTGGATCAGATAATTATTTAGTTTTGAGAGCCTTCCTCTCCTCCACAGGATATGGAAGCTGTATTTCCCACTGCAAAATGAACTCTTTTACTGTTAAATGATTATAGAGAAATCTGTAGTAGAACGGTCATAATAGGGGAGATGTACCCATCTTGCCAAGGGAAGTCTCACTTAACTCAAAAGGCCCTGGTCCGGCAAGTATTTATACACATGCTTGACCTTAAGCATAGGATTCACGTGTTTAAAGTTAACCATGTGTCTGCAGAATCAGGGACATAAGACATAAATGGTATATAGTCCTTGGGCTGATCTTCTTCCCAGGGCTAAATCTTACTCAATATGTATACTTCAGCAACCAACAGAAGATTCTGTGGCTAATGAGAGCAAAGGATCTGAGTGCTTGTACTAATAATTGCATGTAAGGAGTTGCATACAGAGCCATTTGCAGTGCACAACAACGTTTATTGGCTCTACAAAACCTACGTGTTCCTGAGAGCCATCTCCTGTCATTTTCTATTACATATTTACATAAAGCTCTATCATAATACATCCTTGGAGGTGGGAAACAGAAGGGGAAACCTACCATTATAGTGTTTCTACACCGATTTAATACTGAGGAATGTAGTTTTCATCCAACATGTAAATTCTGTGCACAATTAGTGTGGTGTTGGTTAAGCATAATAAAAAAGTGTGTGGCTGGACATAACAACCTCGGAGTCCTGTTTCCTGCCAAGACTTTGTTTTCCTAACTGCCACCATCTGCTCTGTTTGTCCTGCCACTAACTATAAAGACTGAAAGCTTAGTTAGCTTGCCTTGCTATCAATTCTGGGAGGATGAGACAGGTTTAGTGTCAGTGCTTCTACAAATAGAGGAATAGTAGCTGGAAGTGGCTGATAATGCACCTTCTCCTAGTGACAAGTGAATATTTTCAGTCCATAGGACAAAATTTGGGATCACTGGCTAGGTCCCTTCCTTATCACTGCCCAGCGTCAGTGTCCCTCTTAGAGGCCTTGACTTGGGAAAGCACTTAAGGAAGAGCTTAACTTTAGCATACTAGGAACAAAAAGAATCCTGACAATGGAATTGGTGCATTACTAATGGAAATGATAGAATTATCAACAGTAAATGCAGAAAAGGCAGAAATGTTCAATAAAAGAATCCTGTTCTGTATTGGGGCGGGGAGGAGGAAGAGGTGATATAGTCTCATCATATGGTGATAACACTTTCCATTCAGCTAGTCTCTATGGAGGTTATTAAAAAGAAGCTACTAAAATTAGACATTTTTTAAATCAGCAGGTCCAGAAAACTTGCATCCAAGAGTTTTAAAAGGGTTGGCTGAGGAGCTCACTAGACCATTAATGTTAATTTTCAATAAGTCTTGGAGCACTGAGGAAATTCCTGAAGATTAGAAGAAAGCTAATGTGCCAATTTTTAAAAAGGGTAAATGGTGTGATCTGAGTAATTATAGGCCCCAGACATTGATCCCAGATTGATAATGGGACGCAATAAAGAATTAAAGGAAGATAATGTAATCAATGCAAATCAATATGGGTTTATTCAAATAGATCCTGTCAAACTCACTGGATATCTTTTTTATGGGATTACAAATTGATTTGATAAAGGTAACAGTGTTAATGTAATATACTTAGATTCCTGTAAGGGATCTGACTTGGTACCACATGCCATTTTGTTTTAAAAAGAACCAAGACCAATATAAAATTAAGATGGCAAACTTTAACTGGATTAAAAACTGTCTAACTGATAGGTCTCAAAATGTTGTAAATTGGGGATCATCATCAAGTGGTGTCCCACAGGGACAACTAAGATTGGTTCTTAGTCCTATGTTATTTAACATTGTTTATTAATGACCTGGGGGGAAAATAATCACTGATACACTTTGCACATGACCCCCCAAATGGGGGAGTTTTAAATAATGAAGAGAAGAGGTCACTGATTCAAAGTGATCTGGATAGCTTGGTAAACTGAGTTCAAGCAAACATACATTTCAATATGGCTAGATGTAAATGTTTTCATCTTGGACCTACATTCTTTGTTCCTACTTATAAACTGTGGGACTCTACCCTGGGAAGTAGTGACTATGAAAAAGGGATGATTGTGGTGATTAATCAGCTGGACAGAAGCTCCCAAAATAAAGCTGTGGCCAAAAGAGCTAGTGTGAGCCTCAGATTCATAAACAGGGGAATCTCCGGTACGAGTAGAAAGATTATTTTGACTCTGTAGATGGAACTGATGCAACCATTGCTGGAATACGATGTTCAGTTCTGCTGACCACAATTCAAGAAGGGGGTAGATAAATTGGAGAAGGTTCAGAGAAGAGCCACAAGAATGATTAAAGGATTAGAAAACCTGCCTTTATAGTGATTGTGACCACATGTTTTCAAACTGAAAATAGATACCACTGGATTTCTAAGATTCCATAGTTAATTTTCAGGAGTGAGTTGACAACCTCTTCTGATACCCCCTTTTTCCCTTGACAGAAAGAAGTACCAGAGAATAATGAAGTCCACTGCGACTTTGCTTTTGCTAATAAGTTTAAACGGAGTGTGTTGAGATCCTACCGTGATGAGCAGCAGTATAAAACCCTGAGAGA
This sequence comes from Malaclemys terrapin pileata, assembly GCF_027887155.1. Lineage (NCBI taxonomy): Eukaryota > Metazoa > Chordata > Testudines > Emydidae > Malaclemys > Malaclemys terrapin. The sequence continues at coordinate 8,219,681 of NC_071513.1, read as the reverse complement.
GATAAACTTATTCTTCTGTAAACGTTTTGATTTGAAAAAAAAATCTATCCATAGGAAGGAGCCACTGTTTATAATCTTTTTTTTTTTAAACTTAAAACAAAGATTTTCATTATTGTTTGTAGTGTTGTTGTAGCCATGTTGGTCCTAGTCTATAAGAGAGACAATGTGGGTGAGGTAATATCTTTATTGGACCAACATCTGTTGGTGAATGAGACAAGCTTTTAAGCTCCACAGAGCTCTCCTTCAGACCTGTGGAGCTCGAAAGCTTGCTTCTTTCACCAACAGACATTGTGAAAGGATATTACTTCACCCATGTTGTCTCAAGATTTTCATTAATTTTTTCGTCTTTCCTGTTACTTGGTACATCTAACTAAAGGTCAATAACTGCTCTTTAATCTACTGAAAAAACAAGGTTTAATTTAAGTCTGAAGGGCAAACTGATATAGTGAATTTTTAGCCTTTATAAAATTTGTGCAAACAAGGAAAAAAATGTCTATCAACCCCACACTAAAATTAAGGGATGGCCATCAGAAAACTCGACGTGTTTTTAGCTCTGGTCAAGTTATAAAATCATTAGTAAAAGGCGAGGGTTTCTTCATGATTTGGGAAAAGGGACCAAAGTGATGTAAGTGAAATTGCTTATTAGGAGGCTCATCCAAAGCTCATGGAAAGACTCCCATTGATTTCAGACGGCTTTCTAGCAGGCTCTGGATGTGTCTAATGACTTTATGAACGAGAGATGAAATCTGGAGTAACAGGAACAAACAAACTTTAAATGAAAATTCTTTTTGACCTGAAAAAGTGAAACTTTTTTTTGGTTTGAAATTTGTTTTTAGGCTTCCCCCCGCCCTCCCCCCCCAACCAAAAGAATTCAACACAACTGGGATGAATTCCCAAAACCTTTTGGTGTCACCACATCTGCATTTTTCTCTGGAAAAAAATGTCAGCAGAAAAATTTCATCCCAGCTCTAGTTTTGACTGCAGTGCAGTGCACCAACTGCTTTGGCTAGACCAGAGGAGAGGAGGATGGAGCAATGACTCCGCCTACTGCCTGCCATTCCCCCTGCCCACTTCCTCCAAGAGTACTGGTTGCACAACCTCTGTTCCCACTCCCTGTTCCTCCTGTGCCAACCAGAAAATCCAGATAGGTCCTACAAGGCTACAGAGACAGTGGGTTGTGGGTGGGCAACGGAGAACAGTCTAAACTCAAATTAATAAAGTGAGATTTACCACTTAAAATACAGGAAGAGCAAGCTTAGGAAGAAAAGGTGGCAGGTGAATCTCAACCATGACTCCAATGTGTTATATTGTCCGGTGTGTATTATGTAAAATATCATCGTTGAGCTACTTGTGGGGGAAGGGCTCAGATTAGGGAGAGGGCACCTAAAGATTAATGAGGAAAGGCAGCCAATAGACTTGGAACACACTGGAAACCCACTGTTCTTGTCAACATAAGCCTGGGTGACAAGATGGGTGAGGTAATGTCTTTTATTGGACCAGCTTGTGTTGGTGAAAGAGACAAACTTATGAGCTACATAGAGGTCTTCTTTAGTTGACCCAGAGAAGAGCTCTGTGTGGTTCAAAAGCCGGTCCAATAAAAGACATTACCTCACCCATCTTGTCTCTCTATTAATATCCTGGGACTGACACAGTTACAACTACACTGCATATAACACAAGCCTGAGGGATTTAAATGCCTTTATCCAAAGTCGTTCAAATTTAGAGACTTTCTAGACCCTTTCCAATGCTGCCAAGATAAAAATGAAACAAGCTACAAAAATAAAAGAAGTAAATAAAAAAATGGAATGGAAAGTGTTGAAAGATTCTTGGTAATGCACAAATATATAGAGAGATCATCCAAGTGTGACAAGAAAATTAAAAATAGTGGGGATCAGAATAGTTCCACTTGAGATTAAAAACGGAGAAGATTCTTTGAAATGGAATGGGAGGATATATTGTAATCACAACACCTTGGCTAGGAAGATTAAGTAGAGGAAAGGACGAGGAGCGTAAAATCAACAGTGCAGTATAGATTGTGAATCACCAAAAATACCTGCAGCGAGACTTCCTTTTAAAGCAGCCCACAGTTAATTTCTGTGTTTGAGTGCTGCTTTGGTCCTGTAATCTAGGCACTGCATATGGTAGTAGTACTCAGACTGTACAGCTCAAGTGATCTATATTGTGTGTGTGTGCAACTAGTATTACTAATGTCAAGGCTGGCAGTCACTGACTGCAAAGAGAGACCTTGGTGCTTTATTATCTGAGGTCACATTAAAAAGCTAAGTACGGTGCCAAGCACTGCTTTAGAGATGTGCACTTGTTTCTCTGAGGTCCCTGATGCCTGATGAGACACTTACCTCACTAGTGAGTGTTGACACAAAGAAGAATAATGAGCCATAAAGCTGTTTGGCAGGGTTTAATCTTACACACACACACACACACACACACAAAGAGAGAGAGGGAAATAACTGATTTGTCTGACCAAAGTGAAGTGAGTGTAGTCTCTGAAAATACAATTTCTGTTGTTAAGACCGATGGTGGTTTCCCACCTCCCCATACACCAGTGCAGAAGGTTCTGTCTTTCACTACATGGGTTATTCCTGCACAGAGCAATGGGAATACTGAGCTTTACCTCATGAGGTGTCCTTTCATTTCTTTCAGCAGAGCCCAGGGTTTATCGTGTGATTCCGGGGAGTGGATGGTGGTTCTGTCCCAACCACAACTAGGTTGATATAGGGAGATCCCAGGGATTGTGAAAGGAGAGGCAGGAGGCCTCCACTGATACCATGTTGTCCTGGTGATCTGCTGCCCTCAGATGTCCATGATAAGAAGGGGAGAAGCAATGTCAGTTTTTTACAAACTTGGCTGTAACTTGCTTTGCCAGGAGAGTGCTCACAGTTTTTAAGCCCCACCAGTTCCTGCCCCATGATTGTCAGAAGTGGGTTTCTGTCACAGAATCTGCTCACCCCTTTCCACACCAGCCTTCACTAGATTCCCGGGCAAAGGCACCTCTCCACTCTCTGAGGTGGATTGGAGACGCAGGAGGCATCTTGACACAATGCGTACACAGTGGACAGCTTCTCCCTAGTGCAGAGTGCTCTGACATTTCACTGTAATGAACTTTGAAATGCAACACAATGGTAACAGGGATGTATTGAAACCACTTTTTTCAGAATCAGGTAGTTGGCTTCAGGTCTGAAGCTCCAATCCTGCAAAGATTTACACACATGCTTATCTTTACCCACCCTAAGTAGTTCCACTGACTGCAGGGTTAGTGAGACAAGCACGTGAATAATCCTTTGCAGGAACAGGGTGCTGGTTTCCAACAGGTGAGACCCCATACCAGTAGGGAAAGCAGTGCTCTCTTCAGAGAAGAAGGTTGAAGCGCGGCCTGGCCATGCAAGGTAATGAACGCAAGAACTGAGACATGCTTAAAATGGCAACTCTGTAAATTGAAAGTAACCATTATCCAGTGTGTGTCCTGGATAAGTTTTGTACAAGTGAAAGTCTGGCAAAAGAGTCAAATTCCAGCACATCTCAAATATGAACTGGGGATTTAGCCCATTCCTAATTTATAAGAGAGATGAATATTCCAGCATTTTTACCTCCCACTCTTTTTAACATTTATATAAATGTTTAGTATAATTATCATAATTGTAGCAATTAAAGACATCCTTTAAGAATAGTGTCTGTTCCCTTTAAAACAATCTTTTTTTTATAGGGATAGACACAAACATAATTTAGAAGCAAATCTTGGGAAGCATTGTTCTATTAAAAAAATAATGACTATGCTGCAATTTCATAATCATGAGCAGAACTGTCTGACAAATCATTTGGAATAAATTGTGGGTCGGAAACACTTCCAAATAAGAAATAACCACTCATGAGGAGAGTGGCTAATTGCTTATCCATCCCACCACTCCCTGTTGGTATAGAATTAGGTAGCTGCAACAGCTGCTCCAAACTGGGACGATTTGGGGGGTGGGGTGGGAATAACCACTTACATGCAATAAAGAATGAGACTGAAGTCCTGGGAAAATGCGAAACTGTGTGTTCATGTTCTATTACCTTGGTTATTTGATACTGAAATATCAATAACTTCAGGTTATATTGTGATTTCAGCTACACTTGTAATTCCAAAGAGACTCTAGCCCTTCTTCAGCAAAGCTCTTAAGCACCTATTTATGTTGAACTGAAGTCAGTGAACCTAAGCACATGATTAAAGTTAAATTTGTGCATAAGTGCTTTGCTGATGTGCGTATTGGACCATATTGTCACCCTCCAGTATTTTATTGAAGACAGAAGAGTTAAACAAGCCAATGAAATCCAACATGAGCAAGATCTTTTGGTCAGGGAGGAAAGTTGATTATTTGTTTCTTTATTTCTTACAGAGATGTACAATAACTAGATTCCTGAGCTGTTTGACACAGGGAGAAGGGATATGCAAAATTCAATTAAAAATGTTATTTTTAAAGGTACATTTTCGTGGGCACTTGTATGCAAAGAATTTTCTAAGTATATATTTCAGAACCTATAAAAGTTGTTTGATGTATGATTTGCATTTAGATATGATTTTAAATTTAACTTTAGTTTGCAAATGTGCCAGTTACAAAAGTCTCAAGGGACACATGCACCATTTAACACACGCAATGTGAGAATGTATTGGGATTCACTCCAAGGCCTTTCCCACTCAGCTTATCCAGAACACCTCATCCAGTTGTAGAACACTTCTTCCAATTCTCTGGGATCCAAAACACTCACTTCAACTCTGGGTTTTGTCACTGGGGTTCCTTTATTTGACATACAGCAAAACTATGCTGAGTGAATCAGACTCAAGCGAATGGGGGTGTGTATAGGGCATGCCACACATCCAAAGTTACAGATAACCTCTTCCTTTATAGACATTTACACATTCCATTCCATTTACCATATATTTAATCACACATTTTTTGGATTTGCTTGGTTACTCTGCAGGAACCAATCCTCGTATAGCATGCTCCATGCATGTGCTGTTCAGTGGAACTTAATCTTTACATTCCAGGTTTATCTTGTCCATAGTCCATTGCATCAAGGTCTTGCTGCTTATCTTAGTACAGACATCCTGATGCCAGCATACTGTTTCTCAAGCTCCTATTTACAACTTAACCTTCCATTCACCTTCCCCATTATGCTGACTAAGAAATGAGGCAAATTATTTATGTCAAGCCATGCCTACAGAGTGGAAGTAAAATAAAAATCAAGAAGCGCCGCTCTCCTTTTCACTGCACCTGACTAACTGACCAGGAATATAGCTGAGGAAAGAGAGTGGGGCCATCACCCATGCTCCCAAAGTTTTCAAACTTGGGCTCTTGGGGACCAATAGATGATGACAAAACTACTCAAGTGTCCACGCTAAAGACTGTGGTATTCCAGGTCCCAGGTTTTTAAAGGGACACTATTGTTTGGGATTTTTTTTTTTGTATTTTGATTTAATTTTAAGGGTAACATTTGTTTGTTGAACAAGTAAGCATTTTTCCACAGTGTCTGAAACCCAAAGGTTGCAGCACTAATGAATAACCTGACCATTAAACCTACTACAGAGGAAAATGAAAGTGACTTCTCTTGCATTCCTTGTCCAGGGGAGAGGCATGCACAAGGTAAATAAAGTACATGTAATGTCAAGGAAATAATTAAGAAAAAAATTCCATCTTTAATAATCTAAGATGTTTCTGTTGTCATCAGCTGTCCAAAAGTCAGTGTACAACACATGATTTAAGTTCACAGTGTCCCGGGAGCTGTTAAAATGTCTGATTGCTGTACAAAACTGAGGTGATGATCATCTTTCCCTTGGTTTCAGTGAAAAGACTTTCATGCCCCTGAATAATGCTGAGAGTTTGGAGACTGGATAAACCTTCAATCCCAAAGCAGAACTGAGGCTATGTCTACACTTGGAGATAGGAGCATGAGACCGAGCTCACATAGGCATTGAGAGCAAGCTCTCTTTGACTTAGCATGCTAACAATAGTAGTGTAGCTGCGGTAACACAGACTTGTACTTGAGGCAGCTCTCCTGCCACACTCTGCTCCCCGTGCTACCATGGCTTTGCTACTATTTTTAACATGCCAGCTTAATGAGAGAGAGAGCTCTCAATGTCTATGCAAGTTGGGAATCACATCCCTAGCTCTAAGTGTATACATAGTCTGATTTAACCCTCATGTCCCACCTGGATTCTTTTCAGAACCTTGCAAGATAGCAAATTTGACATGATTTTCGTGCTATAAAATGAGCCCGCTTGCTTTGTAACGAGATACGCGTTTTACATAAGTTACAAAACCCAAAGCAGGAGGGGAGGTGTCTTTGGATGGTTTCAAGTATCACTGTCTACATAGTAGCTTCTTATTCCCTATATTCTTATGTGATATTTTGTGTGCTTGGGTATGAATGGTGGCTCAAATGTCTTGGCAGGTGGTGGAAGTGGTGCTTTAAAAACAAAATTATATTTCATGTAGCCTAGTTCTAGTTGAAAGTTCTGGTGATACCAAATCACATACTGGGTGCTTTGCCCACACTTCTATCTTTTTTGAAGGCTAGGAATTGGACAGAAGAAAATAGGTATGTTTTTGTTTGTAAGGTACATCTTATTATATTCATGGACCACAGAGAAGTTAAATAAAAACATAGAATGTTCTTTCTGGAAGGTTACAATTTAATCCTACTTTGTTTCTTAAAATTCAGAACCCTAACACAAGAACCCCAAAACAGGAGAGACTAAGCAGGCTGCTCATTACAACAGACACAACTCAACCTCCTGTACTCTAGCCTGGCTTTCCGCAGACTGTGTCTGACTGTAAGTGACTCTCATTGCTTCCCTATAGTGCCCCCTAATCTACAAGCAGGGCAAGGAAACCGCTTACAAATTAAAGTGAGAGCTTGTAATTTTAACTCCATTTTCAGTAGACCATACCTGTCTTTCTTGTTTCTCAGTGAAGTAAGGTGATATTCAATGGAATGTTTGTATTATCAGGAGGGAGTCTTCATTTTACTGAAACACTAGCTACTGCCACTGCATCACTGTCATTGAAATCCTGTCAGGAATGAAATTAGTTTTTGTGAGCACTTAGAAAAGAAAATCTCCTTAATATTTGCTCTCCCAAACACAGCTCCACATTTTTTACTGTGTGTGTGATTTATGCTCCAGATCACAGAAGAATATTAACCTTCCAGTGTCTTTTATTCCTCCCCACACTGTGTTTATTTTAACTGATGGCCTCATTGTAGGGCCAGATCTGAATGTTCATAATGATACCAGCAGTTGGCAGTCTTTCTGTTGTACCCAGCTGAGGTAAAGGGAGAATTTAAGCCTGATAAACCTACAAGGTGCTTGTTTGAGCCTCTTGTGAACAATTCGCATCAGCTAAGCTAATCACTCTAATGTGATGGAAATTACTTTACCTGACAAAGTCTGCTTTTGGCAAGGTTACCATGATGAAAAGAGAGTGAATGCGGAAATATGAATACAAGTTGAAAACATTTCTCTGTACATACTTCAATGACCCACTGTGGTTGGAAAACTTGTGCAGAAGAACAAAGAGTGGGTGGCTTGGTGGGGGCTAGATTAATTTAAAGTAATATCTAAGCCAACATTTTGAAAAATAGCTCCTGATTTGGGGGCTTCAAAGTTTGGGGTGCTCTGTTTGAGATACCTTAGGCCTGGTTTTCAGAAGTGCTGAGCACTCACCGTTTCAACTGGAGTCAAAGAAAGCCAGTGGAATCAGAATTTAAGAGGCTCAAGTTAGGCCCCAGAAATTAGGCACGGGAAAATTGGCTGCAGGTATTGGTTTGAGAAAACTTCAGAGCCTGGCGCAGCTGGAGTTGTCAAACACTTTCACAGATGATGCCATGGACCCCAGAAAGGGAACCTTATAGATCTTAGCTTATTATGGAAAACTTCCCTCTAAATTCCTTCGGCTATGGCGCAGGTACCAGTACTTGGACAGAGTGGAGATGTCTTCCATATGTCGTATTCAAGGGTCAGCTCAATCCATAGTGCTGGCTAGAACAGTCTTGACAACGGCACTAACTTGCACCACTGTTACTATATCCCCTAGGAGCCAATGCAGGGGGACAGTATAGCAGGGGTAGACTGGCCATGCTTCCTCCAGTCCCAGACTGTGGGCCACACCGGAATGCCCCCAGCACGCCAGAGGCAGTTCTGTGTCAAGTTCAAACGTCCTCAGTATTAAGGGTTGTCCCGGTGGTGGTGGTGAGGGGTTTCAAGTCTGCCGTACTGCTCCTTACTCTTTAGATAATACTGTTCATCCTGGGCTTGATCCTGAATTGTTCAAGGTAATGGGATTTTTTCCATTGACTTGAATGGGAGCAGGATCAAGCCCTATAGAAGGGTCAGTGTTGTTTCATACCATTGTGTATCTTTCCCAGTAACAGTCGAGAAGCCAACACTTATGTTTTGTCAGCGATGTTGTTGAACATTGATTCGGTCTATGAGGAGCTATCCAGATCAATGTCAGCTGGATTTTCAAGTCAGTGTTGTTCCTGCTGAAGAGACACGCAAACCAGAACATATTAACTTCCCTTTTAATAGTGATAGTGACTTAATAATACCCAGGTGAGTATGTGAGAGGGCATGCAGGGGAGACACATATTTACACATCATAGTAGTAAGAATGGGAAGTGCTTATCCAAGGGAATTGGAATTAATGGGAATTGTGTGTCAGATTTGCAGGGCTGAGCCTCAATGAATGCTGCTCCAACATTTTGTTATCAGCACTCACTCAATATCTGCCATGTCATGAGATACAGAATTAGAGAAGTTGAATACCACCAGAAGAAATCACAATATCCTGTGTCTTTCTTTTGCTTTTCAAAGCGGGGAAAAAACAAACAAACAGTTCTTAGCAAAGATTGGAACACCATTAGTGGCTCATGAGAGAACTTATAGGGCAATTATCAAGTGATCCATCCCATTGTCCAGGCCCAGAATCTCGCAGTCAGAGACTTAGGGACACCTGGCACATGAGCTCACATCCCCAACCATCTTGGCTAATAGCCACTGATGGGCCTAACCTCCATTAACTTATCTAATTATTTTTTTCAATCCAGTTATAGTTTTGGCCTTCACAGCATCCCCAGACAGTGAGTTTCACAGGTTGACTGTGTATTGGGTCAACATGTACTTCCTTTTGTTTGTTTTAAACCTGCTGCCTATTATTTTTACTGGATGACCCCTGGTTCTTGTGTTATGTAAGGGGCTAAAGAACACTTCCCTATTCACTTTCTCCACACCAGAGACGGCCCAGTGCATTGTGCTTTGAAAACAATGGAAGAACTTCAGTGGGTATTGGATCAGGGCGTAAGAGGGCAAAAATTGAGCTTCAGCCATATGTTCAGAGCTATGGATCTCTGAAAATAGGGATACCTACCCAGGCACAGTTGTAATACTAAGAACTGTATTATTTCTTTTTGACATATTATGGTTTAATTTTGACACCTCTGGGATCCTATCAAAGCTTGAAGCAATGTACTGTCTATTTCTTCTATATTTTCAGCTTTCTGATTTGTTTTGGGGTGGGAGGGCATCGTAAGTTTACTAATCTTTAATGAAGGAGAAAGAAATCAAATCCATGTTTATTTATTTGGATCTAAATAGTGCATTTGACATTGGCATTTGACAAAAAATAAATAACACCATCCAGTGAACAAATTCTAGCCATTACACTCCGTACACGTAAAACCTCTTGTTGTCTGTATTAAGTTCTAGCATATTAAATTACAGTTCATGATACTGGTTTAAATGGATAATAGATACAGCATAAACATTTTATATTGGAGGTCAGCTGTGTTGTTTGGTTTTCGGGATTTACATTACATACAATGGGTAACTTAATTGGTAATGGGTAATTTAGCCAGTCAGCTGGTCTCTTTGTCCAGACCTCTGCGCACAATTCTGAATAGCCACAGGCCCCAGGAATGCTGCCAGCTTTTCTGCCGCCCTAGGTGGCAGAAGGTCCCGCCCCGAAATGCCGCCCCCCACAGAGGCAGCGGAAGGTCCCACCGCCAAAATACCGCCACGGTCACCGCCCCCCAAATTGTAGCGCCCTAGGTGACTGCCTAGGTCGCCTAATGGGTTGCGCTGGCCCTGATAGGCCCTATCCTGTAATGTGCTCACCGCCTCAATTTCTATTGAAATCGATGTGCACTTGTCAGATTTTAGGAAGTGCTCAGCTCTTGGTAGGCCTGAGCCCCATAATTGTTAATATTATGTATTATTTGTTTTTGCAATAGCACTTAGGAGCCCCTCTCTGAGACCAGGACCCTATTCTGTTAGCTGCTGTACATACATGAAGCAGAAGTTGTGCCGATGTGTTTTACAAAGCTCTTAAGATATTCAGAGAGCACATTTCCAGAGGTATTCCTGGTCTCACAGTATGACATGATGAAGCTACAGAGGAAAATGATATAGCTCAAAAGCATTTCAAGATATTAATGATGTTTCACCAGTATAAATAATAATAATACTAGGTCCTGCTATTGGACTCTTCATTCAAGGATCACAAAGCACTTTACCAGATGGGGAAATAAGCCTAGCAGGAGAATAAATATGAATGTATTTGTTTCAGAGGAGAGGGCACTATCTGAGTGGTTTTAAGTCTTTTTTAAACTCCTATGTCGTAACTGTCCTATTTGCCTTTTGAGATGCATCAAGACTGGTAGGTATGCTGCCTCCAGTTTATACTTACACTTTGATTATGGGGCTCAGTGCTGTTCTTGATTCCCTTCTCTCCTGTTTCTCTTCTGCTTCTCTATCCAGTGTTTGTATTGAGTGGTTTTGCTAGTTCTGGAGAGACACCGAGAGATTGTTAAACACTAGAGACTTTGACCATCTGTCATGTTCCTCAGTTATGCTAATGTCATTTACTTTTGGATAGTGGAGCCATGTGGAAACAAAATGCAGCAGGGGTGGGGGGAACCCTGCATAAATGCAGAATTTTGGAAAAGTCAGAAGTACAAATAAGGTTGAGATTACGTTATTATCACACTCCTACCTTTGGACAGTCAGCAATTTATTTGATGTTTATGTTGAATCTAATTCTCCTCTGCCCTGCACAGATGTGAATGAACACACACAGTGCACAGTGAGTGAAAGGAGGTGTGAAATGTTACCATTTTAATACACTGGTGTAAACTAGTACAAGACAGCGGAGAATCAGGCCCTTTGTCTCCCATCTCTTCTTGTTGTATCAACTGTTAATCAGTACAATCACATGTGGAGATGTCCCTGAAAAAATCCATACATTGAAACATTGGGGATATTTATTTAACATTTGGTTACAAAACTGTTTTACGGGGTCTCTGTGAAAATAGTACATAGTCAGCTTCTAAAACCAATTTCATATAACTCTTAGTTCACAGCAATGTCAGGAAACAATTAAAATTTCTGCATGTAAAAGAAGTTACTTGGGGAACCTTCTTTTTGGTGACGTCTAGGATGAGAATCTCTAGTACTGGTGCAGTGTCAAAAATAGCATTTACAATTGTGCTAGACTAACCTGTAGTCTGGTTTTGTACTGCTATAACTATGTTGGTTAGGGGTGAGTTGTGGTGTTTTTACCAAAACAGTTATACTGATACAAAACTTAGTGTGAACACAACTATACCAGTATAAATATGCCTTAAACCAATATAGCCTATTTCCTTTCTTGTATGGGAATGAATTATACCAGTATAACCACATGCATACCAATATAAAGGGGTGCTTTATAGTAGTGTAGTTAAAGTGGTACAACATTCATGTGTAGAAAGGCCTTAGCTGGAGTTAATTAACCGCCAGTTAACCCAAATGAAAAAAAGTTCACAAACTTTAGTCTAAACACACCCTTTATGTAACCTTCTAATATGACATGATGGTCAAAAATTAAAATTCAGCTGGCTGTTATAAAAGAAATTGAAACCAACAGATTTAATTATACTGCCCAACGGTAAGGTGACAAAATATCCTAGACTTGGGATAAAAAATTAGGCCCTGATTCTGCATATAATAATCATGCGTGCTTAACTTTACACAAGTGATCTCCTTGAGTTCAGTGGGACTACTTGCAGGTGCAAAGTTAAACGTGTGCTTCGTCATTGAAAAGCTGACTAAAATGCCCAGAACTTGATTTGAATTAACGATGAAGCATATTTCATAGGTTGTTATCTGAGTACAAATAGTGTCCAGCTGGTCTGCTAAGACATGACAAAACTTTTTTTCTCATACCACAGTAGTCCTCGCTTCTGGGGTGGATGAGGAGGCAAGGAATATCTGATTGATAGGTGATAACGAGACAGGTTCTTCAGTCTCAAATCCTCACTGATTAAAATGTACTAATCAATATGTTTTTTATCACAGAATTAGCAAAGGTTAGGCCAAGGTCTAATTTGCAAACAAAGCATTGAACAACTTTATCTTTTCACTGTGTTCCCACACAGTGTATTTAGTATGTTTGGCTGGAGGCTTTCTTTTCTTTTTTGTTTGCAAATCTGTTGTTCTTTCTAAGAAAATTTATTGAACACACAAGCTGAAAGATATTAATGGTGCATTCAGACACTTAACAGAAAAAAGTCATTTTTTTTCCTCTGGTGGAAGAGAACTCACATTAGAGGAGTTACAAGGGGAATTAATTTGGCCCAATATATCATAATTAAAGTGGCCTAAGAATATACTAATCTAATTTTAAAGTTCTGGTGATTGTCTGTTTTTAGGTCAAGAAGATGTATCAGCTATGGGTTCTGCATCATGGACTGAGAGCATTTCCTAGAGTGGGAAGGACAACTATCTGACAAATAATTAACACTCATCTGAAATTCCAGGATCCCTTTAATCCTAGAGACTAGTACATGTATCCACAAAAGGGCAGTTGTACTGCTTTAACTATCAGTATAGGATTCTGGCCATAAATGCACACATTTGGAAATGGGACAAATTTTCTGGGAGTCTTGTTCTTTCGGAGATAACGGAGCAGGTCCTCAGCTGGTATCAGTTCATGAAGCTCCATTGACGTTAATGGATCTGCTGCAATTTACACAAGCTGAGGATGTATCTCACTGTTCTCTAGGATTAGCTTTTGGGACCCTGAAATCTCAGCCAGTCATTGGTAGGTTGTTGGCTGATGCTATTCATCACAAGATGGTCAGCTGTAATTCACATCAATACATGTTCTGTCAAATAAAATGGAATGGGGTCAGCACAGAAGTGCTGTTACAGTAATAAGTGTCACAGACTACATTTTCAGTGTAAAAGGAACAACGCAATCGACGTAGTTGCCTTGGTGGTCCTCAGGCTGTGGTCCTTGGAGCACTTACTTTTGAACTGGGGAGAACTGGCAGGTCACATGGAACTTGTTTCCAATTGACAAATCACATTAAAAGGCAGCTAAAATCAATTGTTTTCCTTTTTGCGTGTAAGCAATTGCTGCAGTTGCCCTGGTGATATTACATCATCACTAATGGAAGAGGGAGCAGTGTCCATGAGGCACTCTCTTTGATCTACATGAGGCAAGAGCTGGAGAACTCCTGGTCTGCTTTTTCAAGCCAGTGTGGAGAGTTGAAGAGACTCTACATTCTAAAGCTGTGATCCGCAATGACCTCTTTACGGTGCACTCATTGACTTCAGTGGGGCTCTGTGCAAGTGTAGATATTCATCCTCATGGAGTTCCCTACAGGATGAGGAACTAACATGTTCAACTCTCTTCTCTACTGTTAGGGACTGATTTTTGCAGAGGAGATGAGAGCCCTCAGCACTACTTGACATAAGTAGGAGTTGTGACTGCTGACACTTCTGAAAAGCAGACCCTTACAGACTGGTCAACTTCCCCTCCCATTCCTCCATCACCAATGTTGCCCATCTATCAAATCGAGTGAATGAGAGAAAAATAGTGGGTGAGGTAATATCTTTTATTGGAACAACTTCTGCTGGTGAAGGAGACAAGCTTTTGAGCTCCATAGAGATCTTCTTCAGGTCTGGGCATCATCATTCTCAGCATGAATATAGTGGGGAAAATTCAGAGTCTCAGTTCTGGGTCAGAAAAATCTAGTTTGGCCCTAAATGAGGATTAGACACCATCCCAGCTCCGCTATAGCCATCTCTGTAATCTCCAGACACAGAGGTGTGTAAACCTGATATTTTTTCAGCATAGTCCTTCCTGCATATTATAGTATTTAATATTAGCTTCTGCATTTGCATCTTTCCCACTGTCATTAGTTGGGTTCTGTGAGCACTGGATGCTGTATCATTAGCTGATACGTGTAACCTACTTTTTTATCAGCTTTTATCTCATGCCTTCTGGCTTTATCTTGACTATGAACTTCATTCTCTCTCTCTGCTTAGTTATCAAAGATATTTTTCTCCAATATATTAGCAGAAAACAGAGGGACGACGACAACAACATCAAAGTCAGCATATGTTTCTTCTTTGTTTTGCCAGTTTCAGTTGCCCTCAGGTAGCAGTTTGAAATGATTTGGTGGTGATGATTGCGGCAAGTTTAAGAAACATATTACAAGGTGACATATTCTGGAGAAAGAGGAAGTTCAGTTTCATAATTAAGGCACCATGCAGGCAGGCACAGAGCCCAGCCAGGAGCCCACCTGTGCAGAGCAACTTGTAGAATTGGGGCTTATGGCAGCTGTGGTTTATGTAGAAAACAGGCTTTTCAAATAGCATATGAATGAAATGCCACTTTTCCTCTGAAAAAAATCAGCTTTCTTTTAAAATGCGCAATATGGGTGAAGCTGATAGTACATCCTAAGGTTACCCAGCATGTTCCATTATAAGCAACTGAAAACAGAGTCTTATATCTTTGCTAAACTTTAACTGCTTGTGCTGAAATTTTCCATGCCAGGTGTCTGCCTCAAGCTGCATGTTTTTTGTAAAGGAAAGTTTCAACCAAAACAATTCATCCACTTCCAAGAATATTATTAGGGGAAAATATGTTTTGTCCATGTTAAAAAAAAAATTCTTACAACTGTTTTGCTGAAGCTCTAATGCCACCATGCTTTGGAGCAAGGGCTTGCAATTTGGCAGAGCAGGCACCCTGGGGTCAGGGCTGTGCCTTTTGCTTTTTTCAGGAAAAATTGTCCAAATTTGGCTAAGTCATAAGCCCTTGAAAAATCTCAGTGTGCATGTGCTCACTAGAGAATTTAGTTGCCAATCCTTTGAAGATTCAGTCTACACTGGGCATGCTTTAACCCATCGCTACATGGTAGTACAGAGGAGGAAACATCCCATCTGGGGAAGGGGAGGGCGGTGAAGGGAATAGATTGAACCCAGAAGGTTGGGTGTGAGGGGGGGAGGGTGGAAACTGAGACTGGGAGCGGTGGGGAGGGAGATCAGGACTAACTGGGCAAGAAGACTGGGAGGTCTGGGGAGTAGAATACTGAGATGGAACAAAAGTGTGAATTATTGTTAATCGGGATGTTGTCTGTGAGATCCCTGACTCATTTGCCCCAGAAGCTGGAAAATGTTTAGTAAATGTGTTAGGGGAATGCAGAAGAGAAAGGATGGTCTCATGGTTCAGGCAGTTGAGTTCTGCTCTGGAGACCTGCCTCAACCATAAGGTTCCTGTATATTGCTGGGCAAGTCACCTAAACCAGATTTTTCAAAGGTGGTCACGAATTGTGTGGGCCTCATTTTCTGTGTGTCTGACTTGAGACCTTTGGGTCTGATTTGCAGAAGTGCTGAGCACTCAGACCTGCAACTGAAGTCAATGGGAGCTGTGCTTTGAACAGGGCCGGCTCCAGGCACCAGCTTCTCAAGCAGGTGCTCGGGGCAGCCGCTCCGGAGAGGGGCGGCACGTCCAGGTATTCAGCGGCAATTCGGCGGACGGTCCCTCACTCCGCCTCGGAGCGAAGGACCTCCCGCCAAATTGCTGCCGCAGATCGCGATCGCGGCTTTTTTGGGGGGGGGGCTGCTTGGGGCAGCCAAAACCCTGGAGCCAGCCCTGGCTTTGAACATATAAAGTGCTATAATACTACGTACTCTGGAAAAATCAGATTCTAGGCATCTCAAAATGGGCACCCAAAATAAGTGAACACTTTTTTACCATAATCTACTTGTGCCTTAATTCCCCATTTGCAAATGGGGATAATAATAATCTGACACCTCAAATGTGTGTTGTGAAAATAAACTAGTGAATGTTTGTGAAGCATTCGGATACTATAGTGATGAGTGCCATAGGAAAAGTTCATGAGCAAGTTAATACTACTTTCTTCAAAGCAGGACTTGAATAGTGTGCAGTAAATAAGACCTGAGTGTGTGTCTGTGTAATTAAAGACTATCATAATGAAAGGGGGCCAAATTAAGGTTGCAGAAGTGATTTTAATTTTGACATTTCCTAACATCTGAGTGCTTGAATTTGCAACCTTAAAGTTCTCATAATATCATTTTTGAGTGTGTAATATTCATAAAGCTGTGACTTCATCACATCAGTAAGGAATAAGAACAGGCAACAGGATTTATAAGGCTATTTTTGTGGTCTGTTTTTATAATATATACAGTATCTGCCACAAGAGACTGTATAATTTGAACAAAAAGTTGCCTAGTGTGATTGTCCCGGTAACTTTGTTCAGATGGTTGGAAACTTACTGCAGAATGATTAATAATAACAGCTCCCTAGATAAAGATATTTTAAAGATGAACTTTTGCATTTTACCCATGAGAAGCATATTATGTTAAAAATATTACTTCTCTAATCCTCAGATTGAATTTATGTGAAAATAAATTAGCACAAGGTTGACATATCATAACCATAATATATTTTAATTTTCTGCCTGTAGTGTGGTGAAGAATCAGAAGCACCCATATTGATTTTCTTAGTTTACTGGTTAAAGGCCCTCCCCCCGACCCTCCAGTTGTCACTTTGTTGAAGTCTGTACTACCCCAGGACTAAATCTGTCTCCAAGAAACCAACTGACTAGTTAAGAAGCTAGCAACCTTTGTCAGCTATCAACTGACCATCCTCTCTGTCGACACGCATCACATTTAACTAAAGAAGCACTGGTGATGGCTAGAACACTAGTTGCAACAATGGTTTATTCCTGTTTCATAACATTGATTCAGTGAGAAAAAGCTTGGGTCATACAGAATTGTCAATGTTGTGAATTCTGTTAATAGCTATAAATCACCTCTGAAGTCTAAAAGGATTTTTTTTATTTTATTTAGGATGCCTCCGTAAATGACCTGCTTCAGCCCTGATCAGGCAGATGACTCAGTGCAATGCAGTAGTCTGCCTACATGGATGCCCTTGCAGGATTGGGCCATAGTTTGCTATGATTTATAAGGTGTGTTTTCCTCATGCATGCTGATGTGTTATATTTTAAAAGAAAACCACCCCGGATTTGGCACTGCTATGAAAGCAATGGTAACACAATGTTTTAATTCAGGTACTGTTAGTTCAGCATCTTTTACTAACATTACCCAGGTAACTGTTCAAAGGAAAACCCAGACATATTTTATTGTGCATTTTAAAAAAAATGCATATAAGCCTTATTGTCTCTAGAAAGTTGAGTATTTTTTTTTCCAGAGCAGAGGCAATGAAATGGAAAGTTGCATGCTATAATTTATTTGCATATTGCAAAAGTTAATTATAAACTGTGATAATCCTCTTGAGAACAGAATAATAAAACTTAAAATTAAAAACTAATTATTCCAGAGGAATATGCTTTGGTGAAATAATCTCCTTGCATGATCACCAGGATCTGAATTACTATATAAATATGTGCACGTTGCAATAGACAGTATGAAAATTGCACAGAAGAAAAAATCCTTAAATTCCAGCAAAGGAAAGAATAGCATTGAATATGAACAAAAATTGTTTATTTTGTTAAAAATAACATAAATTATTTTTTGTGCTTGTAATATATCGTCCATCAGTGGATTGCAAAGCATTTTACATGCATTAAAAACCTCAAGCTTGTATTAAAGACTGTAATCTCTTTGGGTAAGGACTGGCTCTCACTATGTGTTTATACAGCACGTACTACAATTGGACACCCATTTTGGCTGGGGACTCTAGGCACTACTGTAATACAAATAAGTAATAATAAAACCCATCCTTCTGAGATAGGTAAATATTAATCTATTTCACTGGTGTAGACACTAAATCTCACTGCAAGTCAATGACTTGCCAAGGTCACACACAAAGTTCCTAACCTACTTAGGTATCTCCCGACTTGCAACTTGTTCTTTAACAACGTGACTAATTTTCATCCCTAGGAAATGGAACCCATTGGTAAGTGTGATGTGTATCCACCTCTGCATGATTCACAGAGGATAGGTTAGGGGTCTGTTACGTCTCTCATCCTGAGAGCTTGGCTCTTTAGCTTCAGGTATAGTGGCTCATGCTATCAGCTCTAGACATTTCGAGTTCAATCCTGAGTTTTAACCAAGATGGTGATCATCTGGGATTCAAATTATTGTAGGCCTCAGATGGCTTGGAAGAGTTTTCTTTGTCCAGGGGCAATTTGTAACCCATTGGTAAATGTATCCCTGTCTGTGACTAATAAACACCTGATTGTGAATCTGCTACAAGGATACAGTACCTGGCTCCTTATCTTATAGGAATTGCCAGACTGGATCAGAGACAGTTTCCATCTAGTCTGGGATCCTGTCTCCCACAGTGGCTGACCCCAGATGTGTCAGAGAGATGTAAAAACCCCACAATAGGTAGATAACCTGGGATAATCTGCCACCAATAGGCAGATAAGTATGGGATAATCTGCCACCAATATTAGGTCTCGTGTTCTCTGATAGATAGAGATTGGTTTATACCCTGAAATAAGAAATAAAGATTCTTATTTATTAGCCAACTGTTCGATAAATATCAGATAATTCTAATACTTATTACTGAAATGTGGTGTTCCTAAAAAATGGACACTTCATAAACATCAAATGATGTGGTTACAAAATACACTTTACTTGGTGACAGTTTTGAACAATGCTTTATACCAGTGGTTCTCAAACTAGGGCCGCTGTTTGTTCAGGGAAAGCGCCTGGCGAGCCGGGTCAGTTTGTTTACCTGCCGCGTCTGCAGGTTTGGCCGATTGCAGCTCCCACTGGCCACGGTTCGACGCTCCAGGCCAATGGAGGCTGCAGGAAGCGGCACGGGCCAAGGGATGTGCTGGCCACCCTTCCTGCAGCTCCCATTGGCCTGGAGCAGCGAACCGCGGCCAGTGGGAGCCGCGATCGGCCGAACCTGTGGATGCAGCATGTAAACAAACCAGCCCAGCCCGCCAGGTGCTTTCCCTGCACAAGCGGCAGACCAGCTTTGAGAACCACTGCTTTATACAATGTTTTACAGAGAAACTGTTATAGTCAAATCAGAACAAAGAACATTTAATAACAGCTAGCTCATGCGTAGCTTACTCTCCAAAGATCTCAAAGTATCATTATTCTGATTTAAACAGATGGAAAACTGAGGCACACAAGGGTGAAGTTACTTGCCCAAGTCACCCAGTGGTAGAACCAGGAATCGAATCCAAGACTAGTTCAGTGCCGGATCCATCAATTAAAGTCACGATTGATTAAGACCATCCTCCTACAAAAACGTATGCACCTTGGCTTCACACACATGAGTAGTCATTCGAGTTCCAGGGACTCTACATACAAGAATAAAGTTAAGTACATGCATAAATGTTCAACAGCTCAGGGCACAAGTGGCTGAAAAAGAGAGAGTTGCAGACAAGTGGGACTGTAAAAATCAGTGACCCTTTATTTTGCAGAGTTTGGGGCATGTGAGAGAAAAGAGACCAAATCCCCAGTTTTTCAGTTTGATGAATTGCACTATGAAGGGCCTATTTCAGTGGATTTAGATTTCCCTGCTGCCTCTACTTGATATGTTTGAACATGTTTATAATATTTCTCCTTTAAAAAGAAATGTAACTGTGCACATTTGTGAAGAGTTGTATTATTTAACTTGGAATATTAACATATCGTTATTGTTCCTCACTTCTGCATGTGAGAGAACTTCGTAATGATGGAATGAAATGCCATTTGTACCTCTTTGTAGGGAATGCTGGCCAATCAGCACCCCTCTCCCCCAATTGGCCAATGGGTGCCAGAGACTCCTGGGGGAGGAGCTATTGTCCCTTAGTGAGTGTCTTCCTTCCTTGCTGCTGGTATTGTGTCCCTTTCACCACTGATTTTGTACTTCAGAAGAAATTATTATAATTCATGAAAATACATATTTATGTCCATGTTAAGGCTTCTTTACTCTGCAAAGATGGGTGTAAGTTATGCTTTGGGAGGAGGGATAGCTCAGTGGTTTGAGCATTGGCCTGCTAAACCCAGCATTGTGAGCTCAATTCCTGAGGGAGGCCACTTAGGGATGTGGGACAAAATCAGTACTTGGTCCTGCTAGTGAAGGCAGGGGGCTGGACTTGATGACCTATCAAGGTCCCTTCCAGTTCTAGGAGATAGGATATCTCCATTAATGTATAATATGCCAGTGCAGCATAGAATGGATTTAGTATAAATACAAATAGGGTCCAAGTATGCAGATAGATGTTGGCATTTCTGCAGCTACCATCACCAGTGTATTCAAATATCTTGAATAGAGGTGGAAGAGGGGAAATATGGTCCTAAGGTTAACGCATTAGACTGGAATTCAAGAGTCCTGGCTCTGCTGGTGTCTTCTTGTGTGTCACTTTGAGCAAGTCATTTAATCTGCTGTGCAAATTCCCCATTGTGAAATGAGGACATTAACAGTTAATTTGTCTGTGTATTCAGCCTGTAAACTCTTAGGGGGAGTGACTCAGTTTCTCACTATGCGTTTGTACCTGCCTACCATAATGGGCCCTCATCTTACTTGGACTCTATAAATGCTGTCATAATAACCAGCAGTGTTACCAACTCTCATGATTTCATCATGATACTTGGTGTGGTTTTATTTCTTAAAAGCCTAGCTCCTGGAGTTATGGTCATTGCATGAGAATTTCAGCATCAATTCATTTATTTTAAAGAAAGTTTCTTGCCCTCATAATTGTGGAGAAAACATTGAACCCCAAAGGCTCAAAAACCAAATGGCACCCCGCTACACACACATTTATTATTGTTTAAATCTCAGGATTTTTTAAGAAAATCTGGTGATTCCTCCCCCGCCCCCGCCGCCATTAAAATCATGATTTTTGAATCCTTGGGGCTGGCAATACTGTAACCTTGGAAGTCAAGGACGATCAGGACCTCTCAAGATAAAGGCCTGGAAGTATAACTGCCACCACAATAGATTCAAAACCATTGCTCAGAGCCATGGACAGGTGGCCATTGAGACTAAGGCAGCACAATTAATTATACGATGTACATGTGAAAAAGCAACTTAATTCCAGATGCATCTGTTCATGCCTCCAGAATCTTCAAAGACAGTTGACCTTTTTGACTTCTTCTAGCAGTGATACAACCTCAGGGGTTCACTTAGGCCAAGAAGACTGATGACATTATAAAAGAACTGCATATTTCAAAGCATGGACTTTTTATGTAATAGCAGCAGTTTTTTAGTTGAAAAACAGACCCTTGCTTGCTTAGAAGTATGAACTCCCAGCAAGAGAACTTTTCAAAGAACTTCTCTTCTTCTTAGTGTATTTACAGGATAGTTTGACTAATGAGGTCTGGTCTGCGTCAGGTAATGAATGGCCTTATAAAAGTTTAGGAGATCAGTTTATGTAAGCATCTGGAAGTTTGAATGCCTGTTTGTAGCTCATCCCAAAAGAGCCAAACAATGACTAGGGTCAATTTCTACAGTACTTAGTGTATAACTTCCAATGATGTCAAAAGGAAATTTGCATGTGCACGGATTGCATGATTAGAACAAACTGTATCCTGACTTTTACACCAAATCAAACCCTACATGTTTATATAGATTCTGATACCCTTACTCTGAAGTAGTACATTACTCAAAGAGAGGTCCCATTAAAATCAATGGCACTGCTTGTGCTGCAATAACTGAATAAGAGTGTCAAAATATGGCCCTTAGCAAATGTTACATGTTTACTGGGGCCATGGACATCTTGTATGAAATGTTGAGATCATCTGTTGAGCAGCACTGTGCCATTAGCACAGACACTAATAACGAAGAATAATCTTATTAACCTTTAATTTTCAAGAAAAAAAATAGAGACAGACAGTGTGTGGGTGTTTGCATGTGCGAGAGACAGATCAATTAGAAGTTTGAAGTTAATCAATTATAATGCTCTAAGGTATTGTGCCACTGAAGTATTGAAAAGCAGCTTGCAATGATATGAGAGACTGAGGTATAACAGGATATGTTCAGTAAGGTGTTTCAAATCAACCTTGAGTGAAAAGGTAGCAGAAGCATGTGGGCCAAATTCATTGTAATAGGGTTCAACTCCATTGACTTTGGTAGAGTGACAGCCACCTACTTTCTGAATTTGACCAAATATGCAAGAACATGTAAAGATAACCTGGTAATTTTCTTAAATACAATTGACCAAAACCTGTTGGGCTAGAACTTGAGCAGGTAGAAATTGGCATAACTCCATTGCCAGTAGTTCATCATAAACGGTGAACGAAGCCAAGTGAAATTGATGTGTCAAAAACAAAATTTGGGTGTTTTACTGTAACTAGAACCTATTAGAAAATTTAACGGCAGTGCTAGATTCTTTGAAGTGGAGTCAAATTCTGCTAACTGGTGTAAGTGAAAGAAAACTTTAACTCAATGCACAGCAAGAGGGTTATCTGGGTTTTATGCTGTTGAAACTGAGTGAAGAATTTGTCCATTAAAGTAAAACTAATGTATTTTGTGTTGTCCCATGAAAAAAGCCTATAAAACAAACCACATTTTTGAGCCCACCCATTAAAATTAAGGAACAAGAATTTGGCTGTTTGAAGAATCTAAGCTTAGATCTTGTATTCCCCACATATGAAACTGAAGAATACTACCCTGTAGTTGAAAATGAGATAAGGGAATAATGTAGTCCCAGATTTACTGCAGTGTTGTTAACTAAACAAATCGTAAAGCCTACCAAAGTGCTTGCTGTAAAGATTATCCCTTCAATTGTGTGAATTATACTTTGGTTTAGTCATGTGTCTCCTACAGATGATACCCATTGCCCCAGTTAGAAAATCTTTTCCTGTTCTTCTGGAGTTAAGTTAGATTAACTGGAATTTATCCATTTTTAAAAGTTATTTGTAAACAGCCACTTTAAATAGGGCCCAGTTCAGAAAAACAACCCCCTGCAAACAATGGAGTTACTCTGGATTAATATTGCTATAAATGAAAGCAGAATTTGACATATTGATTTTGCACCTCAGAGCCTCTTAAAATCTGCATTTTTTTTTGCTGAAGCAGTACCACTATAAGAAGTTTTCTATCTCAATGCAAAATTATATACACATAATATTAAAGTTCAAAATCATAATTAATTTCTGAGCAATGCAAGTCAATAATTCCTTGAGGTGTCAAAGAGAACTCCTCTAAATGTTTCCTAAAAATATCTTCATTTTTTTCTGTTCTGTGTGTGTGTGTGTGTGTATATATACATGCATGTATGTATACCTACACACACACAAAATACATATTGGATAATTTTCATTTTGCAGATAAATATTCCTCTTTGTTTCCCCTCAGTTATGATTAGCATTATAACCAACATTTTCAGCTAGTTCAATCTGCCAATCAGAAGAAGTATGCAGTGTTGTTGTAGCCGTGTCAGTCACAGGATATGAGAGAGACAAGGTGGATGAGGTAATATCTTTTATTGGACCAACTTCTATTGGAGAGAGAAACAAGCTTGCAAGGTTACGTAATGCTGAAGAAGAGGTCTGTGTAGCTCGAAAGCTTGTCTCGCTCACCAACAGAAGTTGGTCCAATAATCAGAAGAAGCACAGACTTACAATCTCCTTCTCTCTCTGGAGAAATGGGCTGGTTTTGCTGTATTCTCATCTTGTTCCTAACCTTGTTATAAGCCTAAATCCATGTTGTGACATTTTTTGTCTTCAATATTCTCATGAAAATGAATTGAATTTTGATGTGCACTCAATGAAAGTGAAAGTACTACATGTCCCACTACTCTTTGACTTTTGACCCAACAGTGCTGTAAACTGTCTGGATAAGTTCTGGAATACTGGGGGGAGGAATTTCTTGTTACAGTGTTGATAATGGGGTGTGGGGGAGGACAGGACACAAATCATAATTGTATGGTGGTCTTCCATGGTATAAGTTAACTTGTAGTCCAATTTATTGTATGTATATTTGCACAAATTGGTGACTAGAAACTCAGGTTTTGATCCTACAAACATTTATTTGCAAACTCTGCTTTACACGACTAGCTCCACTGAGCTAAATGAAACTAGTTAGGGTGCATATGTTTTGCAGGATAGGGGACTAAGTTAGCTGAAAAGCTCTGCCATTGCTGTCTATAATGACATATCACTGATGATGAAACTGGAGAGACCCCAAGAAAAAGCCTTAAGTATTTGATTTTATTTTTTGTTTTTCTATAAACCTCCCCCAAAGTGTTGGGCATTAACCAAGGATTGTTCTGTTGAAGAAGCAAAACCCAGTGAGACAAATTCTGCTCCCATGTTGTTCTAGCAGTTTACACTGATTGGATATTTCTTACTGGATCCGGCTTAGCTCCTGAATTCAATAGCGTGTCTTTTTCACCTTATTCTGAAGATATTCTTAAATGCTTTGTTGCAACTAGAAGGAAACAAAGAAAAAAATGATTTTTGGGGGGAGGGGATGGGGGAATAGAAATGTGAAATTGAGCACTAGTGAAGTGTTCTGCCAAAGCACACTTCAAAGGGAATGTAATGTAATATGATTGGAGCTAAACATAGTCTGTGAGTTCTAGCCTTCTTCTTATACTCCTACTTGCTGTTGAAAAATTCATTTTGTTTAACAGAACATTGTACAGATGTGAGTGCAGAGGCTTTCGTTTCTGGTTGTGTGACAAGGACTTCGGGAAAGAGAAAAGTACTATTCATTTTAATACTCTAAATGCTTTCACATCCACATCCAAGTTGAAAACTTATTTCAGATCTACCTGGGACCAAACAGCGAGATAGCGAACAAAGAGCTCCAAATAAAACAATGGATTGGAAACCTCCAGATGCATAAAATGGTGTCATATAATTAACTACTTAAAATAAAATGGCCACTGGAGACCATTAACAACCTGAGATCAATATTTTAAACTTTGCTTATTTTGTTTTAATAATCTAAGCCTACAGATGATAGTGGAAAAATAAGAGAATTTCCTTGAATCAAAAATAAATGTAGGCACTATAGCCTGAATTCTTAATTAAATTAAAACATCTTTTATACCACTCTGGTAAATTACATTTATACCCACCTATAGGCTCCACTAGACTGCTAAGCAGCCTACCTGTAAATGAGACTGAGTCCCTATCTGTCTCAGCTCCAAAAGAACAGTGAGAGACAGCTTAAAATACACAGGGCAAGAATTCAGATAATTAGTATGAGTTTGTGTAACTGGTCATTGACTTCCATTTGACAGTTGCACAGTGGTGCTATTTCAAAACAGAGTATTCCTTCCTCTTCCAACTCTCCTTCCTCTCCCAGGCAAACAAGTTTGTTCCCAGAATTCGCCGTGTGCAATCTGGTATTTCATCGTTGTGTTTATCTTCAAAATGAATATCAGGTAAATTTGTTCCTGCAATGGCAGATGGTTACTAGCATGTGTGCTTTTTCATTTTAATTAATTGCTCATCACAAGTTTTGTTAGCTCCAAAGTCTCAATCTCATTTGCCTTTTTAATATTGGTTTTAAATTCCATTTCTTTGTACAAAAGTCCCGTAATATTGTTCTGCACAGCAACACACATTTCACTGGTACTCAGATCCACCCATACACAAAAAAGGGCTGTTGGTTTTTATTTCATTTTGCATGTTGTATTCTTTTGGCTCACTGAACAAATATCTTTGGAAATGAAATTTCTATATATGTCTGTGTTACATTTCAAATTAAACCACATTTTATGTAGACCGGCTGAAATTCTCAGTAGTAAAGGAGGTCTGCACAGACTAATGCTAAGAGCAAGTTGGGGGCCTTGTGAGTGGAGCTGCATGAAATGTTTTGTCTAACACCTTTTTTCAGCAAAAAATGCAGACATTTTCAAAGTGAAACATTTTCATTTTTTGATTCAAAATGACTTTGCATTGAAAATTCCTTCAATTTAATTTAAAAAACAATGTAAGTTCATTATAAAACTGGCTCAAAATCAAAATAAATTTTGTTCAACCCCAAACTTTTTTTTTCCAATTCACAAACTCCCCCCACTCCCCGAACTGTCAGAGAACTGAAAAATTGGTTATTTGTACAGCTCTACATGGGAGGACTTTCTGTAGCAGGGTGTTATATTTACTTTCCCCTCACCAAACCAGAGCACTTTGTTTTATGTGAATGAGGTGAAATATAGCCCTCATCTCTGGCTCAGGTCTGCAGCGCACCACTCATGGTAGCTGTATGCTGGAGTTACCTGCAGGTGGTTCATTGAAACAGGTCTGAAAACATCCACCTGCTCCATCACTGTCTTCTGGCAAATGGAGTACAGAGCACCGTCTTGTAGTCCCTCTTCTGGCCACTTCTCTAGACCCCCCCCAATACCCTATGCAAATCCTTGTTAACTGGAAATGGTATGAGGAGGACTATACATTAGAGTGAACTTTTCCCACTGTATCTAAATTCATTGCTGCTATATGAAGTGAATTCAAATAAGTCCCAATCTCAATACAGACTTCCTTTACACACTCTGGCTTTTATTCCCCTGTTGCGGTCTGGTCATAAACAGTGGTGCTGGATCAATTTGTATAGTGAGGGTGCTGAGTGCCATTGAACCAAACTGTAAACCCTGTATATGATGGAAAACACTTCAAGCCAGGGAGTGCTACCGCACCCCCAGTTCTTGCACCTATGGTCGTAAACCTTAGTCCTGAACTTCAAGTAATCCCATGGACTTCAATGGGGCTTCTCACGTCTTAAAATTCAGCCTCTGCATAAATTGTCATCGCATCAGGGCCCTAAATGGTAAGCTTTCTGGGGCAGCGACTTTCTTGTTATTTGTTTGTACAATACCTAGCACCATGGAGTTCTACCCTTTGACTAAGGTCCTGAGGTGATGCTGCAAAACATATAAATACATAAATTATAATTGTGACATTTAAGTAAGAGCAGTTCCCCTCCCCCCACATTATTGGTTTGGCATAATCTGCTGTATATTACGATAATTAGATCGGATTCCAAACACAAACTTCCCTTGAAAAGATCAGCTGATCATCTAGGTGTGTGGGGTTTTTTTTGGTCTGGATTGAGATTTATGAGCGGATTACATAGAAATTTCCCTTTGCTACAGACAGCAGTGGTGACCGTAGGGAATGGCAAAAGAATATCCAAGTTATAAACGACATAAATTGAAGAAGCAGCATGTTTTATTGAGTATCGATTGTCCAGTATACTTAGCTTCAAACAAGGTAAGAGAAAATGTTTATTTCTAAATATCAAATGTTTAAATCAGTCTCTTATGATTATTTTGACTTTTACTTAAATGAACAATCAAGATTACTGTCTAGAATACAAGGAAATTACGAGTCCTCTAAAGTCAGAACTAAGAGGGTATAAATATTTGAGCTGACAATGGACGGCTCTCACTGAGCTAATGGGAGCACTGTTGGTTACCTCCATTGCACTGCAACATAGGCATTTTTCTTTCTTTTTTTTACACACAGGTGGAAAAGAATCCTCTAATTAGCAGGACACAGGAGCAAACCCTGAAAAGTACACCAGACAGCCCTGAGCCTGCAAGTTACTCCACATTAGAGAAATCCTGCACCCATAAAGTCAATGGTGCTCTTTACAACAATTCACCTACGTGGAGATCAGTGCAGGATCAGGGCTTAAATTACCTTTACTAGCTGTTTGAATACACTTTTTGCAAGGCAAGGAAGTAAAGCAATTCCACTGTCATTACATAAGGCCAAATCCGGTCCCATGGTTCAGTACACAAATACCTTATGATCTTTGCAGATCACTTGGCCTCCATGTCAGAGGAACTTCCAATGACTCTCGAGGGGTAGTCCCCTCAATAGTGGTTGAATGGGCTATAAAGACACCAAACCCCTCTGCAGGGGTGGTATCCTTGACACTGGCTTTCTGCAGCCATATATGGCAGTTGAAGAAATAGGGGAAGGGCGCAGAGAAGTTCTGTAGGGCTTCTTATGTATGTACAGTTATGCTAGTACTTTAAAATTATGCTACAATTGGGCCTGAGCTTGAAAAAAAATTCTATAATAAGAAGTGTTCTAATTCCTTCCCAGAGTGCTGCATATTAGTGGTAGTTGATGCCAACTAATATAGGCACTGATTATGTACAGAACTCCACACAGGTGAACTGTTGCTTGTTTAGAGCAATTAAGTAGTTCTAATTATCGTTATGGAAGATATATGGGCACCACGTCCTTCTGTGAATTCCTCACGGTTTTAATAGTCATTCATTTGAACTATGTTATAATGTGTTTGTTATTAGGGAGCTTGTGACAAAAAGGTTTCAGATTATTTGTAATGTTAATTATCTACCTTTAATTTCCAAGATATAGATTTTCAAATGAACTACGCTAACATCTTGAAATATTCATAATAAAACCCAGCTGAGTTCAATAGAACTACTCATGATCCAACCGGGTCATAGTGAAGATATTATACTGAGTCACCTTTCATCAAGTTTGATGGGAATAACTGTCAATGAAAATTAATGGAAGATTAGGACATTCATGGAGGTTAATTCCATTAATGGCTCTTAGCCAGGATGGGTAAGGAATGGTGTCCCTAGCCTCTGTTTGTCAGAGGCTGGAGATGGATGGCAGGAGAGAGATCACTTGATAATTACCTGTTAGGTTCATTCCCTCTGGGGCACCTGGCATTGGCCACTGTCAGCAGATAGGATACTGGGCTAGAAGGACCTTTGGTCTGACCCAGTACGGCTGTTCTTATGTTCTTATGAATTGAAAAATACAATTTCTTTTGTTTTTTTACAGTGCAAATATTTGTAAGAAAAAATAAATATAAAGTGAGCATTGCACATTTTATATTCTGGGTTGTAATTAAAATTAATATATTTGAAAATGTAGAAAACATCAAAAATATTTAAATAAATGGTATTCTATTATTGTTTAATAGTGCGATTAGTCACATGATTAATCACAATTAATTTTTTTAATCGCTTGATAGCCCTAGTTAAAACTTGAGATATAAATGTATTTTGTCATGTGTAATTTAGGGCCCAGAACTTCAGATCATGAAAGTCCAGGTGAGGATCTGAACCTATAAGTTTATGAAATGTCTTTGGGAAGCTCCTCAGTCTTTTGCCTTAGTCTATTTGGTACTAAAACTACAAACATTTCTTCTCAATCTTATTTCACACTTTGATTAGGACAATTTGCAATGCTTAGGGTAATGAAGTGTTGCTAGATAACAGGACTAACGTACAATGTTTTAGCTGAACTTTACTTAATTAGGAATTTTCATTAACTCTCTCTTGTTTTTCTCCATGCCCAGAAGAGAAAGTCAACTTAAAGGAGTCAGTAATTATCAACTTTCTGTTATTTAATGCAGGGAAGGCTGGAGTGGCTCGTAAATTGAGCATTTGCCAGCAAAATAAATAAATAAGCAAAGTGCTGATTTCAGTAGAAAAAAACTCATTTACAATGTAGACTACTGTTGATAAACAACATTCTTTTCAATAGATGGGATCCCACAGAGCTACCACTGCCTGTTATAAATTACCCATGATTATTTATTTTTGCATATTTTAAGGATTATTTATATTGATATTTGGATAAGTCCTGGGAGCAAAGGTCTATCGAATCTCCCACCACTGTGGGGCAGAGAATCTCCTCCACTTCTGCAAAAAGAGTTGGCCTTGAGTAAGCTCGCCCCATCCATGTTCCCTTCTGCCCCACACATAACTTTTTGTGTCAAAGACTTTGCTGTACAGATATTGATTTCTTTAGGAGCCCTCCAAGAAGTAATGTTCTCTCTATGGAAGCAGTGGGATGGTGAAGGGATGGCCAGGGGTCAGAGGTAGTGTTCATTACAGGTAAAAGCGTTGTCCCTTTGAAGTCAATCTCAAAACTCCCATTGACTTTACTGAGGTGAGGATTCCACCATAAAGTTTTAAACTTGCAGAATACGGAGTACCTACTGCAAGGTGCTCAGCACCTTTAACCCCATTGTCTTGCTCATCATATTACAGGTCCATAATGCCGAAGTGTGAAAGATGAAAAACTAATTCAGGTTCTAATTAATACTGAAGTTCAGATGAGAACTCATCATTGTTACGTGATAGCTCAAAAGACAGGGCACCAATTCTCATATGTTCTACAACAAAGTTTCCTGCCCAACAATTTGAGGCGGAGTTCTGGTACTTTTAAATAGCCTTGAATCTTAATGGTGTAGTAATTTGTACTAGTCTTTGTAAAAGATCAGAGAAATGGTATTGCTATATTGTGCCTTGGTATACATTTTCCTGAGTGAAGTTAACCTATACCAGTAGTGCTTTAATTGATGTGCTAAAAGCTCCCTACATTTCTCCCCTGGTTAAAGAGCAGAGCATACAGTTTTGGGTAGACAGGGTTTCCAAAAGAGACAAACATACAATAGTTAGTTATGGCTCCAATTCATAGATTTCAAGGCCTGTTGGGATCATTATGATTTATCTACTCTGGCCTTCTGCATAACATAGGCCAGGGATCAGCAACCTTTGGCACATGGCCCGTCAGGGAAAGCCGCTGGCGGGCCAGGAGGGTTTGTTTACCTGCAGAGTCCACATGTTCGGTCTATCTCAGCTCCCACTGGCTGCTACTCCTGCAGCCCCCATTGGCCTGGAACAGCAAACCACAGCCAGTGGGAGATGCAATTGGCTGAACCTGCAGGCGCTGCAGGTAAACAAACCCTCCCGGCTCGCCAGCGGCTTTCCCTGACGGGCCGCATGCCAAAGGTTGCCGATCCCTGACATAGGCCAACAGACCGTCAGAGGTTCTAAGTAGCTGCAGTTCCCTTTGAACACTGAGATTTTAAATGAAGGGACTGAGTTATCATTTCTCATGAAAACTAACTGCAGGAGTTGTGCCAGCTGAATTAGGAGTTTCCATTCTTCATTCAAGGTATATCCACAGTAAGGACTGGCCCTTCAGTCAGGAAAATATAATTTCTTAACTTTATAAATGAATAGGCTCATTACTTATGCAATTTAATAGTGAAGCAATCCTCTGTATCAGTGTCACTGTAATGCATTCTGCACTCAGCAGATTGACTTTCTCTCATGTTTCTTGCATTTGATGAAATGCTCTTAAAATACCTCTCTCCTTCCAGCTAAATCAAATGCCAGCTGACCCCAGTGCCCCACTTTCAGTCAATTGAAGTTTAACTCTGCCTTTTAGTCCCTGTTGGGCTAAGGGTTCTATTCTTTAGCTTAACCTTTGTTATTGAAACTTAATAAATTGAAAAATGTTATTTTCTTGCTATTATAACATGCCAGCATTAATAGAGTTTTTCTGTGAAAATTTCATTCGGTAAAATTAATGCAGGGTTGAAACATTTCTAGGCAATTTCATTTACTTGCTGCTCGCAGTCTTCTTCAGATGGTGAAATCCATTGGTACACTAGCTGTCCTAGAGTATAGTAATGGTACATAACTTTGCTTGATACATAACAAAGGGCCCACGCTGGTGTGGTGCTGAATTCTTCTAAGGAAGAGAGGTTGAGCATCTAATTCTCACTGTTGTAAAATTCCTTTTTCTCTGTGTAAGGGTTTCTGATTTCCATCCAGTGGGGGTGTAGTCCTGGCCCTACTGAAGTCAATGGCAAAGCTACCATTGACTTCAGTGGGCCCAGGATTTCACCACTGATGTGTATATAGAGAGCACAGTTAGAATAGAGAAGTATTTAGGGATGAATAAAGCCTGCAGATTAGAAGAGAGATGGGTTATTACTAGTCCTCTTGTCTTGATGGCTGCCTGGATCCTGATCACAGGTAGTTTAGTTTGCTTCTTCAGCTCAGTGTTCTGAACCAAAGCAGAAGGAAGCTCTGATTCTGAATACTTAGTTTAAACCCTGATTATGGGCGTTTCTTCTCCTTTTTTGTGTGGTTGTTTGAGCCAGGTTCTGAAAAGCCCATTCGTTGGACTTTGAGATTCTGATTCCTGATTTAAATCTGGTCTGCCTGACATGTCAAAAAGAACAATTGTGTTGTCTTCAGAAGATAATGTCCATCTTCTGAATATTGGATTTTTTGTAATGGAGGACTCAGAGTTTCATTAACTTCAACAGGAGGATGCTCTGGGCCCATTATGTACCTAACTCAAACAACACATGGAAAAGCAAACTATAAAACTAGTAAGCTTTCTTTCTAATTGGTCATATATGTAATAGCTTTGCAGACATTTTATTTTTAGTGTACTTTCAAAGTAATTTTCATTAGAACTTCTTGGAAATAATTTGGATATCAAATCTTCCTACTGCACAAGTGCCCTCAAACTCTCTGCATGCAATTTTTTTTGTTAGAGGTGGTTGGGAAATTTTCCAACCAACCAGAGTTTCATCAGAAAATAGTTCATCAAACCCACGATGTATTGCAAAAATGGTTTGGGGTCAACAAAGTTTTATCAAATCACAGGCACAGTTCCAACAGAACCACATAGGGTTGCCACCTGTCCAGATTTTCCCGTTTTCTGAGGTAGCTGTCCTGGGAAATGTATAAGGCTGCTCAATGCACATCACCAGCTGTTCATTTTTATGGGCTCAGGATTATCCCAGGTGTCCCAGGGATATATATATATATATTTGTACCTCAGAGCTGGCAACTCTGCGTGTCTCCCAGGCAGGTTTCCATCAGAAACCTGCCTGGTTCCCTGCCAGTTCACCTGGTTGGCTGCTGGGGACCCCAGGTTTTCAGGGTCAGTGGCTCTGGGGCAGCCCTACCACACAGTCTGCCCTGGGAGACTGAAAGCCCTGGAGGCAAGAGCTGTAGTCGAGGGCTTGGCTCCCAGCTCTGTAACAGTGAATGGATGTCTTGAGAATCCCAGATTAAACTGGGGTTTCCAAGCTCCTTGCTGCAGAGCTGGAGATTCAGTTCTAGCTGGGGCTCTCAGGGTCTAGGCCCCAGGATCCACACAGGTGAAAATGGAAGCCCTAAGAATCCCAGCTCAAGTCAGGGCTCTCAGGCCTGCCAAGCTCTTTGCAGCAGAGTTAGGAGCCTGGAAGTTGTCAGACGGGCTTCCAGGTTCCATGGCTCCAGCCCTTGAAGTCAGCCGGTTTAGGAGTTTGAAAGCCCTGGGGTTCCTGGCCAAGGCCAGCCTCGCGTGGGACTGCCCCAGTGTTGCTGGTCCTATAGCCCTGGCAGCTGCCAATTTCTTTGGGGGTGGTGGTGGGGGGGAGGTCTATTTCCAATTCAGAACAAAAAACAAATGTCAAAATATCAATAATTTCTTACGAGCCTGAAATCCTAAAAAAAATAATAAATTTTTTTAAAAAATCATTTGGAAACAGTGGCACATTATATTTCTTTTTGAAAATATCCTCCCCATGTCTGGCATTTGCTGACCGAAATTAACATTCTTGTCAGTTTTACAGCTGCTAGGAGGGGTGAATATTTTATACTCACTGTACAGGTTCTTATAGCACACTCTTTAGATCCGGGAGGGAAAATTATTCGGCAGATCAATCAGTTTCCTTCACAGATCCAGTAAAAATTACATAACAGAACTTACTTCCTGTTCAAACTTCCTCTGAAGAGGGTTAGTTTATTTATTTCCATGAAGTTATTCCCAGTACTCCTTTCCCCTACAGTTTTCTCTCTCCCTCCATCCCCTCCTGTCATTTTAACACACATACAAAAAATCTTCAAAATAATTTGTATGATGGAGATACGCAAAGACAGCTGGGCATCCACACTAATCAAAGATAGTTTATTTATCAGACCAAAAGAAAACTTAATGCTGTGACTAACACTTTTATAGGATGAGAGTCTGAGAAGGATCCACACATCTTGTTTTAATCATGATGTAAAAGAAGGCTTCATCCCCTCTTAGGTTGTTGTTTTTTTCCCGTTTAAAAAGCTGATATTTGGTTTACTTTATCTGTTTTGGCTTCAATTTCAGCACCAGAGAATAACTGATAAAGTTAACGGCTTAACTGATTATATGTATCCCCTTTTTAAAGCTTCTTTTAATTTTGATTGCTTCACTAAAGACAGGAACTGGAGAGTTGAATTTAGTTCTATGAAGTTTCATTACCTATCTTTAACAGCAGCAACTAATAATATGGGATATGAAAAAACAAAAATAGTATTAGACTATGATTTAGCTAACCAACTAGAAAAATTGTTGACAAACGTTTAGGCTTTTAGAATTGAATCACATAACCGCAATAGAAGAATAACACCAATACTTAATAACTATCTTGGGAAGATGAGTTTGTTTAGATTTTTGACTAAGAGCCCCTTACTTAGATCAATTGGCTATTAACTCCAGTGTTGCTTACACAACAGAGGAAAAACAATCCAAAGGTAGATCACAAGACAATTGGTCAATTACTTCCAGGCCAGTTTACCCAGGTCTCCTTCCCAATGCATCTATAGTAGTCAACTCTTGTTATCTGTTTCCCAATGAATGATATTAGTCCAAGGACCTAACTAACACTCCTACCTATCTCACAGAAACTCCTACATTTGTGACAGACTGAGTGTCAGTTCAAAAAGTTTGTACAATCAGTCATATTTTATACACCTAGAACTCGAAGGGCAGTGTGAAAGCATTTGCTAGGGTAGATACACATACAGAGTTCTACAATCTTAGTTAAAACAAGTTATTTGTTTAGTTTCAAAGCTACTTTACGTCAATCTTGATTGGAACCTATTACAAAACAAAGACATACCCAGGAACTGTGTGACAGTCTTTAAGACACATACATAAGCATGTACACTCTCTTACTAATTAGGTATTCAGTTTCAGGAAGTGGTCAACTGACTGATGTGGGCCATTACCCATGAGAAAGTCTCTGTGTTATTTATCACCAGATCTTTGCTCAGCCATCAGCTTTCAGCTCAGTTATTGTTCACAGCAGGAGCTGACACTGCCAACACAGGTGGAGAAAAGAACAGAGAGGACTATTGTGTTTTTTCTGGTGGACAGCAGGCAACCCAAATCTCTGGAAAATAGAAAGAGACAGTTAATGGTGCTTATCTGAGATAGGTGCTTGATGTCACCAGGAGGACGCCCAGATGGCCGGCCCAGGACCTCACTCTTTTCACTTCCAGATGTCTTTGGCTTTTGAGAAGCAATGTGCTGAAGGAGACAGGCCCCTTTATTCTGTTTCTGCTGGCTGGTCCAATCAGAGGGTGACCCATAATTCTTCTGACGTGTTCAACCAAAATGAGAGCTTGCAACTGGGACTGGCATTTTCTAGATTGTGTCACCCCAGTTTGTGTAAGTCAAGCTAAGCTATAGCTGTTGGTATAACCATCTTGGGACATACCTTGAACACCAGCTGGTTTGCTCCAATCAGCAACTTACCTCTGCAAGTTGCTTTCTGTGGGCTCCTTTGCATTGCATCCCTTGGTCTCCTCTGCAGTTACAGTTGCTGAAGTTGCAGTTTATTTGCAAACACTCTGCTAGTTGCTGAAATATCCAGTTTAAAGTTCATATAAGTTCTTCCATATTCTTTGATGCTCTTTAACCTTGTTCTAACAGTCCATTATACAATGCAAAGTCACTTCAAGATCTGTTGTTCTCCAGCAGGCCAGAAGAAGCTGTATACATTTTCATTTCTGTTGTCTTGTTTAAGCAACTCTGGTGGGACCTTGGTATGTATGGCTGATCTTAGTCAGTGCATTATTAAGCAAATAATTATATTTGTGATTATTCCACTTTGTGTCCTTATAAACATACTATTTGGTATCATTTTCTTTTATTTACTGCCGCTTTCAGCACAAGTGTATTTCACTAACTTGATAGCGTAAACATGCTTGATTGCAAACATTAGCCTGACTTCTTAGAACTAATAGAAATCAATATGAAAGCAATCCCGGGCTCTCCTAACAGGATTGCCCATGAAGTAAACCCTGTCATTAATATTTACAATATTTTGCCCAAAGCTACATCACTTATAGTTGACTTCCATTTTATATACATTTCTATTATAATATTAGCTTCAATCTGGTTGCCTATTTTATTGATGTATTTGACACATCACATAATATCACTGTTTCATCATAATTTAATGATTTTTTAAAATGTATTTACTTATTCACAGAGAGGGAAAAAAAGGGGAAGTTCATAGCTGCACCAGTGGTACACTCTTGAAAGGCTATAGCAATTCTGAGTTTTCTCAGGCTACTGAAGAAATCTAGCTGTTAGACCTTGGGTTTTTATTTTCTTAGCCCTCTGTTCTATCTTTCTAAAAGGCCTTGATGCCTGGGCAGTTCTTAAATAGTAATAACTCATAACTTTGGGGCCTTAGTTACTACAACTGACAATAAGAGCTTTAAACAATCCTTTATAAATTTATTATGAGCTATTCACCTAGGCCCAGGAAGCACAGAGGAGAAATATTCAATGTAAATCCAGTTTAATTGGATTTTATCAGAGGAGGCTATCAGATCATATTTTTACCACATATGAAATGCATGAAAGTCAAATAGAGAGTTCTGATAACTTATAAATAAGAAAACACAGCACTTACGTAAGGTCCCAACCCAGGAAAAGAAGAGAAATAATAGATATCTACCTTCTTAACCATCAATCTTTTAGCGAGATACTGTAGGATAAGATTATGGATAATTAAGAAAAAGAGTATGCTTGTTTAAAAACTATATCTAGGCCATTTCTACTAGATTGTTTATTTCTTTAGTTAAGAGAAAACAAATGGCCTGATCTAATAGCCACTGAAATCAATGGGAGTTAGATCAAGCCTCCTTACAAGATGAAGTTTCTGGTTTGCTATTAATTACACCTTTTTTGCCCTGATCCTGTTTTCAACCACCTGTCTTATTTACTAAGCCACAAAAGCAAAATTGGTGCCTTAAGTTCAGGGTTGGGTTTTTTGTTTGTTTTTGTGTTCCCCAGGGAATGCAGATGTGTAATGGGAAATGAAAAGAATTTAAACAGTTCAGAGTAGGTTGCAGCGGTGTTTTCATATAAATAAAACAAGCTTATTAAAGCTAAACATAGTTCTTCCCGCATTAGCTAGGAAAAGTGCAACATTTTCCACAGAAAGCAGACACTTTTTGTGAACAATGTAGTTGAGTTTAAGACCCAATTTTCCTTCAAAAAACAGATTTTTTTTACCAGCCCGAGTTAACATGTATGCTTTGATTTGTCTTACAATGAAATGTTTTCCCCATTGCAAACCAACCATTTGCAATATGCATTAAAGTCTAAAATCAGTCAAGTACGTGGCTACTCAATCACTGGCACTTCCCTCCCACCAAACTTGTCTAAGGAAGACTTTCCCAGTGTTCTCCCATTCCTAGCCAAGTAAAGAAGTAAAATATAGAGTAAAGAAAATAACCAAACTCAATTACTAAATTGCAGTTGCTGGAAATTAGTTACACCTAATGAGCTCTTCAAAGTTTATTTACTATCCACGAGTCTGAAAACATCCATAGATTTATTAAAAGTTTTGAAGCATCTCAATATCTATTCTTCTTTTAAGAAAGCTCATCTTATTAATGGAAAAGAGGAGCCTTCACAAGAGGAACGCTCCAGTTTTATTCTAAGCTATGTTGCCCAAAGGGCTTTGTCAAGGCCATTCCTTTGAAGCTACACAAAACAGCAGCAATACTTATTTTCAATCCTGTACTGAGACCAGTATATAGAGCAGACAGCCAGGTACGTACCAGCTCTGTATATCTCTGAGTGCCCATGAGGGGAAAAAAAACTAACACCAACAACAAAACAAACAAAAACCCAAATATCATTAATAAAAATCTAACGCTCTCTTCCCCAGATTATAGTATTGCCAAGAACTAGTGCCACTTCATAACACTACCACTGAGCGCACATAAGAAAATAATTTCAGAAAAGTATACTACAGAAAACAAATTGACTACCCTTCTGCTAACAACTGAAAATTAATAAACAGACCTTTTTAAAAACAGACAATTCAGTAAAGACTTGAGGGAGGGAGATGGGAAGCATCAAAACAATTCAGTGACATTCAGGTGCAGTGTGTGTGTGCGTGCGTGTGCTCATTACATAATGTTTGCCGTCATAGTTTCTAAGCATCTTTCAGAGTTAAAGTTAAATAATCTACCTCTAGAAACATTAGGAATAAGGAATATAAGGAAACATTAAGTACTAGTGGACTAATAGCTATTGGCCAAGCTTTTCTAAAGTGACTAAGCTTCAGACACCAGTCTGATTTTCAGGAAGTGCTGCGCAACCACCAGCTAGAAATCAGTCCTTTTCATGTGGTCCAAATTTGACACGGAAAAGTCCATACACTCAAAGGCACTAGTCTCGTCTGAAAACTTTGGTCATCATACTTCTCATATGATGATTTTTACATATGTCCCTGTCCAGATGTGATCTCTGTCTGAAAACGCATCTCTTACACAATTGAAGAACACTATCTAGACCCTATTGAAATCGAGGGGACAAAGAAAAACAGCTCAATACCCACCCTCGCCATCTTAGTTTTGAATTTGTTGAAATTTGTAGGTTCCTAATGTGTTAAATATTTTCAAGTTGACATTTTCTATTGCTTAATTTCCAGGAATATTAATGTCCATATTTTAATATGGATCTGGTCAATTACATATATTTATGCACAATATTGACTTTAATGACCACATATTTTAATTAGATACCGATCTGCTTACCTCAGAATTAGCACTATCATTCATTTTAGACATAAAAATTTAATAGGCACTTAATTAAACACATTATTCACTTAGATTAATTGTGGGAATTAATATGAGTAAAAGTGAACATCCCAAAGCAAAGTCTTATCTTGCTTTGAGAAATGGTGCCATCCATCAACATTTATCATGTAATCAAATACATGTAAAGTATGGTAATTGTTGTTTAGTATAAAAGGGTAGAAAAAGAGAGAAATGAGAGAATTAAAACTAGGGTAGAACATTATCTTAATGTCTGTTTCGCCTCATGACTAGTTAGCATTAGGGCCCAGCTAATTAAAAATAAATCTTTCCAGGTTTTGCTATGGATAGGTGTGCATTGTATGCAATGCTTAAAAGAGGGGAAAGGAAGATTAGTGAAAAGCAGGCACGTGTGCATAGCTGGAAGTATGAGCTCAGCCTTGCTTTCTGATATGGATCAATACTCTTGGCAAAATATTCTAGGGTCTGATCCAGCTCTTGCTGAAGTCAGTGGGAGACACCAAGCTCTAGAGTCATTTACTGTCTCTCCCTCTCTCTTTGGCCCAATGAAAAGTTACATATTTATACAAAGTGGAACAGCTTCAATGTGAACAACTGTGAGCAGAATAGCCTGTAGGCTAGTGGTAAGGCTGCTGCCCTGGGAGGAGGAAGAATTGACTTCAAGTCCTGCCTCCAATTAATATTTAAGTAGTTATACAATCTAAAACAGTTGCTACAGGACAGAGTGAGAGTAACCCAACCCCCACTATTCTACAGCCTGGTGGTTTAGTGGCTTCCCCTGGGACGTGTGGATCTGAATTCAAGTCCCTGCTAAAGAGCGGAGATTCAAACCTACGTCTTCCACAGCATGTGCAAGTGGGCTAACCATTAGGCTATAGGGAGGGGGACACCTCTGCTTTTTCTTTTTTCTGAAGCTGACTGTGAAAAACTTCTTCCCAGTTGACCCTATCAGGTCACATTTGCAAATAATTTCAGGTTGACGAAAACTTCATTTTTCAGCAAATAAACTATTTGTCTGAAAAAAATTGCCCAGCTCTAGTCTAGGGATCATGACACTCTTCACTAGTATACAACTACCTGTGTGGGAACTATTGAGTAGTGTACTGCAACACTCACTAATAGTTTAGCACAGGGACTGAAGAATGCTGTCTTGACTTAAATCAGCAGGTGGAATTTAACCAGGCAGAAAGCAATCTCCTGAGCTGGAATCTGACACCAGGTTTAACCTTCCTCTTTTCACAGCATATTTAGTAACTACAAGTGATACTGACATTTTGTCTTTCATCCAAAATATAAGTGCAATTTGCATGAAATGTGGGGTCTGTCTGCTTGGTAGATTAAGCTCTGAGGGCAAGTATTCTTGTCACCATTTTTTGACCAGGTCTGCTTCCACAGTCACATAGAAAATCAGACCAAAGTGAGATCAACCTGAATTAGAAGCCAAGGGTCTTGTGGCTGTATATCATTGGTTCAAGTGGTAAGGTTTCAAAATATTGTCATAGCATTCCTATCATAAGGATATATAAATTATTTGTACCTCCCTTAATAAAAAAAATGAATTACAAGGGAAAAATTGAATAATAGATCATGCATCTGGAAGTCTGTGTTAAAGATGTGGATGAGACTGTGTTCATATTTCTTTTCATTTGAATTTTACTGACTTCAACTTCCAGCTTGTACTGGCCCTTTAAAGGAGACTGTGGGTCAAGCATGGGTGAGCACAGAACAAGTGAATTCTGGGAGATGTAGTTCCCTTAAGGACCATGGGAATTGTAGGCTAAGTACGGCATGCTGGGAAAGAGTGCCGGAAATATAAACAGCAGCCTATGCTTAGAATGGAGGGAGTGAGAGCATGTGTTATGGGATTGTCTACAGAAAAATAAATAAGACCAGGGAAAGTTCAAGGTTTAGAGTGACTCTGTTGGCTGAAAGACCTATAAGGAAATCTTGTAAAGAGTGAGGCCCTTGAAGGGGATGGGGGGAAAAAGGAGTCCTGTGGAAGGTCAGTTGAGGAGAAGACTGCTTATGAGTGCTGCACTGAAGAGAGAAGATTTAGCCCTGTTGTGTCAGAAGGGGGAGGAATTTCTCCTGGGATGGAAGAAGGGGTGTGTGCTTCTTATGTGTACCCCCTTCTTATTTAGGTCATTGTTTCCTGAAAGACTGGGAGGAAGCCCCACCCTTCACTCTCCTGCATCAAGGGAAAAGTCTGTATGGACACTGGGAAGAGGTTTGTGGCTGGGGATGCCAGGGGACTGCTTTGTTTCATTTGTATTGTTAAGTTACTTCAAAAGAGGAGTGGAGTTCATGGTTTGGCTGGAGGACTAAACCCCACTGAAACTCCCTACCAGTAGAAGGTTAACCCTGCTCCAGGAGAGGTAAGCCAAATCCCTATATGGCCATGGAATCATGTTATGCTTTTATCTGCTAGATTAAAGAGCCCTCTGCAACATACCCAGGGTACATGGTGAATGGCTGTGTTATCTCAGCTCTCTAATCTGAGGTACCTTTTATACTGCTTCACTGTGAGAAGAGCCACTCCTGGTCTGCTCACATGCAGCATCCA
This sequence comes from Malaclemys terrapin pileata, assembly GCF_027887155.1. Lineage (NCBI taxonomy): Eukaryota > Metazoa > Chordata > Testudines > Emydidae > Malaclemys > Malaclemys terrapin. The sequence goes on along the minus strand of NC_071513.1, from coordinate 8,178,220 downwards.
GCATGTAAGTTACTCTCAGTTAGAGTGTATGAGTGCTACAGGCAGCCATTCTTGAATTGCATTGCAGAGCAATGCCAGCAAATTCCCAATCCCAGACATCCCCCAGAAATGTACATCTTGTACTGCCCAGTTCTCTCCTGGACAATACAAACTCATAGAATGTCCATCATTTTATTAATGGAAAATGATATACACAAATTCTGTTATCCCAAATGGCGTTTCCCTAACATGTTGGTTTAGATAAAACAAGTTTATAAACTACAAAAGGATAGATTTTAAGTGACTATAAGTAATGATGCATAAAACCCAGAACTGGTTATAGGAAAAATAAAAGTAAAACACAACTAACACCTAACTTAACAGCCTAGAGTGAGCAAAAGTTTCTCTCACCACATTTCAGTAGTCTTATTAGCTGAATTTCCTTCAGTCGGGATCCCTCCCGTAGTCCAAATGCCACTTTTTTTTCACTTCAGGTGTTGTGGATGCTGTGGGCAGAGAGAAAGGGAGGAATAATTTGGGGTGTCTGCTCTACTTTTTATAGTTCTTTCTCTTCTTTGAGCAGCATCTCTGGCTGAGGTTCAGGAGACAGAAAGTCTATGGACAGGAATCCCAAACTGTTTATTTGTCAAGATATAAATTTTTGCCTACACCCTCTTTCCTGCCAAAGAATGGCCATATAACCAGGTGATGGCCCATTTGATTTTGTTGACACCTGGTTGAGGTGTCAGTTTTCCTTTTGTCTCTGGCTGTTCACCAGACTTGGAACATGTCTTAGTAATACCATGCAGTTGAATCTTATGACTTTACATACAATATTACTATGCATATTTTACCAGGACAATAATGGTCAGTAATTTATGAGTTGTCAAATGCTACCCCACAAGGCATACTTTGTACAAAATTATCATAGTCCTGTAAAAGGGGTGAACACAGCAGTACAGAACATCACCCACTCCCCCCCCCCCCCCAGTATTAGGTAGTTTCTCATCATGTAGACCAGGGGTCAGCAACGTTCGGCACGCGGCTCGCCAGGGTAAGCACCCTGGCGGGCCGGGTCAGTTTATTTACCTGCTGATGCAGCAGGTTCGGCCGATCGCGGCCCCCACTGGCCACGGTTCACCGTCCCGAGCCAATGGGGACATGTTAACATAAGCTAATGTCTGAAGGAACTTTCCCCTGTCATCTATTGATGAAGTGGGGGGAAAAGACTTCAGGAGCAGACTATATTTGCTCAGACACACCTACTTTGCCTAGGTGATTAGCAGACAGACCTGTACAGTTCTGCTGCCCTTGAGTCAAACAATAAAGGATGATAACATTACCTCTGCATTCAAGACTAAAGTAAACTGTAACCCAAAATTGATCACTTTGGCAAAGCAGGTCTGTTTGTTGATCAACTAGGGTAAGCAGGTGTCTGTGCAAATACATTCTGCTCCTGAAGTCTTCCCCCCCCCACACACGTTCATTCAGACCTTAGTTTATATTAACTTTCTCTAAGTAGATTAAGATCCTTTAGATTGTTAAGGTAAAATATGTCATTCAGATCTCAAATCACTTCTTGTAGCTCTTCTCTGAACCCACTACAAGTTCTGAACACTTTTGTTAATATTGTTTCCCTATTCCTGCTCAATATCACTGTGTTAATACATCTAGTATCATGGTAGCACTTTTGTCAATGTGTTGAGTTGATTATCTAAATTGACCCCTGAGTCCTTTTCAGAGTTGCAGATTTCCAGGATATAGGCCCACATCCTGTAAACATGGCCTCCATGACCATTCCTATATGCGTGCCCTTGAATTTGGCTATATACAAATCACACATTTGATGGCACCTACTTTACAAAGTGTCCAGATTGCTCTGTCTTTATCACTATTATCTTTGTCATCTGCAAACTTTACTTTAGCCTTTACTTCATATTTTCTTTCTTATCACTGATATTATTTAGTGTTTGTCAGTGGGACTCAGTTAGAAGCACTCCTGCTAGTTGATAGTTCCCCAGTAACAACTGTTTTAAGATGTGTCAGTCAGATTTTAGTACATTTAATATATGCCATATTGATTTTTGTATAATGCTAGTTGGTGTTCAATCTTCCTGTTGGATAGTATGAAGTTAAATGCTTTACAGAAACCCAAGTATAATATTCTATCAACAGTTACCTGTATCAACTTGATTGCAGGTATTTGATTTGGCCTTTGTTCACATAATTTCTCTCTTGGACTTGTTGTGTCTCCTTTTGATAGTGCATTGGTTATTATACAGCACTCTGACAATTTTTCAACCTTCATAGAAATATTTTAAATACTCCTTTTTGTTTTCAATTTCCTGGTCTGTGCCTAAATCTCCACAGGGAGGCAAGTCTCCTACGCTGAAAAAACATTGCTTGGACGCATGGCTCCTTTGGCTACACTGAAATAGGAGGGAGAAAAGAAGTGGATATGTTAGAAGTGAGTGAAAGAGAGAGATCAGAGGGAGAAGATTCTTTATATTACTGTAGCTCCTAGAAGCCCTAACCAAAATATTTGTCAACATTTGTCTGGGTGGGAAGGATAGCTCAGTGGTTTGAGCATTGGCTTGCTAAACCCAGGGTTGTGAGCTCAATCCTTGAGGGGACCTCTTAGGGATCTGGGGCAAAATTAGTACTTAGTCCTGCTAGTGAAGGCAGGGGGCTGGACTCAATGACCTTTCAAGGCCCCATCTAGGAGATAGGATATCTCCACTAATTTATTTTATTTTATTTTTTATTTATAAAACATGGGATTACTGGGTGCATTCAGAGTCTAGTGGGGGCAGATGAGAGAAGCTATTTGGGGCAGTGATTTACCTAATCCAAGCCTAACCTAGACAAAGGTTCAGAGAAGGAAAGTATTATTGCTATCTTAATATGGGGAATTGGGGCACAGAGAGGTGAAGTTAATTGCCCAAGGTCACGTGGCAATCTGTGGAAGTGCTGGAAAGCAAACTCAGATCTTCTGCGTCCCATTCAGTGCCTTAACCACAAAATATCTGTTCTTTTTCCTGCTTACCCTCTCATATTTGACTAGAATTAGTCAGAAGTATTTCAGCCTCATTGTCCTAGATGTATCCCTAGTTATCGCTCAGTGGAGTTAAACCCAAAGATGCTTTTAGCCCATTATGTTTGTTTGGGGACACATTATTCTGTACTGAGAACGACATACAGCACATTTTAGAGAAGGGCAATAAAACACCGTTAAGATATGCAGTAACTCTCCAGAATGTGCAAGAGATGCACTACCAAAGGATCACTAAAAATCAATGACTCTCATTAGAAAGCTGTCTTTCTGCCTAATACCATTAATTTAATCTGTTTAGAAATCCCTATTAACCATTAGTCATTAAAGTCATGACAGTTATATAGATTAGATAAACCTGTGCTACTATCTCAGAGCTCAGAAATAGATTGCGATTATCACATAAGATTGTATTAATTAAAAGAAATAATTTAGATGCATTGCACCCTTCATGTTTATATCAGTAGATACAAATATCCTAAAAAAAACCAACTATATAGTTGAGTGAATTTATTTTGAAGTTGATTCTGTGTGATACCTATATAGAGTTGAAAGGAAATAATTTACTGAAATCATCTCCATGAAACAAATGCACTATCCCTAAGTCTGGCAATCACATGTAAATAGATCAGTAGAGTGGAATTCTTATTGGTGCAGCCTCCATGACTCTGTACTTTTGAACCTCAAGGTACCTACTTGTCTGTGGTTACTGCAGTAATCCCAGTACCTGGAGCAGTTTCTGTTCACACTTCAGTAGCGGGGTTCATCCAGATGTGTTTGTGTCTGTAAATAAGAAATACTCTGAACTCTTGCCAATTTGTGAAAGAGGATTGTTCTCCAGTTGTTAGGATATGGTCCCAAACTCTTGGAAGGCTTTAACCTGACTCTTGTTTCTGTGACTCATCTCTATGCTGAACTTTTTCTTGTCACCCATCTCCCTTCTTAAAGTATAGAAGTAGGATTAGGTCCTGGTCAAAGTGCTTTGCAAAGCTAAGGAATTATGGGGTCAATTGTCAGCCATCTTATGTTCCCACACAAGAGGAGAAGAGACTTCTAGGCATGCAGTTGACTCCTCTGCTTGGACTTACCCACATCAGGGTGATGGGGAGGGAGCATTCTCGGGGTGTCACCACTCCTCACGCCATGCATCTGGAATGGGAAGTGGGGGAGCCTGGGTTCTGCTTTACCCCTCTCTGTTCATCACTAGCTGACAAAACTCAGGAAGCAAACTGGTGCAGACTACTCCTTCCCCTAGTGCAAAAGGAAGCAAGGTCCTAATTTTCCCCTGAGTCACATTCTGTTCCCTGGTCTGCTTCTAGAGGAGAACTATAATCTGTTCTTTGTCACCTTGCAGTCCACCTTTGCTAATCTAACCTTCTGTAACTGCAAAGTATGATTATATGGTTATGGCAGATGTCATCATGTGGCACCATTACACTTAGTCTACCAAGTTATTTTTCTTTGTGTATGAACAAATGTTCAGTCTTCGGAGAACACGCTGTGGTCTTAGTTTGGAGGTATGCCAGGGTCTGTATAGAAGCAGTTTCTGGGAGAGAAGCAGTGGTGAGCACCATGATAGTTTGCTCGGCATTGGTCTCTGATTAGGGTCCATTCTGGAGACAGAGTTGCTCTCTGGGATTTGGGCATTAGTGTTGGACTGAGAGAATTCTTTCCTGGGTGTCTGGCTGGTGAGTCTTGCCCACATGCTCAGGGTTTAGCTGATCGCCATATTTGGGGTCGGGAAGGAATTTTCCTCCAGGGCAGATTGGCAGAAGCCCTGGGGGGTTTTCAGCTTCCTCTGCAGCGTGGGGCACGGGTCACTTGCTGGAAGATTCTCTGCACCTTGAAGTCTTTAAACCATGATTTGAGGACTTCAATGGCTCAGACACAGGTTTGATACAGGAGTGGGTGGGTAAGATTCTGTGGCCTGTATTGGGCAGGAGGTCAGACTAGATGATCATAACGGTCCCTTCTGACCTTAAAGTCTATGATTCTATGATTCCTGAAAGAAGGTTTGCCTATATGCTGTTTGATCAAGAAGTCACACAACTGGTGTATATGTGTAAATAAACTTACACTTAAGGCTTGTCTATGCATGAAAATTCCGGAGTAAGATCAGTTGTGAATCTAAAGCAGAATAGCTATTCTAGAATAACTCTGTGTAGACAAGCCCTTAGACTATACCTGCAGCACTGGCTTCCTAATTGGGAAGAAATCAATCTTCAGAGCCCTGGAACCCTTCTGCTGCTCTGAGAAAGGGAAAGTGATACAAACTGAAAGGCACACGTTAACTTCAGATGGGCCAGATTTCATATTTTAAAACTTAGTCTGTGCAGATTTCTGCCTCTCTTTGGTCATGTATGGGATGAAATTAAAAAGATACAGGAGTGTGTTATCCTCACAATTTAAAGAGTTAAGGGAATGCAAACTGCCAGTAATACAGTTTGCAAATGACCCAGGTCTGATCCCTTTAATTTTCAAGCATTACATTGGACACAGTGTCTTTTGTTTTTGTTTTTTAAATTTCCTTATATGTCTCACTAAGGAATTTGTCAGATCATCGCACAGAAAAACCTTGTAACTTCAAAGGTTCTGTCACAGTAAGAATAAGACCCAATTAAAATTTTAAAGTGGAAAGGCCGGACATGACTCTAGGGGATAAAACATGCTTATCCAGGTGAGTTTAATTGATCTGTACACAGCTTTTCTAGGACAAGCATTTCAGACAGAATTGGTAAATGGAAACAACTATCTCGCCTAATATAACTTTTGCTTAGCAGTCATAACGGATTTCTGTATATGCATAGGCACTAATGAATAGTGTTTTTATGACAACAGGTTCTACAGCATTACCACTATGAGATGTTACAGATTGGTACTTAATTCTGATTGACTTCAACAATGACAAAACTTCCGCTGACTTAAGTGGAATTGTGGTCTGACCTTTCATGGGAACATATGGAGAGATTCATGACGGGGGGCAAAAACTATAATCCTCGATCTGCAAAGTAATACAACTTGGATCTCTGAACATCTGAAAGCATAATCTTTATTCTGGGTCATCAGGGTAAGCATGGGGGAGGGAGGTGAGTTTGACCACACTTCTCATCCTCCTATCTTGTAGACAGACCTCAAAATACTGGTCCAACTATCATTAAAAGTTAAATTTATGCTTATTGTATATTTACTGAGTTAAATCCACAATCCTAAGAAGGCTGTCTGAATGCTATACCACACGTTGTCTTGTAGAGTCAAATTCTTTCCTCTTTAAGCAGCAACATTGTGTATACTTATCTAATGACACAGAGGGAAGTCTTGGCTTATAACTTTTGTAATATGTATTAAAATTAGTTTCCAGTAGCTAGATAACTTTTGTTATGCCTAGAATACATAGTAGGAAACCTTTTATGATACCTTTGAAAGTTGAGTAACAGAATGGATTGAAAAGTATCCAGTAACGGAATAATTGCTGTGTATATTTCCCCAGCCTTTCCAATCTACTGTTCCAATATCTGTTATAAATGCTGTTTTTATTTGAACGAACTGCAATCCTCATTCACAGAAACTTAAATATACCTAATTTTTCCCTGGTCTCTGCAAATTTAGGGCTTAATCATGGTGCACAGCATACCTCCTACAAGATAACAAGCATCTTGTAACAAGCATCTGTGTCCTTTTGTCTTTTTTTATATATTAGAATGGCCAGTTGTCTTGATTCTTTCGTCTGGCAGCTTTCAATATTTAGAGAAAAACATTCTCCCTTTTAAAGTAATACTTAGGTTTCTACTGACTTATTTGAGCAGCTAATTAGAAAACATGACTTCAAATACAAAACCAAGATATGCACTCTGGAAACCAACTGGAAGTGGGGACAGCAAATTCTGATGCATTGTCAGTGATATGTACGTGAACTGTCCAATAGTAACTGTAACCTCACCTCGTTTGATTCCTTGTATAGTAGTCCAACTGGACTAAGGCACTACTTAATGGAATTAAGGGTCCTGTAAGGAAAAAAATCAGCAGGGATCACATTGTTAAACTATTTGTAGCTTGCTTCCAAAATTCACTATGTTATGTGGCTAATGCAGAGCCATTAGCTAGTTCAAGAGGTGACCACTTGGCCCCACTGAAACCCAATGAGAGTTTTGCCTCCGATTTCAGTGCGATCAGGATTTCACCCAAATACTACAAGGGTAATATGCTGAAGTTCTTACTCAGGAAAGCTCCTGACTCATGGTATGTTATGGATTAGGCCCTTAATGTCAGGTTTCAGAGTAGCAGCCGTGTTAGTCTGTATCCGCAAAAAGAAGAACAGGAGTACTTGTGGCACCTTAGAGACTAACAAATTTATTAGAGCATAAGCTTTCGTGGACTACAGCCCACTTCTTCGGATGCATATGCATAGTCCACGAAAGCTTATGCTCTAATAAATTTGTTAGTCTCTAAGGTGCCACAAGTACTCCTGTTCTTCTTTTTGCCCTTAATGTGTGATTGATCTAAACTAATGAGTTGGAACTTTGTAAGATGAAACGAGAGAGTAAATAATAAGTGGTTCTAATTTAAGACAGAAATAGGACATTGTTGGACACCGCAGTGGTGGTACCAGGTAGTTTGAAACTTCTTATGACTTGTGAACTGACAGCTAGGCAACTCATGCAAAAGCAGCAAAGGGTCTTTTGATCTCTGTCTTATTCACTGTAATGATGAAGCAAAGGCTGAAGCTATATTCAGTCTTTGCTTAAAGATCAACAGATGAAGCCCTTTTGAATTATGAAAGTAAAAAAATAAAGCCTAGCAAAACCACACCATGACCTTTATCAGTCTCTTCCATTATTGACCCTATTAAGTTTAGGCTTACTGGATAGTACACTCGATTTTTGGATGACTCCTTTCTTTTATAAGGTACACACAATCAATATGCTAATTTCCATTTTTCAAGACATTGCGATGACTTGAAGGATGATTGTCCACATGAAAAAGCTATATCATAATGGAGAAAGAAGGTCCCATGGTTAGGGTATTAGTCTAGGACTTCAGAGAGTGGGTTCAAGTCCCTGCTCTACCCCAGACTTAATATGTAACTTTAGGAAAGTCTCACTTAGTGTCTTTGCCTCAGTTCCCCATATGTAAAAAGGGGGTGATAGTACTACTTTACCTCACAGGGGTGTTGTGAGGATACAGAAAGATTGTGAGGCACTTGGATATTCTGGGAATGGGGGCCAATTAAGTACCTTAAATTATTTTTATCACCCTTATGAGCATGACATTAGTCAAGTCTACAGAGTGATCTTATTTTGTAAGTGGCCTCTATTTTTAATGTTGCCACTAAATGAGTATCTGCTCTGTGCCACTTTCAACAAAGTGTGCCTTAGTTACAAACAAACTTTGCTTATTCGCTGCTATGAAATCTAGCATGTTCCTCGCCCACTTTAAAATGATTCCAATCAGGAACTGATTGTTAGGTGTTTCTCAATAGCACACAACTGTTGTCACTCAGTTCTGTGGCTTCATGAGTTTTTATTAATGAAATGCTCTGCAAGAAATAAGGGGCAAATAGTGAATTGTAGCAGATTCACCATTTCAATATATGTCTCTGGTTTATGCTCCTTAAAATATTAATCTTTTATCTATGTCTGGCTCTAAAAAGGTGAGTGCTTATAAATAATAGATTTGGAGGAGTAATAGATGAGCTTAATTAGCAAAGCACAACTTGTTTATAGCGGCTGACAAATATTTCAATGCCCCATGAGTTATTGATGCTGAGGAATTAATTGTTCATTGTCTATGGTCTTGTTGCTCTCCATATTATGATTGAGAAGCTTAAAAGTTTAGACTCTCTGAATGGACTGAGGCATTAGTCTGATCTGTCATAGGGTGCAGGTACTCTAGGATAAGGCCCCAACTTCCCCTTCTTCTGCAATTGGCAGTTTAAATAGCAATAAACTCAGCCTAAAAGCTCTCAGCACAAGCCTAGCTGTTCTTAGGCTTTCCCTGAAGTACCTCTGTCCCCGGCCTTATTTCCTTCGACCCTCAGAACCACTCACATCTCTATTGTAATCATAATTTGGATTAATGAGTCTTGCATGCCACAGAGATGCAACATGAATAATCAACATTTCCATGTCCAGTTCTACCAAATAACATGATGGATCAGCAGAAGACTCTGCCATGTTGTTACAGACCCTTTATATAGAAAGCAAGGAGAGCTGAAAAGAAATAACTTTAGTGTTTGCCACTAAAACAGATTTTTTTCCCCCCCCACTGACTCAAGAAGAACATTAGTTATATGGATTAGTGTCTCCAAATGTCTATCTGGTAGCATTGAACCTGTGTGCACTAAATGTGGACAGCAATTTATAAAAGTAAAATGGAGTTGAAGCTGTAGTGAAGTTATATTTATATGTAATGGCTGCTGTTAACCTTGCAACTGGAGGAATTATTTGTTAGAACTTGAAGTCAGCCATTACTCAGGACCAAATCTCAAGTCTTGTGCTCAGTCTGAGGCTTTTCCTGATCTGGTAAATCTAATCTTATTAATATTAAAGTGATTGTATTGTATCAATTTAATCTATCTACAGTAATCTCACTTCAATAAGCAACAGAGGGTCCTGTGGCATCTTTAAGGCTAACAGAAGTATTGGAGCATAAGCTTTCGTGGGTGAATGCCCACTTCATCAGACACTTGCGTCTCATGAAGTGGGCATTCACCCACGAAAGCTTATACTCCAATACTTCTGTTAGCCTTAAAGATGCCACAGGACCCTCTGTTGCTTTTTACAGATTCAGACTAACACGGCTACCCCTCTGATACTTCTCACTTCAATGTTGCTTTCCTCTTGAGAATGTTAGCAGTCTGAGAGAGATTTTCAATACTTGGGAGACCATTGGTATTTCTCAAAATGGGGGAGAACTTCTCTGCAATTAGAGCTAGTCCAATAAATCTATCCCAATGTGCCCCTTTGTGTTATTTTGCAAAACAAGCAATAAAGTCTGCATTTTGAATTTTTTCTTCATTGAAAAATGATGACCCATTCTACAAATGGTCAACCCCCGCCCCCCAAATTAAACTAAAACTTCAGTCCGCTCTCATTGCAATCCCTGTCTCTAGCTTTTCTATCATGCTCATCACAGTGCTATCAGAGTGCCTTCAAGGTGCTGAGCATCTCCTGGAAGATGTTGATCTCCAACTGAGCCCTGAAGGCACTGAGTGTGGTTGGGGTCACTAATGGTGAGAGTACAGTGGAGTTCTGAGGTCCCTGTGCATCAGGGGATTCCATAATGCCCATCCATTGTAGAATGGGAAGCATAAACGCTATCTGGGCTGAGAACTGCTGTGCAATTCCAAAGAGCTGTTTTGGACCGCTGATCCACAGTTGTGAATCAGCTGGCACTGGCCCACCTCTACCAGTATTCGTGGCTAGGCACTGTGTTGAACATGTTGTGTTTTATGATTAGTAGCCCTGTATGAACTGAACTATTTTAAAAGCTCATTTTAAATCTGCTGGATGGAAGTTCTGGGTACTCAATCTTTGAAATTCAAGCCACTCTTTAGGTGACTAAGTATCAATTTAGTTTTAAAAATTCTGGCCAAGGTCCAAATATCATCATGTTCCCATATAAACAAATTTTCAGCTAGATCCCAAAGACCTTTCCCAGATAGGGAGGTGAATTGAGAGTGTAATTCAATCATTAGACCCTGCAATTGAGTCATGATTAGACTATCTGAGCCAATATTAGACTGCACTTGCCCTTTATATCCCAATCCATCTCCCATTGAAGTCCAAGTTTTATCACTGAAAATTAGGGGCACTGGCCCCTTTAAATGCTTCCAAGATGAAATACTAACCAGCAGGATAAATGGAAATCTGTGCATTGCATATATACATGGAAGAAAAATAATTGTGTGATCAGAGAAGGTGCCAATGTTTGAAAGCTCAGAAATGGGGATTTTTTTTAGGCGGCCATTGGAAATAGACCGAACTTGCCATTTTTAGTGGAACAGAGTAGAATCAGTAGCAAAAAATCTTTCTCTTGTAATAAATGAAATATCCCACCAATTATAAATTACAATTGGAAAATTAAGTCTCAGTTTTCAGTGTTTACAAAGAGATTCTACTTAGCAATGCAGTTCTACAACTATTTAAAATTCTGGGTGATGAAAAAGAACACTTGCAAAATAGAATATCCCCATGCAAGGAAAATGTCAGGTTTTTTTTATTATTATTTCAATCCTACTTGAAAAAAAAATGAGGTTGCCTAAATCTGAATTTTGCATTGTACCATATGCAATATTTACAATATGGAGTCTGAGCTTAGCTAGTGTAATAGTCAGTTTGCCTTTTAAATACTGCTTTGTGCCTTTTTGGATAAAGGATTAGTGGGTATGCATGTATAGACATAGGAAAAGATTGATTTCAGAAATGGTATTTAAATTAAACAGAACCTGTCTTTTAAAAATAAAAATCTTCCCACAAAAAGAGTTAAAAATTCTAGGGAGGAAAAGTTATCCATTTATTAAAGGAAACTTGAAATGGAAGAGAAGTGAATCCATACAGGCTGGATTTTTGTTTTGTTTTTAAATGTGCCTTGCAACACTTTAAAAACGGATGACTATTTCAGGTACCTGTAACATGAAAAAAAAGTGTAATTAATGTACGTGTCCACAAACTTATTAAACTAGGACTAAATTCTGTATTTCTTTGCAGGCAACACAAATACTATTCAAGAATGTATTAAACATCTGTAGTCATTACAGTTTTGCAAGGCTTATTTACCATTGATTGGGAAAGCAACAGGAGGAATCATTTTGAAGAATTCACTTTAGTTTTCGTCCTTGGACTAATAAGTTGATTTGACAGTAGCAACTCGATTTAAAGTGCCAAGACTGTGAAGATTAATTTTTCCTCTTTTTTGTTCTTTATAAAGATAGAAGTGGTTACTGTACCATGTTGTATTGTAAGAGTATCTAGTATATGGAAAGTGTATGTCTTTGAAGCATTATGGAATAATTCAGGCTCTGCACACTGAAATGCAGGATACTTACATGCAGTTAATACAGGGTATCATTCACTTGGTATTTGCCTATTCTGCAGCCCATATACAACTGATAGGAATTTCCTCTGTGTAAATATTGGAGGGCTGTACCCAATATTTATGCACTCTCTCAATATTCTGGAAAAGAATCCAATTTCATGCCCCATCCAATATTCCCATCTTCTTTGATGGGTCTGGATTATCACCTGAAACTGTGCTTACTATGGGCCTGTTCTTATCTCCCTCTTCAAAGTTGGTGGGTAATTCTTCTATTCCCTTCAATGGCGGTTCTTGGTGTTTAAAAAAAAAAAAAAAAGAAAAGGGTGCAGAGACAAGCTTCCTCAGTTAGCGGAGGCTACCACGAACTGTTCAAAAGAGTTGCTTAAGCCACAGAATTTGGTCCCCTGTTCTCTAGCAAAGGCACTTTGTATTTTACTGTAGTACCTAACCGCCTCCTAAACATTTATGGATTTATCATCACAGCACCTTAATATTTCCCTGCGCTGCCTTATAATCTTCACTGACAAATTATCACATGAAGGAAGGCTGTGGTTGAGCTAGGAATTGGTCCGAGATCTGAGTTCCAATCCAGTACCCTGACCGCAAGACCATCTTTCTTCCCCATCGTGTATTGGTTCTGTTGCTGGCAAAATGGCAAGGCACATTCATTCAAGCTGCTCTAGGATTGAGAGGTTTGCTATCTATGTATGGAGGTGCAGTTTATACTGCAGCAAAGAGCCATCAATGTTAGTGGAAATCATACCGACATAACTGAAGACAGAATTGGGACATAAATGTTTGGACAGCCATATAAGCCAGCCACATTTGAAAAAACTGGGCCTATATAACTAACTATCACAAATAAAAAGGCCCCTGATTCTGCAAATGCTTATGCAAATAAGTGACTGTACACCTAGGAGTACTTTTATCAAATTTAGTGGAACTGCTACCATGCATGAAGTTACCCACATGTGCAAGTATTGAGAGGATCAGTTGAAAGGGAAAGTAAGAGGGTAAAGGCAAGGGAGAACTGAGCTGGTAAATTGGACAGGAGGGCTGTTAAAGATGGTAAGAGCTACAAAGGAGAAGGCTTTTGTGCCAAGAGTGGAAGGGGTGGATGTTGGAAAGCACAAGTAGGAGGTGGGTAGGGATAGGCAGAGGACTGTAGCGTGAAAAGGCCCTGGGGTAAGTTTAAAGAATTTTTAAAATAGGGATAGAAATCAAACAGATGCTGGATAGAAAGGGCTGGTGGCAGCTAGGGAAGGGATTTCACAATAGGGGTTGACTTGTTCGTTCATTTCTACCTGAGGGAAGGGGCAAAGAGGCATTCTGCACTTGCTGATGCATAGAGACACATCCTGCCTTTCTCTGTCAAAAACAAAATGCCTCACATCCTACCTCTAAGAAAAGATAGCAGTAGAGAGAGTTAGTGTGAGATAACACAAAACTGTATGAAACTAACCTTAATGGGCAGAAAATGGTACACTTATCCAATACACATTTTCTCTTCTTATCTTATAAGAGCACCTAGTTGAATCACTACAGCTTAGTGGTCCCCTTATAAATGCTTAAATTATATAGTAATGTCAGCCACAACTGTTCTGAGTTAAATGGTGGCAATCCGGGTCTACACTTATGAGGAAATAGAAATTCCTCTTTTAAAAACCAAAAAATTGAAAACTCCAATTTTCTCCCCTTTTTTTCATCCCCCAACCAAGCACCTAACTCAGATGTTTGCCTGTTTATAGTTCTTTGTTTTCCTAGATAAATGTTTCAGTTAAAAGTCATTGCTGAAGGCCAAATGGTAGAGGTCTCTTTTTTTTGCAAAGGTTGAAATACAGAATATTTTAAAGTGTCTGCCTCATATGCCAGTAATTTATCCTCATAAGGATCTCTATTAAACACTGGGTATTATGGATTCAGCTTGAAAGAGTACAGCACTGTAGCCGTGTGACCCATAGGCTGCCCCCACTTCCTCACTTTGGCAGGGAAATGAATGTAATTTGAGGACTCCTGAAGTAGCGGTTACAATGTACACTGTGCGAACGCTCAGTCTTCGTATTCACATCTTGGACCGTGAATTCATAATGTAAACTATCTACTCCTGTTCATACTGATTCAGAATAGTCCATGCAAGGCAAATGGCAAATGCACAATATTAGGGGCCAGTTCACGATTTCAGAGGAACTATAGTGAGGTACACCAGCTGACAGATCAGGCCTTTAACCCCAATAGGTTAACCCCAACTGAGACTGACAGATCAGAAAGGTCATTTTTCCCATCCTCTCCTCCTCTTTAAATATATTGGCATGCTAGGCACTATTAGCTACTGTCAATGGAGTGGATTAATATTAGTTTCAGCTTTAACTCATAAGTCACTTGCTCTCGTGGGTTTAGTTAACTGCATTTCTGTTTATAGAAACCTCTGACTTTGACTCCCTTTAAACCTGAATGGGAATAATGTGGCTAAATCCCCATGTGTCATGCTGGCAACCTGCCTTCCTTTTAACATTAGAGCCATCTGGCTAGTTCAACATGCAGGAAATGTCCCCCAAAATGTTGGTAAAAAGGGGTTTACGTGTTCCTCAGAAAATACTTCCAGAGGGAACACAAGCAGTGTTAGAAAGCAGTCCTAATATGGGTAGTTGCTATGGTAACTACATTTTAAAATATTGAAACCACATCAAATACACCAATCATTAGTGTGTAAGTTACTGCTGGCTCGATGCTGCTCCGATTTACTCACACTTGTGCCATGAATATGTAAAGTGGGCTTGAAAGCTCAGGCCGCTTTCTGTCAGACTCCCTTTCTGATCCGGCCATGTTTACACCAGTATCTTCCCTTTCATGAAAACAAAGGGGGGCAGTGGCTGAGGGTAGGGGTGAAATATATTTTAAAACATGACTGCCCAAGAGGGAAGGAGCTGCTTGCAGACCTTTGCATTGGACTATAACATCATCCCCTTTTCTGGGAATTTTGCCATTCCCGTGTAGTCATTCTATCAGGTGGGCTGTGCTTTTGTAAGGCCCATGGATATTGGCCCCAGGAATTGTTGTCCTAAGATCTACAGAGGCAGAGAAAAGCCCTGGCCCTTGGCACATTCATAAAGGGCTAGCCTACAACTACTTCTTTATTAGCTCTTAAGCGCGCACACATACACTCATGCTGTCGAAGTAGGTGTAGAGCATTTCAAAACATTTCTATTTACCTAAAGTTAAGGAATGGTTTCAAGGAATCAGCAGCCAGGCCTCAGGGGGACCCTGCTTTCTGTCTGGCCGCTGGGGAATTTTGCTGTCAGATTCTTGCCCAAAGTAAGCTTCCTCAGAGTGCGCCGAAGCAAATGCTTTCGCCTAATCTTTTATAGCTAATTTCAAACAAAGCACATAACCTATAGTGACTCTTAGAGGGTCACCATAGTAACCCCTAATGGGTCACCAATTCTACTTTCAGCAAAACTACTCATTATCTCTTATCAAAACATTTCTAGTCACAACAATAAAACCGAGTGTCAGAGGTGCTCAAGGCCAAGGTTGGCCACCCAAAAATTCCTCCTATTCTCACAGTACATTCACTTCTTACCCCATCCTGACAGCGAAACTGAAAACATACGGGTATTTGGCCTTGCCTCTCGGGGCCTAAGATTTTCCTAGCTATGTGGTGATTGGTTTTCAGCTGGCCGTGGATGAACATACAGAATTGCTGACCGCCATACTGTTAAATTCTGGGGTTACATACAGAAATGTTAAATTCTGGGGTAAG
This sequence comes from Malaclemys terrapin pileata, assembly GCF_027887155.1. Lineage (NCBI taxonomy): Eukaryota > Metazoa > Chordata > Testudines > Emydidae > Malaclemys > Malaclemys terrapin. Next base: position 8,162,396 of record NC_071513.1, on the reverse strand, counting down.
TGCTGTAGCCAGGTTCTCCTGCACTAGAGGCTGGAAGACCTAGAGGTGCCAAGGAAACTAGGTTGACACTCTGGGACTGGCAGCGCCCCTCCTCAGGGGGAACTGGGGAGTCGAGAGCTGGCACCTGAAGCTGTGGTATGGGGGTGACTGGGGAGCCCTGAAGGAGAGCCAAAAAAGATGTGAGCTGCAGGTGTTGAGTTGGACTCCTGGTTTACCCCCCCAGAAAGGGGCAGCATAGGAAGGGGAGGTGGAATTCAGGTTTTGGTTGCCAGGCTAAATCCTTAAGAAGCACTGGAACTGGCCCATCCAATAGTTGGAGAGTAAAGTGTTGGAGTGAGAATAATCCATTTCCAGGTACCTGTGAATATAGAGGGAATGGGATGAAGATATGGCCTCTCCTTAATCTCTTTAGGGATTCCTGCTCTTTTTATCCTTTCCACACCAGTTTGTGGAGAGGATAATCTAACCTTTAGTAAACCCTCTCCTATCAATAATTTCAGATGGCTTTCAGGCTATGTTCAGAAATATTAATTAACCTATACTCAAAAAACCTTAATAAATATGCTCACCGACTCTGTTTTGGTCTGTTCCCTACAATATAGGACTAAATTGTGACACCTTTCTGAAGCCATACTTAGGCAAAAGTAAAGAAGAGCTTTGAGATTCAGCCTCCAGTGACCAAAGCAATGTCCTTCAGTCTACCCTCAAGAGTCTGAAACTCTTGCGAGAGACTTCATGATTAATTAGAACCAAGACGTGTTTGGAGCATCTTTTGGACTGATTCTCTTTGAAGTCTAAGAACCTTTGTGCAGCTTCTGTATTCTATGCCTTAGTCTTCAGGAGGCGTGGAAGAAACTAGGAAGGAAAAAAATGCACTAAGGATGGGACGCTTGTACTGTATCTTAAACACTCTTTTTTTCTGACTGCCCAGTCTACATGTTATAGTCTAGCTACTTCTATTACAACTTCTACATTTTCTTGGCATAACAGTAACTACTTTATTGTCAAAGGTGATTCTAAAATAGTTGCTTTAAGAAATCCTGCTTGAATAGTCCTGGTGGACTGACTTTTCTGAAACACAGCCAGAGGAAATGAGCTTATTCTGGTGTGACACTGGTATAAATGAGAGCAGAATTTGGCTCATAATTTTCAATGAGATTACATTTGTGTAAATGGAGCAGGATATGCCTTGAAATTGCAGACCCCCAAAATAGCCTCTCAAAATTTCATTGAAACAAGTAATTAAAACTTCCCTTAGTTATGCAGGGGCATATTAGGTGTTTGAAGCAAGTGGAGTAAATATTAAGGGAACACTTTATAGTTTTCCGATCTTCATATTCTCCTCAAACCTAAACTGAAACACATGAAATCCAACATGTATGATTTCAAACCAGAGTAGACTCTTCTGGAAAGTTTCAAACAAGCCAAGAAGCATTGGGAGATGAGGTCAAACACTGAATTAAATTGACTTGGATTGGGAAGTGGATTTCTGCAGAGCTTCTTTCCAAGAGCTCATGTACTCTATTTTCTGAATGAGTTAAGTTTTGCACAAAGCTTTTTCATTGTGATTTTGTATTTATTTTATTTGTATTGCGGCAGACACCAGGTTGCAATTCTAGTTCTATTTTGTGTGTGAGCAAGTGTTCAGTCTTGGGATGATATTCTGTTAGCTTTTTATGTTAGGTTCTATGTTTAAAAAAAGCAAACAAACAAAACCCAGTCCTTGCAGAGGAACCTTTCTCAGCAACGGGACAACTTGCTCTCTGATTGGAGTTCTTTCTCGATTTGAGGTAGAATTGCTTCATGGAACCAGACACTGGCATTGGACTGAGTTTCCTGAAAGAGGAGATTGTCCTACATGTTTGATCACCTCTCTCCCAGGACTGGGGTTTGTGTAAATAAAGCAGTTACGCTTAGAATACACCCAGATTCATTGTCCCTGACTTCTTTTCCACTGGGAAGCTAACCTGCTTGACAGTTGCCCCTTCTCTCAACATCAACATTGGATCCCTATTTGATGTTGTCTGTCCCCTTTGCTAACTGGAGATCTCATAAGAAAGATGTACATAACTGAGCTTAAACAGGCACTAAGCAAATTATATGAGCACATGGAATAGCACTGAATAATACAACTCATATTCTAATGTGAGTTGATATGTCTTTCTATGTGCAACCCTGAAGATACTGGGTAATTAATAAGCAATTAATTTAGCTAATACTCCTGCAGTCTCTTGTTAATTGAAAAACTGTTGTTGTTGTTTAATGGCTGCCCTTCCAAAGAGCTAAATGCTCAATTGTTGCAGCAAATCAAAATATGTTGCATATTGGAAAATGAACTTCCTATTCAGGGATGAATGAAAGTAATAGCAAATCGTTTATTTTTTCCCTTCATGTCTCAGCAGAGAGATGAGGGTAGAGTGAACAGAACAAAATAAACAACCTCTGTCCCAAATCAACATGTTGCCTGTAGAAGGTTGCCCATGTGAATAACATCAAACATCATTCTGGGAGAAGTGTTTTAATGCTGGAAAGGCTGTCAAGGTGGAAATGGTCCCTAGAAATTGAAAACCCCATAGCAGCGTGCCAATGTTTATCTGGATGGAATACTTTAAAGTCTGTCATGCTGCAGATGTCCCCAGTTTTCAATGTGCAGTATCTTTAAAATATATATATCTATATAACACGATCTGTTTCTGTAACACTTCAAACACTTCAGACCTCACTCAGAGCCCATTTTAAGATAATGAGAATATTCATGGCTGTAGGTCAGCCCTAGTCCTTACACCTTCAGTGGGTCCCCACCCAGCTTCTGAGGTCCTTTTTACAAAGGAACATGTAGAACTGGGCTTATAAATAAGAGACCTGGTATAGAAATTGCAGTCATAATAAGACAACACACAGGACTGCAGTTAGGTGGGGAGTTAAGAGGGTTTTGAAAAGGGTGGCATTTGGAAGATGAGTGGGGAGATTACCTGACATAGGGGCAGTATAACAATGTTATGATGCTCAGAGTGGTAGGAGCTCAGGGGAGAAGGTGTACAGATTGAGATGGAGTGGGTGAATAGGGGGGAAATGGAGGGGATGTAGATGGACATGAGGTTGTGTAGGCCTTGTAAGGAGAGGATGAGGGACTTGAATTTGGTGAGGTAGGAGATAAGCCAGAAGAGAGGTATTGTGGTTGTGGTGATGGGAGTGTGTGTTACCACAGCGCAGTTTTGGAATGGGCTGAGTTGTCTGAGGCTGGAGAGGGGAAGGCTACAGGAGGCAAAGAAAAGTTTACTGGGACGCGGGTCAGATTTCACAATGGAAAGGGTGAGGAAGAAATGGCAGGATTTATCGAAGTGCTTGATGTGTGGGGAGCAAAAGGGGGAAAGTCAACGACCAATCACATCTATAATTTCAGACATCCAAGGTTGTACCAGCACGGGTGACTGCTCTTAATCAGTTCTGATTTCTGAGAGGCTGGCAGGCTTCTAAAATTGGCACCTACATTCACTTCTGTATCAGCACAAGCGGCTGGGCATTTCAAGTGATCAACAATAAGTCACCAGCCCCAACTAGAGGCTTCCCTTGTGCCCATTCTCTTTGGAGGGACACCCCTCTCTGCGAGGCTGTTCCGAACTCCGTAACCTTTATGGATTCAGGAATTTACCCAGGAATCGCTCCAATGCATGGCTCTATCTCAGTGCCTTCATTAGTATGTGCAGGAACCCAATGACACTGAAAATAACAGTCAGTCTGTGGGTGTATAATTTAAATCAGATGCCTAAAGGAAACTGCCTCCATCAGTCAGCCTTGAAAGCCCCTCTAGTGTCCTGGATTTTTAGTCTGGATTAAGGCCCATCTCTCAGAGGTTGTAGCCAATTCTTACGTGCTGTGCAGGCTCATAGGGCATCAGTCCAGCTGGGAATGTCGCTTAGGTCTGAGCACAGACTTTCTGCCTGCTGTGTCTATGTTGCCTGAACAGTCCCTTCTCTAACGGCAATCCCATCACTTATCAAAGAAGAACGTTGGAAATTTTCCAACAAAACTATTAAGAACATAAGAACGGCCGTACTGGGTCAGACCAAAGGTCCATCCAGCCTGGTATCCCGTCTTCCGACAGTGGCCAATGCCAGGTGTCCCAGAGGGAGTGAACCTAACAGGTAATTATCAAATGATCTCTCTCCTGCCATCCATCTCCACCCTCTGACAAACAGAGGCTAGGGACACCATTCCTTACCCATCCTGGCTAAGAGCCATTAATGGACTTAACCTCCATGAATTTATCTAGTTCTCTTTTAAACCCTGTTATAGTCCTAGTCTTCACAACCTCCTCAGGCAAGGAGTTCCACAGGTTGACTGTGTGCTGTGTGAAGAACTTCCTTTTATTTGTTTTAAACCTGCTGCCCATTAATTTCATTTGGTGGCCCCTAGTTCTTATATTATGGGAACAAATAAATAACTTTTCCTTTTCACTTTCTCCATACCACTCATGATTTTATATACCTCTGTCATATCCCCCCCTTAGTCTCCTCTTTTCCAAGCTGAAAAGTCCTAGCCTCTTTAATCTCTCCTCATATGGGACCTGTTCCAAACCCCTAATCATTTTAGTTGCCCTTCTCTGCCCTTCTTTATTTGGGAAATGCCAGTTCATCAGATCCAAAATGTTTAGCAGAAATGGTTTGGATTTAAACTTTCATTGAATCTCAGGCAGGGTTGTGACAGAAACTAGCCAGCTTCCTGTCATCTTAGCTGGCAGGCTACTGGGAATACCAGAGCTTCTTGGTTCCTCAGACACAGGGCAATCTCATGATGGGGCTGACCTGAAGCTATGGACCCTGGAATCCTGGCAGCTGATAACCGCAAATGAAATCGGCATGGTTCTTGTCTGTTTCACTGCTGCTCTTGAATAACAAGAATCATGTCCATTTCACTTGCAGTCCTCAGCTGCTGAGGTCTAGGAGCATATTTAATTTTGTAAACTCCTGTAGATGTTCTAAACAAACATGCCAACCCTGCAAAAAAAAATGAAATGCAGAAACTGGGCTTGTTTTTAGCTTAACTGGCTTGTGAGTTGCTTGCTGGCTAGTTTTGGGCTTGTAGTTTGTTTGGATTGTTGCTTGTTGCTTCTTCTTTTTTGACCAGCTCCCGGCAAGCAGGGGCAAGGGGGGGAAAGAGTCAGGTGTGCACGCGGGCCCACTACAGTCCTAGACTGAATGCTGGAAGTATCTAGTCCCATAGAGTGTTGGGGTTCTGAGGGATTGGCTTGTTCTGGCCTTGTTTTGAAATGGAATTAGCTAGATTTTTGGCTTATTGTGAAAGTCAGGGTGCTAATTTACTGTGTGAAAGTTGGCAACTGTGGTTCTAAACCTCTTTTTGGAACTTCTGGTTCATGGGGAACTGAACATTTTGGTTTTGTTTCAAATTGGACCAAATCCAAACTTTGAAATGTTGAAATTTTCCCAGGCACTTTGGTGTGTTTATTTGGCCAGCTCTGGCTGGGACCGGCCTGTAATCAGGGCAGCAGGACATTGTCACCTTTACGACACTACTGACCTGTGGAGTAGGGCTCTGCTTTGGAACAGGCTTGGATCTCCTTGAATGAGTGAGTAACCCTGGTATCCAAGACTCACCTTGTATAGGCCTCAACAGTTTGTCGCCGATACAAGTGGCTTCTGGTCTGTAACTAGCCTGAAAATATCAAGACCCTGCAAACCTCTTGTGACATCCATCCATTCACTCCACATATGTTTCTCTGTTTCTCATGTACCTGGCCTTTGGTGTCTGAAAGTGGTATGGACGATCTTGCTGGTTTTCAATCCGCTCCATGTTTGTGGAACGGCACCCCACTCTGACCTATAGCTTCTAGGATCTGCTGGAATGGCTGTAGATTTGGAAGCATTACAAAATGTCACTATTGGGGATATGTTCAACAGCGTCTTTAAATCCTTCAATGTGCTCAATCCAAATTTCACGCAGTCTGCTTAAGCAGTTCATGAAGAGGCCTCTTGCGTGCAGGATAGCTGTTCATTTGCTCCAAAACTCTGTCATGCTAGAAACCCTGTCTGTTCTGCTGCATTTTTAAGTGGTGATACTTCAACTCCAGTGTAGGTAGAAATAACAGAACTTAAAATGTGTTTTCAGGATATATTTTAGGAGAGAAAAACAAAACAACAACTACACAACTAAGACTTGTCTTTCCACACCAGATCACTGACACTTTTTAAATATGTTGCATTTTTTAACACAAACTAATTTGATCATCTTTTACTTTACAAATGTGAAGATTGATTCTGCAGTCTTATTGGACCCCAAACTCCCATCAACTTTAATGGCACTTACTCAGATAGGCCCTAATCAGCATGGTATGTAAGCACACACTTAACTCTAAGCATGTGAGTTGTCCCATTGAAAGAAAATGAACATGAGCATAAGTGCTAGGCTGAACTGGGACCTTGGAGTGCAGCAGAATCATGCCCTACACAATGACTAGCTGCCCACAATTAGAAAATTTAATTATTTCCTTTCAGAGACGATAGATTATACACTTCACTCACAGCCCTGTGCCTCTTTGAACATGCCTTTTCATCCTGAACATCTATGACTGGCAATAGAAGACTCATTGCTAGAGAGAGAATACTTGCTGTATAATGAAAGGGTACGTAGATGGAATTCCCAAGCTATACGTTTTGCCAAGTTCTGCAAATGTTATGCTATTTACAGCTGTAAATGGTGGTCATGTAAAGCAGATTGATTCCTTGGTTGCTAATCACATTTCTCATTTTTAAACAGTGGACGCTTTTGCAGTAGACCAGGGGTCGGCAACGTTCGGCACGTGGCTCGCCAGGGTAAGCACCCTGGCGGGCCGATCCGCACCGCTTCTTGCCGCCCCCATTGGCACGGGATGGCGAACTGCGGCCAGTGGGGGCCGTGATCGGCCGAACCTGCCGCGTCAGCATGTAAATAAAACTGGCCCGGCCTGCCAGGGTGCTTACCCTGGCGAGCCGCGTGCCGAACGTTGCCAACCCCTGCAGTAGACTCTTATGATAAATCTACGTTACCCAGAAAAAACATGGGAGTTTGTCTGAAGGAAATGCACTGTAGCATGTTATCCTCGTCTCTGCTGGCTAAAGCAACAACTGCACAGCCACCTGTCTGAATTCATCTTTCCATAGCGTGGGTCTGCGTGTACGCATACAGGAAATCATCTCCTGTTTTAGGCTTGCTTGAATTCCATAATATTGGGTGGGGGGAAATAATCTGTAGTTGCTGCTGTTGCTAAATAGTTGGATACATGTTTAAATCCTCAATTGTGTTTGCAATACATGTTTCCACAGAAGGTAGAATAACTTTTCCAGGGGAAACTTTGAAAGTATAACAAATTTAAGGGGAGGTGGGGAAGGGAAGAGTAGCCTCGGAGTTGATTTGCTAATGGTAGCTCCCATATGAAAATGAGATGAAACTGACACGCCAGGTTTATAACAGCGGGCAATAAGTATCATATACCTGACTCTGACTCAAAGTAAGGTAACCACAGGCAATTCCTGCCTGGCCTGCCCTGAAGAACCCTGGCTGCAACTTAGTAAAGTAAATTCATACTGGTATAATTAGAATTAAACACTAATATTAAACTCTCCAAATAAAGCCATAGCAACATTGGTTTATGTCATCCTTGTACCAAATAAAAGACAACAGAGCAATGTCAGCAGCCTGGCAACTTCTTCAAGGAAAAAGGTCTTATTTCACTCCGATTTGTGCTACTGATCCTACTGAAGAGGAATTTTTGGACTGCACTTCCAGCAAAGAAACTACTTAGATAGACAAGAGAGAGTGTGAAAAATCTATGGAACAAAATGGCCTGTTATAGAATCATAGAATATCAGGGTTGGAAGGGACCTCAAGAGGTCATCTAGTCCAACCCCCTGCTCAAAGCAGGACCAATCCCCAACTAAATCATCCCAGCCAGGGCTTTGTCAAGCCGGGCCTTAAAAACCTCCAAGGAAGGAGATTCCACTACCTCCCTAGGTAACGCATTCCAGTGCTTCACCACCCTACTAGTGAAATAGTGTTTCCTAATATCCAACCTAGACCTCCCCCACTGCAACTTGAGACCATTGCTCCTTGTTCTGTCATCTGCCACCACTGAGAACAGCCGAGCTCCATCCTCTTTGGAACCCCCCTTCAAGTAGTTGAAAGCAGCTATCAAATCCCCCCTCATTCTTCTCTTCTGGAGACTAAACAATCCCAGTTCCCTCAGCCTCCCCTCATAAGTCATGTGCTCCAGACCCCTAATCATTTTTGTTGCTCTCCGCTGGACTCTCTCCAAATTTTCCACATCCTTCTTGTAGTGTGGGGCCCAAAACTGGACACAATACTCCAGATGAGGCCTCACCAATGTCGAATAAAGGGGAATGATCACATTCCTCGATCTTCTGGCAATGCCCCTACTTATACAACCCAAAATGCCGTTAGCCTTCTTGGCAACAAGAGCACACTGTTGACTCATATCCAGCTTCTCACAGCACTTTACAAAGCAGGTCAGTATGGGCATCTCCTGTCAATCATACACTACAGCAAAGGATTGGGGCCTGATTCTCATTACACTAAGGTCACGGTATATTGCTAGAGTGGTGTAAAGGGGCCTTATTTTAAAAGAGAATCTGAACGTGCTGAAATAAAGCCCTACATGTTGTTCCAAGTTCTTGTGATGAGCGTTGTCTCAAGTGATTTTTGTATAAGAGGAAATTTTACCTTACTTTAAATTGTACACTGCTTGGGTAGGGTGAGTCTTGCTGTCATTTATCAAATGTCAAGCACGGTGGATCCTTTATTCCATAATGGGCCTCATAGGCACTACTACAACACAAATAATATTCCCAATGTTGCACTATGACTGAAATAATGCAAGAATAATATGAAAATGAAAAATAATTTAAATGCCAAAACAAAATGTCAAAATTCACTTCTAAAACTTTTTTTCTGGAATTTATATTTTGTGGAGAACATCTATATTTCTGAACCAGAACAAAAACAAATGTTGGCATGTCAATTTCCCAGAAACAAATTTCAGTTCCAACCAGTTCTGTTGCAAACTCCTATCTTACAGTGGCTTCATGTTTTTCGTAAAGCCTCACCTCCTGGGTTCTTGGATTGCTGTGACAAAGGAGAATCTCTGCTTTCATTAAAGAGAGAGTAAGTTTCTAGTCCTCACAGAGGCAAAGAAAAAACAGAAACTGTGACTGATGTGCACCCTAAAGGTTCAGAAATCGAAGGCTAATAAAGTCATCCTTTTAAAACAAAACCAACCAAAAACAACACATCTCATGACTGTGAGGACCTGGCACAGAACATTTCCCCATCTGAGGTTGGCTAGACTGTAAAAAACGATACTGCTATGCTAATTATCAGAATATGAAGCTGCTGATATTACACAGTGTTAGGATATAGGTATTCAGACCTGTCTCTAAAGTCCTATAACTTAAGAATGTAGGTGTAGTCTTATCACTTAGCTAGTTCTAGAGGTATAAAAGGAAGAATCAAAATCACTGTCTGTGAAAGGGCCTTCTCGTACTGTGACGGTCTGAGGCTCTGTTCTTAGGCTAAGTAAGGCCTTTGGCTAAGCAGTAGAGGCAGCCATAAACTGAGAAGTGAATGGTCACATCCTCACATCCCAAACTAGTCAGATGGAAATAAGGTGCTATTGGGCTGTTAAGAATACAATCTTGTCCTGATATTCCTATCACCTCCAGAGACAGGAAAGAGCCTAGAACATGTAAAAGGAAATGTAGTTTGATAGTTTTCTGTCTGGTAAGAACTCACTTATCAATAGACACAGCTGAAAAACCCTTATGTCTGTATAGATGTAGTTGTGAAATCCTCACTTCTGTATTGTTTCGTATGTTTATTTGCATGGTCTCTGTCTGGCTCTGTAATTGTTTCTGTCTGCTGTATAATTAATTTTGCTGGGTGTAAACTAATTAAGGTGGTGGAATATAATTGGTTAAATAACCATGTTACAGTATGTTAGGAGTGGTTAGTTAAATTTCAGTAAAATGATTGGTTAAGGTATAGCTAAGCAGAACTCAAGTTTTACTATGTAGTCTGCAGTCAATCAGGAAGTAAGGGGGGAATGGGGGTGGGGAAATTGGAATCATGTTTTGCTAAGGGGGGAATGGGAACGGGGAATGGGAACAGGGATGGCTCTGTGGTGTCAGAGCTGGGAACGGGGACACTGAGGAAGGAAACTGGAATCATGCTTGCTGGAAGTTCACCCCAATAAACATCGAATTGTTTGCGCCTTTGGACTTCTGGTATTGTTGCTCTGTTCATGCGAGAAGGACCAGGGAAGTGAGATGGTGAAGGAATAAGCCCCCTAATACACAGCTATGAATGTGTTTGAGTAGAATCTAAGCGAAACATTGTTTACAATTAAAGAATTATTCATGTACCCTTTCCAGTTTTTTGGTTTTTATTAGATCTTGATTCAGAATTCAATCTTGAGAGAATCCAAGGGGGAAGAAAAGGAACTAATGTTCAGTACAGCAAAATAGATCTGTGCCCTTTCATTATCATAATCCCAGTCCAGATACTATTTAACAAGGTATCAACAATACCAGATTATGTTAATGTTAATCTGCACATGCTACCATGGCTAGAATATAGTTATATATGTGAGGTCACAGTATTTATTCATTTAAGGAGCTGGAGATGTCATTATCAGTAGGACAACACAAAAACACATGGTGAGGAGAGATTTATTGTTCAAATGCTCAGAAAACGTGACAATATAACATTCCCATTTGCCATAAAAGCACGCTAATCATATTCTAGATCAGCACCTCCACTGACAGGTCCTTCAAAGCAGAGGACTGACATCATTGATAGCTGTCATTTTTTTTAATTTGCAAAATGCATGATTTATAATTTCTATTAGTAATAGTCCATGAGTTACAAATAAATGCTGTCATAGCGACGAACATTCTACTCTGTATTCCAAGGGTTTGAACATTGGCTACTTAACTGTTTTTTTATGGTCTGATTGGTTCTTCCTCTCCCCCCCCCCCCCCCCCCGACTTCCCGAGATACTGACTTGTCTTGTAGATTTAACTAAATGGGAGCTATTTGAGGCCCAGCAACACAGCCCATTTCATGTGTGGTTGAGTTGCAAAGAAGGCTGGAAGAGAATTGCAGGCTCAAGGCATAATGTAACTTATCCAGCTAGAGAAACATATTGGATCACTAAAATCTTCTTGATCCATTAATTCTTTTTTGGGAATTTGGTATGATATTATCGGCTGATGTGAAATAAAGATGTGGTCACTTCTTAATAAAACACAGAAAGAAGTAGAGCTGTGCAAATATATATCTTGGTTCGCTGGCAAATCAAGAAGTGTTTTTGGTTTGATCGAAAACTTTTTAAAATTTATCCTATCAAAAATTAATTTCAGTTCAAACAACTTTTTGTTTGACCTGAAACAAAATGTTTCATTTGAATTTCAAGCTCATTTTAACACTTCTGATTTTTTTTTTAATTTCAGAACCGTTTAAGAATTATTTTGAACAAAAAAGAATGTTTCATTTTGACACTTTCAATTTTTTACCACAATTTGGCAAAACTATCACAAATTGACCAAACATTTAGGCATTGAAAGAGTCCAGCGGAGGGCAACAAAAATGATTAGGGGTCTGGAGCACATGACTTATGAGGAGAGGCTGAGGGAACTGGGATTGTTTAGTCTCCAGAAGAGAAGAATGAGGGGGGATTTGATAGCAGCCTTCAACTACCTGAAGGGGGGTTCCAAAGAGGATGGAGCTCGGCTGTTCTCAGTGGTGGCAGATGACAGAACAAGGAGCAATGGTCTCAAGTTGCAGTGGGGGAGGTCTAGGTTAGATATTAGGAAACACTATTTCACTAGGAGGGTGGTGAAGCACTGGAATGCATTACCTAGGGAGGTGGTGGAGTCTCCGTCCTTGGAGGTTTTTAAGGTCAGGCTTGACAAAGCCCTGGCTGGGATGATTTAGTTGGGAATTGGTCCTGCTTTGAGCAGGGGGTTGGACTAGATGACCTCCTGAGGTCCCTTCCAACCCTGATATTCTATGATTCTATGATTGCTGAATCCACCTTTTGTATGTTTGAATATTGCTGTTCTCCCTGTATACGGAGTAAAACAAATTCAATTGCTATGTGTATTGTAATGATGTACAGAACTAAAGAAGAGCTAACCCTTCCCCTCTAAAGAAAGGAGCCATCTAATACCAGCATTTCCCAAATAATACTAAATTACAAACACATGCAGCAGCAAAGACACTTTTGTGAACTTTCTGGCATGCAGGGATAAGAGCAATAATAATTCGCAAAGGCAAAAGCCAACAAAATAGTTACTATTCACAAGCATCAAGCTAAAGCTATTGCATTACGTGAGAACTATGCTACTTAATGTTATCAGGTATTTGTCTGTTGGATTGAATGAAACACAGCTCAGTCACATCCAATTATAACAAAAGGCACAAACAAAATGCATGTCATCTAGCTGTATAATGCAGTGGATGCTAGTTTAAACCTGCTGTAGTTTAAGCTTTCATTATAACTCCCTGAATCTTTGGGCGGAAATTTTCAAGGTGGTGTCTTTGTTTTAAAGTGGTTATGTGAGCTGATAGGAAGGGGAAGGATATGTGGCCTTTTTTTTGGATAGCCATAATGCTGAAACTCCTGAGATCTGAAAGGTGAACTATGCTGTGGAGAGTCCTTGCTGAGGAACAGCGCCTTGCCTTACCTTGTAGAGAAAAGCGGGGGTGACTTGACTTGACTTACAAAAGTGACTTATAAGTTAACAAGACAATAGGAGGTTACAAAATGGGCTTGTGATCATGCCCAGTAACCTTTGTTGATAAATTTAGTGTCCCTGGAGGAAAGACGGGCCGCTCATCTTAATGTATCTGTGCAGTGAAGTAGCTTGCCTCCTGGGTCTACACTCGAGTTAGGGATATGGTAAGGCAGCTCTGGTCCTAACGTCAGGAGCGGCGCCAGGATTTTTGCCGCCCTAGGTGGCAGTGCTCCTCCTCTGAGCATTCGGTGGCGGGGGCCCTTCCGCTCTGCATCTTTGGGGCACTTCGGCGGCGGGTCCCAGAGCGAGTGAAGGACCTGCCACCGAATTTCCACCAAAGACCCGGAGCGGAAGGACCCCCCGCTGCCGAATTTCCGCTGAGGACGGCAAAATGCTGCCCCCCAAATCCTGCCGCCCTAGGCAACCGCCTAGGATCGCCTAGTGGAAGCCGGCCCTGCCTAACGTCACCCAGTCCCTTTTCATCCCCTTCTGTGAAGCTAATTCCACCCCCACTCCCTGCAGTGCTGGGACCAATACGTCGACTCTCCATTACTTGTCCAGCTGCTCGGGGCTACTTGCATACAGGATGAATGGAAGGCTTCTTCCACAACTTCCTCCTGCCTGGCTCAACACAGGCCTGGACACCCCTTGGCCCAATGTACGTTCAGCTGTCAAAACACCATTTTTTTTCCCCCCCCAGGCGATAGTAATACATTAGCTGGAAAACACTACTATAAGAATTAGCTGCTTGCGTAGCATATAGTCAGACACAAGTTTACTAGAGTTACTGTGATTAATAAGCTTCCCCACCAGTGACAAATAATTTTGATATTGACCAATTTGAATCAGCCTGTCACTTCCCGTGCATTTAATCATTAGGGCTAGCTTTCCCCCGTAAAATAGCTGTAACTGTTGGCTAAATATGGAAGGCGGCTAGATACAGTAAGGTGTCTATTGACCCAGTTTGACTGGTCACTGTTTTCTTTCACTTTATCACCTTACCTCCACTTAGACTAGCAATTTAGTCTGTGAGCTACAGATGCCTACATATTAAATGACTGCTATATCAATTCCAATCTTTCCCTAAGGGACCTTTTCTGTCTCTGCCCCCTGCTAAACCTCCTGCCTGTGACTCGGTCATCTGTAACTTATAAGTTAACAAGACAATAGGAGGTTATAACTTTTTTTCTCTTCACCTCTCTGCAGCCATGGTATGTAAATTGTGACCTTCCTCTTCCGCCAACTTGACCCTGTCCAACGTCCTTGAATTCCTTCTTGCATGGCAGATCACCTTTCCTATTCCTGCTTTGCTACCTATATCCTCATTCTTTCATCCTGTGGCTACATCAACACGACACGGCACTGCTGCGTATCGTGTGTGTGTGTGTAGCTACGCACCACAGCAGAAAAGCACACCACGTGCACACAGTGATATGTAGCTACACGTAACAGTGAAAGCTCTGGCAGAGAGGAGGCAGCAGAGAAAGAACTGGAGTCTTTCACTGCTGGAGTCTTTCACTGCAGCAAGCAAAGGCCCAGCCTTTCTCCACTGCTGGAGTCTCTTCCTGTGTTGGGGAAAGTCTCAAGCAGCAGTGTAGGCTGGATGGCACAGCTTGGGTGAGTAGAGCTGTCTCCCTTTCAGGTATATCTTTTCTCTACTCACCTATGCCATGCCTCACCATCAACATGCCCTATATATCGGTGCTTGGGGGACTGTGTGTGTATGAATCCTGCACACCAATGAGAGAAGGGTGCAGGTAGATGCACTCTAATAGTGGTAGATGTCTACAACTTGCCTCGTTTACATTTGTGTAAGTGGACATCCCCCACAATAAACTAGACAGTTATGAATTAGGCTGTAAAGTTCTTGGTACATTACTTGTTTGTATTACCATAGCATCTAGGAGCCCTAGGCCTGGGCCTGGACCCCATTGTGCTAGGCCCTGTACAAACACAGAACAAACTGACAGCCCATGTCCCTAAAACCTTACAAGCTAAGTAAGACAAGAGACGACAGATGGATACAGACAGAGGAAGGAAAAATATGAAGCAATGACACTGCTGGTCAGCATGCTATTCAGTGATCACTGCACACCAGTGCTTATCTAAGTTTTCATTTTTGTTGTAGGAATTGTGGCAAAGGTGAGTTTAAGGAGGGGTTTGAGGGAAGATTGAGGTAGTTTTGTGGATGTTTATTGGGAACGCCTCAGCCATATGAGGGGCAGCCTGGGAAAAGGCCCAAAGGTGCTTGTTTAGAAACTTAGCAAGTGGGTGGTGGAGTACAACTTCTGAGCTTTCTCTGGAGAGATGCTGTGGCAAGAACAGTTTCTGTGAAGGGGGCAGCAGTTGGATTGGAGAGGCCTAGGATTGAATTGGGGACAGAAGTCCAGACCAGGTTGTAGAGAACATGTTTCATAGATTCATAGATTCATAGATTATAGGACTGGAAGGGACCTCGAGAGGTCATCGAGTCCAGTCCCCTGCCCGCATGGCAGGACCAAATACTGTCTAGACCATCCCTGATAGACATTTATCTAACCTACTCTTAAATATCTCCAGAGACGGAGATTCCACAACCTCCCTAGGCAATTTGTTCCAGTGTTTAACCACCCTGACAGTTAGGAACTTTTTCCTAATGTCCAACCTAGACCTCCCTTGCTGCAGTTTAAACCCATTGTTTCTGGTTCTATCCTTAGAGGCTAAGGTGAACAAGTTCTCTCCCTCCTCCTTATGACACCCTATTAGATACCTGAAAACTGCTATCATGTCCCCTCTCAGTCTTCTCTTTTCCAAACTAAACAAACCCAGTTCTTTCAGCCTTCCTTCATAGGTCATGTTCTCAAGACCTTTAATCATTCTTGTTGCTCTTCTTTGGACCCTTTCCAATTTCTCCACATCTTTTTTAAAATGCGGCGCCCAGAACTGGACACAATACTCCAGCTGAGGCCTAACCAGAGCAGAGTAGAGCGGAAGAAGGACTTCTCGTGTCTTGCTCACAACACACCTGTTAATGCATCCCAGAATCATGTTTGCTTTTTTTGCAACAGCATCACACTGTTGACTCATATTTAGCTTGTGGTCCACTATAACCCCTAGATCCCTTTCTGCCGTACTCCTTCCTAGACAGTCTTTTCCCATTCTGTATGTGTGAAATTGATTTTTCCTTCCTAAGTGGAGCACTTTGCATTTGTCTTTGTTAAACTTCATCCTGTTTACCTCAGCCCATTTCTCCAATTTGTCCAGATCATTTTGAATTATGACCCTGTCCTCCAAAGTAGTTGCAATCCCTCCCAGTTTGGTATCATCCGCAAACTTAATAAGCGTACTTTCTATGCCAATATCTAAGTCGTTGATGAAGATATTGAACAGAGCCGGTCCCAAAACAGACCCCTGCGGAACCCCACTCGTTACGCCTTTCCAGCAGGATTGGGAACCATTAATAACAACTCTCTGAGTACGGTTATCCAGCCAGTTATGCACCCACCTTATAGTAGCCCCATCTAATTTGTATTTGCCTAGTTTATCGATAAGAATATCATGCGAGACCGTATCAAATGCCTTACTAAAGTCTAGGTATACCACATCCACCGCTTCACCCTTATCCACAAGGCTCGTTATCCTATCAAAGAAAGCTATCAGATTGGTTTGACATGATTTGTTCTTCACAAATCCATGCTGGCTGTTCCCTATCACCTTACCACCTTCCAAGTGTTTGCAGATGATTTCCTTAATTACTTGCTCCATTATCTTCCCTGGCACAGAAGTTAAACTAACTGGTCTGTAGTTACCTGGGTTGTTTTTATTTCCCTTTTTATAGATGGGCACTATATTTGCCCTTTTCCAGTCTTCTGGAATCTCTCCTGTCTCCCATGACTTTCCAAAGATAATAGCTAGAGGCTCAGATACCTCCTCTATTAGCTCCTTGAGTATTCTAGGATGCATTTCATCAGGCCCGGGTGACTTGCAGGCATCTAACTTTTCTAAGTGATTTTTAACTTGTTCTTTTTTTATTTTATCCGCTAAACCTACCCCCTTCCCATTAGCATTCACTATGTTAGGCATTCCTTCAGACTTCTCGGTGAAGACCGAAACAAAGAAGTCATTAAGCATCTCTGCCATTTCCAAGTTTCCTGTTACTGTTTCTCCCTCTTCACTAAGCAGTGGGCCTACCCTGTCTTTGGTCTTCCTCTTGCTTCTAATGTATTGATAAAAAGTCTTCTTGTTTCCTTTTATTCCCGTAGCTAGTTTGAGCTCATTTTGTGCCTTTGCCTTTCTAATCTTGCCCCTGCATTCCTGTGTTGTTTGCCTATATTCATCCTTTGTAATCTGTCCTAGTTTCCATTTTTTATATGACTCCTTTTTATTTTTTAGATCGTGCAAGATCTCGTGGTTAAGCCAAGGTGGTCTTTTGCCACATTTTCTATCTTTCCTAACCAGCGGAATAGCTTGCTTTTGGGCCCTTAATAGCGTCCCTTTGAAAAACTGCCAACTCTCCTCAGTTGTTTTTCCCCTCAGTCTTGATTCCCATGGGACCTTACCCATCAGCTCTCTGAGCTTCCCAAAATCTGCCTTCCTGAAATCCATTGTCTCTATTTTGCTGTTCTCCCTTCTACCCTTCCTTAGAATTGCAAACTCTATGATTTGATGGGCTTAGAAATGAAAGGCAGATGGGGAATAGGGGGAAGAGCCTGTGGAGAATAAAAGAGGGGATGAGTTAGTGCAAGGTAGATCAGGGGATAGGTTAGATTAGAGGAGAACCGATGAGCCATTTCTGCATCTGTACAATGGGAGAAGGAGGAGGGAGTTGGAGTGGAGAGTTCTTGGCATCTGTGTCTCAGAAGAAATTGGTGCAGCGAGAAATGGAAAAATGAACTATTTGCACAAGCTATTCTAAACACCGATCAATTGACAAGTATTACCCCGATTACCACTGCTGACGTGAGATACCTGCACTGGGTGGAATGTTAGTCTAAAGGCCAAATTCGGACCTGGTGTAAACTTTTACTGATGCTAGTGGAGTTAGTGTCATAACAACTTTGGCCCACTGATTACAGTGGTGTTGTGCTCGTGTATATCAGGGTTGAATTTGGGTTTATATTTTAAAACAACTGTTACATTTCAACAGTTACGCAACAGACCGATTTAGAAATGTATTGGAATGTTGTCATTTGTTATGAGTGAAATTGATCACACAGCAGAAGCTTACATAATACCTGTGCCCCACTTGAAACTTTAATCCCCTATGTGGAGTCTCATCCTTGTCAAAGATCTATCTGTGTGAGCTTTGCCCAGGGCAAGAGCTCTGTCTTGGATGTAACAGAGAGTGACTGGATTTAGTTGGATATGGTGGGTGAGATAGTATCTTTTTTTGGATTAATATCTGTTGGTGAAAGAGAGAAGCTTTTGGATTTAGTTGATTATGTATCCTTGTAAACCCTGTTGGAACTGGATCTGACCTGCACAGGTAAGGTCAATGAATAAAATTTTCCAAAAAGTTTTTTTTTTTTTCATAGGTGGAGCAGAATAGTAAGGTTTCATTCATATCTATAACACTGTCCCTTTACAGTGAGTGGGGGAAAACCCTTTCCCTAAAGCCGTAGGCCATGGAAAATATAAAGATAATGACTGGAGACTAATTCACACCTTGATTCTTCAGATAAAATTCAACCTGTATATACACTTCCCTAATCTCAGCAGGACACAAGGAATATTGATCCTTTGCACTCAATGTCATCTTGGGTATATGGCAAGTTATTCTGTGGAATTCCAGGGGTACATTACGTTGCCATGTAAAATATACAATGGAAAGGTGACCCCAGGAACAGCTACATGTTAAAACCTGAAACTTTTGTCATTTTAACTGACCTCTGTCAGAGTATCTGAGGTTTACAAGACATTTCATCTGGATATTGGCATCTTGGCAGTGATCCTATACAGACAATAATTGCTAATGACTTTGTTTTGTAAGTTGTTTTGTGGTACTACCTTTTCTGCATGAAACCCTTTTGGCCTAGTATTAGGCCAGCCATCCCATGCAGATAGGAAGGGTAGGTTGGGAGGACCTCCGGACATTGATTTTTCTAAGGCAGAAATATCAACAGTAAACTTTTGGATAATTCAGTATGACTTTTGTTAAAAAAAAATAAAATCCTAGTGTTTTGGCCCGAGGGTCCTGAGACCAAGGAGGACCCCCACCCCGTCTGATGGCTCAACCTGCTTTACAGAGCTACATGAGCTCTAAGAGAGAGCCCATCTAGTTGAGGGAGCCACATCACAATTGGGGCAAGCTCCTTGCTGATGTGTCTCTCACTATCAGAGTTATTGAGAGCTGGGAGAGCTCACTTGTTGATGGTTCCCTTCCCCTTCCCTCTACCAAAGGCAGCATCAAAGTGGTGGTGCAACCTCCTGCCATGCAAAGACTTCAATTCTAGTCCCAAGACTGAAGAATCAGTCATAAACCAGTTGAGTCTTATGGGTGGCAGTTTGCTCTACCCCACTGGGTGAATTCTTCTTTAGCACCATTTCTGTTTAACACAAGGTAGGAGACTGTTCTATTCTCCCTTTACCAGAGGAAAGACCATCCCGATGAGGAGCCTTTCAGCAAAAGTGTGTACAAATAAAAATAATGGAGTTTCACCATTGGCAGATGGACTCAGAAGACCTCCAGCAATACCCAAGAAAAGGAACGTGTCCATTGTCCCTTGGGATGGTCTGAATCAATACTGATCTCTCAACAATCTTCAGTAACTTTGCAATACTATATAAGGCAAACAACCCCACCCTTCAAATAGGATTTAATCTTACAATATTTTAAGTTTTAGATTTTTCCTGCATCTGGTCCATGCTGATAAAGCAAGAGCTATCTTCAAGCAAAAAGAAAAAGATTATAAACCAGGTGCCTTTTTATCAACTTTCAGGGTCTTTCCTCCACAGTTGACTGTACTCAAGCACTCCTCCTCACATCCAGCAGATCACGAATGTCTCATTTATCTTAATTTCTGTTAGTAATAGACACAGATGTCTAGAACAGAGAATGAAATATGAATTCAGAATTACTTCAGTTCGGCTGCAGGCATATCTGTCTGGAGCACCTTAGAATATATCCTGGAGCGGGAGGAGGGCAAACAGGATACATTTAACCTAAGATATTCCAATATTTTGAATCAGGTTAAATATGAGTTGATTACTGGGGGATTTGGGTCAGCTCTAGGTTTATTGGAGCTTTCTTATCCACATCCCTATGTACCGCACTGCTATGCATATAGAAGGAAATGCTGCCCCTCCGCTGAAGCATAACACATCCTGAATGTAATGAAACCAGTGTGGATTTGCTGTGCAGATCGAAGGGCCAGCATGCAGGGAGCCCATACTATGACTCTTACCCAGACGTGTTGATAGTATTTTTTTCTATTAGTGATAGTGTGCACTATGATTTCTTCCTCAGCCCCTTTTTTTAAAGGGAAAGTGTGCTGGGTGGGCTTGGGGAGCTTGTGGAAAAGAGAATAGTCCTACCAAATGAGAAATGACCAAGGACGGCAGGTATAATGAGCCAGTTGGAGCTGAAATTGATACATGAATAGTTTGCTGAAATCTCGTGAAGGTTGAGCCTGTGATGTGTCTATATTAGACGTTCATTAAACCTCTCTCTAAACTGCTCACTTTGGTGATTGGTTGGTGGTTCCACTCATCAGGCAGCTCAGGTTGTCTCCCAACCTCACTTCACATGAGGAGTCCTGACCTTTTCATTTAAACTTCATAGGCCAGGGGTCGGCAACCTTTGGCACGTGGCTCGCCAGGGTAAGCACCCTGGTGGGCCAGGCCTGTTTGTTGACCTGCTGCATCCACAGGTTTGGCCGATCGCGGCTCCCACTGGCCGTGGTTCACCGTCCCAGGCAATGGGGGCAGCGGGAAGTGGCGGTCAGCACATCTCTCAGCCAGCGCTGCTTCCCGCCGCCCCTATTGGGCTGGGACGGCAAACCGCAGCCAGTGGGAGCCACGATCAGCCGACCCTGTCGACGCGGCAGGTAAACAAACCGGCTCGGCCCGCCAGGGTGCTTACTGTGGAGAGCCGCGTGCCAAAGGTTGCCGACCCCGTCATAAGCCTTTGGTGGCTTATTGCAGAATGCCAGAAGGCCCTGATAATTTCTGAACATCTTGATCACTCAGGGACCTTCTTTTATAGCAGAATAACTGCAAAATTCTGGGAAGCTGACCAGCAGTAAGATTTTCTTCAAAATATCCAATATGGCTCTTCGTCTCTTAGCTGTTTAACCTTTTCCTCAGTTGAATGACTTCCCCTTTGTCTTCTAAAAATGGCCTTCGTGCCAGTCTGCAGAAAGCAGCCTGGCATTCATAAACTCTGAAATCCATCATAGTTCATGTCAGTGAAACCTGCAAAACAATCCTACCTGTGGAGTCTGTCTGTTTTAAGCACCTTTGCGATTGCTATTCATGCTGACATTTGAGTTTTCAGTTGCTGGCGTTGTTTCACTGCACACTTTTCAAAGGGATATGAGAGAAGACCTTGTATTTAAATAAAAAAACAAACAAATTAAAATAAGCTGAACAACTCATTAACTTTTAATATCACAGAGATAAACTAATAAATGAACATACAATAAATGATACATTCATATGAAAGCATGTTGACAAACAGCCTGTATCAATTAAAACACTAAACTGAACAAACAGCTTGCCAGTTTCACTTTTTCTACTAAATGTTTTCGTTTCCTTTAGCCACTTGGTTCTGTTGCTGGGGCAACTTCTCACTGCATGAAGCAGCTTCTTGTCTTTTTATTCTCCTTTCTAACCAAATCTTGTTCATATAGAATTCTAGGACTAGAATGGACCTCAGGAGGTCATTTCATCCAGTCCCCTGCACTCATGGCGGGACTAAGTATTATCTAGACCATTCCTGACAAGTGTTTGTCTAACTTGCTCTTAAAAATCTCCACTGATGGAGATTCCACAACCTCCCTAGGCAATTTAGTCCAGTGCTTAGCCACCCTGATGGTTAGGCTGCAATTTTAGACCATTGCTTCTTGACTTATCCCCAGAGTTTAAGAAAAAACATTTTTTTTCTTCCTCCTCCTTCTAACAACCTTTTACATACTTGAAAACTGTTGTTATGTCCCCTCTCAGTCTTCTCTTTTCCAGACTAAACAAACCCGTTTTTTCCAATCTTCCCTCACAGGTCATGTTTTCTAGACCTTTAATCATTTTTGTTGCTCTTCTCTGGACCTTCTCCAATTTGTCCACATCCTTCCTGAAATGTGGCACCCAGAACTGGACACAACACTCCAGCTGAGGCCTCATCAGCATGGAGTAGAGCGGAAGAAATACTTCCCGTGTCTTGCTTACAACACTCCTGCTAATACATCCCAGAATGATGTTCGCTTTTTTTGCAACAGTGTTACACTGTTGACTCATATTTAGCTTGTGGTCCACTATGACCCCCAGATCCCTTTCTGCAGTACTCCTTCCGAGGCAGTCATTTCCCATTTTGTATGTGTGCAATTGATTTGTTTCTTCACAAATGGAGTACTTTGCATTTGTCCTTATTGAATTTCATCCTATTTACCTCAGACCATTTCTCCAGTTTGTCCAGATCATTTTGAATTTTAATCCTATCCTGCAAAGCACTTGGAACCCCTCCCAACTTGGTCATCCACAAACTTTATAAGTGCACTCTGTATGCTATTATCTAAATCACTGATGAAGATATTGAGCAGAACCAGACCCAGAACTGATCCCTGTGGGGCCCTACTTGTTATGCCCTTTCCAGCAGGACTCTGAACCACTGATAACCACTCTCTGGGAATGGTTTTCCAATCAGTTTTGCACCCACCTTATAGTAGCTCCTTCTAGGTTGCAATTCCCTAGTTTAGTTATGAGAAGGTCATGAGGGACAGTATCAAAAGCTTTCCTAAAATCAGGATATACCACATCTATTGCTTCCCTCCTATCCACAAGGCTTGTTACTCTGTGAAAGAAAGCTATCAGGTTGGTTTGACACAATTTGTTTTTGACAAATCCATGCTGACTGTTACATATCACCTTATTATCTTCTAGATATTTGCAAATTGGTTGCTTAATTATTTGCTCCATTAACTTTCCAGGTAAAGAAGTTAAGCTGACTGGTCTGTAATTCCATGGGTTGTCCTTATTTCTCTTTTTATAGATGGGCACTATATTTGCCCTTTTCCAGTCTTCTGGAATCTCTCCCATCTTCCATGACTTCTCAACGATAATTGCTAATGGCTCAGATATCTCCTCAGTCAGCTTCTTGAATGTATTCTAGGATGCATTTCATCAGGCCAGGGTGACTTGAAGACATCTAATTTGTCCACATAGTTTTAAACTTGTTCATTCCATATTTTAGCCTCTTCTCATCCTACCTCATTTTCAATGGCATTCACTATGTTAGACGTCCAATCATCACCAACCTTCTTGGTGAAAACTGAAACAAAGAAATCATTAAGCACCTCTTCCATTTCCACATTTTCTGTTATTATTCCCCTCCCCCACCACATTGAGTAACGGGCCTACCCTGTTCTCTTCCTTCTAATGTATTTGTAGAATGTTTTCTTGTTACTCTTTATGTCTCTAGCTAGTTTGATCTCGTTTTGAGTCTAGGCCTTTCTGATTCTGTTCCTACATAGTTGTGTTATTTGTTTATATTATCCTTTGTAATTTGACCTAGTTTCCACTTTTTGTAGGACTTTTAGCAGACTTTAAGCTTCTTTTTTTTTTTTTGCTTTTCTCCAGACTTTCTCCAATTTGTTCATATCTTTCCTGAAACACAGTGCCCAGAACTGGACACTGCAGCAGAGGCCGTATGAGCATGGAATAGAGTGGAAGAATTACTTCTCATGTCTTGCTCACAACACTCCTGCTAATACTCCTTCCTAGCAGTCCTTTTCCATTTTGTATGTGTGCAGCTGATTGTTCCTTCCTAAATGGAGTACTTTGCATTTCCCCTCATTGAATTTCATTCTATTTACTTCAGACCATTTCTCCAGTTTGTCCAGATCATTTTGAATTTTAATCCTATCCTCCAAAGCACTTGCAACTCCTCTCAGCTTGGTATCATCTGCAAACTTTAAGTGTATTCTCTTAGGCCATTATCTATTCTAAATGATTGATGAAGATATTAAACAGAATCGGACCCAGAATTGATCCCTGCGGGACGCGGGACCCCACTTAACTATGAACCACTTGACTGTGAACCACTGATAACTATTCTCTGTGAATGGTTTTCCGACCAGTTATGCAGCCAGCTTATGGTAGTTCCATCTGGATTGTATATTTCTCTACTACTACAATTCTGATGAAGTTTGTTTGCAAAGCTTTTGTTCTGTTCACCTATTAACTCCCAAAGTAAAAGCAAATTCAGCACAAACCTGATGGAAAAACTAGCCTCAATCCTTCTGAATTTGACGTTGGATTTCCTCAGTGTGATCTTGATTGTTTCAATTTCCAACAATGTCTGCAGTGAAGCTGCCCCACCAAGTAACCAAAAGGAACAATGATTGCCAGTCACCACACACAAAATACTTTTGATCAAAATGTAGTGTCTGTTCTGTTCAGTCCTGTCCAGAAAAAAATGACTCTGAACTTCAGATATTACCAGTGGGATAATGGTGCCTCCTAGAGCTGTAGCTTGTAGAGGTCTCCCTCTACATGTGGATATACACCTGGCTGCATGGAAGGTGGGTCGGCTACCTCCACGCCACCTTCTTCCTGATGTTGGTCCCACAGACTGCACTGGGTTTGGGTAGGCTGGAGACAGACGCTCATTGTAAACCATAACACTTGGTATGGATCAGAAGAGAGTTTCAGCATAGGACTCTGTTGGGTCTTCTGTGTACTCTCAGACATTCTGGGGAAAACACCTAAGAAGCTCCACTGGAGGTAGGAGCTAGGGGAGGCTGCTGAAACGTACCTTGCTCCATATTAGTGTGATGGGTTAGTGTGATGGCACAGAGCCTCCTTGGTGATGTTGTGAAGACCACGAGTGTAACAGGGCTAAAAAAAGAACTAGATAGGTTCATGGAGAATAGGTCCATCAATGGCTAGTAGCCAGGATGGGCAGGGATGATGTCCCTAGTCTCTGTTTGCCAGAGGCTAGGAATGGGCGACTGGAGGTGAATCACTTGATGATTACCTGTTCTGTTCATTCCCTCTGGGGCACCTGGCATTGGCCACTATCGGAAGACAAGATACTGGGCTAGATGGACCTTTGGTCTGACCCAGTATGGCTGCTCTTATGTTCTTAACTTGGGACCTCTGGATCTGCAAACACGAGCTAAAGGAGCAGGTCCCTTGCCTTGGGGAGTAGCAGACTCCATAAGCCTCTCTGTTCTCTAACCATTTAAGGAGGACAAAACTGTCTGCACGATTTTGCACTTTGATAGTCTGCAAAATGAGCTGCCGCCTCCTTTGTTCAAAC
This sequence comes from Malaclemys terrapin pileata, assembly GCF_027887155.1. Lineage (NCBI taxonomy): Eukaryota > Metazoa > Chordata > Testudines > Emydidae > Malaclemys > Malaclemys terrapin. Next base: position 8,137,139 of record NC_071513.1, on the reverse strand, counting down.
AGGAGAACGTGGGCTTGCATCTAGGAGACCACGTACTGCAGAACTCCAAAAGTGGGCTAGACTGTCACAGCTACCCCTGGGAGCAAGCTACCGCTGTCACGCTTCTACTCGGATTGTGACACCAGTCAGGAGGGGAGAGGAGGAGCAGGGAATGCTTGCCTGATACTTCTCCCTCCCTCCCCCCTCACCTTTACACACAAGCAGGTGGAGAGGGGAGAAGAGTGAGGAGTAAGAAGAGCACCGAGCCTCCTCTCCTTTATTTGCCAGGCAGCACTTGCTGAGTGGGCGCACTGCGATGAGTCAGAAGGTCCCACAGGATAGGGCAAAGTAACTTTGTTTTATTCACTGAGCCAGGGAAGAAGTGTAACAGTGTCATGATTCGGCCTGCTCCGGGGCAGTGCTGCTCTAAATAGGACAGTTTATAACTTTGCAATCTAGTCCAATGAGACAGCAGGCTGGCTAAGACTGACTGAAGGCATTTTTTGGCAAGTGGTGGTAGCATGATAGAGACCTGAAAGAGGTAGGAGACAACAATTTGTGGATCAGATAGCATTGACAAATGCAAAAGACAGACGAGGAAAATGAGATGGGCGGCCAACAGAGAGAGGTGTAGGCAATTCGCTCAAGAGTTCTCTCGGTTGCGTGATGAGATTTGTGTTTGAAATTGCTCTCTCTGTGTAGCATAACAGCATATCTAAGGCTCAGCATAGGTTACTGCTATAGAATCTAGAAACCCCATGCAGGCAACAGTGTAACACAGCATTTAAGCTGACAAAATGGTAATGGTCATTTCTTTTCAGCTCCAGTTGCCGGGCTAGAGATTGCATGGACAATATTGAATATACAAAGCGGTTGGTTTGCCAAGAAAGTTAAGGCCCATCTACTGCTACCAAGTTGAAAAAAAAAGTATTGACGCAGAGTGATTATAGATAGCCGTGATACATACAAACAGGACATCAATTTGTATTTAGTCTTTTTTTACCTGGGGGTGGGGAAGCTTGTAAATTACCAACAAATCACTGTAGGAATCACTCCTCCTGTCCATCACCCTTCCCTCTGGCCTGGTTGATATGTTTTAGTACTTGCTGGATTTAAACAGATCAAACTCTCGCCAATCAATTTACATTTTCTTTTATAGATACTGTGTCTTTTCATGTGACTCCATTTCAGCACTGTAACAAATACACCTTTTGGCCCCTCTCTTGCAAATGCTTACACCTGTGTGTAACTTTACTCACGTGATTTCTATGGGACTATTCAGACACTTGCAGCTTCACTTGGGTTTGTTTGCAGGATCAAGGCATTATATTTTACTGGTCTAATTTCATGTTTTAATGAGTAATTTTGTTTCTCCCTTTTTACTGTCTTTACGGAAGAATGGCACCACCTCTTTTCTTGGACATTAGGAAGCGTACCCCTTTTCTGTATGTAAAGTCAGAGATTATCAGCATTAACCCAATTATTTATACAACAACTCTAGTATATTTAACATACAAAGAATATGCCTGATGTTGTGGCATAAAGGTCTTGTTGGCATGAATAACGTGGACTTACGTTCATGCCAAATGTTTTATGCTGCAACATCATGCACATTTGCTGTTTTAAATACTGAAGAGTTATTGTTTGTAAATTATGTTAATCCCAGTAATAATTTCTGACTTTGGTCAGAAGCCATGAATGAATTTCAGATGTCATCCCACATGAGTGTCAATAAAAGCCTCATACTCTACCACACCTATTTCCATTCCATATGTGCCACATGTTACAGTAACAGCTAAAATAGCTTAGATTGGGTAGGGGCGGTGGAATCAAGAAGGGAGAGGGAGGATTAGAACCCTGCAATGGAAATATTGTGATGGCCCCGTCCTGCATAAACTTGCCCATGCCTGGGGGAGTGGAGAGGAAAGAGTGGGACCCAGAAGGGCTGAAGCAGCCAGCATAGGACATTGGATTGGGGCAGAGAGTGGGACCTTGTCGGGCTACAGTGGGCCAGGGAGCAGGTGGTAACCCCCAGGATCCTCCTTCCCAGCCTGAAGCAGGCTACCCTCCCACCACATCTTAGTATCTCCCTGTCTTATCCATCCACCCCTATATTCATAGGGTGCTTCCACTCCCCTTCCCCCTGGTATTGGGAACAGAGTTACCAGCTCTCATGATCATGAGCTCTGAAGACATGTTCATGCATGGAAACTTCAACTTCCATTTTTGTAAAAGTAAAGTAAGTTCATGGTCCTGAGGGTCATAATAAAGCTTGGAAATGACTCTGAAGCCTCAGACCAAAAGGCAAGGGGGGGGACCTCAAATTGTTAAAATTCATGAGACAAGATGGTCTTGAAGAGCTCTGTGTAGCATGAAAGCTTTTCTTTCACCAATAGAAGAGGTCCAATAAAAGATATATTACTTCACCTACCTTGTCTCTCTAATATCCTGGGACCAACACGGCTACTACAACATATACATTCATGAGTCAGGTCCACAAACATCATATTTTTGAACACTTGATATTGGCAATACAGGGACTATTTCTTGTATTATAAAGCTATTTATTGCAAATAAAGCAGGTACCTTAGTCGCCATGAGTCGATTTAAAAAGTCACTTCTTCAAGTTCTGTTTTATGTGGCCCTTACAAAACTGGCAGCACATGTTGGGTTCCACTGAAAAACAGAGAATCTTCTTCACCTTAATGGGACAAAGTTCCCATTTCTGGCCTGGCAGGAGCACAGGATACCAAATATCAAAGTGGTGTCACTATGTGTAGAAAAGCTATCTAACTGAAACTTGCCTCTCCTCCATTTCTGGTCAAGGACGACTTGTTCCTGGAAGTGAGGAGAAATTCTCATATTCAAGGGAAGGAAGGAAACTTTTCACATGTTAAACTTAAATACATAGTTTGTCTGAGCTTTTCTGGGAGTAATCATATCCCAGGGAGATAGAGGACGGGTGACGTTGCCAACGGTGCATGATAGTCATCTATCATATGACTCTGCAATTTTATCATCTGGATATTACCTTCATATATTACTCATTAGCCTTTGAAGGACTCAGGCTCAAAGGGCATGTCTACACTTACCGGGGATTGATGCTACTGGGATCAATGCACCAGGGTTGATTTAGCAGGTCAATTGAAGACCCACTAAATCGACCACAGATCGCTCTCCTGTCAACTCCGGTACTCCAGCGGAACGAGAAGAGTAAGGTATGTCAATGGGATAGCGTTTCTCGTCAATGCAACACAGGGTAGACACCGCAGTAAGTCAATCTAAGCTACATTGACTTCAGCTACGGTATTCATGTAGCTGGAATTACATAACTTAGGTTGACTTACCCCGGTAATGTAGACAAGGCCTAAGATATCTAACATCATCCTTCCCTTCTCTATTCTTGGGTGGGATTTTTAGCTTATTGCTCTGCTTTGAGATGGAATTTAATTTTTGGCTTGAAATGGGCCTTTGGAGCTATATTGCCATTTACATATATTTGTGAAAGTTTGATTCAACTACATATTTGTGTGGCTGTCTGAAGCCCACAGCCTTTTGCACTTAGCAAAGTTCAAAGACACAGTCAACTGACATATGTCTGTCTCATGCAAACGGCTTCATTTAGTTAAATGTGATTGTGACCATCTGTCATCCTATGCCTGCCAAGTACCAGCTGCAAGAGTGCCACGGTTTCAGTTGCCTTCAGTATAGTACCTGCTGGTGAGCACTCTGTTGCCACCATATTTAAGGTCCAGAGTCAAGATCGCATTGCAATCAAACACAGGAGTGATGAAATGTAGACGCTTTCATAGAGGCCTATTTGGCTGTGTTGTCATGAGTGGCACCTGGGAGTTCACTATTTTAATCACAAATCACATTTCTAGGGATGTAGAGCTCCGTGTAACCTTGGCATGCATGCTTCGAGTTTCAATGGAAAATGAGCTGCATCAAAGCTGCATAAGCAGTCTAGCCATTCCTTTGATTAAGGATACAGAGACTTCAGGTGGCTTGGCATGACTTTGATATCCTTCAAACAACAAGAGCTTCATTTTGTAAATGAAGTTTCAAGCAGCTGTATTTCCTTACATCACAATAAACCTACGTCCTGCAATAAGTTTTTTTTGGTAATTCTTTCTTCCTGTTTTCCAGATCATACGCTCATTAAAATGAACTCCTATTTACCCCATTAAACTGTCCCATCCCTTCCTCTGTCCCATACGTTTCACGGAACAAACAGAAAGCTAAATATGTGAATGCAATTAATTTTTGCAGGCTGTGGTGCATCATGAGAAACTTCTTAATTTTTAAGGCACTTAGACTGAATTCTTCCCTCAGATACAAGGACCCAGAGACCTATAAGCTAGTTTCCCCCATTCTGATATTCTGCGTTCCTAAATGATGGCTACAAGAAGCAAAACCTTCAGGTTTACATGCTTCAAATAAAAAGATTTGAGCAGAGGATTCTACGGAGCCTTCAGGGCCATTGTCCTGCATGTTGGCTTAATCCTCACTAGGTTGCAAAAGAAAAGTTGACCTATAGAATATGTACGGTCCTACCAAATTCACAGATGTAGAAAGCACGTCACAGACAGTGAAAACTGGTCTCCCCCCATGAAATTGTAGGAAAGCGTCACAGTATTGCCACCCTTACTTCTGTGCTGCCTTCAGAGCCGGGTGGCTGGAGAGGGGGGACTGCTGGCTGGGCACCCAGCTATGAAGACAGCACTGCTGCCAGCAACAGCACAGAAGTAAGGAGGGTGCTGTGGCCAGGGGGGTGCTATGGTCACCTCACACAAACACACAGGCAGTCCAAGGCCCATTTAAGCTCTGAGCACTGGCGATGGGCAGGGTTGTGGGCGCCCCAGACGTGGGCTCCTACCATGCACTGGGCTCCAGTCACTAGTTCTAGGTGGGCTGCAGAGGGATAGGAATTCCTCTTCTCCTGCTTGGCCACTCCCTTCGCTGGTGACACAGAAGTAAAGGGGGTAATACCATTTCATGCTACCGTCACTTCTGCGCTGCCGCTGGCAGAGACTCTGGCTTCACAGCTAAGCTTCTGGCGAGCAGCTGCCACTCTCTGGCCCCCCAGCTCTGAAGGCAGTACCGCCACCAGCAGCAGCACAGATGTAAGGATGGCAATATCACAACCCCCCTATAATAGCTTTGTGACCCCACCTCATGATCCCCTTTTGGGTTGGGACCTCCATGGTTACAACACTGTGAAATTTCAGATTTAAATATCTGAAACTGTGAAATTTAAGATTTCTTTTTTTAAATCCTGTGAGCATGAAATTTACCAAAATGGACCATGAATTTGGTAGGGCCCTAAAAATATCCCTTAACAGTTCCCCTGATAGTACTTAGGCTGATGGCCGAGCTGCTGGAAAAAAATCTACGACTTGTTGAGACAGTTGAATAGCTGCTTCTTGACATCTTAGCTAGAACTGTTCCCAAACCCAGTAATATGAAAAAGAGGGATAGAAGGCACTGAGCTGGACCCTCTTGCATACCAAGCTATGGGCACTAGGGAACTGACGTCCAGGTGGAGAACTGACTCTTAAGAAAGAGTTGGCTAAGGTCTTGGAGTAGGAAAAAAACCTTATTTTCACAGACTGCTGGACAACTGTGTACCTGTAGGATTTGTGCTCATAATAGATCACAATATTTAAAGCCCCAATGCTGCAAAGACTTACCCATGTGATTAACTCTGAATAGACAAGGTGGGTGAGGAAGTATGTTTTATTGGACCAACTTCTATTGGTGAAAGAGGCAAGCTTTTGAGCTTACACAGAGCTGAAGAAGAGTTTGTGTGCAAGCTTGTCTCCTTGGCCAACAGAAGTTCATCCAATAAAAGAGGTTACCTCACCCACCTTGTCTCTAATACCCTGGGATCAACATGGCTACAATAACACTGCAAACCCACTCTGAATAGTCTACTTGAAGTCAACGGGACTAGTCACCATGTACAGTTAAGCATGTGCATAAGTCTTTGCAGCACTGGGACCTAAATCCCTGGCTTGGCGTGCAACTCGGGAGATAAGTGACCTAAACCGATTGGAAATAAATGTGCCTACAGTTATTGGCTCCTGTGTAAATGTAGGCTGTATTGCTAAGCAGGACTGTTTTACCTTGGTAACCTCTAAGCCTTGTTTAATTATTTAACTCTTTACAGTTCTAAACTAACCTATAACCCAAAGCTAGCTTTAATCAGCAAAATTAATAATAAAATACCACTACTAATAAATTCCTAGCTCTTTTCAGGGTTAGTGCTCATTTACTCTTATTAGCACTAAGGATAATATGCATTTATATTGCAAGGGTAACTTAACACAAATTACTTTTTTCTTTATGGGTGTATACGCACGTGTGCATATACATAACTTGAAGTACCATCAAATGAATTTTAATGAACAAATTGCCATAGAAATTCTGTATTCCGGTTAGATATAGATAGTTCTGTAGCATTATTAATAACTGCAGTTTTATCTGGCATTTCCGTTGTTCCACGATTTGCATTTCTCTGTCCATAGAATCCAGTTATAAAGTGGCCCTTTGTAAGAGTGAGCTCTGCACTGAATACTCTGCCGAATTCAGCAGTTCTGTGAATAAATCTCCAAGGAGTGATGTTGACCTCTGCCGTGTTCATTAAGGGCCTGATCCAAAGCCCATTGCAATCAATGGAAAGTCTCCCAGTGGGCGTTGGATCCAGTCCTAGACTAGTTCACTCTGTTAATCCTTTCATCCCTTGAGACCGTTTCTGAATGCTTAGGAATGCGGTGATAGGAAATAGCCAATGGTTGGGAGGGAGATTTTGGGGCCGGTTGAATAATGAGAGCTTGGAGTAAGAGATGCAATCTAGGAAATAGGAGACAGAGCAGGCGAGCAGATGTTGGAGGGAAGGCAGAGGAGGAGTATCCAGGGAATTAGAACAGTGAAGGAATGGCTTCAAAGGTCAATAAAGCCCTCTTCAAGACCTCTCTATGGTGATAACCTTCCCACCCCCCCAAATCACTGCTGTCTGGCATTGGTTAGGCTGGTGACTATTTTGACCACTCAGACTACTAACAAATACACTCATCTTTGTGGTTACCTTAGTAGAATATGGAAACGAACACGTAAGGCACCCGAACAATCTTAACACTTCCCTGTAGTGATGCCACAACCATAATCATAGTTTTCAGAGTAGCAGCCGTGTTAGTCTGTATCCGCAAAAAGAACAGGAGTACTTGTGGCACCTTAGAGACTAACAAATTTATTGTTTCTTCATGGCGTCTGAGGCTGTCTACACTTGGAGCTAGGGGTGTGATTCCCAGCTAGTGTAGACATATTTGTGCAAGTTGTGTAGTCACAGTAGCATAGGCAGCAGTGGGAGGGGCTAGTTCCACTGAATACTAACCCACTCGCACTTTATGGTTATCTACTCAAGTGGCTAGCCCATCCCACCACTCACTGCTGCCTGGGCTATAACAGCTACACTACTAACTGTAGCGTGCTGTTTCCATGAGAGCTAGCTTGAGTATGTCTACATGAGCTGGGAGTCACACCTCTAGCTCTAGTGTAGATGTAGTCTTAGTGTTTGGTACTTCATATTAGATCAGTGGTTCCCAAACTTTAACAACCTGTGAACCCCTTTCACTAAAATGTCAAGTCTCACGAAACCCCTCCTAAAAATGAATGTTTCCAGGGATGTCCTCCTTTACCTGAGTATAAATTATAAAAGCAGTGATCTTGGAAATATAAAATTTGTTTTTATGACATGCTTATTACACACTATTTATTATTAATTATTTATCATGACGGTATTTTTATTACATTATGAAAATGGCAACACTCTTCCAAGATCTCACGTTCATAGTTTGTATCACTTTGAATAAGCCTGTTATAAGACAAGGCTCCTATGCTTCATCAAGGAGTATCAGATGTGAAACAGCATGTAGATATTTAAGAAGCCAACTCAAAGAGTTCCTCCTACACAAGCATTCAGGTCTTGAGCAGTCCAGGCAAACAACGCACATTACAACAAAGCTTAAACTTGTTCTTCGTAATAATTTTAAAAAACAATACTAGCTGCCTATTTAATTCTAAAAACAGCAAAAAATATCTACCTCCCTTTCCATTTCTTATAAGGAGTCTTGAAGTTTAAATCTCCTGAGTGTGATAGATATGTTTGCTTTGATCTGCTTAGCTCTTGGAAGTCCAGGGGCTCCGGGCTGCTGGGCCCATGCTGCCTGGGGTTCCTAGGGACAGCTCTGTCCGCCATTAGGGAATTTTTTCCCGAGAACCCCCTGTAACATTTTGTGAAACCCCAGGGGTTCACGAACCCCAGCTTGGGAACCACTTTATTAGATTAAACTGATTCCTAAAGATGATACATTAGGCCAGGGGTCGGCAACGTTTGGCATGCGGCTCGCCAAGGTAAGCACCCTGGTGGGCCGGGCCAATTTTATTTACCTGCTGAGGCGGCGGGTTTGGCCGATCGCGGCCCCCACTGGCCGCGGTTCGCCGTCCCGGGCCAATGGGGGCGGCGGGAAGCAGCGCGGGCGAGCGATGTGCTGGCCGCGGCTTCTCGCTGCCCCCATTGCCCGGGACGGCAAACCGCGGCCAGTGGGGGCCATGATCGGCCGAACCTGCCATGTCAGCAGGTAAATAAAACTGGCCCGGCCCGCCAGGGTGCTTACCCTGGTGAGCCGCATGACAAACGTTGCCGACCCCTGCATTAGGCTATTGCCTATTCTTCCACCCTTCATGGGCATTTCTATTGTTACTAGATGGTTTTTAGTAAAAATCATAGGGTGGTCCCCGCTTTTATTTTATGAGATCTTTTGAAGAAATGCATCTTATGAAATGTTACACTCCTCTCCAAATTCCCAGAAGAAAAGGTCTTAGAACTCTGAAAAAAACTAAAAGCATTTCCCTTGAATTTGGGGGAAGTTACATCTCTAACCTTTGTGTGTGACCTTTTCATTAGGCTCAGTATTTTTATTTCACAGTAATAGACCAAATGACACTCTAGTATAATAGGAAAACTGAACTCCACCTTAATTAAAGAGCCATTATACACACACACACACACACACACACACACACACAACAATAAAATACAACAAAAAAATCATATTCTTAAGCTTCACTTAGAATATTAACTTGGGAATATTTGGGCAGGTGGGTCTTTTTTTTCTTTTTTTCTTTTCTTCTAATTCCTAAAATATAGTCTTTGAAACAATGATGAAACTTTTCTCCTCTATTCCCTTTGTAGAAACTTTTACTGTTTTATGTTCTGGTGTAGGTTCTAAACCTGTTTTTGTTTCCTTTTTTTAAAGAAATAGGGAAATATGAAGAATCCAACTTGTTTGATCACTCCAAAGGCAAAAAGCTACCATATGCTTGCAATTTACTGTGAAAGAAACTACTTCTGCCCTGTTGAAAACCACTTTGATATCAAACTACTGTGACAGCAATTTTTGCACTGAGAGCAAAATAATCAAATAGCAAAACCGCCTGATAGTTGAACCTCTCTGATGGCAAAACTCTCTGCCACATAGTGCAGACATTTATTTGAACCTTATGGTTTTATTCCTCAAATTCTAAAAAAGACACCCTGCACTTCAACCATGAAATTTGACTGGTTTAGACAATTAAATATCTCTAAGGGGAATATGATAGAGGTCTATAAAATCATGAATGGTGTGGAGAAAGTGAATAAAGAAGTGTTGTTTGCATCTTCACGTAACACAAGAACCTGGGGTCACCAATGAAATTAATAAGCAGCAGGTTTAAAACAAACAAAATACTTCTTCATACAATGCAGAGTCCGGCTGTGGAACTCATTGCCAGGGATGTTGTGAAGGTCAAAAGTATAAGTGGGTTCCAAAAAGAACTAGATAAGTTCATGAAGGATAGGGCCATCAGTGGCTATTATCCAAGATGATCAGGGAGACATCCCTATGCTCTGGGCATCCCTAAATCTCTGACTGCTAGCAGCTGGAACTGGACAACAGGTAGGGTGACCAGATGCCCCGATTTTATAAGGATATTCCTAATATTTGGGATTTTTCTTATATAGTTGCCTATTACCCCCCACACTCTGTCCCGATTTTCCTTACTTGCTATCTGGGTATCCTAAAACAGAGTACAGATTACTTGGCTGATTGCTCTGTTCTGTTCATTCCCTCTGAAGAATCGGGAACTGGACACTGTTGGAAGACAGGATACAGGGATAAATGGATCCTTGGTCTGACCCAATGTGGCCATTCTTATGATCTTATGACACTGTTTTAGAAGAATAGTTTAAGCAATTTTTAGCCGTTAATACAAACTAGCAAGCTGCTCTACAAGATGCTTGCAGGCACACTGCAAAAGTTTGATATTCAAATGCTTGCTTCTTGTGGTTAAATAAAGCCATTAATTGAAATGTAAACCTTCTGTCAGCTAAAGCGCTCTAGGTTTTAGGGCAAAAGTCTGTTCCATTCTATCAAGGACAGAAGGACAGAATTTCTACAAGGTGACTGGAAATCTAACTTACGTCCTATGTTATAAAAATGTAACAAACTTGTTTTGCAACTGTATTCCACGGGGGCTAATTTTTCTAATAAGAATAAGCCATGGATGCTCACACATTATTGTGTGATCACATGTGGCATCCATGTTTATGACTTCACACCTATTGCACTGACTGTTACTCTAATTTTAAGGCATGTTGAGCACAGTGATTTGGGGAAATACTACAAATCAAATAATAATCCCCTTATGGGTTTGCCAGACTTTCACATGATTTAGAATTTACTGTTGGATTGTCATTGGTTAAAAACAAGGGGCTAGAAAGATAGTTTAAATTAAAAGGATCAAGGTACGGATAAAATCCCCAGTCCTACAAACACTATGTGCTTAAGATCATTCATATGAGTAGATATGAACTCAACAAAACTAATTATGTGAACTTAAGTTAAGCATCTGTGTAACTCTTTTCAGGATTGTGGCTAAAGGGTGTATGTGCATTTACAGTTTGATTATTGTAGAAACTGTAGGGCCTGAAGATAAGGGCTTGATACAAAGCCCCTTGAAATCAATGAGTCTTGACACTGCCGAAAGTAAATAAACTCATGTAAATGAAATACTGATATTATAAATATTCATAACGAAATAAATATTTTGCCATATCTTCATTCGCTGTAATTCTAATGTCCAGATGAGAGAGATGTCAAATTAAAGAATACACTGTCGCTGGCACAGGGTACCACATTGAATATTTTAGTAATTTTTATTTGGCAAAAAAAAGTTGTCTTTCGTGTTTTCTTCCATTACAGTGAGTTATATGTCCTACTATGGGATTAATTTTTGCTTCATTTTAATATGATGCACTGGGATGTGAAAGAGAGGATGTTGAGAACAAGTAGACTTGGGGGCTTTTAACTGATTTTAACTAATTATTAACTCTGCAGGATGAATTGACTTAATTTACTTGTTATTATAAGGTGCCTCGGGTTGCCTCTGCATAAGGTAAAGATGCACTTGGAACTCAGCGAAGCTTCTCTAACACAGGCAGATGTTCTCAAATGGTGATCTATGGACGTCACTTCCAGAAGCTAAATCACTGCTAATACTAATTCTTCAAAAGTTCAGCTGTTGTAGTTGCAATACAGACATTATGTGACGGTGAAAGGGAGGAGAGAGGTGGTTCTCTCAACCAAAACTAGGAGGGCACAAGACACTCCTACTATGAAAATGGTACCCAATGTGGAAAAAACGCTTGGAAAGCCCTGCTGTCAAGTGTGGGTTGTATCCCTCTTTTGTACAAGGATCATTGGACTATTTAAAATAATGATAATAGGAAACAGATCAAGAGGCTCGGGATGAAAGAACGTTCACTAATGGGCGTGTCAGTGGGCAAAAAGAAGTGGGGGAGGGGAGAACGAGCTATTCTTTAAGTTGTTGATTGGAGTTGAGTTTCATTGCACCATATGGGGAATGATAAGCAGTTATTTGGGTGGAATCCAGCCCTGGGCAGAAAGCCAGAGCAAGGCCTATGCACACTTAAACCACACTTAAGCCCTCATTGTAAATGGTTCAAGGGACTTGCTGCAGAGTGAAGCACTTCACCCATAGTGAGATGAAAAAAATATGGGTGGGAAGAATCCGTAACACCACAAGCACAGGAAACATGGGAAGAAGCATTGCAGGGAAAACTTTTGGGTACAATTTGGGTATCTGCTGTATGTGTATGACTATGTTTTTCATTTTGGAGTATAGTCTGCACTCATTCCATACATCTCTGTGGTCTGAGTTGCTTGAGCATATCCAATGGAAAATATACACAAGGATCCAACTTACATGTGGGAGAGACAGAGAGGTTTAGGTTGTATTGGAGTAACACTGAGACCAGGTCTTCATGCTACGGCTATTCAGTGCAGGGCCTCAGTCTCTTCTCTCCAAACTGACATATCTTCTCCTAAAGCAAATTTAGGTCTAAATAAAGGTTCGTAAACAGATAAGCCTTATGCCCAGATTGGCAAAAACAAATGCTGTAGAATGAACAGTTAAGAATTATGAAAACCTTAGGTGGCCAAGTATGGGAACTGGATTGAGAAATTTGCACTACAAATCTTGGCAAAATTGTGTTGAGCTTTAAAATAAGTGTAAAGTTCTGATCACCAAATTGGGCGGTGAACTCTAATTGCAAAAAGGTGCGTTTTTTTACATAATTGTCCCTCTAGTACAGGGATCGGCAACCTTTGGCACGCGGCTCACCAGGGTAAGCCCCCTGTCGGGCCAGTTTGTTTACCTGCCGCTTCTACAGGTTCAGCCGATCGTGGCTCCCACTGGCCATGGTTCGCCGCTGCAGGCCAATGGAGGCTGCCGGAAGTGGTGGCCAGTACGTCCCTCGGCCCGCGCCACTTCCTGCAGCCCCCATTGGCCTGAAGCGGCGAACTACGGCCAGTGGGAGCCGTGATTGGCCGGACCTGCAGACGCGGCAGGTAAACAAACCGGCCAGGTCTGCCAGGGGACTTACCCTGATGGGCCATGTGCCAAAGGTTGCCGATCCCTGCTCTAGTACAACAGGTTTTTGTTTCCTTTTGGTTAATTTTAAACGTTTTGATCGTGTATTTTAATTGAGCTATGTAAATAGTCCTATCATGAAACTCTGGGCACACATGCAATTTTTTTTTTTAATCATTGCATATAAACAGCATTGGCAAATACCAACCAATTTAAACCCTTCCCAATCACAGCCCAACTTATCCCATTCAATTGCCTTCAGGCAAACATATACAATTACAAAGCCCCCCTACATTAAAAGAACATTACTGAGGTTGCAAAGTCAAAACATGCCAGAATTAAGGACCTCAAATCTTACCATTAAACTTTGAAATCAATAGTCTCTTCAAAATATCATACTTTGAATACAATGGAAAATATTCCAACCAACTGTAAAGATGGTACAGCCTTTAATTATGTGATCTCATCCTATTTTGTCCCAAAGGACCTTTGCCTCATTCTGAAGTTCACAGAATGGAATGTGCCAACTGAATGAGCAGCTATTCAATATTTTTATTTTATCCCTATCGTTCAATGTGTGACCCACTGGCCCTGTGTAGTGCACACCATTCAAACTTTGCTCCGAATACAGAAATATTTAACTTCCTTGTAGGCTTTTCTGTGGTACTTGTAAAGCGCACAGATGCTATGACGACAAACATTAATGATTTTTTCTTTACTTACCTCTCAGGGGTATTCCCGTTCCACAGATGAACCACTGAGACACAGATTAATGGATAAAGTGTATACTAATTTTGGGTGCCCAATTTGAGATTCCCAGGGCCTGAATTCTTTTTGAGAAATTAATATCTCGTAGTACTTTGTTCAGGGCACAGTTCTGAGTCCTGTTGAGAGTGCTCAATACCCCTGCAAATCAGATGCTAGTGGCCTCCCAAAGGAACACCCCATGGCCGCCTGTGAAAAGTGTGGTTTAAGTGACTTGCCTAGTGTCACCCAGGAACTCCCTGTAGCAGTGACAGGGATAGAATCTGATTCTCCAGGTCACCATTCAAATGCCTGAAGCATCTTTTCTCTTCCTGCAATCCATGCAGAGCTTGTAAGGTGTATAGGGAATGAGGCAGAGGCAATGCCTATAATAAACAGCCATTTACATCATCTTTATTAAATGCCATTTCTCATGACTTTGTGGCCAGTAGAGCTTGTCAGGCATTGGTTTGGGACCATAGCAACTTTTTTGACCGGTTAATATTTGTTATATAAAATATTATACTTTATGAAATTAATATTTCTAAGTATTCAGTCAAAAACAAACGCTGAAACATTTTGACATTTGAAATGTTTAGACATTTTTCGTGTCAAAAATGATACAGTCTCACGAAACTTGAATTTCAATTAAATGGATTTTTTTTTATGGAACTCTGTTCCATTCAAAATTTTTCAACTAACTCTAATGGCCCATCCCCTTCTCTCCACCCCCCACAATTTTCCTTATTCCAATTCTTTATTAGGCATTCTGCTTTGATGATAACTACCATTCCTCCTCCCGCTCCCACCTCAGTGGGTATCAGGAACTCTGTATCTGAGTGCCCAGTATTCCATACTGATTGTTGGCATATGCAGAATCACTGATGCCAGGTAGAATGAAGTCAAAGAAAGGTTATATGGAGTAGCATAAGAGGCCTAATGCTACAGGGGATTATAAAGAGATCTTTTTTTAAAAGGGCGAGTATTTGACTTTTGTAAATCCTTTAAAGTTATATACCACTGTGCCTATGAGAGCAAAGGGCTAAAGATCTTTGGTGCGAAGTATGAAAGCAGTCTCAGTAAGAGGACCAGGGGAATTATCTATTGTGCAGATCTGCAGAAAGTGCAAATGGACAGATAAGTCTGAGAAAGATGCAGCAATAAAACATTTGGAGTTATGACCCAGACACCTGGTCCCTCTGCCAAGACACAGAACCTATTAAAAAGGAAACAAATGTGAAATAAGTGATCCAGGGACATTGTGCGGGTTCCCCCCTCCCCCTCCCCCACTATATTACAAAATAATAATTCTTGTAACACTCAAGATATTAAAACAAAATGTTTAACCCTGAAAGGGGTGGGGGAGACAACCACATCTTTTTAAAAGACTAGTGTCTACTCCCCATCCTGACACCTGCAATAGCTTGATTTATCACCGCTGTGAGATTTTTTCCCTTTTGCTGATGTTATCAAACTGGAAGACACATCGTATAAACAAGGAGAGATGAGAAACAGAACTCCATGAATTTAAGAAAAATAGAATAGTAGGCTACCTAACTCTGGAACTAATTGAGTAATATTCAGATCATAATAAGTGCACTGCAAATTAATGTCAACTTTACAAAAAGTCAGCTTCTCTAGTTGGCTGAGATGTACCCACATTCTCTGCCACACAATTTTCTCCCACGAGGCATTTTCTTGTTCTTTTCTCTGATATTTCACCAGTGCATGTGAGACTTGAAATCCATGAAAGAGAAAGTGAATGTAAAAGAAAATCTGGAAGCGAAGTGGGTTTTTCCTCCTATTTACAAATTAGAAAAATTGCATGAAGAGCAACCATATATAAGAAGAACTCTCCCCATCATGAGACTGCTTGGAGAGACCATCAGATGCCCTGATCAGAGAACAGGTGGAAATGGTCTTCCCCCCATACTGTTTTATATTTTAGAGTTGATTTTTCCCCCCATCTCAATCAGGATGAACACTCAATCCTGAAGATAATCCAACAAAACAAAACAAAAAGCCAATCAAAATACTTCATTTCAATTTCAAGCTTTTTTAATTTAACCTTTTCCCCCCAGGCAAATTAGCTTACATTTTGAAATAGAAAGTCATCTTGAACCAGAAAATCAGAATTGTGTTTAGAAAATGCCAAAGCGAAACCTTCAGATGATATTTTTGCAACTCTTCTCGACACTTGTTTTGAATCACAAAATTCATCAACCTTGGCCATGTTTTGCAAACAGTTTGTTTTGACAAATTGGCTCCCCTCCCCCCTTTTAACAAAACCATTTGGCAGAAAGCGATTCAACAAAAGACTTCCACCTGGCTCTAGCCCTAGTGCCAAGAACATGCAGTTAACATTTGTAACTGCACTCCATCACTACTGCTGATGCAGTCTCTGCCATCACCAAGCTGTCTCAGTGTCTGGAAGAAAACAATTTGCTAAGTGCAGAGCAGTTAGCTCAAGGTGAGTTGAGAAAAGACAAGTGATGGAGGTAGGAATGGGGATTCTGTGGTTTAATGGTTGGTGGTGACAGTGATACTGCCAGTGTTCACACTGATTGTCAAAGGGTACAAAGCTTCTTTGACTGGCTGCTATAGCCAAATAGGTGTGAGACCTTGATCCAGCCATAGCAAAGGTGACCTTGTGGGACATCCACCTACGCAAGACCTTCATCATGGAGTCAAGATAAAATCATTCCTGTATAATACAGAAGAAAACTGTGCCTGGTAGGAACCCTGTGTGAAGAAAATAAAATAACTTGAATGATAGCATAGTAAAATGTTAGCAGGTATTATTCTATCTTTATTCTGAGACCCTAAAGTACAGTTATGCACACTTTAGTGTTTCCTGCTGCTGCTGCACAAATAGCTATGACTGATTTCATGACAGTGCCAACCCAGCCTAGTTTTCCTGTGGATATAAGGACTTATCATCAAAAGACAGAGAGAAATCTCTCTCAGGCATGCACAGCTTTTGAAAAGAATTCTGTGTCCCGCAATTACATGTGAATTTCAGATTCTATAGCCCATTCCTGGCATCGCCTTGACCTTAATGACTCCAGGTGAGTTTCCTTTGAGATACAGAATTAGAACAGACACTCCAGCAAAACACACACACACACACACTTTTTTCCTGCCTATTTACCATTCTAGTACATTACAGTCTGCAGTATGGTATGATAGGGCCTCCTTCCAAAAGAAGTATTATATTCATTTTATACAATACAGTTGGTGTCCCGTAAAGCAGAGGTTCTCAAACTTATTTGAACTGCAAACCTCTTCTGACAACAAAAATTACGACACGACCCCAGGAGCAGGGACCGAAGCCTGAGTCCACCCACCCAAGTTCCACCGCCCTGGCAGGGGAGCCAAAGCCAAAGCTCAAGGGCTTCAGCCCCAAGTGTGGGGACTGTAACCTGAGCTCTGCCACCCAGGGCAGAAGCCCTTGGGCTGCCCTAGGTGATGTGGCTCGGGCTTCGGCCCCAGGCCCCAGCAAGTTTAATGCCAGTCCTGGGGACTCCATTAAAACAGGGTTCTGACCCACAGTTTGAGAACCACTGCCCTAGAATATACATATGTGCCCAGAAAGGATGTGCTGCATCAAGGTTAATGTGCTAAATGTTATCTTTCAAGGTCACATTACCACATGGCTTCTAACTGGACCTTCAAATTTTGGCGGTGCATCCATTTGTGCAATTAAAGACCTGCATTTCTCCAGGCAGTTACCCCTTCTGCATAGCCAGAATGGCTGGATTCTGGAGGATTCTCCATGTGAAAGAGTCTCTGATGGCATAAGGAAACTACAGCAGTTCCTACACTTCCTTCCCTGTACTCTGGCCAGTGCAGGAGAGATGACTGGTTATCCCTTACATCTGGCTGATCCAAGGATCCTGGATCAGTTCCTCAGGGCTGATGGCTGCCTGATTAATTTAAGGGAGCCACATAAATTAGCAAAGTTTTTAGGCTTCTCTACCATATGACAGGGTCTGGACTAGCACCCAAACAGCCTCAAGATTGGGAGAGACCAAGGTAGCTTAACTCCACCTTTTTACCCTTTCTACTTCCTGAACTATGGTAAGTATTCCTTGGCCAAAGCTCAGAAACTGGGCAGAATTTGGCCCATTTTGTGTATATTGAAAATATTGCCACTGTCCCATTTGCTGTTATTGAACGAGTAACAGATTGGGACCTAGCTGTCAGTCAGTATTTGTGGTGATTCTGAATATCCTTGCAAAAGTGGCTGAAACGGGAACACTAGTGAATTCATAATAGCCCCCTGCCCCCTGCTTCACTTACAAGTAATACTACTAGGATGTTCATTTCAAAGTCTTTAAATAATATTCATGCCATTAGGAATTGTAGAGGGAATGGACACTGGGATTCAGTTATTTAAATTGTTGTGTTTTTTCCTCTGCTGTGCCTCAGTGGGAATGTTGAGTACCACACACGAGCTCTAATTGAGGAGTCCCTCACTCTGTGTGACTCTGATTGCTGTTATAATTGGAATCATTTGCATTTTTATGAAGATACTATTCCATCCGCAAGCATCGTGACAGTGCCTGATGTTGCAAAAGGCCCGCAGATCATTTGAAATATACACAGAAATGATTTGTTTTTAACAAGCTGGTTCGGAATGTAAAAAGAAGTGGGTTATTTGGGAGCTACAAAGTTGGGGGCAGAGGGGAGGAGGAGATACTTACAAAGATCTTGGGGCTTGAACTGTCCTTAGAGGTTTGGTCATGCAAAGATTCCAATTGCTAAAATTTCCTGTTGCACAGGCATGCATGAACTGGTGCACTGTGGGCCAGATACTGGCATCCTTACTTTTGAAGTGCAACTTGCTAGGAGGTATAATCCGCATCTATTCATAGGGAGCTATACTAACCCCTGGGGACAGGTGATCCCAGATCTGCATATTTCAGGGCTTCTCACAACTTCCTCTGACACAGCAGCACTGCCCGCTATTGGGGACAAGGGGCTGGACTAGATGGACCTGGGTCAGATCTAATATGGCAGTTCTTATAAACCAGAAATTACTCATGGAGTGACATGCTTCCCAACAGGCCTGGGTTTCGTGGGAATGTCCTTCCTTAACCCTCAAACATCCCTGTCCAGGTTGAAGGCAATTTACCCCAGGCCTCCCTCTTGGAGAGGGCCCCCAAACCAAGTGGCATTGCAACCTGGCACACGGCGTTACAGCACCATTCAGGTTTGACCCCGTCACTCTCCATCTATGGAGAAACACAGGCCAGATTTGATAGGTTTGCAACCCCAGACATTATGAGGCAATGCCTATCAAATTTGGCCCGTCCACCCCTCCGTCTCAATCTATGGAGGAGCAGATGGGCTGTTTTAGCAGTTTGAAAGGTTGGGAGGTATGGCGTAAGGTACTATTTAGCATGATTTAAGGGGTGGCCCTTTCTGGCCCATGGTTCCATTAAAATACATTGACAAATTCCTGGGCACCGGAACTGCATCCTGTCCTTCATCTCGGTTTCATTGTCTGTTTGGGCTAGATTCTGCTGCACATGTTCATGCTGAGCAGTACAGTATTTTATTCTGCAATCAGACCCAATGTTGATATTGGTGGGACTACTGCACTCTCTCACTAAGGATGTCAGAATGTGGTTCTGGGCTGGCCAGCTAAACCAAAACTCTTTGATGACATAAGCAAACTAAGGAAAACACATCTAAATGAAGACCATCGAAAAGCCAGATTAGTCGATTCTTACTCATATTTAGTGCCTTGCTTTGCATGTAGCCCTGTTAAAGTGTCTGTAACATGACTGAATATCTCTGTGGATTCAGGTATTGCTCAATATGAGTTAAGGCTGGCTGAATTTGGCCCCAAAGGTCAGAAGGTCAGATCGGATCTCTTTACTCACATTAAATAGTACCCACCCAATGTGTCCTTCCGTTGAACTGTTAACAGAGTAAGGAGCTCGTCAGCACTGGAGCACCTCCTTGTGGCTCATTGGGGGGATAAGCTCACCACTGGTTTGACGCTGCCTCATGCAGTTTCTCGCTCCTGGTCCCAATTTCTCACTCGGTGGACTCTCCCATACTCCATGATCCACTGTGCTTCCTCTTTGGGGCTTGGCCCTTCAGCCAGGTCACTATAGTACCCTGAAATGGGAGGGGGGGGGATCAAAGTCTCTCTAACTGAACTGCCTCGGGCAGTCTTCAAAGGTCTACTGTCCTGTCCATGCCATTTCCCCCCCTGGCTGGTAGGGGAACCCAGGCCAGCCCTCTACATTGAGTTTCAGCCTAGGGACCCTACAATCAGCAGCTAAGCTAACCCTTACTGCTGTTTTCCCTGGGCTTCTTCCTAGTCCATTCTCTCAACCCTGAGAGCATAGGTGCTGGAAGTAGAGATGCGTGGGGTGCTGCTGCACCCCCTGGCTTGAAGTGGTTTCCATTATATACAGGGTTTACAGTTTGGTTCAATGGCTCTCAGCACCCGCACTATACAAATTGTTCCAGCACCCCTGCCTGAGGGTGATGGCCAACTCTCTCCTCCTGGAGTCCCTTTCGCCTCTCCTCTCCCTGGCTTTGTAAAAGCCCCTCATCTTTTTGCCCAGCTGGGCATCAGGTTCTATTAGGTTCTATATCCAGCCAATACCTCACCCAGGTGCAGCCCATCCTGTCAAGCAGCCCCTTCTGAGCCCCTTTAACTCCTTTTGGAGGTGGTGTAGGGTGAACACCCCATCACAGGGATACTCAGAATGAGTATGGGTATCAGGATCTCACCCAGAGGAATTTCGTAAGTGAAACAAAAATAACTCCACTGTTGCGTCCTAAATATGTGGTGTCTATCATGTATTGATGCAACGATAGGCTATCAGACTAAGTATTTTTTTATGTATGGTTAGCACTGTACTACTACATACGCATGATTGGCCTTAGAATAGAGGTTTAATATGAATCTGAGAACTAGGGCAATAAAATAATAAATGTATGGCTGCAAGATTCTAAAAAATAGCACATGAATGTTCAAGATATTGTAATGATCATCCCAAGAATCAATTTGTATTTCATAAATTATCCTCAGGGTTTATACTAATGAGTAAACATTTGGGATTATTTGTGCTGTTAAAGGAATATCATATATTCAGGCTAACAGAGGAAAAAATCTCCTGGTAGTAAATTGTCTCCCGGTCTAGTTCCCCCAGCTACCACACACGCCCATCTCTTTATTTGTTTCAGCACTGGAACATTATTAAACATGATGGTAAGATTTAGGAGGGAGTGAATGGGACAAAAATCCCTTCTTAGTCTGGGCATGTTCCTAGGTCTTCAAGAGATTTGTTCCCCTCTAATACACTGAGCACAGTTAATTAATAATTCTCTGATTAATCTTTCAATTTCATGTCACAGCTTTAGGAGTCTTAGACTAGATCTTTTTGGCAACGTCTTCACTTTTAAAAAGCAGCAGAAGACATTATCCATTGACAGTCACTGATTGTAACCGTGAAATATGCAGTTCTGTATTTAACTGGACTTGATCTAGTTCACAGTGCCAGTATTACCAACCCAAAGTGCTCATGATTCATGAAGGAGACCCCTCCAAGATCACAAGATTGACATATAGTTCATGAGATCTTTTCTTTAAAATGGGGTCCTTTTTTATTTGCCTTGTTTCTTTTGTCCTCTTAAGTTTCATGCTTTCAAGCTCCCCGCTGCCCCAGCTGTAAGGCTAGAAGTCTCTGTGTTGTGGGTTCTTTGCTTTAAACAAACAAACAAACAAACAAAGTGAGGTAACAATGCTGCCATGGACTCCACAGATAAACATGAACAGTCTATACAGTAGCTGGTGAAATGAAGGTCTGATAGTTATGATTGACATAGATGACACAATCTTCTCGCTGTGCCGCTGTAGTGCTTCTAGTCAGGGCCGGCTCCCAGGTTTTGGCCGCCCCAAGCAGCCCAAAAAAAAAAAAAAAGCTGCAATCGCGATCTGCTGCGGCAATTCGGCGGAAGGTCCTTCGCTCTGAGCGGGAGTCAGGGACCGTCCGCCAAATTACCGCCGAATAGCTGGACCTGCCGCCCCTCTCCGGAGTGGCCGCCCCAAGCACCTGCTTGCCAAGCTGGTGCCTGGAGTTGGCCCTGCTTCTAGTATAGACTAGCCCTGAATTCCTCTATATGCTGCACTTTATAGCAATTATTAGGAGAGAGGCCCACATTTCATTTTCTGGGACCCATCAATATCCCCACAACACATGAATATGGTTCAAACAGCCCCAATGTTTTTCTCTAAAGTTACAGGCTGAAAATATTGGCGCATCAGCATTTCTATGGCTACAACGGGATTCCTGGAGGCAGAGAGGAGCCCAAAACCAAACCTCTGGATCTAAATACCTTGTAACATTTGGAGGAATTCAGAGCCAGAACCAAAGTGTGCAACTGGCCTCTTCTGATCTGCAGCCAGAGCTAGACTCCATGACTTAGGCCTTTTCTAAAGGGGGGAGGGATAGGTTGGTGGTTTGAGCATTGGCTTGCTAAACCCAGCATTGTGAGTTCAATCCTTGAGGAGGTTTTTTAGGGATCTGGAGTAAATTCAGTACTTGGCCCTGCCAGTGAAGGCAGGGGGCTGGACTCAATTACCCTTCAGAGTCCCTTCCAGCTCTATGAGATAGGTATATCTCCATATATTATTATTTTATATTATTATCCCTTTGTGAAAGTATTCTTTTGAGCATGTTGGTTCCAAGAACAATGACAGGAAGTGTGATCATTCTTGGAAATTTACCGATATCTAAATAACCTTAGCAAAACTTGTTTGTTGAACATTCCTCAGCGATGGAATAAGAAAGGAAAGGAATTATCTGTCCAGTATCTTATTTCTCCTTACATTGTAGATGTAGCATACTGTTTTGTATCTTTGGCTGTAACACACCTGAGGTCCTACCTAGAGCTGGGTGAAATTTTTCAAATAGTTTATTCACCAAAAAAAAAATAGTTTTCAGCTGACCCAAAATGCTGTGCCAATTCAACTTTAATCTGGAGCAGGATTTGAACCTGGATGTTCCACATCCTTGCTGAGCATGGAGCTAACCACAGAGCTAAAAATTATAAGGTGGGTGGCAGCACCACCACTTTCTTCACCTCTTCCTATTTTGCAAATGTAACCCTTTTAAAGTGCCTGGAAATGAAACCTGTTGTTTGACCCAACAGGTTTTATTTAACCCCAAGTGGATTTTTTATTTTGTAAGAATGGGTTTTTTTACGTTTTAGGAACTGTCAGCAAAGTGAAATAACAGTTTTTTTTTTTCCCGATGCTAGTCCTAACCAAGTATGATCTCAGGAGAGACCACCTTTATTCTTGTCGGAGGTGCCATGAGATTTTTTAATGCCCTTGACAATTCCAGCTCAAGCATTTACTTTCTGTCTGCTACACTTTCTGCTTCAGCTGAATACAGTATACATCTTATCTCCCATGCCTCAACTGTTAACCTCATGTTCTTTTGCTTCACACTTTAAATCAGTGGCTACATTCCACCTACACTGATGGTGTATTTAGTAATGAGTAAAAGAATATATCATCATATCTCCTTTACTTTTCTCCAGGGCTGCTGTGAGGCTTAACAAGTCAAGATTTGTAAAGCACTTTGTGATCCTTGGATGAAAGGTGTTAACAAAGTGCAAAGCATTATTATCATTATAATCCATTTGCCCCTTCAAAAGATTTCAAGAGAACCAACTTTGAACAGCTAAAAGCACACAAATGTGTTCATCTATAGTAGGTTTCAAGCACATACAAGATCAAATGACAGGACTATTTTTTCTCTCAGTATGGTTGTAGCATTGTTATTCATGCTGTGTATAATTAAAGGTCTGTCATCATTTCTATTATGAACCTCTGTCTCTGTCGGTTTACAACTCGCACCTAATAATTCAGTTTGAGATCAATGGAAAATCGTATCCCAGTGGCAGATTCTTTTTACAATTACTAAAAAACATGACCAAGATTTGCAAAAGTGACCATTGCCTTTGCGTGCCCAACTTGTGTCCATTAATCTGGGCCTGATATTCAGAAGGTGGGTGCTCAGCATTTTCTGAAAATCAAGACCATCTTAAGTTGGAGGCACCCAACAACCCTACTCACTTTTGAAAATCTTGGTTTCTACCAATATACTGTATCAGCTTCTCCCTCTTCTTTTAAACAGAAGATACTGCGAGCGAGTAAAGATCTTAGTGCCAGATACTCTTTGCAGTGCTGTAGCATGAAAGATGCTTAATTTTCCAAAACGAAATTTGACCGTGGGTTATTTTAAAAGGTGGCCTCATATCTTTTGGTATTCAAATAATAAAAGAAATAAAACAATTGTTAGTTGGTTGAGGGAAACAGCTACGACTGCATCTCTGTAGCAATTACTTTTAATAAAAAATACCATTGACATTCAATGCAGAGTTAGTGTTCATATGCAAATGAAAGATTTCCTAAGTACGCGTAGGCATGAGTGACTAGAATAGCTTGAAAGAGCTATTGTAGCCACTCGTGTCAATGATAATGTGTTTCATGCTTGATCATTGAGAGTGTAGTAGCATATTGTGGAGCACCATAATGATTCTATTGAAATTCCATCAGACCCTTCAAAGCCTGCATGCCTTGATTGTTTTCTCCCCGCATTGTTTTACCTGCATTGTTTAAAAAGGAGTCAAAATTAACTCCAATAGTCAGAATTTAATTTGAACAGAGAGCAGGCAATTCTCATTCCCTCTTCAGAAAATGCCACCAGGGCCAGTTCAAACACGCTGAGGGCCCATCCTTTCAGTTGCATCCCCCTCTCTCTCATACACAACTCCCAGGATCTAGCTTGTAAGCTGCATCAAACTGCTATGCCAGGCTAGAGGGGGAGATGAGGATTGCGGCCAAAACGGGGGAGGGCGTTAGGACAGGTTTCTCAAACAGGAGTCGCCAGTTGTTCAGGTAAAGCCCCGGCGGGCTGGGCCGGTTTTTACCTGCCGCATCTGCAGGTTTGGCCAATCGCGGCTCCCACTGGCCGCGGATCGCCGCTCCGGGCCAATGGGAGCTGCTGGAAGTGGCGGCCAGTACGTCCCTCGGCCCGCGCCGCTTCCAGTAGCTCCCATTGGCCTGGGATGGCAAACCGCGGCCAGTGGGCGCCGCGATCGGCTGGACTTGCAAACGGGGCAGATAAACAAACCAGCCCGGCCCGCCAGGGCCTTTCCTTACACAAGTGGCGACCCCTGTTTGACAAACCCTGTGTTAGGGGACCAGTGCACAGAGAGTTCCTATTCCAAACAGGAGGAGGGGGGATTTGTGACATTTTCCAGGTAGTGTTGCATTGGAGAGCATAATGCCATGACATCTTACAATGCTCTGTCATCAAAGTTCTACATTCCACACCACTGGAGCATCATACCCAGGATGTATGCGTAACCCCCACACCTCCTAGGTGTGGTGCTCTGTCCCATGTAGTGGCATCGAGACCACTTAGAGATTAATGAGTCTGCTGTACAGCCTTAGAGGGCCATGTGGCTTTTAGTTCATGCAGTAGAGGCTCATGCATTTAGCTCTAGAGGTTCCGGATTTGATCCCGCCCATTGACGACCGGGATATGTCAGTGTTACATATGTATCAGGCAAAGGCTCCTGATTCAGGAAAGCTTCCCTAAACAGGGCAGCAATTGGGCTCCAGTTCAGGAGAGCGCTTAAGCACGTGTCTATTCAAGAACGTATCTAAGCATGCATTGAAAGTTCAGCACATACTTACGTGCTTTCCTGAATAGGTGTCTTCCAGAGTTGGGTCCATTAGCATATCCTTAACTTGAGGCATGTGCTTAAGTTGAATGTTCTTACATGCTGTCCTGAGTCAGTGCTGAAGGGAGCGGTAACTGGGCTCCCTTGTAAGGGATGTAAAATACACTCGCTTTGGACAGACCTGTTGTCAGTTCTGGAGGGAGGTACTGAAATCTGGTTCTTAAAGACTCAATTTCCTGATTAAATAAAACCGTGGTTGAGTTCACTGTCTGGATCCTGGGCTCGGATACCATCTGTCTGCAGCACCCTCTGCCCAGGTGCACACAGGGTAAGAGACTCTGAACTTAGTTGTCTTTGGACTTGCAGGACAGTTAGTATAGTGTGTCCCCAAGAGAAGTGAAGAATGGTTGCTAGAAATGAATCCCTGCAGGTGGTTAGGAAGAAAACCCTCTTTAGCACCTACTAATTGTCACGCATCACTGATGTTTCCAATAGGCTGCGCCCTGACGACTCTAAAATCAGTGCCACTCACCCAGACACTAAACCAGGGGTTGGCAACATTTGGCACGCGGCTCGCCAGGGTAAGCACCCTAGCGGGCCGGGCCAGTTTATTTACCTGCTGACGCGACAGGTTCAGCCGATCGTGGCCCCCTCTGGCTGCGGTTCACCATCCCGGGCCAATGGGGGCGGTGGGAAGCCGTGGCCAGCACATCCCTCACCCGCGCCACTTCCCACCGCCCCCATTGGCCTGGGACGGCAAACCGCGGCCAGTGGGGGCCACGATCGGCCAAACCTGCCACGTCAGCAGGTAAATAAACTTGCCCGGCCCGCTAGGGTGCTTTCCCTGGCAAGCCGCGTGCCAAATGTTGCCGATCCCTGCACTAAACATTGCAGTAGCATTGGCTGAACCTGTAGCTGCTTGAAATTCAAAACTTTCCTGAACATTTTGACCAAACGAAAAAGGATGTTGACAATTTTGTGAAATTATTTTGTCTGGTCCACCTGCTGTAGAGCTGGCCAAAGCTTTTTTTACATTTCAAAACTAGGGGAAATTATTGTTGCAATCCCCTTTTCTTCCTCTCTTTTGATCAGTTCTTGAGTCTATGTGGCTGCAGGTTTGGCAACACAGGAACCAGCCCTGATTACTGCATGTGCTGCCATACCTAGTCACAATGGTAAGGGTTCAGAATGGACTAGACCAGAGGTTGGAAACCTTTCAGAAGTGGTGTGCCGAGTCTTCATTTATTCACTCTAATTTAAGATTTTGCGTGCCAGTAATAAATTTTAATGGTTTTAGAAGGTCTCTTTCTATAAGTCTATAATATATAACTAAACTATTATTGTATGTAAAGTAAAGAAGGTTTTTAAAATGTTTAAGAAGCTTCATTTAAAATTAAATTAAAACGCAGAGACCCCCGGACTGGTGGCCAGGACCCGGGCAGTGTGAGTGCCACTGAAAATCAGCTCGTGTGCCGCCTTTGGCATGCGTGCCATAGATTTCCTACCCCTGAACTAGACACATTCACTCCATAGTCCCCTGGTGTTTTTGTCTTCAGGTGGCTATTAGTTTTCGTATGCTCGGCAGATTCTGGTGGCTAATTATGTCTGTTTAATATATGAGCATATTTCTGCTTAGAGAAATAAGGAAGCTATTACAAGAAGTTCTGATTACTTCCCTTGCTTGCAGGAAAAAATAGTAAATGCTACTGGGACAGTTTGCATCTGGAATTCTATTAAGAAATCGGAAAGTACAAAATGAAGACCTTCTGGAAGGGAAACTAGCGATGGAATAGAATAGAATCTAATTTATAAGAAGCTCAAAGAAGGCAGATCTGAGGGAAGGAGAGAATTAAAATCAATGGGGATGATCAAAGAAATGCATTCAAATCCTGAAGGGTTCATCCACTTCAGCTCCCGCTGACTTCATTTATAGTTGAAGGAGCTCAGCATCTCAGAGATGCCACCGCATTTGGTGAATGAAGATCATCCACAATTATGACATTCATGTGTAAAAGCTCTTGGCATTGCCATTGTTACAGATCCAATTGGTCTTTGGTCTAAGCAGACTGCATCTCTGTCTTGTGTTTTTCATTGACCACTCTGGTACCCTTTCTGGGTGGAGTTTTTCTGTTTCCCTGGAGTGTCATGGCCCAGCCACTCTAGGCCTCCAGGACAGGTGCTGACTCCCATACTCGCCAGTAGCTTAAGTACACCTTTCCCAGAGCTCCAGTCTTGTTGGCACTCTGGGTTTAACTGTTCACCTGATAGTGAAAGCAGACAAACAAGCTTTATAAAGGTTCCCAATACTTTAGGTAGCCAAAAAATATACGGTTCTAGACAAAACAATTAGATACATATCCCTGGCTCAGTTTCCTCACCAGTCTTGAGTGCAGCCTCTAAGGAATACAGGATACTCCCTCCTGCATTTGGCTTCACCTCTGAATCTTTCTGTCTCCTGTGCAGCCAGTTTCCTTCTTCCTCTGGGGTTAAACAGGACCCCCTGCTGTGAAAGCATACTCCTTACTTCCTCTCTTCTTCCCAAGCTGCTGCCTGTCTGGGAATCCCCTGAGATTCTTGGGCACTGCAGCTTTTAACACCAGACTTCTTTGGTCTCCTCTCAGGGGATTTAACGCTGCTCCACACCCCCCTCCCTGCAAACAAACTTAGTCAGACTGCTTTCTCAAGGCTTCTTGTTACTGTCGTTCATCTTGGATCTGGGCATACATAGGTGTACCTATGAAACGGCAATTAGTTTATGGGACTTGTTTGTGATCCTATTAATTTATGCATGTTTAGAGCTACTCCCTCAATACATCTGCCAATCCGGGGCAATGACTTGCATGTTTTGTTGAGCACCAGTGCCATAGTATCTGACCTGTCCCAAACATGTCCTAATGGTTGGCCCTTGTTTCCCCTGAAATAAATGAGATAATCTGTTTTAAGGTTCTATGCAATGCAACTCCAGATGATTGACATTGCATTTGTAACATCGTGTTGCTGAGATAGTAGGAGAAAATCCTATCATGAGAGAACTTTTGAATCCCCTGAATCTCTATATAAAATTTAGATAAAGTCCTGGAATCTCTAGAGAACTCTTTAAGAGAAGATGGAAAATTTGAGGGGGAGGGAGCAAAAACTGTCTCTCTGATTCCTGTCAATCTTAAATAAAAACAACTCAGTGAAATATGCATATTGATAGCTTTCATGTTTGCATTGTAGCCCAAGCTTGAGAAGAGTGGAATTGAGTTTACAACCTGATCTGAACAAATCTAGTGGGATTTGGTTGCTGGAGCCTGCATCCCTGATGAACTGCTCACTGGAGCTCTAGTCAACAAATTCCATTTTTTTCAGCCTAAAATTATTAAATTTTAAAAAGGAGACATATTTCCCCCAAAACAATCTTACATCCAGCTATCTAATTTTGATTAAAAATGAAGGAGACAGAATAAAAAAATCATATTAAAAGAAAGCTCATCATGATATGATAGTCAATAGGGAAAGTAATTTACTAAAATTAGCTAATACCGTTGGTGCGTGCATCTTCAGTAGCGGATTTTACAAATGACGATGCTCTTGTGGAAAGGGAAGCTTAAATACAAGGCAAAATAAGCACACCCTATGGAGATAAGATAAAATCAATTGTATTCTCAGGCTCAGACCTGAAGTCATTACTCAGGCATAACTCCAGCTGGCTTCAAAGAGTTTCACTTCAAATTGCAACACATCAGGCCTTCTCTTTGTATAGCTGAATCCCAAAATGCTCTACAGAGCCACTGTAAATAATAAATCGACATAGCTAAATAATGAATAATAGCAGAGGGAGAGAGAAATTTAGAGCTACAGGCAAGGGAGAAAGGATATGTTTAGAAATGGCTTGGAGAGTCAATGAGGTGGAAAGGTTAGAGGGAGGCTGATCCAACTGGCAAAAGAGGCAGATAAGGATCTTGCCCATCAGCAGGGAGGGAGCTTGCTGGAGATACAGAGAAGAAGCCAACGCTCAAGGATCATAATAAATGAGGTCATGGGGGGAGGGTGCTGAGTTAGGCTACAACAATTTCATGGTGTGTTTTCAAATCAAATGCAATATTGAACTGGATCAGTATTGCCCTAAATCCTTAGCTCATAAAAACAAAGTTTTCATGGAGTGCTAATGGTACCTTCCAAATAGGTCTAGGGACAGATTTGGAGCTAAGTTCCACCTCTAGTATCAGAAGTGACTCCATTGAAACCCCAGGAATTATTCCACATCATACCAGTGAAAATCAGAATCTGGCCCTGAATCTATTTGCATCAGTGAAAATGAGATTGGGTGTCATTTTGTGTTGTCACAAACTAATGAATTTTAACTAATGATCCAAGGGACAGGAAGCACAAAAGCCCCGTATGTAAACTTTTATAGATCAACCTTCCAATTAATTTAACTGATATGTGTCTGTGGGGCTGGTCCTAGATGCCTTGTACGCCCAAATTCCCACTGATTTAATTAGGCTTTTGGATGTGCAAGCAATGCACAACTGAGTTTCTCGAGTGTTTGCAGTGTTGTGGAAGCTGTGTTGGTCCCCAGATGCGAGAAAGAGAGAGACAGGGGGAGTGAGGTAATATCTCTTAGTAGATGTTGGTTCAATAACAGATGTTACTCTCACCCACCTTCTCTCTCCCTATCATGTGGTGTTTGATAATCCAGACAAGTGAACCTGAAAATGTCTGGATTCCCCAATCCAGAACCCAGTGTGTTGATGTTGATACATTATAAACATCCCTTCATGGACATTTCTTGTCCATGGTGGAAGGATGGGACACAGGTACCTGGAGAGGAGCAGTCATTTGGGGATGTGATCTACCTTCGTTTTTCAGTCTCATAAATTCCCCAGTGACCTAAAGTACCATTCCAGTTTAGGAACTGAAACTTGGTTTGCTCTACAAATGCAGTGCGGGTTGTGTTAATATAATCAATCCCTCTAGGGCAAATACGAGCTTTAGACCCATCTATTAGCTGTGTGGCAACACGCTTTACAATTTTCTCCTAAATATTGTAATTAACAAAGATGCGACGCTTGTCAGATTTGACATAATTCATTCAGCAGAATGCAACAAGTAAGTGCATCTGTATATTTGCATACTAAAAATCTAAAAATACTTGTACGGAAGACAAAAGATTGCTTTGCCTTGAATACATAACCAAGTACTAGCTTCAATTAGATGCCTCAGCTTAGAGTATTATGAGCTTGTTTTCAGCTACATGGGTGTAACTATCTAATTGCAAAGAAAGCTTTTCAACATAAGGTGTGATTCTGATCTTATGTACATCAGAGTAAATTAGGAGGAATGCCACTGAAGTTAATTGATTTGAGCTGGTGCAAAAAAAATTGGTGAGATGTGAATCAGGCTCATGAAATTTACTTAAAAAATTGAATCTTTTATAACAAAAATGCATCAAAGTTGAGCATTGGCTGCCTCACGGGTTGGTAATGAGGCAGGGAGGCTTTCATCATTATATTGCTGGTTTGAGCAAGACCCTTGTTTGTTGTGAGCAAATGTTATTACCACCAGTTGGCCGTTCAATATCCAGTGTGAAATGAGTCTGTATCAGTCTGGTTCCCAGTAAACAGATGTCCACCCAGGGACAGCTCTAGGCACCAGCTTTCTAAACATGTGCTTGGGGTGGCCCTTTTAGAGGGGCAGCATTCCAGCCCTTTGGGGGCGGCACTTTTCCAGGGGCGGCACTCCGCTTGTTTTTTTGTTTTGGCTTGGAGCGGCAAAAGACTTGGAGCCGGCTCTGGAGGCAGGGCCGGCTCTGGAGGCAGGGCCGGCTCTGGAGGGAGGGCCGGCTTTATGCCGATTCCCCGGAATCGGGCCCTGTAGGTAAAAGGGCCCAGTTCCTGCACATAAGAGAGCCCCGCACCTTAGGCTCTCCCGGCGGCGATCCGCTCCGGTGGCATTTTGTCGGTGGGGAGGGTCTGCTCCGGGGTCTTCAGCGTCATTTCGGCGGTGGGGGGTCCTTCAGTGCCACGGAAGACGCAGAGCGGACTCCCCCACCCCGCCGTCGAAATGCCACCGGAGCGGACCTCCGCCGGGTATTCGAATCAGGCCCCACAGGTCCTAAAGCCGACCCTGCCTGTGTCCACATCACAGAGCTACCTCTAAATTTCCCCTACTAGGCAGTTTTGTGGTAGACTCAGGAGAATGGCTAAGTTATTGAAGGGTCATGGAGCACTCCCTGTTAGAGGATCAGTGACCCTTCAATACCCCTCTGGAGTCGTAGTTATGGCACGTTAAGGGAGCAATTTGTGAAACTTGTACTTCTCCCTCCATGCTGTACGCAGTCTGTATAAACAGAAAACACTGTCTCCAGTGTTATCAATCCTATACTCTTCATGAGCACTATATTCACTAGAAAAATAATTTAATCAGGCGAACACTACTGCACAACAGTTTGCAAAATAAAGTTCTATGTTACACAAGTATCCTAGATTCAGATCCATGTAGTCTGACCAATATTGACTTTATTAAGGCTCCGTGCGGGCATAAGCATCTACTCACATGCATCCAATTGCAGGAACGGGGCCAAAATTTGCAACAAAAATACTCTAATCGATTTTACTGAGGCTAGTTCGCAAAACAGAGCAGGTCTCAATAATAAAAGTATAGAGCATGCTTCACTACTTTTTTTTTCCTGTTCTACTGTTTGACAATAATCAGCTAATCACATTTTGACTTGGATAATGCAAACAAAGAATCATGGTGTAAATATATTCCTTAAGTATATATTCTATCAGGAGCCAGCTTTCAGCATCGATAAATCGTTTACTTTTGATAGAGTGCATTTTTTTTTTTGTTTACAGCATGATGCATTTTCAAATCTGGCTTCAATTATGTGTCACGTTTTTTAAGCTAAAAAGTAGAATGAGTTTGATTCCTGCTTGGAAAGATTGAGAGCTATGAACTTCAATTAAGTACACTTCCTTATTTCTTATCTAGATTTAAGTGTGTTCAGAATTTCAAGTGCATGAAGCTTAATTTAAAGCATGCTTTATTTCTTTAGTAAAGAAATGGAAAGAACAAGAAACATTCTGCGTTTTAGCTGTAAATAGCTCTGCAAATGTAGTAGGGCATGTGATTTACCCAGGTTGTGACCTATCCTGCAAACCTTTAGTCATGTGAGTAATTCCATTAGGGCTAGATCCAGAATCTAATGCAGCCACTAGAAAAAACGTCCATTGACTACTAGGAACTTGATCTGATACCTACTGCAATCATTTTGAAAACCACAAACGAGTCTTCCTGCAGTCCTCTTGCATGGAACTCCCATTGAAGTCAATGAGAGGTCTGCATTTGGAGAGACTGCAGAAGTGAAGGAAGAATGGCTTGGTGTTTCCAGGGTACTACTCCCTCAAGTTGTGTTAAAAAGCAGTGAGGTGCTTTGTGGTCCCTCTTGGTTCAAACCACAATAGAATGTTCACTATAAAAATGGAAGTTATGAATGAGAGAGTAACCGCCCATCTACTCTGCTCTATCTTGTTAACACCTGATTTTAATTATTCGCCTTATTAAGTGGGTTCCTGTGTCCAGCTTCTCCATAAATAGCTTTCTATTTAGAAAGGGAAAGGATGCAAATTTTGCTTTATAACAAATTTGTAATTACTATACCACGTTTCCCCCAGGTTCTAGGTGCAGTGCAAATAATACGTCAGAATAAATGCACATTTTACTTATGCAGAGTCCACAGAACGATAAGGATGATCAGAACCTTTGAAGGATGAATAATAGGGCGGGAGCTCATAAATCGGAAATGATTCTATTTGGATGTTAAATTGGGTCATTCTCCTGTTGGTTGATGTTGGCATTTAGCAAGATTAGCAGCAAAACTAAGAGACAAAGAAGAAATGAATTCCCTCCCCAACCTTAGTCTGCCCTCAGACACGTTTGAAATTGCCATTAGCATCAATGGCATTTGAACATCCCTGCCTGAGAGCAGTGCTATTACTCTGCTGAATGTAGTTAGGAGACTATTATCTGCATAACTTTTGTTTCCTCGGTCCATCGTGTTTAAGTGATTGTAAACCATTTTTTTTTTAATGCTGTAAAGAAAACTTCTGTTTAAATTCCTGGAAGAAGTCACTGTAATATGGCTGTCTTATTTTAGAAGGATAATTTCCTTCGTTATGCCAGATTTCTTTTAGCTTTAACAATCATTTACTTCCTTCAGGTGTGCATACTTATATTTAACTGGCTTGTAAATTCTTTCACAGGGTGCATCTTACTGTATAGAAGACAAGCCAAAGTTTCTGGTGTGCAGCGTGTCATGCTCTGTTGATTTCTCAGCAGTGTGTTGATGTTGTACATTACTAGTTAGTTGTTGTAGTTCTTGTGCACATATCTGTATTTCCGAATTAAACAAAACTCTTGTTCTTTTCCTTTGCTAGTAGGCAGGAAAATGGCCTTACATCACTTCCACACCAAACAAAAGATCTGGCCAGGGGTACAGAAGATGTTTGCTCCATTCAAGATTGGGTGTAAAAATAAGCATGTACCCACTGTACAACAAGAAATTTTGAGAGGGCTTCTGCCTCCCTCAGGAACGATCTCTGTGGAGTTATTCCAAGGTGGCTTGACTCCACCCCACCCCAAAACAGTCCTGTCCAGTTGAGCCCATAGGCTGTATAGGTTTATCTTACACACACACACACACAAAAATCCCTGTAAAACTACCTTGCACGCACACATAACATAATACGTGTATGGAATAGTGACAAGCTTAGTATGACCCTTATGATCTACAGTTACTTTACACAAATTTGTTTGCACCCAGACATCCTGGTGCTGAACATGCTAGAAATACATAGATTGGTCTGACTATAAATAAATAGTCCGAACTATTGTAATTTGAGCAGTAGTTACAATGGCTATTTGGATAACTCAGGTGCTATGATAGGAATCTAATCTAGTGGTTCTCAAAGCCGGTCCGCCGCTTGTTCAGGGAAAGCCCCTGGCGGGCCGGGCCAGTTTGTTTACCTGCCGCATCCGCAGGTTTGGCAGATCGCGGCTCCCACTGGCGCGGTTCACCACTGCAGGACAATGGGGGCTGCGGGAAGGGCAGCCAGCACGTCCCTCGGCCTGCGCCCCTTCCCACAGTCCGAACCGCGGACAGTGGGAGCTGCAATTGGCCAAACCTGCGGACACAGCAGGTAAACAAACCAGCCTGGGGCTTTTCCTGAACAAGCGGCGGACCGGCTTTGAGAACCACTGATCTAATCTACTTCCTGTTCAATTTAATGCTCCACCAGAACTTCTTTGTGAATGTTTTTAGGAACATAGCAATAATAGTGAGATCCTGAAAAACATTATAAACCTGAGCACTATTTAGTCGTGTGGTCAATAGGTCTACTTGCACAAACTGGAAGAATCTGCATCGTCTGTAAAGGCCCAGCTCCACTCCCATTGATATTGATAGCAAAATTCCTGTAGATATAGTAGATGTATGCCATCATGTGCCAGCAATGCCCCTCTGCCATGTACATTGGCCAAACCAGACAGTCGTTACATAAAAGAATAAATGGACACAAATCGGATATCAGGAATGGTAACATACAAAAGCCAGTTGGAGAACACTTCAATCTTCCTGGACACTCTATAACAGATTTCAAAGTCACCATACTTGAACAAAAAAACTTCAGAAACAGACTTCAAAGAGAAACTTGAACTAAAATTCATTTGCAAATTTAACACCATTAATTTGGGCTTGAATAGGAACTGGGAGGGTTGGCTCACTACAAAAGCAACATTCCATCTCCTGGAATTGACACCTCCTCATCTATTATTGGGAGTGGACTACATCCAGTCTGATTGAATTGGCCCTGTCAACACTGGTTCTCCACTTATGAGGTAACTCCCTTCTATTCATGTGTCACTATAATAATGCCTGCATCTGTAATTTTCACTCCATGCATCTGAAGACGTGTTGTTGTTTTTTAACCCACGAAAGCTTATGCCCAAATAAATCTGTTAGTCTTTAAGATGCCACCGGACTCTTTGTTGTTTTTGTGGATACAGACTAACACGGTGTGGAAGCAGAGCAAGGCCTGACAGGAATTGGAAGGGGATTGCAATGCATGACAGTTTGTTAGCAAGAGTCAGGCTAACTGTAACCCTAATAATGCGAGATTTGTAGAAGCGAGGATTGTGTGAGGCGAGTGGGAAAGAACTGTGTGAGAAGTTGTTGCGACCTTGTGTAGATAACATGCAGACAATATGGAATGTAGACTAAGAGTCTACATAAGTGAGAAAAACAAGATATCAGAATGACCAATGTATAAACAAAATGTAGCTGTTGCTTATTATTGTCTGTAACAGAGACCTGCCTAGGAGGGGGAGACCCTGTGTCCTAGTGCACTTTCTCCCTTTACGCAATTGCTTGAGAGAATAAAGTATCTGACTTTGCTGTACCCAACCAAAAGAGAGAAAACTGTGTTTTTCTCCGACAACAGCTACCTCCTGATATAGGCTACAGAATTTCATTCAGTAATTCCTGCATGAAACCCAGATCTTGTAGTTGCATATACATGCTGAAGCATTTTTTAAAAGAAAAACAGCCAATCTTCAAGTGATGGAGAATCTATCACACCCCTAAGTAAGTTGTTCTTGTATTCTCAAAGAAAATTTAAAAATGTGCACTTTATTTCTAGCCTAAATTTTTCTACCTTCACCTTCCAGCCATTGGATCTTCTTATGCCTTTGTCATCTAGATTAAAGTGTCCTCTGTTATCAAAATGTTCTCTCTTTGTAGATGTTTATAGACTACATATACCAGTCAACTCATCCCATATACTCTACAGATCTGAAGCTAAATTCCTGTGGCGCTCCCAAGACTCTGCAGATATTGCCTGGAAACTCTTCTCCTGCGGAGTTTATCCTTATTTAGCATCTAAAAAAGTAACTATTTTTAAGTGGCTAATAATGGTGCAGGATTTTGGCAGCCTTACAAATCCATTTTTATAGATTGCTTGGTGACGGACAGATGAAAAGTATGGACCTGTGCCAAAGCCTACTGAAGTCAATGGGAGTCTTTCCATTGACTTCAGTGGGCATTAGATCAAGTCCTATAAAGTACTTTTGTATTATTACTAATTACAAAAATAATTGGTTTAAAACTTAGGGGGCCAGTACAGCAAAACTGTATAGCACGTGCTTAATTTTAAGCATGTGTGAGTAGTCCCATTGACTTCAAATCCTGCAGAATTGCTCCCCACATGTTTATTTCAGCATTCATTGATTTTATGTATTTGTGTGTGTGTGTGTTATATTATGTATGTTCCAAGTCCTAGTTAAGTAATAGTATTCTGCATCCCAGAAAACCTTTGCTTTATGTAGCTTAATAAAAAAACAACAACCAAACATAAATGCCAGGTTGTCTCATTACAATTAAAATTCCATTAGTATATTTTATTTCTCCTTTGAATTTTCTTATCACCAGTTGTTACAAAATTGGTGACAGTTGAGATTGCCGGCACGATACATCAACCATACATTAAATGTAAGGTATAAGCCCCTGGAAGTGATTGATATTTAAATGAAGATAACAGAAAATGTATGAAGAGCCTATGATTGCGAGTGTCAGTAACTCTATATATTTAAATAAGTCTATATCATTTAAAAACTGTGTTAATTTTGATTGTTGAATTAAGATAACTAGTGGTATGTCATAATACTTTCATTACCCTGTGATTTATGTTCAAGTATTCAAAGTTGATAAAATATGTTTTGACTCGTTTCATTATTTTGCCTGTTTTTCTGACAATTAGGGCTTCAGGGATGTTTCAGTTGATGCCAGCTAGAGATGAATAGATGTGGAAAGTTTATATAAAAAAAAGGAAATGTAAGAGTTATTAAACTTTCACAATGAAGAACTAAGGTTACTTTCTAAGGAGAAAGAAAGAAACCAAAGACATCACAACAGGCATAGAACACATAAAACTTTTTTTGTAAAATTTGTCTAATAGGAGCAGGAAATGGCACGTTATTTTTTTAAAATAACAAAACCAATAAATATATTAGAGGTGTAATAAACTAGCAAGACAGTTTACGTTTTAATATTGTGGGCTCAACTCCTCTGCTGCTCAGGTGATGTTGAGTACAAATAACTGTATGCTGCTGCATTAACCAGCTTTTTTTAGCGTTTATATTAAAAAGGCAATTGAATACAGTTATAATGGAAAATGTTAGGCAATCTTATTACAGGTATCACTACTGCTGCACTTACGATAAAAATATAATTTATAGCATAACTTCCATAAAGAGATTTACAAATATCTGTCTTCAGAACAATCCAGTGAGGTAAGTACTATTAGCCCTGTTTTACTGATAAGGAAGATGTTTATAATGAGAGAAGGAAACATCTGTTGCCCAAAGAGGGTGATGAAGATTTGGTACCATTATAGATGGGCATTCTCAACAATTCACTTTTTGAACATAGAGTTCCCATATTGGACCATAGCTGAGGTCCATCTAGTCTAATATCCCTTCTCTAAAAGTGACCAGTATCACATACTTTAAAGGAAACTGTAAGAACCCCACAATAGGCAGTAATCTCTTCTCTACCCCATTAGGTCTCAGCCTGCTCTTTAAAAGATACTGTACTTCATGGCTTAAAACACAGGTTAATATCCCTTCTGAAACTCTATGATAACTCTGTATATTCTTGATATCCATATCATTATCCAATCCTTTTTTGAATCTTGTTAAGATCTTGGCCTCAACTTCTGTGCCAATGAATTCTACAGTTGAATCACATGTGGAAAAATTATTCCCTTTTATCTGTATTGAATTTCACACGTTTACTTTCATTGGATAGCCCCTTGTTCTTGTGTCCTGAGACTGTTCTCCCAATCTTCCTTCTCTAAATCATCCATTATTTTACATACTTTTAGCATGTCCCCTTTTATTCATCTCCTTTCTAAGGTAAACAATCCTATTCTTTTCTTGACTACTCTTACCACTCTTCTCTTAAATCTCTCTAGTCCTTTTTTGAGATGAGGTGACCTGTACTGCCCACAGTATTCCTGATGGGACTGCATGATTGATTTATAGAAAAGCATTATAATAAGTCTTATTTGGTATCCCATAACTTTATATATCCCAACATCTTGTTGACCACAGCTATACATTGAGCCGAGGTCTTTACTGAGCGGTCTACAATGTTCCCTGGGTCCCTTTCTTGCACTGATACTGTTAATTTAGAACCTTATGCAGTGCATAAGTAGCTTAATTTTTACTCCAGTGTGCATTTCATTGCATTTGTCAACACTGAATTTCATTTGCCATCATGTTGCACATTCACTTAGCTTGGTTAGGTCCCTCTGAAGATCCTCACAGTCCTCTCTGGTCCTGATAAACTTAAATAAGTTTGTCACTTACAAATGTTGCTACCTCACTACTCACCACCCCCACCTTCCAGATCAGTAATAAATATATTAAGGAGCAGTTGCTAACCATCCTCAGACAGGAAAAGTTCTCTTCCCCACCTCCTTAAGAACCCATCCCTGCACACCGGAGTACTTGCTAAATACATACCACCCAATCTCAGATCAAAAAGATGATTGCACTACATTTGAGGTACACTTGGACACAATTATTATCCTGGTAAGATTCTAATTTTCCATTAGCGGGGAGATTGCACATGTCAAAGTAGCAAATTATCCCCTTTTTTCTAATTGTACATCAGAATTGACTATTTAGGTCAAGCGGGACATCTCAGCAGTTTTTGATACAATTTACCATGAGCTATTGCTTCAATCACTAATGTGTATGATGTGTTTGGAGCTGACCTCTAGTGATTCA
Source organism: Malaclemys terrapin pileata (assembly GCF_027887155.1). Classification (NCBI taxonomy): domain Eukaryota; kingdom Metazoa; phylum Chordata; order Testudines; family Emydidae; genus Malaclemys; species Malaclemys terrapin. The sequence continues at coordinate 8,097,863 of NC_071513.1, read as the reverse complement.
TGTCATAACCAGAAGACAATTGTCTGCCAATAGTGATGGACTATTGTGTGTCATCACTGAAAAACCCGAATATGCAGCATCCATGGTGATCTGCCCAGTATCCTAAGTTGGTCAGTATACCATATACAGACTGTAAGACCTGTATGCAAAATAATCACATCATTTTTGAATGTTGATGATGCACAATTGTATAACTTTTGCGCTTACAAGTGTGGTTTCTACTGTGGTTGAATTCTTAAACAATAACGGGAACTAGATACATCAAGCTTTCTTGTTCTTACCCCTTGTCAAACTGGAAGTATTGCCATTGGCTATAGTTCAGTATGGGGATTTATTTTCTTCCATCATATTTCTGTTTGTTTGATGGAACTTTCCAGAATGGCAATATCAATGCCAGTTGTCATGTGCCAGATACGGCAAGAATGCCATTTTTATTTCTCACTGTTTGCATGGGCTCTTCCCTTATTTATTCCATGGTGAAATTGCAGCAACACCACGCTGATCATAGTAATTTCTTCTTAGTAGAGTTTACAGCAATACATCTTTGTCACTTTCTGCTTGCATAGAATGCAGTAATGTTTACTTCCTGGTTTAGGCAAATATACTTACATTACAGCACCCTGCCTTTAAGCATTATCTGCCTGTAATGTGGTGGATGGACTTTGACAGCATTCTTGATTTTAAATTACTGAAGAATTTTAAACTGGCTCTACCTACTTGTGTTTTAACCTGATGAAACTAATGGGAATCTTGTCTGTGTAGGAACTGAGTAATAGTCAATAATAGGCTTCTGTCTCTAATTATCCTGCTGTATTGATTCTCCATGACTTGAAGTCTTTAAATCAAGACTAAATGTCTTTCTAAAATATACACTATAGCTCAAACAGAAATTATGGCCTTGATGCAGCAATTACTTTGAGTTTCTTTAGCCTGTGTTATGCAGGAGCTCACACTAGATGACCATGAAGGCCCTCTATTAATCTATAAACTACCTCCAAACTCCTGAGGGGGGGGGGGGAGAAAGTAAATGCATAGCAAGGAATGGTGATTTCTATGAACGGATCCTTTGATATCTAGCTACCAATTGTTCACAATAGTCCACTGCAGAGAGATGGTCATTCTGCTCTTTTTTCCCCAAGTGAGAAATTGTTTACAAAACTTAAGATACTCAAATTGTGAGGCAAACTCCTCCCTGATCCCGACTTAGTACAAATATGAAAGTCTGGATAAGTTATAGTCAGATGTTTTAATTTTATTGTAGTTTCTATATGTCCCCTCACTCATTTCACACCCAACAATATTTTCCTCTTCTTCAGCTCATCCGGAAAGGATCATATCCTCTCATCTTGAAACAAGCTTGTTCCATCCTTCTGGGTAGCCTTAGGAGCTGAATGCATCATTTAGATAGTCTCACAAGTAATCAGGATGGTAACTGGTAGGTTAGCTGCCACAGCAGCTTTCTCTGCAGATATCCTCTTCATTCAAAAACGAAGAGTGGTGACTCCCTGACTTGTGCAGAATTAATAATACCCAAAATACACTTTACAACATTATCAGCCTTCAGGCAGCATTCCTTGGGTTTCAACCACCCTCAGAATGCAAATGACATTCTAGCTGTTTTATTCTCTCCAGTTTCTCCAATCCTTGGAGTAAAATTTGCTGAGTAAAAAGGGCCTGTAAAAGTCCTTCCATCCCATTTAAGCTCCACGTACGTCTCTGGCACAGGGCTTAAACAATATAGAGTAGTTTGCAATAAGCCACCTCTACTGGACTGTATTCCATCTTTCCTGATTGAGTTTCGCAGTCTACCTTCAGTCATGTGTCCCAACAAACATTAGAGCCGATTGGCCAGAACCTTAGCTGGTGGGGCTAAACCAGCTGACACCAGCTGACAATCTAGCCCAATAATTCTATATCAGATCATGATAATTTAATCATGGATTCCATATTAAATTCAGGACCATATAGTTGTCTCATCTTTGATGAATTAAATGTAGGTGCATTTGAGGCTTAGTTTTGCCGTACCCCCAACTCTTGCTATATTTAAAAACAAAATTAAAAAAGTGAGGTCTAGTGATAGTCCAAAATATGTTGGGTTTCTTTTGCTGTTGTTGAGGGGTTGTAAGTATTGAAGGGCTTCCTTGTGGTGTCAACAGTGATGATACAGAACAGGCAATCGTACAGTGGAAAAGAGAGAGGGAGCTCCTTAACAGCAATGAGCACCACGGCTTCCTATAGCCACCGGAGTTGAGACATTGCCACAAAACATCTTGTGTCCCTCACTGGTAGTGGGAGGAACAGTTCTTAGCTAGATCCCTTGGTTCTTACAATGCAAAAAGCTACTGTTGCTTACAAAAAATAATGCTAGTCCTATCAACAAGGTGCAAAGGTAGTGCTGCTAAGAAAAAGGAGTCACAGTTTTTCTAAAGGTACAATTAGAAATAGTTTATATATAAGGGTAATAAGTTATTATGACACATGAGTGGTTTCTGTTGAGAAAGGTGTATATAAATGGTCATAAACAGGCTTGGAAGGATTAGATTTTTATCAGTAAATATTTGTAAAAGTCGATTTCACCGTACACACACAAACCAAAAAAAAAAAAAAGTCCATAGATAATCAAAATTTATAGATAAGCAACGTAAGAAAGAAATGACGCTCAAGAACTTACTAGAGTTTGATTTAAGATTTGTATGTTTTGACATTTAATGTTGACAATTTGCATTGTTTATAAAGCTTTTAACTTTTGAATCTCAACATCTCCTGTCATTAAGTAATTACTGTCTGATCCCCTTACTCTCTGAACACCCCCCCGCCCATAATTTCAGTCAACTTTGATCATTTAAATTGATAAATACAGAAAAGAGGTTGGAAGTAAACATAGATATTATCTGTTGACATTATAAAAAATGAATTCTGCCAAGCCTAGTCATAAGCAAACTATTGTTTATCTGTAAGACTCTATTAAAAAAAACTGTCTAACCATGTATTAAAATATCTATTACTTGCTTATTAACCCTTTGCAAACCATTTATAAATATACCTTTAATATAAACTCTGTCTGAAAACGTTATAGTCCCAACTGGGCAAAGTAGTGGCAAAAAATCTTACTGAAGTTGGTGTTTGCTATGGGACTTATCTGATAGTGAGAAAACAAGCTGGCAATTTTTGTTGCTTTTATTACGACAGAATGGTCTTAAAGAACTTGCCCTTCAGGTGTGTTCCAGATCTTGTGCTGGCTAGCTTCCATCTGAAATCCAAATAATCAATTCAATGTGTCTGAAAAAAGCATTATGCATATGTGGGTTTTTTCTAAATAATGGTCTGGGGTAAACTTTCCTCAAAAGAGCAGATCAACGCACAGTGTGGACAATGCAACTGTGTTACGCTTATGAACAATAGAGCTTTCTCCCACATCACTGTGGTAATCTTCTTTGTAATAGTGTGAACTCCATGAGGACGTGGACAGTCAATATCAGGAGATGTGATGTGTGCCTTGCCTCATCAGAGTGGGAAGTGGAGATGAGCTAGACAACAAAGAAGTCAGCCACTTCAGCTCTGAATATAACAATTGCAAACTCAATTAACTCACTAGCTGAATCCATGGACATTTGGAGCACTTGCTTATAAACTAAGGTTATTATCTATTATCTATCAATTAGCATTACTCGTGATCTCAAAACAGACACCAATCAGGTATAACTGAGTGCCTGTAAAATGAGTGAAACTATGTTGAAGCCTTCCCAGGTGGATTAGATCCCAACCTTATGTAGCTTTCACTAGAAACTTTCCAATGGAATGGGTTTTGTTCACTGGATACACCCAGATAAGTTACATAAAAAGCATAAGATACTCTTGCTGGAAGGTTGCAGTGAAACACTATTCTTAGAATCCAGAACACACAGTAACCAAAACCAAAAAGACACAAAACAGGCTGCTCCCTGAGTCATAATTCACCCCACCTTGTTCTAGGCTGGTTCTGTCCAGACTCTTTCGGATCGCATGCTACCCTACAGTGCCCTCTAGCCTTCAGGACCAGGAAATCCACCTTCCCTGTACACACACAACCTGTTACGGTGATAGCTTGCAATTCCATCATAGTCCTCAAAACACCACATAATGTTTGTCTGTCAGGAAATGCTGATTCATCGAAAGCAAAACGCTTGTGGAAACATGTTGTTTTCTATGAAATTTCATTTAGAAAAAATGAAAAATTGGAATTCTGAATTCCATTTGACCTTTCCAGAATGGAAGTTTTTGCTTTTCCATTTCAAAATGACTTTTTGTTTCAATATATTATCAATAGATGAAATTGGAATAAAACATTTTGATATCAAATGAAGTGTTTTGTGGAGGGATTTTGTTTTGTGGGAAATATTTAAATTTTTCATTCTGTTTCAAAATGGAAAATGTCTAAACTGTGGAATTTCCTATGAAACACAAAACCGGTTCCCGCTTTTCTCTATTTTACTTAAGAAAATTGTAATGTTTTCTATTCTGTACACATATGACCCGGTAAACCATATATCTTACACATAGTGCTATCAGAAAGATTCTTTCTGTGATCACAACCTCCCACGACAGCCATATTCCACTGGAACCACAAAACTATTGATCTATCTGCACAGGAGACGGGCTATTCACAGGAACTGAACCTCACTACGGAGGAGGCGAGAATGACCTGACTGCACTCAGAACAAAATACAAAACTCATTTATTCCTTTTAGGGTTCCCTAAGCAATCTCTTCACACACAGATGCACACCCCCTTTCTTTATCTGATGTATGTATGTATGTATGTATGTGAGATATATAAAACAGATCATGCTATTTCTCTTATAGACTGGGAAAGAAGAAAGTAAAAGAGACAGTGCTTATTATTATTTCTACTTTTAAATGTTTGAGAGGTACTCAGGTACTGTGGTGATTTGGGGGTCATATAAACACCTACATAGACTCTGTACAAGACCCTGCAGGCAGTCAGACCCCACACAGCACTTTATTTATACCAGAAGAATGGGTGGGCAGACCTAAGAGAGCAGAAATATGAATTTACTGCAGAGAAACAATTCTATACTTGTCTGAAGTGTTATGGGAAATGATTGATGTTATGTTACTGAACGTGTGCTCACCGCACATAGCAAACACTGATTTAGAACAGCTGCCGTGAATTTACAGTGCATTTAGTGGCAGCAGATGAAAGCAGACTGGAACCCCAGTCACACTTATCTGTACTTACAGTGTCTTGTGCCCTCCTCTGAAAAATAGTATTGCTGTGCAGTAGAAGCTGAACTAGGAGTTTTCCATTGGTTTTGGAGGTTAATTTTTGACTGTTGGCTCTTGCTCAAGAAGTTCAGCTTTTCACTTATACGGCCCTTTATGTTTTGGATCTTGAATATCTTAAACTCTCTGTCTTTTTTCTTTTTGATCTTGGCAGTTGATGTTAGCTGAGATGCTTGATCAAACAGTTCCTAGATGTGATCAGCTGGGGAGTGGGGTTAGGGTGTTCTCAGTGGAGAGCACTGGCCCAAGTCTGGATACAGCCAGAGATTAACCTGTGGGATCAACTGGGAAGACTTTCTAGTATTTATCCATGCTTTTCTCAAGGCAATAGGCTGAGTTGGGGGAGGGCAGTGTGTGCGGAGTGTTTGTTTCTGTAATACGTCTATTCAATAATGAATAGTTCATGCACTTAGGGCTAAAATCACTCCAGTCACATAAAGCCCTATTATTCAATGCCAATGTCAATGCAGTGTGTGAGAGAGAGGGCTGGAGAAGTGACATCTCTCTCACACCAACACCCACCCCCAAGCCTCCTGTCCCTTAAGGCCAGCATGATATTCTAGTCTTATACTGGCTGCACTCAGTCCTCTGGATCAATATCAAGTTGAATTTGCAGCTCCTCCTCCTATGGCCAGCTCATTGCAGGCTTCTGTGCGGGCCTATGGAGACTCTTTCTGAAGCACACAGGTCATATGTAGGCACTCGTGTGGCTGTTCAGCATCTGTACCAAACCCTCACTCAGAGCCTAGATGGGGCTTAATGGTGTTGAGTCCCTTGCACCTGAGTTGACTTTCATCCTTGGATTATGAGATTTCTCTACACAAGGAAATGGGAGTAGGCACTGCATGTCTCCAGCAAACCAACCAGCGCTGGTTTCTGTGCGTGGAGGGTGGGGTCTCCCCACCAGACAGGATGCCAGATAGACAGCAAGAGGGATGAGCAACTCTGAAGCTGACTGGGAAGTTTGAAGCCAACCAGTTAGTGAGGAGTAGGGCCCATTTAAACCAGAAACAAATCCACTATCTCTGGGAAGCAACAGTAGACTGGGTAGAGACAAGCCTATGGGACCCCTCCTACCTGCTTACCGTTTAAGGAATGCTGACTGAAACTCTCCCTTAATTCTCTCCATCCCATCATGGCTCCACACTGCTGCAATTTACCCCATGGAGCCAGTGTAAAGGAGGCAGAGAAATCAGAATCTCCTCAAGAATGTTTAGGGGCTGGGGGCAGGGAGGCTTTTTGCATGAACTTCCCACCCCTTCCTGGGGCTGCATTGGTCCCATCCTTTGAGAAACCTTCCACCCCCCTTAGCACACTGATTTGAGCCCTTTTTTACGATTGGTCAGGCTGGTGCAATTGGGACAGGGTTGGGGAAGCAGAGGTTTGGGGTCCACCTCCAGCAAGGGGGAGCTAGACTGATACAGGACGTATCAAAATCATTGGACTCTGGTTGTGCTCAGTGAGCAGATGCTTCTGATTTTGGTCCAATCTTGGTAACCAGTTGTATCACTCACTTCCTTGGCCCCTCCCCTTGCTAAATATTATTTTAAAGGCCTGTCCTTGCAAAGATACTCGTCTGAGCAGTAACCCATAGAATGCTACTGAAAAATCCCACAAAGAGACAACTGGAGTCTTTGGGGAAACCTCATGAGGGAAGTGAGCAGTATTATTTTCTTAATTTTGTTATATTTTGTTTTCTCTCATTGTGCAAAAGAAATAATGTCCATGTTAATGACATACACTTGCAGTAAATTACTATTGATTTTATTGAATATCTCAGCTGAACTTTGGTGTTAAAGCAACCTCAGGAACCATTTATTGCTCCAGGCTCTGTACTCTGCTATGATAGGCAGTGCCCTTCCCATCACAGTGCTCAAAGAATGGAAAGCAAATGTCACTGTGACTCCAAAAAAATATGTCATTACTGAATGACATAAAGTCCTGAGCATACTTAGTGATGGACAACAGGTATTCTTTTTTCAAAATGTCAACAATTCAACTAGTGAATTTTAAAAATAAAATGGAAAAATAAGCAAGAAAATGGAAAAAGATACAAGGTCATGATCTAAAACAATTTACTCTCCTCTATCAAATGCAGTGTGGATGAATCTAGCTTGTGCATTCATCTCTGCATATGTTGCCTGGTAAACTGGATATGTAATCTTGTAACACATTGTGGTCTGGACTTGTTCTTGTGACATGTACCCTCATTTATATAAAAATTTATATATATATATATTGGGGTTGCACCTTATACACTTAGAAGCGCTTTAGTTCCAATAAGCTGAAATGGCATGTGCTGGATGGGTTTTTCATCAGTACTAATAGGATTAAATTAAAAGTGAGGAATATACTGACAGAGACAGGAATTAAAGATTATAGAAATGGCATTTGAAATGGTTCTTAAATTGATATAAACTCACAAAAAGTGGCTTGGTAGAAAAAAAAATTCTAAGTGTTAGGAACAAAGAAAATGGTCCATACAGTGATAAAAGAAATAAGAGTAGAAACAGGTTAAATAAAAACTGTAGCAGATACTTTTATAAGAACTGTCAATGCCGGAAAAATATGCCCTAAAGACTGGAAAGTGGCAAAGATAATTCTACTATTTGCAAAAGAACCAAGGGACACAACAGGAATTTACACATCACTTAGTTTAACTTTGGCTATGGGAAAAGCTTAGAAACCTCATTAAGAGATCAAATGTAAGAACCCCTAGAAAAGCACAGCATGATTTGAGGGTAGCCCATTTCATTTCAGTAAAGTATGCTCACTTCCCTCTCTAACTTGTTGGATTTCTTTGGAGCTGAAAATACCATATTGTTAAAAACGAGTCTCATCAATTTTACTTAGGAGTTTAGAAAATGGGTGGAGAGGTGAGATCTATATTTGAAGTTAATACCTAGAGTACAAATTCACTGAGCGAATGAAAAGGATTTTTTATTGGATTGAGAAATAGCTCAAGGGCAAAGAGAACCAGCATGAATTGTTTAAACAAAAAGTGTATGCTCCTGAGTGTTAGAAGGAGTTAAGTTAGATAATGTCCCATCCATTTTATTTAAATTGAAAGCAGCAGATCAATAAATTGAACCAATAGCAGTAAATTGGGAGGAATGGTAAACAGCAAGAAACGACACAGTTAAAAACAGAGTTAACTAATTTTAAGTACTGACACAGGCTGCATTAGAATTCAAATGGAATGATCCTAAGAGCAAGGACTCTCCTTCCTTCTTTAGGGATGACTAAACAAAAGTGGATAATTGCCTGCCTCCGTGGCATTGTTTGACTCCCATGAGGAGGGGTGGGATTTTCTAACCTCCAGCCAGCTACGCAGATGCTTATGGTGGGTCAGAAGGGATTGGTGGAGTTGAAACTTGCCAGCTCCCAGGATTGTCAACCCCAATCTCTTCATGGTGCTTTTAAGTACCAAAGAAGCACCCTTCAGCCATGTCCATACTTGGTAGCCTTGTGAAAATAGTTGCTCCCTTCTTCATTGTGCTTGAGGCCTGCAAGGAGAGTGTTATGAATTGGTCTTATGATCCGGCCAGAGCCAAGGCTGATTGCCAGATTTACCCTCTCACCCGAATTCTAGTTGGACAGCTGACAGGGGATTTGCCTACCCCAGGCCCAGTCTGACTTAGTGTGGGCTAGTGGCCTATCTTGGTGTTTAGTTTAGTTTAGTTGTGCTGGGTTAAGAAGTCACCTCACTGTGAGACCTGCTAGTCCACAGATGTTATTACCAAGTTGTTACCAAGAAGCAGTTGTTGGAAGGTTTCAATGTAGAGTATCCCAAAAGCACAATAATGGTGCCTGTAAAGAGATGACCCCAGTCAATTTGATGATGGGCAGGTTTAGTGACAGGTAATTTACATGCAACATTAATAAAATTGTGGTATTTTGCCCTTTAAATCCAAACCAGTGTTTGTGTGTCTGTTTTTCCAACCACCATTTGGCATTGGCAGTGAAACCATGGCTTCAGCCGGCAACTTGTTGGGGTCTCTTGTGGAGTGCTGACCGGAGCTGCGATGTTTGTATTTTATTTGGACTGGGTGGGGGGAGGGTTGGATTGGTTCCTGAACCAAAAAAATGGGGGGGAAACAAATTGGGGGTTAAAAAAAGTATTTCATGTGACATGAAAAAAAATGTTTTTGTTGTGTATTCAGGCTTTTATTTTTAATCTTTTAAAAAGTAAATGGTAGTAAAATGCCAAACAAAAAAGGCATTTCAAATAGAACCATGGATATGTCTAAAAAATGTCAAAACAAAACACAGATTTTATTTTCCAGTTTCAGTTGAAACAATCAGCAAATCTGATCCGAATTCGGAAATGTTTCTGTCAATCCAAATTTGCATTTTTCAGGGAAGAAAAGTGCCCTAAAAGTTTCACCCAGCTCCAGTGCTGAGCGTTCTCAACTCACGGTTCTCAGAGTTAAATTAATTTAAACCCATTGCCTTTGGATTATCACTTGCATAGATTCTATGGCCAGAAGGTACCACTCAGGTCCTGCCTGACTCAGGCTATAGAATTTCCCCCAAATACCTTATTTTTTTCTAGCTAGAGCATATCTTTTAGAAAAAATAACCAATCCTGATTTTAAAAATTGCCAGTGATGGAGACTCCTTCTGCTCCTGTCTGCGTTGGGGCACCGGGGCTGCTGACTTTCCCACATCGTGTTAATACGGATACAATGCTCTTTGAAAGCATCAATGCATTGCTTAGTACAGAAACTGACAGATGCAGTTCAACACTGAATAAGAAGTGACTGCAAACATAATCCAATTAAAAAAATCTTTAAACAAATAGTCATTTGACTGTAGAACTGCAGCACACTCTTAGTAAAGATTCCTCTACAATTCAGAAGTACAATTTTTTTAAAAAATGAAAACCTTTCAAACTATTATATTGACTAGAGGGTTAGGAGAAGAATAATCATAAAAGTGACTGAGTCGTTTCACTGGAGATGAGGTTTTCTCTGCATGTGGTTCAATTTTTCCCCCTCTTCAAAATATAACTACTTTAAGAACATAAACCTTCAAGTTAGTCTCATCACGAAGCAAAGAAACTATCACACATGACTCCCATTAGAGATAGTGGGAGTTATGTGCTGCAATCCATTTAGCATCTAGACGCAGAAGTCAAAGTGGCATGAAAACCAGCTTTTGGTAGAGTCATTGAGGTTCATTGTTAATCTTTGCTCTTAAAAAAATAGTTTCACATGAAGGAGCATTTCCTGCAAAATATCTAGTCAGAAATAGGGATTTACACACCCCTGTAGGCAGTAACAACTCCAGAGAAAGCATTATGGTATTAGCCAGATCATATGCATTTTTGATGCTCTATTTTTGGCTATTCCGTCTAACACTAGGCTGTCCAACTCCATCAAGTTGTCTTCAAATGTTACTTCCAGGGCATAAATCCCCATGAGAGGGCCCCTTTCTAGCCTCACCAGCTCAGAGCTGCATTGCATAATTTATATTGTGCGAGTTTTCCTGGAATGGAATGCGAACTATGAATTACAAAGCTATGCTCCATGGATAAACGTCAACATTAACAGTAATAATGTTGTTTGTGACCCCAGCTTCTAGTCCATGTTGCATATTTAATTCTTTCTTTGACTGTTCTTCCATCCATGAACTCTGTTGTGAAGCTACTGCTGGACATTCCAGTCCATGTTCATTGGCTGAGCCCAGAAGCGTCACTCCTTCAGGTGGGGCCAGTCAAGGAATATAACATGAAAGTGTGCTTGCCTTGGCCTCTCTGTCACCACCTCTAGGAGTAGCTGTGCAAAATCATACTGGATGGTGATCCATGATTCCATTTAAACCCAGCCGGCTCGGGTTAGCTGGACAACAGCAATTTGTTGAGGTTGTGGAAGTTGGTTTTATTCTGACCTAGAACAAAACTATGACACTTTTTGAAATTGTTCATGAAAAAAATATGAGAGATTGACTCTGTAGCCTGGTTGTTAGGGCACTCTGTGGGGATGAGGGTGACTCAAGTAAGTCACTGCTTTGCCTGATCCACCACTCTATTGGCTGTTTCAGGACAAGTCTCTCTCTCACCTTCCAGCCAGAAATTCTGACCTGGGAAACTTTTCTAATTATTATTATTATTATTATTATTATTATTATTATTATTATTATTATTATTTTAGTTAAAACTGATATGCACCAGAAAAACAGTTTGGCTTTAATGAAACAGCAATTTTTTGATGGAAAATGTTAATCAAAAACTGTCAATGAGCTCTACATCCAGTTGCATGATTGCCAATACATCAGGATTACCCAGTTCATATTGATAGTAGACGGATTGAGGTACCCATTGGGGACCCTAAGCAGCAATATTCTCTCTCTCTCTCTCACACACACACACACAAAAAGCAAATGGGGGCCCCTTTGAGTTGCTCTGAGCCCTAAGCAATTGCTTAGTCTGCTTATACGAAGTGCCAGCTCTGCTCAGCTCCACCATACTGTCTGAGCGTAGTTTAAAACTGCTGGAGGGTAGTGAACACCCAATATATTGTGGAAGGGATCATGAGAGTTGGACCCAGAGTTCTATAGTTTGCCAAGGTATCCCACAGTCCACCACAAAGTACCTGAATGCATAGACCCAAGTAGAAGTGTTTTGCAGCCTTGCCTATTCACCTAGACTACTTCATGTTCATATCAAAAAAGTGACCACCCACCCCTCCTCCCACCCCGGTGTAGACAACGCTGTGTGGAGTCACAATTTTGGCTTTGATATCTCTGTATAATTAATTATACCAATATAAACTATACTGGTACAACTTTCCCATATAGACAACACCCAAGTTAGGCATACACCCCCATAATGAATGCATTAGAACTTGAGTTTCTTCCAAAATGCTTTCCAGTGTTCTCTGGTTCCATGTCCTGAATGAAATCAACAACTAACTCAACACAAACTGGGGAATACTTCTAGGTAGGGCAGGTAAAAAAAAAAAGTGGAAAACTGTCTTTCAATGGGAAACTGCGTTTTTAACAAAACAGTTTTTTTTCCCCATTAAAGATGTCTGCTTTCCACAGGAAATCTCAACTCTTTGTCCAAAAATAGGCTGAAAACTGAAAAAAAAAATCATTTTTTGACAAAATGTCAATTTTCTGCAGGGGTGGGGACCAACCAGGACTCATTTTGGTCTAGATGAAATAAAGAAGCACGGCGAAAGTTGCCCTAAAGTCTACTTCCAAGTGGCAGCTCATGACTTAAGTAACCACTGTACAGTATCTCCTAGATTAATATGACAAATTTGTGTGACCTTTAGTTAAATGCCTGTCTCCGCTAAGCAATGGATTTTTTTTTGCTGGCTCCTCAGGTGGTTACGTATAACAGGTTTCATTATACTCGGAGCCAGATACTCAGCTGGTTTAAATTAACATAGCACCTATGACTTCAATATAGCCATGCCAGTTTACATTCGCTGAGTTTCTCACTCTTAATCTCGTAAAGAAGCCTCATCTTGTGAGTCTCATCCTGGCTTCCAGACTCAGCGTTTTGAAATAGGTTTCAGATAAGCATTCTTGGTATCAGCACTGAACCACGCTGAGCCGCTTGAGGTTCTGGTATCACTATTTCAAATGGGGTCCCACCTTTTTTTAAGCACAATCGCAAGCTGATTTCAGTGGGGACTCGTGCTTAAAAATATGATGTTACAATATAGTCCCGGGGGAAGTGTGGCGTATCTGCAGCCCCCAGTGGGCCACAATCCTCAAAGCCTTTTTTTTGGAGCTTACTTGATACCTTAGGCAGACAATAATTCTACCCATTTCAATAGAAATGCACCTGAAAAAGGGCTGAATAAAAGCATAAGGACTCAAGAATTTGTCACGTGTTTAGGGGGGTGTCCAAGGGCTCATCACTTTGTCCTACTATGGTTCTGATGGGAGGAGGGGACATTGCAGGGGAAGGGGGGTTAAAGGAAAGATCCTGAAGACCCGCATCTGCCAAAGGCTCTTGGTTTCTGAGTGAAGAGGCTATCTTCACAGCTGCCAACAATGTGAACTCAAACCTGCAATATGAATGGCAAGGTCTGTTCTTCCTTCTTTTTGCATCAGTCTCAAAAATAAAAGGTTCTGCAACTGGAGATTTGAGTTGAGTTTACCTAAGGCAGGACAGGGCTGAATGGATTCCCATGTACCCCTTGGCAGTTGTATTTGGCTCTACAGAGCTAGTGTTTTGATCAGGAAATAGAGAAGATCTGATCTGGGCACACTCAGATTATATATGTTCAATAAGAAAGTGCCTTTTCACATAATCACCTTTCTGGTCCTATTCAGACTTGACAAGCTGATTCATACTGTTAATGGCAGGTAATCAGCATGGTCCACAATGAGGTGTACATCTTGACCACTTAGGGCTTGTCTTTACTGCATTAGAAACCCGTGACTGGCCCGTCCGTGCCAGCTGACTCAGGCTTCGGCGCTCTTTAATCGTGGTGTAGACATTCAGGCTCAGGCTCTGACCTTCCCACCTCACACATTCCTAGAGCCTAAACATCTGATGCTGAACATCTACACTGATGTTAAACAGCCCAAGCCATGGGAGCCTGAATCAGCTGGCAGGGACCAGTCCTGGCTGTCTAATTGGAGTGTAGACATACCCATAGATATTCTACAAGTCCTGCATATGTTTGGCTGCATTTTAAGGCAGTGGTTCTCAACCTTTTCCATTCTGGGGCCTACCTACCATCTAGCTAGGGTCACTGATCCTGTTCAGCAATATGGAAAGGACAAGTTGGTTCCCTGAAATCTCTGACAGTCCTAGACTCTCTTGTAAAGAAGTGCCTCAAAGTGAAGAATTAACATTGATTGCCTTTGTATCGCTGAAGAAGTCACTCCGTTGTTAGTGATCTTTTCCACCCTACTTGATGTTTCAGAATGATATGCTTGAGCGTAACTTTGCTGTCCAAAATTGCCATTCTGATGTCATCCCTCTTAATGGGAGCTATTATTTGGATTTTCTAGACCAGGGTTCTTATTAAATAGCATTCACAGACTATTTTTTGTAAACCACAGAAGCATAGGACTGGAAGTGACCTCGAGAGGTCATCTAGTCCAGTCCCCTGCACTCATGGCAGGATTACCTATTATCTAGCCAATCCCTGGCAGGTGTTTGTCTAACCTGCTCTTAAAAATCTCCAAGGATGGAGATTCCACAATCTCCCTAAGCAATTTATTCCAGTGCTTAACCACCCTGACAGTTAGGAAGTCTTTCCTAATGTCCAACCTAACCCGCCTTTGCCACAATTTAAGCCCATTGCTTCTTTCCCTATCCTCAATGGTTAAGAAGAACAATTTTTCTCCCTCCTCCTTGTAACAACCATTTATGAACTTGAAAACTGTTATCAGTCTTCTCTTTTCCAAACTAAACAAACCCAATTTTTTCATAGGTCGTGTTTTCTAGACCTTTAATCATTTTTGTTTAAGGTATACATGATATACTTGGCTGAGGTAACAACAAAGAAGGTAAACTGAGGCCCTTGCCTGGCATCCATCTCTATTAGATTACAGGCTGGAACAACTTCCTATCATCAAATAATTAAATCATAAAATGAGGGGGATGTCTATTGGGGTAATGGAAATTTGATAGCTTTAGATCCAGTAACATTCATGACGTTGTTATAATATGAATGCTTGTTCTGTTATGATCTCTCCTATAAGTACTTAAATAAATGTCTAATGTAATTTTAAAGTAAATGTGACTCTAGTATAATCCACAGAGCTTCCATTACCTCCAATGTCACTCCCTGTAAATATCACACTGTATACATGTTATTAACTGAGATCAAAGGATTCATTTAATGAGTCACCCACAACCCGATTATTCACTTTCTAGTGACTCATCCTAAGGGGTGAACGCTTTAAAATCAAATTATTATAGTTCTAAGAAAACACTTTGGCCCTCATACTGTATTTTGTTTGTTTGATTTCCAAGGACAAGCTGGTACCAAGGGGTTTACAGCTGAATACATTAGGAATAACATGTACCATACAACATTAGGTCATCTCTTTATTGAAGGTTACGGTTGACATTGTTAAACTATGAGTACAAAATGTGAGGGATTTATTTATGCTGTGAGAACAATAAGGTAAAAATACACCTTGTTGCCAGGATAATTAGTTATCTCACAAAGGATGAGGGGTGAAGTTAGAGAGACTTGGACCAGATTTTCAACTGCAGCTGGGTGGCGAATACACAAAGTTGGCTTTATGTGACCTTTGCGCTTAACTGCCAGTGACTCCCTGGGATCTTTATAGCAGCCAGGGATTGGTGAGGGGGGGAGTATGGTCCTTTCCCTCCAGGAGAAGGCAGGGCATAGAAGTCACTACAATGGCTCCTGGCCACTTGAGGATCCATCTAAAAAGGGAAGATCCCGGAAGGCCTTCTTCCATCAGAGTCAAGCCACAGACTCACACAAGGCAGGATCTGGCCCAACCACTCACACGCAGAGATGGAATCCCACCAATAGCTGAACCTCAAAAGCTAAACTGAACCACTGGAGAGAGCTTCCTTCATGCCTCTTTTGTATACGGCTGAATTCTTATCCCCACTTCAGACTTATGTGATACATCCTTTCTCCTTCCAGCCCTTTCAGACCATTCTTCCCGAATTCCACAAACCCTTATTTCTCCTCCATGCCCCATCCTTTCATACCTGTATTTGTGATCTTTACTTCCCTTTACCCTGTACCTCCGCATTTAGGCCCATTTTTTTGCTGCCTCCTTCTTCCACTTTCTTTAACTTCCCCCTCCCCAGCCATTGCCCAGTTTCAAATTCTGTTTCCAGGTCACTGGGCCAGATTCTGATACAGGCCAATGGAGTAAGTCCAGACTGACGGTGGAATAAATGAGATCAGAATCTGGACCACTGTCTACTTAATCGCATGTGTTAGAAGGGTTAATAGGCATTGCTAGCAGGAAAATACTGTGTTGCTGGGGTCTTGTACAGGCCTCTGCCTGTGTAATGCTTGGTTCAAGCCATACTGTACTCCTGATTTTAAAAGGAAGCACGTTTGAAAAGGAAGTCCTCACGTGAAGAGGACTAAATCCTATCATAAGAAAAGAATAGCATTGTGTACAACTCAGTGGGCAATTCTAACTTTATATTGATAAAGACATTATATGGCATGGGTTCAGAAGAGTCTCTGTTGAACTGAGGGAGACAAGATGGCTGAGGTAATATCTTTTATTGGACCAACTTCTATTGGAGAAAGAGAGACAAGCTTTGAAACTATTGAACTGTGATACTTACTACAACTACTTTGCAGACACTCCACTGTCAGCTACACCTACTGTACAAACCTGATAGGATATGGCCAGTCACCCACCCAAGTCAAAGGAATCATCTAGCTAATTGTGCAATACCAAGAGCTGAAGCTGCATATTTTCATGGCAGTGGAAAGTGATTGCATGTGTAATAATGTCATTAAAGCGGTTGTAACCTTTAGATTCGAAAGACCAGATCCTGGTACCATTGTATGCAATAGGAATTTTACTAGTGGGACTACAATCTGGTCCAGAATAAAGACCACAGATGGGTGTCTAATGTTAGGCCCCCAAATCCATAATTAAGCACCTGTCTGCCTATCTTAGTGCAGATGGCCAGAAATTATTCATGTAATCATTTTTTCCTCAAAATTTAAATGAAACAGGGTCAGATGTGATGAATTTCCTGACTTGAGAAAATGTCAAAAGTTTAGAAATTGTCAAAAACATTTCATTTTGACACTTTTGAAATGTAAACCTCTCGATTTTCTGGTTCAAAACATTTCATTTCAAGATTTAACTGAATTTACTGAGAAAATCAAAACGTTTTGGTTGCTCCAAAATGTGAAGAAAAAAAAAAAGTTTCCCAGCTTGTGAATGTTTGCAAGATTTTCACTTTTTTGTGTGTGTGTTTTGATCGGAGATGGGCAAGGAAGAACTCTCAAATACCTACACATCAGAAAAAAATGCTTCTTGCACAGCTGTAATTTTAGGTATCTAAATAAAAGGAATCTGGATTTAAGAGGTGCTAAGCACTTGCAGATTTCATTGACATCAATGAAAGTTGTGGGTATCCAGCAATTAGACCATTTAATTAATTAGATTCCCAATTTTAAGTGTAGGAGCCTAACTTTAGATGCCTTGCTTTGAAAACTTTTGCCAAAGTTTAACATAAAATCCTCCTTCTCAGCCAATTCCCACAGAAGGCCTGTGTTAATCAGAACTAGACCACTGCTGAGTTAAAGACAAACAAAACTGCTGTATTTCATTATGCAAATGTAATTATGCAAATTCTCTAGTAATTAATTACAATATAAATAACTTCCTGTTAGTTACCGGTAGCACTTATTCATTACATTCTTCATTTTGTATCTTTGCCCTTCTCAGCAGTTGTCTGATTTAGAATGTTGTGCCTATGGAATTATATATGTGGGGCTGCCCATAAATGAAGTAACACATTTTTGGTGATTTTTTTCCCCCCCAAGACCCAGCCATCCACCCTTTGTAACACTTTGTAGCACCCTTTGTAACACCATCGACCCCTTAATATGTTATATAATTTATAGACTGCTCCTGTTGTGTTTTAAACAAAGAACAATATAGCAAAGCACAGATTTGGTATTTTATAATGGTTTCATTAAAATTAGATGGGTGTAATGAATATTCTGCTAATATTTTTCCCCCCTTCATTTCCCATTTTGTTTTATTCCCTTCTTTTAAAAAAATAAAGCCTGAAAACCACAAACACTGAATGGAAAAAGTCAATTTTTAAATTTATTTTTATTTAAAAGCTACACAGATGATTTTTATTATATGTCAAAATATGTATCATGCAGCTTCCTACCAGTCCATATGTATGCACTGGCAAGGAGCTGCTCGGGAATGATTTTCAGAGCAAAAATTCAGTTTCTGCAAAACTAAATTTTTCCAGGGGAAATATTCAATTTTGGCAAAAAATTTCCATTGAGATTCAAGATGAGTATTGCAAATTGAAGGGACTCAAAATTTTCATTTTAACTCAGTTTTCAAACAACAATATTACAGGGTATTTCCTTAGCACATTCTTACATGGAAGCTATAGTTTGGGGCACCCATTGTAGTGCTCCAGGGACCATTGCCCATTAGTGACATCTGCAATACAATGAGAACCTCCCAAACTGAGTTGCATGGTGCATTAGGGACACTGTGTGATTCTTGATGCATTATGGAAGATGTAGTCTACTCAGGAATTTCAACTTTTTTTGTGCCTTTATGGGATGAATCAAATGTTTGAAATATCAGAATTTCCTGTGAAATGGAAATTCCAAATTTTGCTCAGCTCTATCTTGGGGTATAAAAGTAGGCCTTGTTACCCGAAGTCCTGTACCCACCCCAGGAAGTCTCTGCAGTGAGGGTCAGACCCAGCTCCCATCAAAGTCAATGGGAGCCTTACCATAGAATTCAATGGACTTTGAATCAAGACATATGTGTGAAAAGAAAAGAAACAAGGTCATGATGGCCTGAATCATTCCCCAGAGATCCACTCTTGGAAGGGACCTACTGTCTGTTGATAGCCTCCCTGTACTGCAGGGGACTCAGATGTCCATCTACCTCCCTATATCTACTGAGGGGTGCCTCATAGGCCTGGGGCCCTCAACGGGGAAAGAAGAGGAGTCAGGTGCAAAGTGTGTATGATAGAGGTAGATCTGGAGGGCATGGACATCTTCCTTCCTTTTGGTCCCACAGAACTTACATCAACGAGATAACGTAGTCGGAGGCTGCACATTGCGGGCTGTGGAACCCCTCCCCTCTGTTGGCAGCCCGTTCCTGTCACCTCTCCCATTTAAACCGGAGAGGGTTGATCAGGCCACCAGGTGTTACCATGGAAGATGTTATAAGCCACAACCAACACGTGGCGCTTTTTTTCTAGAAATCAACCGGCAGTGAGTGCAGAACACATAGTGCAGGTATCAGTAGCACTTCTGGGGCAATACCATTCAGTGAGCAGGCAGTTCTGTCGAGCTTCAGCTGCAGTTTCCCCCTGGCAGATGCAATTTACTAGTGCAATTGGGATCTTTTGAAACATTTCTATCTAATGCCCAGGTCTTTTAAGGGTGATTATAGCGATAAGATCATCTAAAGAACGTGATGTAAGGAAAGCCATATTGAAATATTCTCAGTGAAGAACTGAGCTATCAGATTAGAACAGTTCTTCTGCTGTCCCCTTTGCCTATTAGGATAGGCTGTGCTCTACTAGACATCTGGCTCTCTGCTGGGCAGGTTTCAAAATCTGAAAGACCTGTGCATCCCTTTCTGCATTCTGTAGGGCCCCTTTTTAACCTTTCTGCCCTTTGTAACATGCATCAGGAGACCTGTGATGCTAGCATGTATCAGATTGGTTTCTTTCCAGTTTGCACAGTTGTGGGAGAGAGCACTATGATGTAGTAGTAGTAGTCATCCTTCAGTCTCGAAAGACCATGAAAGTAAAGAATTTACTTAGTTGGTTTTATGGCAGCTGCAAACGTGGCTGAAAAGACCCACTCGAGAGAGCCAATCTCTGCTGCATCTGTCACATTTAAAGGTGATGTTTTGAGCCTTTGGGCTCAGCCTTCTGCAAGCTCTTTTCTCCTCTGCTAAGCTGGACGGCTTCCTCTTGGAGCTCCTGATTCCAAAGGCTGTGGTCTTGAGTGCGATCTTCTCATTTGTCCACATCCATGTCCATTTCTTTGAGGTCTCGCTTGCACACATCCTTGAAACGTAATTTTGAGCATCCTTTGGGTCTTTTTCCAGATGCCAATTCGCCATAGAGGATGTCCTATGGGATGCGCCCATCATTCATTCAGCACACATGTCTAAGCCAATGGAGGCATCTCTGTTTGAGGAGTCTTTGCATGCTGGGTGTACTGGCCCGTTTTGAGCACCTCAGTGTTAGTGACTCTGTGATGAGACTCTTTAATAATGCCGTTATCACCTTATTACAGGGTGGCAAATATATCTCAGCCTGTGATGCCTCTGGGTTTGCATTTTTTCAGTGGTACTAATATTGGGCCTAGTTCTGCTCTCTTTAATGTCTGCAGCCAAACCCCCACTGACTTCTTTGGTGCAGATTCAGACCTGTGATTTCCTGTGAAGAAAGAGAGAGGAGGCGTTAGCAGAGCAATGAAATATTTTGCAAATATCTTTGCTAATGAAGAAAGTAGATTTCCCTCCTCATATCAAAGCAAAATTAAGAGGAGAGGAGAGGAGTTAGACGCTGTGTACCAGTAATACGCCACATTATTCCTAAATCCTTGAAATATAAAAAAGAATAAGTAATAGACATACATTGCATTAGCTGCAGACTGCTGCTTCCATATTTAGAGCATAGAAAATTAAGGAGTAGAGGCAGATATTCGTCACTGACAGACTTAAAAAAAAAATCATGCTTACTCATTTTGAAACACAGTTGAAAACTACTGGAGTGTTGCTCCGCATTGTATAACTTCTTGTGTAAAAATAACAGCATAGCATTTGGAAAGGCACAGACTAATTAAAGACAGCCCACCAGGTTTCTTTCAAAGCAAAGCCATGCTTCACTGAGCTTCTGAAATGATCAGAGGCAAGCCCTGCCATGCTAGACAAGGAGGAATCTTAGGCACATTGTATTCTTACAAACAGATTTCTAGAAAGCAAAATGACGAGGTTCCACATCAGCCGGCTCCTTGGATTAGGAACTGAATAATGAGAGAGATGCAAAGAGTTGCCAAAACCTGAGTCAAGTTGGATGAGTGGGAAATACTCAATGTTGCAGTTAAAATATAAGAAAGGTTGCCTACACAGCTGCACTGAAGGAAGTAAATAAGCTAATAGACATATATTCCATAAGGAAAGGTTCTGGCTTAGGCCTTGCCTACCCTTGCAGCAGCTTGTAGGGTATATGTATGAATGCCCTTGCAATGAAAGGCAGGCTGCGTCCGCACTATGTTGTGTAGCTACACGCGGCAGTGAAAGGCTCTGGCATGGGGAAGGCAGCCAGGGAAGATTCCAGCAGCTCCCCATTGTCAGAACCCTTCCCCACTGCTTCCCTGATGTCGGAGCCTTTCACTGAGGTGAAGATATGCTTTATATTATATGTTCAGAATAGCAGTGTGGATGTGGGAAGACCTCACCGTGTTAGCAACTGTACAGACACAATATAAAGACAGTCCATGCCCCAAAGAGCTTACAAACACAATAGCTGACTCATCTTTAGAAAGAAAGATTGAGAATATCAGGTTTATTCTCACCGGAAATGTGGGGATCTGAGGATTGCATGGAGCAGAGCGTTCAGTCCCTGATTCAACAAAGCACTTAAGTGCTTAACTTTAAGCTCTTGAATAACCCCATTGACTTCAGTAGGATACAAGCCTATTTAAATTTAAAGCTTGATCTTAAGTGCTTTGCAGGATCTGCGATTGAATACTTAGCACTTTGCAGGTGGTTGGGGTTTTATACTGCAAGGTCCTGAATATTTTGTTGTATTATCTTGTTCATGCATCTACGAAGGAACAGGCTTGTCTGGTCTAAGTTAAAAGTTATTGATTGGCTTGGGGATAAACAATTTATATATGAAGAAAATCAGATAGCTAGAATTTATGTATGTCAATTAACCTTTGCTATAACTGTACACAAAGATAACCAGAAAACTGGACAAGATGGGACAATAACATCAGCTCATTCACTTCCTATAAAATTCAACATCAGTATATCCTGCTCCAAGAAGGGCAATAAATGACACAGGGAATACATGAAAAATAAAAGGCCAATGCCCCATTATTCTGATAAAGACTGAAGGTGATCCTCTGTAAAATACATCAGTGGCAGTGGATTGTATTGTTCCAATCATATCAGCCAATATTTATCACATTATACATAAAACCAAATAATAGAACAGTAAAAGTATAATAAATTAAAAAACACATTTATTGTATTAAAATTGGCATACAAATTTAAATCGCTTTAGTGGGTAGCACTAAACTCTGCTGTATCTGGATTTCAGATGCTATCCACCTCTATATACCTATAACTCTCCAGCATAAGCCAATGCAGACACCACTCTAATAGTGGCTTGTCTATCACTGACCTAAAGGAAATCACTTTTGCATGTGCAAAATCAAGTTTATAAAAATATTGGTCTTCCTACTGACAATAGACCAAACAGTGCATATGTATTAACAAGAGGCCCAGTCCTACGTCCTTTACTCATGCCCATAGACCCCAATCATGTCACTGACTTTTGAGTAAGGACAGAAGTTTGTTCTCAGTCATGTTTGTTCACTGGGAATATACATAAAGGAAATCCGTACAAAAACTATCTTAAAGGAAAATTGTGATGCAATTCACAAAAGCAATATATTTCCAGCTAAAGGGGAAATTTCATCTTGATCTGATGGAATTATGTACCAAAACTCTGTATCAGTCGGAGATTTGTATCCCTAAGTATCAGGATGAGGTAGGGATGACAGTAAGCTAATACTTAGTCACCCCTTGAATATTGCTTTTTCCTCTTCTGCTTTGTGTCACTTTGGAGGCTTAGGAATGTGTGTTCCCAAGCTTCACATGGTAAAAAGCATAACACCATGCTCCCAAATTTCCTCCTTGATATCATGTTAGATCAGGGGTCGGCAACCTTTCAGAAGGGGTGTGCAGAGTCTTCATTTATTCACTCTAATTTAAGGTTTCGCGTGCCAGTAATACATTTTAAGGTTTTTAGAAGGTCTCTTTCTATAAGTCTATAATATATAACTAAACTATTGTTGTATGTAAAGTAAATATGGTTTTTAAAATGTTTAAGAAGCTTCATTTAAAATTAAATTAAAATGCAAAGCCCTCCAGACCAGTGGCCAGGACCCAGGCAGTGTGAGTGCCACTGAAAATCAACTCGTGTGCCTTCTTCGGCACACGTGCCATAGGTTGCCTACCCCTGTGCTAGACCAATTTACCATCTGAAGAAGGTCCCATGCAGAAGCAAAACTATAAAGCACAAATTGGGGTGGAGGGGCTGGGGTTGATCTATAGGAATGTGGGCAGTCAGGGAAAAGCCAAATTGATATGGGGGTGGGGAGTAATCTGTAACTGATTACAATAATGGCACTGCGCTGTTACATTGGTGTAAATCGAGTAACCGTTAACCAGACACTCCGTTGGCTATAAGTGACCTAGTGTGATATCGCTGGCAAAAGAAATCTGCTTGATTAGAAAGCCACACCTTGGTTGGAGCATGCAAACTGTTCAGTTGGCTTCCTGAGCATCAAGGGGGATCTTGTAAATCCGCTATCACTCTGATCCACTGCTGCAGAAGCTGTGTAGAAGTGCAGCCTTCTGCTCCTTTCCAACCATTTTTTGGTTATATTCAATGACCACCCTCCTTTCCATTAATATTTTCCTGCTGAATAGATAACATGCTTCATAGTTGCTTGCGCACCATGTTTCTGGAGTAAGTCTCTGAGGATCTTTCCCTTGCCTGCTCCTCAGTACCATGGAGAGCATAGCAATCCATAGTCATATATATTCATGCATTGGTGGTGAGTTTTTTGATGCTGCCTGCATTGACCTACACCTATGAACTTACCTCCTTTCCCAATACACTTACGGGCCTTTAGATTTAACGTAAACATGCTTAGCATTCACTACTGTGTTTTCTATGCTATCTGTTTACCTCTGCAATCAAAGCAGACAAAACCAAAACTGCAACAATTAACATCAGGTATTGTTTCTCTAAGAAACTTCTTGTAATTAGTATGTTAATTCCCCACAAATATGACTAAAGCTACATTAGCAACTGGTATTACCATATGCTGCTGGGAAGGAAATAATTTACAAATTGTTTCAGAGTCTTCTGGGAAAGGAGAATAGAAGAGCTGATTTAAGACAGCGTGATGTCTTGAGAAAATTACGCTATGTCCCTGTCATGTTTTTATCTATTATGGTGCTGTCTGCTTATGCGTTTCCAGTTGAAGAGTCATATAATTTATCATACAGCTAGAGCTCCTCTGAATTATCGTTAGTTATTCATCAGTAAGCACAACAGAGGAGACTGTGGTTTATAGGGGAGAAAGCTAGCCACTAGCCACGGGGTGGAACTGGTCTTGTCATATCTCATTGTACTGTGTTACCATACATCATTTGACATCAGATTTTGTTTTATGGAAAGCAAATTTGGATAGCAATCAATGGATATATTTAAAATCAGAGACACTGAATTATCCATTCTCAGTATACTTCTGTGTAGTGCGATCCAGCCCAAATTTGCCTCTGTATGTCAAAAGCTCCAGGAGCTATCCAGAGGAAAGGTCATCCTATAGCAGAGTTAGTATATATGGCCTCCTGGGCTTGGGTAGCCCAGAAAACCACAGATATTTTCTGCTGGATCGGCCCTTAGATTAGTCACTCACGCATACACATACACACATGCTTCTGCTCTCATCTATTGCATGTAGAGACAAGTAATATGATGACTCCACATAGGGATAGAGTTAGCGTCAGCTAGGAATCAGAGCTGCAGGAGCCTAGGTAATATTCCTGACAAGTTATAGCTTTAGTTTAAAAAGAACAAACCCTCACGAGGCATATAAAAGCATGAGACAGTAAAGGGAATTCCAGGGAGAATCTCTAAGAAAAAAGAAATTCACTGGTGTAGTGGGTGACGTTTTCAAGGCTCATAGGGCCTCATTATTGACCCTCACCATTCTGCACCTTACTTATTCAGTGATACCTTTAAACAACGAACGTAAAACACAATCATTCATTTATTCCATTGATAACATTTGGCACCCACTTTGCATGGGTGTAAATTCATTTAAGTTACAAGGTAGCAAAGAATCAAGTCCACAGAGAGTCTTTGGGCCAGATTCTGCTCTGTCACACTGGTATAATGCCAGAGGAACTGTTCTGAAGTCAAGAGCATTCTTTGAGATTTATACCAGTATGACTGAGAGCAAAATTTTACCCCCGATCTCTGTCTCTTACTCTCTCATATAAAATAGCAAAATGTTCAAATATAAGTTGTGGCAACACTCAGTCTGGCTTTACTCCACGACCCTAATGGGCAAATAGCAGTGACTTTGTGATTAAGCAAGCCCAGAGGAGCCTATTAGGCAGATTCTACAGAGTGCAGTGTAGCTGTCCTGGCAATTACAACTTTTTGGTGTGTGTGTGTGTACACGCACGTGCTGAGGAGTCTCATACAGAAACAATCTAGAGATAAGGCTATGAAACGACACTGAAAAAAATCATTTTTTGAGAAAGCAGCAATCATGCTGTAAAAATAGGTTTCTTTCCTGCAAGCATGTTCGGTTTTCCTTGCTTGAGCATTCCAGCGGAATATTTTCCAACCTTCTCTTTTTGGGGAATTGCATTAGTAACACATGATGCCTGGGGGTTGGCTAAGAATTGGGGCGTAGGGGGTTGATTCAGATATACTGATACCTTTAAAGTGGAGTCAGAACAGTAGACTCGCATATGGATCTGGGAGACCTCTGTCTTTCGGTCTCTGTATTCCATACAAACAATGATGTTAAATAATGTTAATATTGTACAGTTAAGCACTCATATTAAGAAATGATAGCTGTAAGCATATGGTGAACTGCCCCAATGCATCTCAATGGGGTCATAATCCTGCAGCCTAATGATGAGTCATATGTCAGCAATAACTATTTCATTACTGATCAACACAGCAGAAACATCTTAAGTGATTTTGTGGGAGTAGCGTTGTTTAAATATGATAACATTGTTTAAACTTTGATTATAAGTTGCTTGGCTGAGGTTTAGAACAGTACAGTTTAGCTATTACCCTTAATGTGCATTTAGACTGTCTAGGTACCCTACAGCTGTGTATGTATGAGGGTTTTCTTATGTTCATTATGGGCATCTTATGACCTGCTCTAGCTCAGGAAATCAGGATATAGCAATGTTAATGCATGCTTTTCCAGATAAACCATGACTAAGTCACTATAAAATGCAAATACAGTTAACTTTGGGACACAATATACATTTGTCACTGAATATGAAATAAGAAAACTAATAAAATATATTGTTTTTATTTCATTTGAGCAGCCTCCCACTCAGAGGAGCTTTAAGAGGGAGCACTGCAACAGAAGAAATAAAACAATCAAAGAGTGTTTAGCATCAAAGCACAAGGCAACCTTCTGTTTGCTAAATAATAGGGTTAAGCATATTCAGCCAGTGCAGTGATTTGATTAGCTGAGCATCACTGGGTGCTCCATCATGGGTTATGGCAGCAAATGGCCTTAAGTACCTAATATTTGTTAATATGCATTCCCTGCGTTCACCATGACAACTCTGCTGATGGTGCCATATATTTTGTGCATGTGTGTTAACAATACTATTCATTTCTGAATTATACATCCAGAATACCGAATTGAAGAAAGAGGTTGTGAATGCATCACTTTAAATTGTAGTGTATTCACGCTATTTTTATCTTAATTATTGAAACGTAGCTAAGTTGAAGGCTCATAAAGAGAAGCATGTGGCTGTGAAACTGTCACATATAATGCATTTTTATGAGAAAATTACAAATCCTTAAATAGAATTTAAACTCTCTCATGTCTTTAATTGTAACAGCATTAATACGTGCCTTTACAATATACTGATATAGTGCTACATGATCCTGCCACCTTTGACTTCCCACTCTTAACCATACTTGTGACCTTCCTATTGACTTAGGTCTTAGAACCCACGTGGTTCTCAGTACGGAAATGAGGCCTCATCAGATACCCTTTCTCTAAGAACATAAAGTGATTATTCACGCTATGTATATGTGCCTTGAGTCCATCACTTATTGCCTGTCCACCACAGATCAGTCCTTGTTTAAGCAAATGTACGAAAATAGCATGCTGTGTTTATCGTCTTGTTCAACTTAGCTTTACTTGTGAAAATAAACTGATGATAATATACCACAAAATCATTAGGCAGTTTGACCTTGCTGGACTGGGAATGGAAGCAAATTCTATATCATTGACCTTAAACTTGGCTCACTTTGTCGATGAGAGAAAATAATTGCAAACAATAGAAGAAATAATCAAATGGAGGTGTAATTCTCTGCTAATTGAATGGACCTTGGGTTAATATTATTTAGAATGATGTACTCTCTCGAAATGGAGTTTTATAATAAACAGCTGACAGGAATGGGCCAGAAATGCCAGTCCATTTAGCTGCATTAGAATGAGAGTGAAGGAGGAGATCGTGTGAACAGCCAGAGACATTGTTATATGTTGTGTGAATTTTTAAAGGTTAAAGTAGAGCAAGGGCATGGAAGGGTGGAAATGTAAGATCGAAAACACGCAGTTAATAAAGAGACCTAGAATTAGGGCTTGGAGAGTGATCCAAATGTGGGGTAGGCCTGAAGGTCAGCCCTGTAAATATCACTCCACTTCAGAAAATGTAATACACCAGCAGAAAATGTGGTCCAACTCCACTGAGCTTTAGTAGAGTTGAGCCCAGTAACTGCAGAAAGTACATGTCACTCTAAAGCTGCAGGCCCTCAAAACACCACAATCTGTACCATATTCTGCTCTTCATTCTGGGCCACTGGGATTCTCTCACTGATGTCAATGGACTCTAGGTCAGGCCCTTTGGATTTCTGCTTGAAGGTCACTTTATATGAGTGGTGGGTCGATAGAGAGTTCTGCCAAACAGAACCTGTCCCAGAACTGATCTAGTCAGTAGCATCAGCTCTCAGGAACCTTACTACTGAAGTTGGAGTACAAGTGGCACAGATTCCCTAGAGCCCTTTTGGGATTTGATACCGTATCTGTTGATAATCAGAACTCCCCCCTCCCCCCGCCTTTTCTCCCCAAATGAGACTCCTCTTTCCTTCCAGAGGCAGAAGGGGTCAAGTTCTACTTTGTCCCATTAATTTAATTAGTATTGCCCTGGTGTAACTGAGAGCAGAATTTGGCCTCAGCTGTTTAAATTAAGTGGGAGCTCCCATCAGACTGATGCTTTCCTATAACAGTGCATCTTCATTACCACATCATTTAATTCCCTCTGTGATTTCAGCCCTTCTCTTCTTCATTTCTCATGCAGAGTATCTCTCAGATAACATCAGTCAGGTGGGGCATTCTACTGCTTTCTTCGCTGAAGCTGGCTATTCCCAAATGAAAAACTTAATGGAACACACCTTGATGAACATTTGACTCTTTGCTTTTAATATTAATGGTGCAATACAAAAGGCAAGATTTCATTACCACCACTGGCCTATTGAGAACGTTTTATCAGAGAACTAATGCCACACAACATTTAATGCCCAGCTGTTAACATGAAAGAGGGCAGGCTGAGAGCATAACCAGTAAACAATTGGCTTTCTTTGCTAGAGAGGTTTTCATGGCAAACACATGAAGTTTTAATTATAAGCAGTTTGAAATATTTATGCTCATTGTGTTTCCTGATTCCTGTACAGAAACAAGATAAAAGTTCTTTTGAAATCTGACGACAGAAAACATTTGATACCAACACCATGCAGAGGTGGAGTACCTAATTAATTAGCCTGAGTGAATATTTATTTTTTTATGCTGTCTAATCCTGTATTCTTTGCTTAGGGATGCCTTGGGCCAGAAATGTCATTTTTAAATATGGCTTGAAATAACCATCCACAAAAAAGCAGTTTATTCTTACTGTACCTCTGATTTTAAAATGCAATTGCAATCATCAATTTGAAGCTCCTGTTTTTAGTGCTTCCTTTAATAACATGGAATTCTATAACAATTTCCCAAATTAAACCAGCAAATCAACGCATGCGGACAGGTAGCCATCAGTAACATCTGAGATAGAACAGGAAATAACTGTGCTAAGTATAACAGCTGTTAACAAAGGCTGACTTCTTAATAATCACCACTATATATAAAACCTCTTGGCCAGATCTTCAGCTGGTGCAACCTGGTGCGGCTCCATCAGTAGAGCAACAGTGAGCTACACCAACTGAGGATCTGGCCCAGTCCTTAGCTAATTGCGGCCTCACTCTGCTCACATTTACACTGAGGTATATGAGAAGTAACCCTACTGAAGCCAACTCCACACTGAGTGATATGGATGTAAAAGTGATGTAAGTGAGATAAGAACCAGGCTTGCTCTCTCAAAGGAAAGGAATATTGCAGTCACTCTGCGTGGTCCACTAAAATAACCCAAAATGAAGGGAGCATGTCACAGCCAAAAGAAAAGCAGGGTTTGTTCCACCTCCTCACCTTTCCCATTTCCCTCCAATACCTCCCCACATCCTCCCATTCCAGACACACACAGCGGTGGTTCCATCAGGCTATTCTCCAGGCCTCTTCAAGATGGCTTCCCTGCCTAATGCAGTCTCTTCTCCAATTCAGGATTCTGTCCTGCCTATTGCTCCAGCACTACCACCTCCTCAGCTTCCTGCTAATCTCCATCTCCACTTACCTAGCACTCCTTTTCATTGTGTCTGCTGCATTATAGATTCATAGATTCATAGATTCTAGGACTGGAAGGGACCTCAAGAGGTCATCGAGTCCAGTCCCCTGCCCGCATGGCAAGACCAAATACTGTCTAGACCATCCCTGATAGACATTTATCTAACCTACTCTTAAATATCTCCAGAGATGGAGATTCCATTATCTGACATACTCTCCTGTCCTCACTACTCACATCACATGCTGCTCTGAGAGATGCCCAGCAGGACATCAGAAGTGAAATTCTATCTTTGTATCACAGAATTCAGGGATGAAGGGGTTGGTCTAAAACAAAGCTTACTATAGGAGCTAAGCCAATGAAAGAAACAGTCAGAGATAGGGATGGGATGGACAGACTCCAACTTATTACGAGCCCACTTCAACAATGTGCTTTTGAATGTTTTAATTTGCCAAGGAAGAAAAGTATTATTGGGTTCACTTTCTGTTACAAAGAAATTGAAAAATTTAACGGAGAAAAAAAATCTAGTGGAAACGGGGTGAAAAATTGAGCCATGAGTGGGTAGAGTGAAAAGCAAATGCAGAGAGATTGTGAAACAAAAGGAGAAGAGAGGGGGAGGGAGAAATACCCAGGGGAAAAAAAAACCCTAGTATAGTATCCTATTTGTCTGTCTACTGTCTATATCTATATCTACTCAATGTCTCTACCCAAAATATCTGTATGTCCACAGTGCCTCTATCTACAGTATCTGCGGGTCTACAAAATCTGTCTGTCTACGGTATGTATCAGCCCATCTACAGAACCTAACCACAGTATGTCTGTCAATCCCACTGTGCCTCTAATCACAAAATCTATCATCATAGTATATATTTTATACATAGTAAATATCCACAATATCTATCTACCTACAGCACGTTGATGGACTGTACCCAGTACCTGCCCATCTTGTACTCACTTATGTCTGTTTAGCTTTTAGGGGAGATTTTTTAATACCTACTACAGAGCACAGACTTCTATTAGTTTAAAAACAAAGTACATCGCCTTTAAAAAATAGAATGACCTAGACTGAGAGGATCACGAACCCTCATACTCCATGAGATTTATCCTCCCTACTTAAATATGCCCTATTTGCTCTGCTGTATCACAGACAATGCTATAAATGTGTCTCCCTTCCACCAAGTCATGAAGGCCTCCCCAAGGGTGGTAGGCTGAACTTCTCCAGTGATCTTTACTACTTGTTATTCAGGAACCTGGTCTGTAGAGTACATATAACTCTGTGTTGATTGAGAGTTTGACTGATTAACTGAGCTCCTAGGTTGGGCAGTCAAGATGTTTGATCTTTTCTCTTGATCCAGGTTAGGACACAACACAGGTTTCTCCTCCTCCTGTTTTAAAAAGAAACCTGCAGCTACCATTAGCCCTTGTGTACAGGCACTTCAATTCCAGACATGTGACTTATAGGGATCATGAAACTGGATTGTCCCCAGCTAGCATGATGTATGGGTTTGGGAGAAAGTTCATACCCTTAGTCTGTGGCCTTGCAATTAAGAAGCCCAGATAGATGGCTTCTTAATGGGCCTTAAATATGCTTAAATGAGAGCAGGTGTAACCAAATTTCTAGCAATCCCTCTGGTGCCATATCCACCAGAATGCACTTTGGGGAAAGAAAGGATAGCGTAACAGGTAAATTAAGCTGACATTGTGCTTTTCAGGCACCCACACAAATGTTATACCGTCAGTATGTGAATGGATCTGCAAGGTGACAGAATTTGGCCTTTCTCAAAATGATTTGAGTAAAGAGATTATTAAACAGCACTTATAACTATTATCTCAGGTCATTATTCTCAACCTTCTGACTTTCCTTTAATTAAACTAAAATTGCTACATGTAGCAGTTAGTTGTAACAGAATATGATATTTTATTTTCTCAAAGCATGAAGTTATAACACAGAAATATGCTCAGTGATATCTTTCTTCCATTCAGCTTTCATACTCCCATTAATGCTGGCGCAATGAGGCACAATAAAATATAGTACATTGCTTGTGCCTGTATCGCTGGTGTGGAAGCAGAGTGCAATGAATATAAAAGATACTTTAAGCAAAATCACTGCAGGAAAGCCCAACGATCATCATTTCTTATGGTGTTTCTGCTGTAGAGAGTCACAGAAGTTTGGTATAAATAAATGGTAACGTTTTTTGTATTCTTTCTTTTTAATGTTTCTGAACATGGCCTGATTAACAGTGTTGAATGCTGAAGTTGCATGGAACAGGTATCCTATTGGTAACAGTAGTGCAAGCTTCCCCTAGGTTGTCTGGCAGCTATTCATCAGGGGTCCCGACTAGGGAAAGAGGGGTGATTGTTTCTGTGTTTGGAGTGTCTCTGCCCAATCCTTGGCCTCTCTGCAGGATTAGGGGTTCTATCAGTGCCAATTACAACAGTACTTTTAGATATGAGTAGCTGCTAGGGACCCAGATTGAGAGTACCAGATGATTTACATAGACCATCACAACACTTTCAGATTATAGTGATTTAGTTGGGTGTTGCCTGCTTGTGCTAGATTTTAACTAGGGGCCTAATGGTGAAAATCTCTATACTCCATTTCTCTGGTATTTCCAACTGTAAATTAAAGCAGATGTTAGAACATAAGAATGAAAGAACGGTCATACTGGGTCAGACCAATAATCCATTTATCCCAGTACCCTGTCTTCTGGCTAGCCAGTACCAAAGGTTCAAGGGGGGCATACAGAATAGGGCAGTTGGAGTGATCTGCTCCTGTCTTCCACTCCCAGCATCTGGCAGTCAGAGTCTTAGGGTCTCCTCGAGCATAGGGTTGCATCCCTGCTCATCTTGGCTAATAGCCATTGATGGACTTATCTTCCCTGAACTTATTTAGTTCTTTTTTTAATGCACTTATACTTTTGACCATGACAACATGTGTGACAGAGTGCAGGGGGAACAGGTGAGCCTGCACTCTGATCACTCAGATGTAAATTAGGTTCCCTTGAGAAAGCTGACAGAGGTAATTAGACAATCAAACTTGCCAGATGGGTGGGATAAGGAGTCAATTAACCCAACACTAATAAAGAGGCAGGAAGGACATGCCAAGGGGAGAAGGAAGATGAGGGCTAGCTGACTCCAGTTACATGGAGGCCTCAAGATAGAGAGATCTGTTCCTCTCAGGCCCTGGGGAGAGGGCTAAAAAGTGTGGTGGTGCTGTAAATAGACTGTTGCACCGGGGTTGCTGTGGAAATGGAGGAGAGAATTTAAAATAAAAGGATAAGGTGAAGGCACAACCAGTGGAGTCCATGCAGGTTCTGTAGGGAAGAAGACAGGAGAGAAGCCACACCCTGTTACAACATCCCATGTCAATTTGTTCCTCAAGTTAGCTTAGTGTTGTGTGAAAATGTACTTCCTCTTGTTTGTATTAAACCTGCTGCCATTAATTTCATTGGGTGACCCCTAGCTTTTGTATTGTGAGAAAGGGTAAACACCATTCATAGATTTTATAGACCTCTATCATATCCCCCCCCCTTAGTCATCTCTTTTCTAAGATGAACTCCCCTCATCTTTTTAGTCTCTTTGTATGGAATCGTACCCTTGATCATCTTTGTTGTCCTTCTCTGTGCTTTTTCCAGTCCTACTATATCCTTTTTGAGATGGGGCAACCAGAAATGGACAAGTATTCAAGGTGTGAGAGCACCATGAATTTACATAGAGGCATTATGATATTTTTCATTTTATTTTCTATCCCTCTCCCAATAGTTCCTAACATTGTTAGCTTTTTTAACTGTTGATACGCACTGAGCTGAAGTTTTTAGAGAATTGTCCATGGTGACTCCCAAGATCTTTCTTGAGTGATAACAGCTAATTTAGAACCCCTCAGATATGTGTAGCTGGGATTATTGTTTTCTCGTGTGCATTACTTCGCACTTATCAGTGTTGAACTTCATCTGCCATCTGTTGGTTAGAATGTGATTTAAAATT
Organism: Malaclemys terrapin pileata; assembly: GCF_027887155.1. Taxonomy (NCBI): domain Eukaryota; kingdom Metazoa; phylum Chordata; order Testudines; family Emydidae; genus Malaclemys; species Malaclemys terrapin. The sequence goes on along the minus strand of NC_071513.1, from coordinate 8,064,207 downwards.
ATGCCGTTTTGGAGAGATTTTATTCGAAATGGCTTCCTCCCACATCTAAATAAATGTCCTTGTTAAATAATGGAGCACTATGTCACAGAAATGCCCCCATTTTTTTGTTTGAATTGTCTCTTTTAGCAACATCCTGAGATTAGTCTGGATTCTCCCACTCCTTGATGGAAGATATGTTTCAACTCAGGAGGAAGTAATCAAATTCCTTCTTTCTTCCTCCATCAAGGTTCTCCATTTTGGGGGAGCGTGGGGGTAGCAACATTTGCTCACTTATCAGGGACAGTTCATAAATATAAAGACACTTTACTGTGTATCTCTGTACATGTTGGGGGAGGGCAAGAATCCCTCCCCTAATGGATACTGTGTTTTCATTTTGATTGGTGCTGCATATGTCATTGATATAACTTAGTCTGCATTATGTTACTATACATATATTAAACATGTATGCCATAGTGAAAGCCTCAAGCATGAATTTTATTTTGGGGGGAAATATCCTCATATGCTTCTATTTATGGGGCATCTGGTTCTTCACCCTCCTGTTTGATTTATTTTCTCTTTTATATGACTGCCTTTGTAGTTAAAACGCAGTGCCATGCATCAGACTGCTCTGAGTCACTTACGTTCATTCCAGCAGCTCAGCCATCCACCGCAACTACTGGGAAATATTGTCAGCAAAGAATCTGTGTTACCATGGTAAATAAATGCAAACTGTTCAGAGTGCAATTCAAACAATAGAGCATCTCTTTAGGATACTTTACAGCACACACACACACACACACACACACACACACACACTAGAAGCACAGTGGAGAAATTAGCCAAGTAAGGGCAACCCTGGAACATACCACAATATAATCCTCCAGATCATTATTTTTTTTAATGTTGTTGTAGCTGTGTTTGCGTCAGGATATGAGAGAGACAAGTTAAGTGAGGTAATATCTTTTATTGCACCAACTTTCCTCAGGACCTGAAGAAGAACTCTGTGTAGCGCGAAAGCTTGTACCTTCCACCAATAGAAGTTGGTGCAATAAAAGATATTACCTCACCTATCTTATCTCACTCCTATTTTTGTTTATTCAGTCAATTCTTTGAATACATTCAGTGGGCCTGATTCTGATACCCTTCCTCATGCTGAGTAGCACCTTATTCCATCGACGGTCCCATTGATTTCAATGGAATGACTCACCGTGAGTAATGGTGGAAAATATTATGGCAGAGGTTACTACAGTGTGCCTCCCTGTTGCACTGAAATCTGACACACACACCCCATCTAACATGCAAATCACTCTAAACCAGTCCTTTAGGAAACGCAGTGCTGCAGTATTAGTATACATATATCACATATAAGCTGAAAGGGGGCATACATGTCTGCAGCCCTACAGAATTCATTAATGGAAAATCAATTAAGTTTATTTTATGGTACCCAGCTCTTTCCTCTGCTTATGTAACTGAAACAATGACAGTTCGGCGTCTCGCATCACTTCTTCTCAGTGACATACATATGCTGGAAGATCAATACTCACTAAATATTGTATTGGAATTAAAAACCTTTTTAATAAGACTATATCTAAAATTCACATCAGCACAGGTTACCTACTATCTACAAGTAGAGTGGTAAATTTGCACCCACGCTTGTTTTCTAGGGACTAATCAGGTTTATTACTCGCTCTATCAAATATTTTAAGATTACTGTTCTTTCCATAACCAACTAATGAACATACTTTTAAAACAAAACAAAAATCCCTAAATAAACTGTAATTGGCATTTTATTTTTTTCCGACTTTTGATGTGACATTTATGTGTTAACCTGCCTAAGTTAATTTTATGTTACATCAGTCACACTAGGTTATGTCAAGTCAATAAACTGCATCTCTAACCGCAATTACCATACACCTCATTCACACATGCACCCCTTTCAGAAGCATTACATAATTAATTTCAGATAAGAACTGCATTTGTGTTGTTGTGTTTAACCCTGATTTTGCTTCTGAATGGGGAGAGGCAATGGTCATATCTTGGACTGTTTTCTTCTTCTATTTCCTCGGTGAAGCAAATTTCCCTAAATACTTTGTTCTGTGAAAAGAAAAGTTCACAGTGCATGTAGAAATTGCTAGCACCACCTCTTGGTGAAAAATGTAGAATTCAGCATGATTCCTGTTAATATTCATACAGCAATTGGACTGCCACAGAAGAAACCTTTTTATCATTGTCTATTATGTAAATTATTTCAAATTAAAAGCCCATATTCTGCAGTTTGAAGTAGCTACTTTGCACCATTCCACTGGCACAAGGAGATCTTAAAAATGACTTATCCAGCCACAGGAGGATTATCCTGGAACAGGAAGACCCTCTAGTAGCACAGAGCTAGACATAGCAGTTCCAACTCCACCTGCCTGTGGTCCTGGAAGCCTCACTGGGAATCCCTTACACCCAGTTGCTGTACTGGCCCATAGGGGCCATTAGCTAACTTAGAGCACCTCTCAACCTTATACCTAACCAAACATGTTAAAGCAGCTACCTTTATTTTACCTTCAGTATTTTCCTCGCTACCTGGGGGGACAGGCCCAACACTCAACTTGTTCAGGGTCAGGGGACTGCCAAGGACAAATTGCAGCCTCCCCAACTAGAGCACTTCAGCCAAGGCAGAGGATCTAGTGTCAAATGCTTATTAATTGGTAAATATGTGTATGAAGATTTTTACTTAAGTTGCAACGAGAACTAGCTTGTTAATTTTAGAAATAGTCACTAACATTCAGGAGATATGGGGGGGGGGGGGTTGAAAGTAGCAAGATGAAGTTGCAGCATATATTGGATCTTTATGGTGGCATTTGGTTTCATATGCCTGAGGTTTTTGGTGCACATTCTAACTGAGTGAATGCATGATTTTAGAAGACTCGCCTAGAGGCCAATTTTTCTTTCCTTGCTCAGCCAACAGCCAAATTCCCATTGAGATCAAGAGGAGTTGTGTGTCCATAAAGAATGCAGGATCAGGTCCATAAGAGAAATCTTCCCTGGAGATTTCGTTAGCCTTCTGTATTCATTTAAACTTAACACATGAAACTATTCCTATTGATGGTGAACTCACTTGCACTGCTCAGCCCTGCTAGGAGATTTAAAGTCTTCATGCTTAAGGACCATCTTTGGAGAAGGCATCTACTGTTGTGATCGTTGCCATCCTCCTGACAGTTATGCACAATAGAGCTGCAGGATCATGGTTAGGAGATGTTGGTAAAAGAATGTGGAGTGAAATTCTGGCCCCACTGAAGTCAATGGGAGTTTTGCCATTCACTTCAATAGAGCCAAGATTTCATCCCTATGGTGTCCATTTCTTTTGATTCTTGTTAAAATAAGTGCAGCCCCTCATGCCCATTTTTATGACAATCCACTCTTTTTAAGTCCATATCCCTTCTGCTTGATTGCATTTTTCCTCTAAACCAAATGTAACCTGATTTTTAAAAGTTCCAAGTACAAAAAACAAAAACAACAGGCAGGGCCGTATGGTAGAAAAGACCTGAGAAATGAATCTGTTTGAAACGCTTTAAAAATATTTGCAAAACTTTTCCATTTGTTCTCAAGGTGCCAATATGTGTTCTACCCAATGGGGATCTGAAACCACTTCTGATCATGTAAGCTTATACCCCAGTAAATTAATTGAAGCAAGTCAAATTTAGCCTTTTGCCTTAAGCAGTAGCCAGTGTTGATGTTTTCCTTATTTATACAGCACCATTACATTTTACTTCATAGAACATACGAATGGCCATATTGGGTCACACCAATGGTCCATCTACTTCAGTATCCTGTTTTCTGAGAGTGGCAGATGCCAGATGCTTCAGAGGGAATGAGTAAAACAGGGCAGCTGTTCCATAACCCTAATCAATTTTGTTGCCCTTCTCTGTACTTTTTCCAATTCTTCTATATATTTTTTTTAGATGGGACAATCAAAACTGCACACAGTATTCAAGTTGTGGGCGATAGGGTGACCAGATGTCCCAATTTTATTGAGACAGTCCCGATTTTTGAGTTTTTTCTCACATAGGCACCTATTACCCCCACCTCCTGTCCCAATTTTTTACACTTGCTATGGTCAGCCTAGTGGGTGTACCATGGATTTATATAGTGGCATTCTGATATTTTCTGTCTTATTGTCTATCCCTTTCCTAATGGCTCCAAACATTGTTAGCTTTTTTTTGACTGCCACTGCACATTGAGCATATGTTGTCAGAGAACTATCCACATGACTCCATCATCTAATTAGACCCCATCATTTTGTGTGGATAGTTGGGATGATGTTTTTCAAAGTGCATTACTTTGCACTTATCAACACTGAATTTCATCTTCCATTTTGTTGCCCAGTTTTATGAGATTCCTTTGTAACTCTTCGCCGTCAGCTTTGGGTTTAAATATTTTGACTAATTTTGTATCATCTGCAAACTTTGCCACATCATTGTTTGCCCCCTTTTCCAGATCATTTATGAATACGTTGAACAGCGGGAGTCCCAGTACAGATCCTTGGAGGACCCCGCTATTTACCTCTCTACATTCTGAAAACTGACCATTTATTCCTACCCTTTGTTTCCTATCTTTTAACAAGATGCTGATCCATGAGAGGACTTCACCTTTTATCCAATGACTGCTTACTTTGCTAAAGAGTCTTTGGTGAAGGACCTTGTCAAAGGCTTTCTGAAACTCCAAGTACACTATATCCACTGGATCCCCCTTGTCCACATGTTTGTTTGACCCCTCAAAGAAATTCTAATACACTGGAGAGGTTTGATTTTCCTTTACAAAAGCCATGTTGACTCTTCCCCAACAAACACCGTTCATTTACAGGTCTGATAATTCTGTTCTTTACTATAGTTACAACCAGTTTGCCTGGTGTTGAAGTTAGGCTTACTGGCCTGTAATTGCAAAGATTGCCTAATGGAGCCATTTAAAAAAAATGGCATTACATTAGCTATCTTCCAGTCATCTGATACAGAGGCTGATTTAAGCAAAAGGCTACATACCATAATTAGTAGTTCTGAAGGAACTCAAATATGGAATTGCAGAATTCTTGGGTGAATACCATCTGGTCCTGGTGACTTATTACTGTTTAACTTATCAATTTGTTCCAAAATCTCCTGTATCGACACCTTAATCTGAGAGAGTTCCTCAGATTTGTTACCTAAAAAGAGTGGGTCAGGTGAGGGAATTTCCGTCACATCCTCTGCAGTGAAGACCAATGCAAAGAAAGCATTTAGCTTCTCAAAAGCCTTGTCTTCCTTGAGTGCTCTTTTAGCATCTCGATCATCCAGTGGCCCCACTGATTGTTTGGCAGGCTCCTGCTTCTGATGTACTTACAAAAGCTAACACTTTTTTTCTTTTGGTAGTTGCTCTTCAAATTCCGTTTATGCCTGCCTAATTTTCCTTTTACCCTTGACTAACCAGAGTTCATTTTCCTTTCTATTTTCCTTAGTTGGATTTCACTTTCAATTTTTAAACAATGCCTTTTTGCCTCTAACAGCCTCCTTTTACTTGGTTATTTAGCCATAGTGGTCCTATTATTGTTTTTTATTAGTATTTTGGGTATATATTTAATTTAAGCCTCTGTTGTGGTGTTTTTAAGACGTTTCCATGCAGCTTGCAGGCATTTCACTTTTGTGACTGTTCCTTTTAATTTCCATTTAACTAACTTCCTCATTTTTGTGTAGTTCCCCTTTTTGAAATTACACGCTACAGTGGTGGGTTTCTTTGGAATTTCCCCTCGCTAAAAGGATGGTAAATGTATTAACATTATGGTCACTATTACTGAGCAGTTCAGCTATGTTCAGCTCTTAGACCAGATCCTGTATGCCACTTAGGACTAAATCAAAAATTGCCTCTCTCCTTGTGAGCTCCAGGTCCAGTTGCTCCAAGAAGCAATGATTAATGGTGTCTGGAAATTTTATCTCTGCAGCCCGTCCTGAGGTGACATGTACCCAGGCAATGTGGCAATATCTGAAATCCCCTATTATTATTGAGTTTTCTATTTTTATAGCCTTGCTAATCTCCCTGAGCATTTCACGATTACTATCACCATCCTGGTCAGGTCGTCGGTAGTGTATTCCTACTACTATACTCTTATTATTCAAACATGGAATTTCTATCCATAGAGAGTCTGTGGTAGAGTTTGATTCATTTAAGATTTTTACTATATTTGACACTATGCTTTATTCCACTACCCCACTAGCACCACCTATTCCAGTGGTGGGCAACCTGCAGCCCACATGCAGCCCATCAGGGCAAGCCGCTGACGGGCCGCCAGACCGTTTGTTTACATTTGCAAGGCTGCCCATAGCTCCCAGTGGCCGCAGTTCGCCATTCCCGGCCAATGGGAGCTGCAGGAAGCCACCAGGCATTAGCTGTTTAACGTTGAATTGACTCAAAATGAAACATTTTGGTTGAGTTCAACAAATTGAAAGATTTAAATTTAGATCAAACCAATGCAAAATGTTGGATAATTGAAAAAAAAAATCAGTAAAGTCAAAATTCTCCTGTGGGAAAATTCTATTTTTGCTGAAACTGTAATTCCCATTAAAAATAATTTAGATATAAAATCCCCAACTAGCTCTCCTGATGACTGAGAAGGCAAGTTAGAACTGGCATGACTTATCCAGTGTATGAAAAAAAACGTACACAGACCTGGCCCTCTTAATTCAGTGCAATTAGTCACTCATTTTTCTGGCCACTAGGGTCCTGATCGCAGGGCCGGATCCAGGCACCAGCTTCTCAAGCAGGTGCTTGGGGCGGCCGCTCCGGAGAGGGGCAGCACGTCCAGGTATTCGGCGGCAATTCTGCAGACGGTCCCTCAATCCGCCTGGGGGTGAAGGACCTCCCGCCGAATTTGCCACCTCAGATCGCGATCGCGGCTTTTGTTTGTTTGTTTTGTTTTGGCTGCTTGGGGCGGCCAAAACCCTGGAGCCGGCCCTGCCTGGTCCAAAGCCCATTGTCATCCATAGAAAGTCTCTGATTGCAGTGGGCTTTGGCTCAGACCCCGGATTTAGGCCATATTATAAACAATAATAATAACTTTGCCCTTTAACACATCTCACACTCTTGGAGTAGCAGCCTCATAAACTTCTAAGGATTGGAGTATGCATCAGATGTGCTTGCCTCTTTTCAGCTATTACCAGCCCTCCCTGTCTGCCAGTAACATGCAATAGGATGAGATAATTTCCATCTAATATTATGATACCATATACAGAACAAAGGATTGTTGTAATGACTCACAAAAGACACTTTCATTCTTGAAGAAAAAACTGCAAATAGTTATTGAATGAGACAGTTCAATGTTATTGTAGCCTGGAAAATTTCATTGCATTATATCTAATGAAATCTTGTGCTCACAACTAAACATGACGAGGAATAAGATCAGTGGTGCAGAGATAATAAAGAAATATTCTGATTTTAAGTTGAATGGATTGTAAAAATGCATTGAGATCAGCTTTAGATTCAGTTTACTAAAATAATTGAGGCCAGAGTCTGTTGGAGGAAGTCTTCTGTCATATGTAGAAGGGGGAAATGAAACAATTGGTGGAATGTAGAGAAATGGTTGGTCAAGAGTGACTGAATGCATGGTTTCTTAGAATTAGTCATAAGGGAGGAGACGGAATAGTGACACAGAGATTGCATCCCTAATAGGCAAGAGGTGACTTTCATAGCTGGCAGATGAGTGGTTTGGATTTGGATTTCTGTCACTCTCCGTTTCCTTTTTTTTCACTTCTGATCAAAGGACTCATCAATTTTTGCCTCGTCACGGAAAGGAAACACCTATAAAAATGAGAGAGAGAAAACACTGTCTTATACAAATAAATAACCAAGAAGTACAGTGTGGTGAGGGGAATACTTAAAAACTGATGGCCATAAATTTTTCAAGGACACAATTTTGCAAAAGTTACTCTGGCGAGTAGTCACTGAAGTCAGTAGGACTCCTCAGGACTGCTAGTGTGAGTCCACACTTCGGACTCTGCTCCAAATTCTGCTCTCAGTTGCCCAATGAATTATACCATCCTCTAGGTTGAGTTTTCAATGGTAGCAAGGCTGATTAGATGCAGGGACATGGGAGTGGGAAGGAAAGCTCTATTCATGCATACTATATCAGTAGGTCTCTGCAGACCTAACAAGTGGACCAAAAAGTTTGTCAATTGCTTATTATCATTAATCATTAATAATTACCAATAACCATTATGAATAATTATTATTTAATTAAGTAGTACAACAGATGGTCATGGGACTTTGCAGGAGAATAGAAATCAGAAGCTACTGCCCCAAGGACCTTTTACTAATTAAATCCAAGAACAAAGCAAAACAGCTAAACACATTGGTGGGAAGAGAAGATTGCTTTGGAAAGCATTGTTTACCTAGGGAGAGCAGATTCTGGGTGTATCTACACTGCAATCAAAGTTGTGACTGCAGCACCACTAGCCATGCTCAAGTTTGCTTTGGTCTAGCTAGCTCGAATAAAAATGGCAGTGAAGCTGTGGCAGTACAGACAGCAACATAGGCTGTACTAGCCTGCTCTGGGCCCTGGGTATGTTCTCAAGCTATTAGACCCACTCATCCTGGTGTAAATGACTGCACGAGGTATAGAGCAGTGGAGATTTGGGCCCTTGTGACTTCCATTCCCAGCCCTGGCACAGATTTATTGTATGATCCTGGACCCTCTATGTCTCCTTTTCCCCATCTCTACCAAGAAGATGAGAAATTCTTGCCTACCTCACAGGGGTATTGTGAGACATAAACTATCCATATTTGTAAAGCGCCTGAGTTCCTTGAACTGTCCATAAAACGATAATTGCAAAGTCATATTTTATTATCTACTAAGTATTGTTTACATTATATATTCTTCTATTTGATTATATAAACAGCTATATCCCTGCCCCTGCTGACTCACGGAACAAGATATGCAGTCATAAGAACAGCCATTCTGGGTCAGACCAAAGGTCCATCTAGCCCAGTGTCCTGACTTCCAACAGCAGCCAATGCCAGGTGCTTCAGAGGGAATGAACAGAACAGATAATCATCAAGCGATCCATCCCCTGTCACCCATTCCCAGCTTCTGGCAAACAGAGGCTAGGGACACCATCCCTCCCCTTCCTGGCTAATAGGCATTGATGGACCTATCCTCCATGAATTTATTGAGTCCTTTTTTGAATCCTGTTATAGTCTTGGCCTTCACAATATCCTCTGGCAAAGAGTTCTACAGGTTGACTGTGCATTGTGTGAAGAAATACTTCTTTTTGTTTATTGTAAACTTGCTGCCTATTCCTGTCTGTGAAAGGACCTGTTTTTCTGTGATGAACATTGCCTCTATTATACCCAAAAAGAACAGGAGTACTTGTGGCACCTTAGAGACTAACAAATGTATTTTAGCATAAACTTTCGTGGGCTACATCCCACTTCTTCGGATGCATATGCATATATATCCGAAGAAGTGGGATGTAGCCCGCGAAAGCTTATGCTCAAATACATTTGTTAATCTCTAAGGTGCCACAAGTACTCCTGTTCTTTTTATGGATACAGACTAACACGGCTGCTACTCTGAAACCCCTATTATACCCAGTAATTAAATCTAGTTCCTTCAGAATGCTGTTGGTACTAGGCATAGAATTTGCTCTGCTACGGATGCTCAAATTGTAGCCTCTTACAAAAATAAAAAGGTAAAGAAAACTTTTAAATGGAATCCATTTGTAATGGCCTCTCTAAGAGGGCTAACATGTCTGATCCAGTAGAGTAGTCCTATCTTTCTATGTTCCGTTGCACAAAATATTGGAAAAATTACTCCATAAACTTTGTAGGCGATGGTTTGCTTTTGCTCCATAAAATGCGATCTGCATCTATGATGCTAATAATAATATTAATAATGTAACACAACAATAACTGGGAAACATAATTCTTCCCATTGGTATAATTCTCAGAAATTACAAGACTTAAAAATAACATTCTATGTTTAGTGTAATCCCTGGTAGAGGAATAGATGTGTGGGTTTGTCCCCTCCAGATTTTCTAGAAATTATCCATGTTCATGATTTCCTGGTAAAACAGAAACCTCATCTTTTTCTGCCCATGAATGTCTAGTGACATGATGGTGCAAGAATCAAGTCCAGAAAGTGTCTGAGTGTAATGTAGAATACAGTATGGGCCTGATCCAGTTCCCACTGAAGTTTGTGGTAAGTGGATTAGGGTCCTATAGGATTTTGTACTTTGGTTTGCACCAGCTGTGTGGTTATTAGTTCACATATTGTGCATAGCATCAGGATTCAAAATCAGTACCCTTGGCTCTCAGAACAGTTTTCCAATAAAGGAACAACAGCTCCATGCCGTTGACTAAAGTGACCCATTACAAAAGAGGGGAGCTGTTATATTTCTACACAGGGAAAATCATAAGTCAACACATCACACTTCTAGAAAGACATTAATAACAAACCAAATAAGACATAACAGTGACACCTTGTGACAATTCCCAGTGACATGAAGAAACATAATTACGTTATCACTTGAGAGCCCCGAAGAGACTGTGAGGTATCAATGTATGAAGTATAAAGAAAATGCATTCATTAAAACTGTCATATAAAGGGGTTGTATTTTGAACATCTTGCTTTCTGAAATAGCACAAGTGTTTTTAGTGACCTCTCTTTAGGGGAAGTTCACTGTCGAATTATCGTCTCTTTGATTTCCAAGGAAATTCCAAATAATCTTCCCAAGGGACTTAATAGGGAAAGACTGGGAGAGCTGTAATTTTTAGATAGCATAGAAAGTCATTATTATGGACATTGTCTCATGTTTATATAGCACTCCCCTGCCAGAGGATCCAAACCTGCTTTATAAACTGATACAAGAATACACACACACACACACACACACACACTTATGTAGAGCTATTATCCATCACTTGTAAGGAGCCAAATCTGGTGTGAAAATCTGCAGCTCTTCAACAGTACACAGTAACATTATTCTGCTATAGTTTAGGACAGGAAGTGAAAAATGCCAACTGAATCTGCCACGTAGATTCAGTTAATCAAAATGTAACTATCCAAAGTTTGAATTTGACCTGGACAGCAGGCTCACGACTCCTACTTTTAGCAAAACATGGGGGGATCTTTCTTAACTAATAGGTGTCAGAACATTTAGTTTTATATCTTATTTGAGGTGGCAAATCCAGCAGTGCAGCCTCATAACCCCCTGTTGGGGCATTGGCTCAGTATTGACTCAGTAGGAACAATGCGGGAACAATGACCCCGCTTATCTTGTGAGATCTCAGGCCACGTCTACACTCCCCGCCGGATCGGCGGGTAGTAATCGATCTATCTGGGATCGATTTATCGCGTCTCGTCTAGATGCGATAAATCAATCCCCGAATCGATACCCATACTCCACCTTGGCAGGAGGAGTAAGTGGAGTCGACGGGGGAGCTGCGGCGGTCGACTTGCCACCGTGAGGACGGCCAGATAAGTCAAACTAAGATACTTCGACTTCAGCTGCGCAAATAGCGTAGCTGAAGTTGCGTATCTTAGATTGATCCCCCCCCCCCAGTGTAGACCAGCCCTCAGAGCAGCTGAAAGTGATACGTCTTCAGGTGAGACAAACAGAAGCCTGTTGGCGAGAACAGGAAGGATGTCAGGCCTAGTATTAATTTACATACATGTCTTCCCTGGCTCCACATGCAAAGCTTCCATTGATGTCAATGGGAATTCTATACGGAAGAAGGGGAGGAGAGGCCCCTTTGTGCCTTTGATGCTTTAGCGGTCACAAAAACAGCCCTTGTATGATTCCTGTAGTAAATGCAGTTCAAAATAAAGCAGCACCCTTTCTTTACCCAACTAGTACTGTACTGTAGGATGGATGGATGGATTTGCTATATGAACATGAAGGAGAGTCGCTTCAGGGCCCAGCCATGGAAGACAGGGGGTTATGAAGATGAAAGGCAGCTAGTGAAGCAGCACACACAGAAGAGAGTGAATTCAAGTTCTTTCTATTTGCTTGTCGCTGAAACTCATAATTAAACTGGTGTTCAGTCTTTGCCCATAGATGCCCACTCCCTAAAGCACCCAAGAGTTCCTCTTTGAAGCTCAGCACAGTACTCAAGTTGTAAGTAGTTATGTCAAAAATCCCCTCTTTTCACATGTCACTCCTGCCGGTAGAGAGAGGTGAAACGCTGGGAAAAAATTGGGACATTCCACCACTTTGTGGGATTGGGGGAAACCTACCATCACTTTACCCCCCCAATTTGAACACTGGTTCAACAAGAACCCCTCTTAGTTAAGTGCCACCTTTTGTCACATCATTATTAAGGTTGTGATGGAACTGCTGAACTAAACTAATAGAGTCTTCTATGCTCTTGGGGCCAGGTTCTCAAAGGTATTTAGGGGTCTAACTTCCATTGACTTTCTTCCTAAACTGATGCTCTGTGACTTTTTCTGATCTCACTCCACTACAAATCAAGTATGCTGTAACTGTACTGAAGTCAATGGTGTTACACTAGTGTAAAGTTGGCAGAAACGAGAGGTAAGCAGAGAATCAAGCTAGTTGTCCTTAACTGCCTGTTGTCTTTCTTTCCCCATTCATTCAACTGAGCTAAAAGAGGCTCTGGTTCCATAGGAAAAGCCATCTAGCATGGGGTGAGGGAAAAGAAAGTCAGAAGGAGAATGACTGATATGGAAGAACTTATAAAGCTCCAGTGAGTCACATAAATCAGAAGGTGATCTACTTGAAAGGCAATCAGAAGCCAATAATAAAACCTTCCGGAGGCCAGGTAGACAGTGAAGATTAGCTATCTGCTGAACAGATGATATGATAGATTTTTTGATTGCAGTTTAATAAATGGGTGGCTATATTTTCATCCACTTTAAACTAGTGAAATAATTGGTTTGGGGCAACCTTTGCCCTGAAAGGCAATAATTTTGCTTAGTGAAAAACAAAGGCATAACCCATACATCCACGCAGATCCGGCAGAAACATCCAGCTCTGAACAAATGCAAGTGATATTCTTAAACAAATAAAAAGCCAACAGTTTTTATTTAAAAAAAAAACTGAGAACAGAATATCAAACGAGAGAGGCCAAGAACATGAAGAAATGTTCACTGCTATGGGTGAGCAGGCTGGCTTGGAAAAACAGCAACTGCTCAGACTTCCTTTGGCACATGGTCAGACTTGTAAGATGGTTAGTGAGTGCCAACAACTCCCATTGACTTGAGTGGAAATTGAGGATGCTCAGCGCTTTGCGGGATTGAGCCCTTAATGTCTAGCTTCATCTCCTTTTCCCCACCCAGCTCCTTCCTACCTGCTATGACAAGTCTGTCTGCACAATGGGAATGCACTTGGTCCCCTTTTACTTCCAAGGTTTTAGGTGGACTCTTGCAGAATTAAACTGACAGTTCTAATATAATTTGAGGCCTTCTGTGGTCTCCAGAACTGGGAATTTTTCTCCCTAAATACATATATTTGGAGCATTTGGTTGCTCTAGGTATTAGCTGTCTGAGTTACCTGTGAGTACTGAGGTATTTCAACATACACTCATGTGCAGTACCTCAGATCCAGACACTATTGTATTGCTGTTATGAATAATTCTACCCGCATTGCGTTTCCAGGGGACAGCTGGTTGGTTCCATTCCTGCCCTCCACAAAAATCATCATGCCAAAATATCCCTCCAGAGGCTCTAAGAATATATGGAGATGTATCATCTCATAGAACTAGAAGGGACCTTAAGAGGTCATTTAGTCCAATCCCCTGCCTTCACTAACAGGACCAAGTACTGTCCCTGAGAGATTTTTTATTTCCCCCCCAGATCCTTAAATGGCCCCCTCAAGGATTGAACTCACAAGCCTGGGTTTAAGCAGGCCAATGCTCAAACCACTGAGCTATCCTTCCTCCCTTTAATGGAACTATGCTGAATTAGGGCCAGATTCTCAACTGGTTTATCCCTCTGTAAGAGGAACATGGAAATAGTAACACATTCCACCACTTCAATATTCTGGATTTTGTAACAGACTTAGCTATAGCAACACGGGTGGTTGTTGTAGCTCATTTTTGGTAGCTTAAGTTACCACATTACACTTGAACAGTAAAGCAGGAAAGATTTTCATCGTAAAAATCATTAAGAGACAAGAGAAATCTCTCTCTTTGGGAAATTATTTCCATAATATACAGGAAAATGCACAAATTTTAGAAACGTCTATTCTCTATATGCATTTAAATTATTTATACCGTGTATAATTGATATCTTGGGCAATTTTGGTAAAGAGGCTTAGCTTCTAATCCGTCTTTAAAGATAAGTGATCACAGGCCTGCAATGCAAATTTGAGGTCTTGTTTTTTGTTTGCACAATAATATTGGGCACTTTTCACTTTAGATGAGTGTTAAAAAAACAGCTAGACATCCAGAGATCCCTGTAGGCTAATGATTACATTATCAATGTAAGGAAATTCTTTAATGCAATGCTGGTAGTATTATTCATAACAGCAATACAATAGTGTCTGGAGATGAGGTACTGCACATGAGTGTATATTGAAATACCTCAATACTCACAGGTAACTCAGACAGCTAATACCTGGAGCAACCAAATGTTCCAAATACATGTATTTAGGGAGAAGTTCTGGAGACCAAAGAAGGCCCAAAATATAGTAGAACTGCCAGTTTAATTCTGCAAGAGTCCCAGGATCAGTGGAGGAGCAAAACAGACTTCAGAATCTCCTCTGCCCCATGGCAGCTCACTCTGTGGATATATGTTGGGAAGAAGCTGTGGAAGATTAATGGAGCATCATGGTTGTGTCTCCACTGCTTGGAGGACTAAGGAAAGATCACAGTCAGTAGCCACACAATGCATAGAAGAGCTCAAAAGTTGCCCTGTTTCCAAGTTGTGGAGGAAGGATTCTGTGTGACTCTCCCACATTGTGCATTGGTCCCTATGCAAAGCTCATTTCCTCGGGATGAGAATTTCATGCCATGTTACTAAAACACGCACACAATTATTCCCTCTGGTGAACATACTTCACTCATTGTTGAATCCTACAATTAGGAGAAACAAAGAAACCCCCAGACCTGCACCCATCTTTAAAACCAAGTCTCTTTCAGATTCTGAAATGTTTGCATAAATATTTCTGCTCTTCCAATTTCCAGCTGAGTCTCAAAGGAGAAGCGCCACATATCTTTCAAGGAAATCTTTCCATGAGGTTTCCAGACTTAATGTCCAGACGAGGGGTCCTGGGTAGTTTAGATAAGCAATAGATGTGCATTCCAATTTCTTGACTGCTTATATGAATTGTATCTGACCTCTGAACCTTTTTAAGGTTCCTCCATCCCTTAGATATCTAGAGGAATTTTTATTATTATTAATCCTGTTTAATAATTAGTGGCAAAGGACTAAGAATGGGGGTCCCATTGTGCTAGGCTCTGTACAAACACAGGTAGTAGATAGTCCCTGCATCTGTCATTGCAGTATTAATAACCACTTAACTATAGACATGCATCTGACGAAGCGGGTATTCACCCACAAAAGCTTATGCTCCAATACATCTGTTAGTCTTAAAGGTGTTACTTAACTGTAATACCCCACTCCACCCATATTCACTGGATTATATAGTAGTTCCTTGTTTTTCCCCATTTTCTGATCATTTGGGGATAGAACTGGTTAAGCTGGACAGGAACAGGAGCATTGTACGTCCTTTTGTTAATATAGATCCATGCTTGCTCTTCTGCTCTGAGTGCACACACACAGCTGTAGGGCCTATTCTGCAATAGAGACACAGTGCTGTATATTCTTACACATGCTTTGTGAATTGCAGTTTGTATGCAGTCATACACTGTTGCACATCTAATTCCTAATGGACTTGCTGAGTTTATATCCCACAGGTTGCAATGTGTCATGTATTTGATTTTACAATTGCAATTTTCTTTGTTTAAACCCTGTACACCTCCCCTGAACTGTGAATTAGTCACTCAGTGGCAATGTTCCACTGATTAAGCCAAAATGGGATAAAAGCAAGGCGCTTGATAACTGAAGCTATGGGAGCAACTAAGAGTCAGACACGTGGAAGAATGACGACCCTGTGTCCGTTTGTATTAAATTCTACATTATTAATAGTTCTGCTTTCATAGAAGAGACATTTGCAAAACTAAATGTTTCCACAGCAAACATACATTCCCTGATATAGAAGAGCAAATCTTATGAGGAATACATGAATTAGCAAGGTTTATATAGGGTACACTAGTTAAAAAAGACTAAGGTCAGTTAACCTAAACAAGGACAGGGTATTTTTTCTCCAGTTTGTGGATGTAAAAATATTATAACGAAACATTCAGAAGAATTTGTCTCCAGATACAGCTAGCTCATATAAGTAACTAACACACGAAGCTGTCCACATTTTGGCAGTCTTTGTCTGATGGGTGTTGACATTTATTACTCTTGTAGTTGTCATTGTTTCACATCCCTGCATCTCCTTTGAGGTTCAGATTCAAACACAAAGGAAAACTAAGCCTAGAATTACAGATTTGTATTTAATCTCAGGTCAAAACTCATTCAACTTTCCTGAGTTTTCACCCAAAACTTTTTAGCCACCCCAGGCTCCCTTTAGCCATTCACCAGTATATTCGCTTGAGATGTGATGCAACCCCATTTCACCTTTGTTCCCATCTTGTATTGCCTTTAAATACGCTTCAGTTGAAGCTTTTCAGATGTTTCCGAAAATCCTTGTATTTTTCTGTATAAACTGGATCTAGTAAAAACTGCATTTGCTTTTGATGCAGCATATGCCTCATTTTGAACAAAATATGTTTTTCAGGTGCATTGGAGATAACTCTGCCTTTTTCACCAATCCACAGTTGTAAGTAGCTGCACTTTTCCTGTTCAATTCCTGCTCTGTGGAGACCATAAACATGACTTGTCACAATTTTCCCCCAGATTTCTGTGAGGCTGCCAATTTTATAGTTCATTCTGAGTTCAAGAAAGCAAGTAATAGCCGTGGTTGGGGATTCTGTCTGTTCCAGTGCTATGTCATAAATTGTGCCTTGGTTAGTACACTGTAAGGATACCATTCATGAAGAGACCTCTTTGTTTTCCACCTGCTCAACCAAACCATCTTAATAAAAAAGAAGTCTTTCTCTCACTAGTCAAGGTTGGTTCTGGGCATCATACGTGTAAACAAGCCAGCAAGATTAAAACAAATGGTTCTTTATCACCTCTTTCACTCAAAGTCAGCTCAGTAACAATTTTGTACAGTTTGGTTAAATTGGCCTGAGTTTCAGACTTGTATCAAAACCCCAAATCAGGTGAGTTATGGCTGATGTCAGGGGCTTTAACACAAATATTGCACAGCATTGCAAACAGAAAATAATGTTTCAGATTTTGCTACTCTGTCACATCGAATCTTTAACCGTGTCCAAATATCTTCAATTTATTTGTATGTATTTTAGATCCACAGTATGTGCAGTACATCTTTGAAGGTGGGAGATTCTCTCTAGGATTGTCTTTCATGAGGCCCTGAGGTTCCCACTGTTTTCCCTTAGATGATAACGACTTCTTCTTTTAGACTAATTGGATAATCTTTCTTCCAGCCAAGCAGGTCTAAATGGGACTCCCTTCAATGCTACATTGAGATGTTAGCTAAGAATGGTATCGGGTGCTGACTCAACTAGGATGAGATGGGACCTGGAATAACCTGGTAGAACACCATCACAGTCAATGGGATGCCTAAATTAGCTCTATGTTCAAGGAAGGAATATTATCAAACACATACAGCAATACACTTAGGGCGCAGTCCTGCAAGGTGTTAAGCATAGTGGAGAGGGGCTGGATAGCTTCAAATCCCATTCAAATCAATAAGCGCTAAGGCACTCAGTAGTGCTTGGAAATACTTAGCATGTTTACAAAACTGAGCCCATATGGGCATGCGTTATCTCTTTATCTTGGCACGGTTAAGTGCAATTATAGTACTTTGTACAAGCTATATTGATTAACTCAAATACATAAATAAATGGGAGACACATTGTGGCGTTTTATTCATTGTGTCCTTTGTTTAATTCTCAAATATCAATATTAATATATTTATTTTCAACGGGGCTTTGAACTGACAATCTCAAACAAATCTTTCAGCTAAACAGTTGTCAAATTCGAGGGGAATTCTGATTTTCCGGGGCAGGTGGAAGTTAAGACTTTCTGCTCACTCAAAAGAAATGACATATTGTAGTGAACTGACCATTGGTTCGTTACAAAACAATACTCAGTAATGGTGATTTGTCATTGTGGTGACCCCATGGAAATCATTAGCAGGGGACTTTTTATTAAAATGCTGTTTCTGGGGTATTAAATGATTATCTATTCTGATCCTTGCTGCCACTGGAGTCTACAATGGGCAGGAGTGGACCTGGTATTATTTTGGCTGGACGATTCTACACTGCACAGCATTTCTGTCCCTGTCAGATGGACAGTGCTGAAATTTATATCCCCTTTGTTTTCACCTGGACTTTCTGTGGTGTCCTTTGAGAATCTCACAGAATCCTCATTGTAATATTTTGACTTCATGTGAGTACTTTATTAAGGGTGCCTTCCCAGCACCTAGTATAATGACTCAGTTGGAGGCCACAAATAAATGTCAACATTTCTTGAAGTGTGTGTAATTTTTCTTTCTTGATTGTTCTTCTCTCCTATACACCTATGCATCTTAACGGAGGCTTTTTGCTTACTGTGGAGAAATTGTGTAGTATTCACAAGCCTTTTGTGTGTCTTGTTATCTGTTTACTTATTGACATGCTTGTCTTATGTTGAGGCTCAAGGACATTTTTTTTCCACTGTGTTTGAATGCCTTTGAGGTTGCTGATCACTTTGGCATTCTGCTATTCCATTTCTGGCAAGGTTTCAGTGTGTGTGTTTTTTGCAAGGGTAAGTAAAGTTACAATGCAGTTAAATAACAAGAAATAAAATTTAGTGTAGTTGTTTGGCTTGGCTTTGCAGATATCAGATTTAATAGTCAAATGCCGAAAATGTTGGCTGGAATATTATGGGATAGCTGAATTAAATCAATGGACACAAATGACAGTAGTGGTTTGTGGATTACAACATTCAGTTATGGTTATTTTCTAGTTCTATCTTTGTGGCATTTTTATATTTTCTAAATAGGAACTTAATACAAATTATCATAAAAGACAAGACACCAGAATCACATAGATAGGCGATGGAAAGGACCTATGAGGTCATCCATTCTATTCCGTTCCCCTGCCAAGCTAGCATGGTTCCCTACAGTAAGTATATTTTTCAGTCTTTGGTCCAGTCTTACTTTCGAACAGGCCCAACCAACAGGACTTCCCAATTCCACAGGCTAATAGATCTCAAGGGGTTTTCCTTAATTTCATCCTACTGCTTCTAGTTATATGTCCCCTTTCAACCCCCTAAAAACACCCTCTTAGCCATCCTTTGATGTTGGTAGACCAAAAGTTGTCATGGTCTCCAGCCATATTATATTTAGCTTCATTTATTTACTTGTATTAATCTTTATCTCCACTCCCCTATTTTTATTAATTTATTTTTGCGCCTCTTCTCAGAACACACTTGAGTTTTGTACTAAGGTGCCCAGAAATACGTGTAATAATCTATGCAGGACTTTATATAGCCTCCATCATTGTAGCACATTCACCTGAGTCATATGTAAAAAGACTGTTGCCTTCTGAGTTATGCTTCAGGCATGCAAACCAAAATGTATTGGCTTCTTGTTTGGCTATCACATCACAAATTCATATCTAATTTACTATTCATTTTCCTCCCCCAATCTCTTGCAGCATTGCGGGTTTCTGCATCATTTAAAAACAGGAAAAAAATATTTCATGAACAATATATTTGATTTGTGTTTTCCTATTTTTGTTTTTTGTTTGTTTTTTCTAAAATTGGCAATTTGCGAAACTTTCAACAGCTCTGGAAAATTTGGAAAACTTTCAATAGTTGGTGGGGAAAAATGGGATGGAGAACTGGTGGTCAGATTTTTATTGGTTTTTTTTTTTTTTGCTTCTTCCTGGTTTTCTTGTTTGTTTTATTTTGTTTCATGAAATTTTTGAATTCCTGTGACGTTTTTCATCAATGTTTCAAAATAGGAGTCCTTTTAACCAGCTTAGCTGGATTTCTTCCTTTGCTTGACTGTATTTTGGTATTGGTTATTTTCCAAAGATGTGTTAGTCTGCATTTTTCCAGGCTAATCTCATTTTGTTATTTCTTGCTCCTTTTTTAATCTCTCTACCTTCCTTTGTATTATGAGTGTCTCTCAAAGCCCAGGACTGAGAATCACAACCCTGGGGTTCTATTCCCAGTTTTGCTACAAATTTGTGTGACTTTGGCCAAATCATTTTTCAGTGTTACAGTGTGAACATTTGTTAGGGCTCGATCCTGTTCCCATTGAAGGCACTAAATAATGGGGACAACAAAACTACCCACCTCAGCAGTAGCACTGTGCGTTTTAAAGTGCTTTGAGAATCTGATACAGAAACCATCACCATTTAGTTTTATAACCTGGAATTAGGGACTTTGTAAATCTGCATTAACAGAAGCACAGCAATTTTTCCTTTTATTCCCTGGGGGAGATGGGATGCTTCTTTCACCAACACAACCCAGACAAATAGTACTTGTACTTTGCTGTTTTAATCATAACTGCTGAAGTTTCATGGTTGTGCACACTGACTAAAACTACTGACTACATGAAGTGAAGTCATATGCAAATTATCTTCCACAAAAATTAAATCAGAACCATAATGTACCTGAGGCCAAGGTGTTGATTAAAGTTTCACAATACAAATAATAACAACAAAGTAGTAATATCCTGTTCTTTTAAAGGGCATGGAGAAGCTGGTTTCCATGATAACATGCTCTTGTGTTTTATCAAGACAATGTCTGACAGCTGCACAATTTTCTGACTTTTGAGAAGGAAATAGAGCACTATGGAGAGGGAAATGGAGACAGGCAGAAAAACTGTATCAGAAGTACATCCAGATCTGTTAATAGTGAAGATCGGTGGCTATATCTGACACTTGCAATGATTTGAGTACCAGAAGTATACAAAAAGGTCAGCCAAGAGGCTGCCTGGCATACAAACCTGCTAGGGTAGTGATTTAGCTAGGGAACTCAGACTGAAATCTTCACTTGGGAGTTTTGGCATGGACATCAGTGGAGCAAGCTTTCGCCCTCCATTTTTTTAATAACTTCTTGAATATATGTGTAACGCTCTGGCCCAGTGCATGTGATCAGATTTCCCTGGAGTGGCTGGTCCCAATGACTAGCTAGCTGATCACCATCATCCAGCTTAGAGAGCTATCTTTCAGCTCCCGGGGTAGAGGTCTGTGATTTTAATTCTGAATGTCTTAGGTTTAATCCCCACTACAAGTACGATGTGGCATTGGCAGCCACAACTGATCCCAAAATGACTCCCCGAGTAGAACTTGAAGTTGTCTAACTTTGAAACTCTATGATAGATTGGCCCAGTAAGTATGACTATGACTCTCCAGCATCTCTTCCCATAGTATAGTGATTATACGTTCTACTGCTAGACCACAGCTAAAAGTGGTTATCCTTTGGTTCCAGTGGTAGAGACCTGTTGCAATCCAACAGAAATAGACCTTTAAGGCATTGACACACTTTGTGATGAGAATAATAGAGCTATTTTTTTTTCACAAGGAAGGGATTTAGCATTAATCTCATAGGAAAATAAGGAAGGTGAGATATAAAATAGGGACTAGACCTCATGAGCAGTGAGACTAACCCAAGCAGCATGAGTGCACACTACAAAATAAATAGGGTGAATTACATTGTTGCCTGGGACGTGTCAAAATTCTCCAGTTTCTAAATGATATGCCCATGGATCAAAATACAAGGACCTTGACTACTTGTGGCGTTAGCTCGCTACCATCAGTTTTTTGCTTTTCACTAAAACCAGAGGAAAACAGGATAGTGATTTTAAAGGCTCCATGGAGAATGGATGGTTAGGGGGATTAATATAACCTTTCACCTGTAGCACACTAGTTGGAATATTATCCTAAAAGTTATTGGCTTATGTGAAAGGATCTGGAGGCATCCCAATAAAAACAATCACTATCACAGTTGATACTAGTGATACTAAATATCACTCTTCCTGATAGCTTCAACAGGGGCCAAATATGTAATGGGCCTAGAGAATGAAATACCTTCTACCTAGGCTAGTGGCTGTGGGTCAGTCCTCAGCTGGTGCTCATAGGCATAGTTCCATTGAATCTAGAACTCTTCCTCTAGGCTAGGGGCTGGGTCACTTTAACCTGGCAGTGTGCAGCACCCCACAGTGGTATTATTCATGCTGTACTTGTGTAGTCTTTCCATGACTAGAGACCCTCAGTGCTGTTGTATGGATTGAGATAGAATATATGGGCCAAAAGCATTCACATGACCCTAACTGTCCAACAGGAAGCATTTTTAATCAAGGTTTGGTACACAGAGACCTCAGCCTATGTAATACCATGGCAAACACACCTTAAACTTCCTGTAACCTTTTTTTTTTAAAGATACAGGAAAAGAAGGAAAAATAACGTTTAAAATGTAAAGTATTAAGAAAGGCTTTCTTTTTAACACCATTTTTGTCCCCTTTCCAGTTAGCTGGAGAGAGTCTTTAGGGCGGAAAAAAGCTTTGTTTCACCATCTCATTGATGGTATTATAGACGGCAATAACTGTCCTTTTGGGGGAAAGAGAAGACGTTAGTTGAGATGGGTAGGAGCAGTTCTTGCTGTTGTTGTTTAAGTCCAATCCCAATTCCTAAAAGTACAAAACAGGACAAATGCACACCGAAGGGGAGAGAAAAGAACAGCAAAGGCAGAAAATGCAGCTTCCATCTCTGGTAGTGACTCTCACTTTCAACCTCACTGCTGGAAAAATGCCCAGCACGTGGTCTTATCAGCCACGCCAAGACCTGGCACATTTGTACCAGCTTTGGGCTGTTTAGGGCATTTCTTCTAGCTGCTTCTTTCTAGTGACAGGCAGTGTTGAAAAATATTTAGTCTAGGCCAGCTAAGCCAGACTTGTTAGACAGAAGTCAACAAGGAGAGAGATGGGAAAGAGAAGAAATAAGATCAGGAAGGAAAAAGTCTCACTTCCCAGATAGTGGGTGGGGTTCAGCTGGAGCCGGTAGTGATGGCCATGTATTTTGACTCCCTGTCTCTGGCCCAGTCTGGCTAAACTATCTCTCAGGAAAAGGCTGAGGAAGGCTCTGCGTCCCCAGAGATGGTGGGGTAACAGCCACGACGGTGAAGCTCGCTCCAGTAGCCAATTTCTCTCCTCGAAAGTCTCTTTTTTGAAGGATCCCAAAAGGGAGTGGAAGGTGGAATAGCCCATCCTCCTCATTATTTTGTCCACTAATAGGCCCGACTTCTGACAAACCAATTTTGGTTCACCAATTTTCGGTCCCATGCTGTTCTCGTTCACCGGGCATGTTCGTAACAGTTACATCAGCAAGCCTTTTTATTTGTATTAATTCAGTCTTTCTGTCTCCCTTTAGCAACTTTTCACTTCAACATTTATTATTATAGGTTATTGGGACAATTTATGAACTGTCACTCACTTTTTACAGCTGAGCTCACAATTAGGGTAAATTTGTAGGCCCAATGATCACAACAATGCTAACAGTGGTACCTCTGGCAATAAATAAGAAAGAAAAATAGCCAGGCAGGCTGGTCTGAAAATGCAGGTTGCTATATTCTGTAAATACCCAAATCCAGTGGTGTTTGTGCAGTGTACCTGGTCACTGTTTACTGCCCATGCTACATTACATTATACTAACAATATTTTTTATTTTACTGCGATTTTCCTTCCCAGGAGCAGTGCTATGAGGCTAGCCATTAGGGAAAGTACTGTATGCTGAGTAGAACTTGAAGGAGCACATAATCTGAAAAGAATAAATAGCGTGCTGGGAATTCTTCTTAGCAATAAATGGAGGTGTTTGCACAGCGTTAGTGTAACTTAATTTGTGCAGTAATATTACAATCAGTGATCTACAGCCTTTTAAGCCAGACTCGGGCAGGAAACAGCTGCAAATCTCACATGAATAAATGCTAGAATTACTCTGTACACTCCACGAAAATGGGAGTGGAGAGAAGGCTTTATGTCAAGTTTTTGAAATACAGCATGTCTGCCTACCATCTCCCCTAGAAATCACCTCAGTGTAACAACCCATTCCTCTTTCCACCCTCAACATCACCCTGACAGTGCAAGATACCATAAAAGCTCTTAAGTTTTTTTCCATTGAAGGAGCATGCCTAGCTCTCTCTGAAGTCAATGGTATCCATAATTGTACTCCAGGAGGCAGAATTGGACCCTACATAAAAAGTACTGCATAACAGTTAGGTATTATTATTTTATTTATTTATTCTTTGGAAAAAACTAGTTACACTTAATATAGTGCATTAAATCTATAAATAGGATTTCTGTTTTGGGGATTTATTAATTTCATTTTTGAGGTTGTTTAGCACTTTTTGAGTTTTATGTAGATGTCCAAAAATCAGGAGGTTTGGGGGGGGGGGGGATTCTCTTGGTATATGCTGTAATAAATAATCTATATGCTATAGATTACATACATTGGTAATAGTCCCTTGTGCTCTTTAACATAGTACCACTGATTTGATTTTTTTTTAAAATCAGAGGTGTTTTATTGGTTAAAACTGAAAATCAGAAGCCTTGTATTGTATATATAAAGCACTCTATAAATAGCACCATATGTATTATTACTGGGTACCTAGCAAAGCAATCCCTACACTAAAGCTTGCCTAAAGCATTTCTGTTCTAAAGGATCTCTTTTCTGCTCATTATAACTTTGCCAAACTTTTATCTTTCTGGGTGTGTTCTCCATGCAAGGACGAGCCTTTCCCTCCCCCCAAGGTTGGAGTACATATGTATGGATGGGGGAGGGAGATTTTTGAATAAAACAGCTCAGCCATATTTGCATGCAAGGAAAGTAAAAAGAATAGATATGAGCTTTTCTTGTGGCTTGATAAAAAAATCTTTTGATTTGATTAGTTTATAAGAGTTTTTTAAAACATACTCCATGCATTCACAGTAACAATCACCCAATTTTCTATAGACACTGTGTGTGTGTGTGTGTACCATATTTAGTGGAATTTCTTGTTTTGGAGGACAAGTATGGAATCTATATGATTAGATGCAGCTGAATAATACAAGAGACAATATAATCCTAGAGGACAAGAGGATCAGAACTATGGACTCTTGCATAATACTCCTGGTTGTGACACTGACTCCTTCTTTGATCTTGGTCAAATCACTTAGATTGCAACTTTCAAACTTGAATACCCACTATTTGGAAACCATAAACAGGCTCTTAAATAAGTGTCCTAGAAGTCATTTTGGCTACTTGGCTGGAAGAAAGCTTGCAGTGACCTTAGGGTCATCAGTGGCAGCCTGGGCTATATTGCCCTGCATAGTTCTCATAATGAAGGGTCCTGTGGCTATACTTTCTATGGATCCCAAGGACCAGGTACGGGGTGAAAGTAACAAACCCATGGTCATTACAAAACAAAAACAAAAAAACACTCTCAACCCTAATGGCCTGTCTGAAGTACTTATGTTTTCAAGAATATCTTGGTAAGGAGCTGAGCTAGAAACTGATGTGTTAAAACAATGAAAGCGAAGATTAGCTAAATCTTTAGTTGCCAGAATCAGTGTCCATGAACCTCCAGGGCCAGCACTGCTTTCAAGGTGATTTAACTTGCTGTCATGCCTTCTGTGTTGATAAGAACCATAATCTCTTCCTCTGAGACACCTTAATGGATGATCTCCTGAAATATATGCCTAAATAATTATCTGTCTAGGAGACTCTTTTGCATGGTGACTCACCATTCACCATCACTATAAAGGATTTGCTTTAAATTTTGAGACATTCATTAGCATTAGAATATCATATACTCTATATGCCACCAACAAGACAGTCTACTTGATGTTTAACAGTAATTCTACAGTGTCAAGGGAAAACAGTCACAGGAACTCCATTGTTTTCAGTTCAGAGCAAAGGCAGGGCATAGAGTTTGTGGCATCTTGAACTCAGCCCAAATGGAGGAATTTTCTTTTGCTAAATGTCTGCAAGTGAAGCTAAACAAATGTTATGAAAATCAGAAATGAGCAGATCACATGATTATGCGCCAGTTTTTGCAGAACCTCCATGAAAAGGAACTGGCAAGTATATCAGTTATGAGGTGTGAAAGACAATATTATTATTTTAATCATTGCAGTGGGAGAGAAGATAGGTTGGTGACTGCAGTAGCTCTTAGAAAATGAATTATTGGTTCCTATGCAGAATAGCATGGAAGAAAAAAGGTTAAAAAAAAAATGTGACCAGAATGAAAAGGTGATCTCTGGCTTGCAGGGACAGCTGAAGCCAGATAACCAGCCTTCATACACGCTTTGTAATGGATTTCTGTTAAGAGACAAAAATGTAGCCGGTTAAAATTAGAAAAAAAAAAAAAAACATCCCATGCAACAAACAAAAGCAGAGCTTAGTATAAAGTGAGACCCCAGGAGTCAAAAAGAGAAAAAACAATCCCAGCGGCAAGATGCTTCTGCATTGAGGGACTATTGTTATTTGCAGATAACTTCACTCACCAGTGGTCAGTGGCTACCTAATAGGGCCAGGTGAGAATGGTTCATCAAAACTGAAAACTGCATTTTCAGCTCAACGCAAGTTATCTGCTGAACATTTCAACTTTTTGTTGCAAAACTGAAATCCCCAAACATTTCGGTTTTCAGCCCCAAATGTTTGCTTTTTGGCTGCAATATTGGGTTTGAGGTTTTCATTTTTCTATGAGAAATCTACATTTTCTGCAGAAAAAAGAAAAAATCCTAGCACCCTCCTACTTAGGACCTGATCTAAAGCACTCCCATTCACTCCAGCTCTTTTTCCCTATATTCATTTTTGAGGGTCTTTTATTGATGCACTCTTTGGATTAATCACAGTCACTGTGGGTATTTGATATCTAGCATTTCACTATTCAAGCTACACTGGTTAATGTGACTGGTCACATGCTGTTTCCCTCCACCCCCAATCCCTGATTGGATCAGTGCACCTCTCGAATTCAGAAGGAGGGCTTGAGGAAGTCACTGCAGGCTTTGAATCACTCAGGGGGAGGAGTTAAGGCATATCATCGTGAGAGGTGGAGGTTTAGGGAGTGATAGCAGATAAACCAGGTTAGGGAATGTTAGACAGTGTTAAATGTTGAGTGCCTTTTGTTCCTTACACAACAGTCATATCACGCGGCGACCACAGAGGTATGTGGGATCCAAACATCTGCATTTACTAAATGCAAGGCTTAGCTACGGCTGGCTTCTGGAACAGAGAACACAGTTAGCTCCACTAGGGGCTCATAAGGGTTTAAAAGGATACTAGCCTGTTCCTATATAGTTCAGTGGTTTGAGCATTGGCTTGCTAAACCCAGGGTTATAAGCTCAATCCTTGAGGGGGCCACTTAGGGATCTGGGGCAAAATCAGTACTTGGTCCTGTTAGTGAAGGAAGGGGGTTGCCCTTGATGACATAAGAATGGCAGTACTGGGTCAGACCAAAGGTCCATCTAGCCCTGTATCCTGTCTACCAACAGTGGCCAGTGCCAGGTGCCCCAGAGGGAGTGAACCTAACAGGTAATGATCAAGTGATCTCTCTCCTGCCATCTATCTCCACCCTCTGACAAACAGAGTCTAGGGACACTGTTCCTTACCTATCATGGCTAATGGACTTAACCTCCATGAATTTATCCATTTCTCTTTTAAACGCTGTTATAGTCCTAGCCTTCACAACCTCCCCAGGCAAGGAGTTCCACAAGTTGACTGTGCGCTGTGTGAAGATCTTTCAGGGTCCCTTCCAGTTCTATGAGATAGGTATATCTCCATATCTTATTTCCATTACATTAAGCCTTTTCCTTTTTGAGACAAAGGTGTCACTGAGAAAAATGGGCAACTGTAAAATAGGCTGGCTGGGCGCAAAGTTTAGTTTTACTTTTCTTGTGTTATATTCACACACAGCAGTTGCGTGAGCATGCTCAGTCAAAGCTTGTCTGAGTGTATGCTTGTCATTCCCATGCTGCTGTGACAAACTGCAACACATGCTAGGTTTAATCCCATTTTACCCCATGCCTTTGGTTTGGCTTTATCAGTAACACAAATGACATCAGCAACACACAACACTCAGCCTACTCTTTTCTCTGACTGCTGCTAGAGTTTCCCTCCTAAAGCCACAAATTCCTCTGCTCGAAGGGCCCCTCCCATCTCTTCCACATCTAGGGCGGTGTTCATGAACCCACCTGTCACACTGAGTCAACAGCTATCAGCTAGCGGCTTTATGCAGGCTTACCATGGCTGTTGATAGTGGGTCAACACAAGAATGTACCCTGTTCCAGGCAAGCTCATTTCACTGTCTCCATGCCAGGGCTCTGGTTAGGGACTGGGGAATCCTGACACTATTTCCATATCAGAGGAAACTGTCCTCCCACCTCACTTCCTCCTTCCCTTCAGCCCACACACCTCTCCTCTCCTTCGGCTGCCTCCTCCCCTTCCATTTCTCTTTGCCTTCATCTCTGTTAAAAGTGTGTGCATATGTGTA
The DNA here is from genome assembly GCF_027887155.1 of Malaclemys terrapin pileata. Lineage (NCBI taxonomy): Eukaryota > Metazoa > Chordata > Testudines > Emydidae > Malaclemys > Malaclemys terrapin. Next base: position 8,035,604 of record NC_071513.1, on the reverse strand, counting down.
TGGTCTGTATATAGATGTAAGTTAATGAATAGACAAGGTGCCACTAGGTGGCGCTCAAGAATATGTAACAATTTCTGGGTTTTGTAGGACTGACAGTACTTCTTCTTGTGTGCACTGTGACTTCCTCTCTAGCAGTTCTTTAAAGCTGCTCCTAACACTCTCCAGCTTCCCTTTTTGCTATACAGACCTCTGCCTCATTTCACGACTCCCATTTCAATAACTCCCTTCCTCCTAATAAAAGGACTCCCGTTGTCATAAACATAGAGGGTCAGATTTACCCCCCACTGAAGATCTGGCCCATAGACCTCAACACTGAAGTACATGAATGATTTTAAAAAACAATCTAAATCCTTCGGATTAACAGCAGTGCAGTAAGCTACTGTAGTCTGCAGCTCTGATCATAGCTCTGCGTCCTGGTGCGAGACTCAAATTGCACTACAATTAGTACTATTATCAGTCTGTACCAAGGAGGCTCTTTGAAGCACGCAATCCCTTCCTTTTATACTGTGATTTGTAACAAGTATCTATTTACCGTGCAGATTGTTCTTGGTCCTTATTATGCTCCTTGGTATAGATAATCAAGCCTTTGTTCTCTAGCTGCCAGTCCTATAAGGAAATTGGTAGGGCAGGTGGTTTCTTTTACATGAGAGAAATTGTAGGCTGGAGGTGCTAGAAGAGAGAAGCAGCAATGGGAATGGTGCAGGGGTCTCTGTCTGCCTTGTTTATTTAGAAATCTCATGATGTTCGTTAGTAATCGTGGCTCATCAAGGGAAGTATGAGCCTGAGTAACATGCCACAGCATCACCACCTTCTAACCAGTCTTACAGAATTCTCTGTGAGCCTGATTCAGAGCCCACTGAAATCAACAGAAAGGCTACCCTACGCCCTGATCCAAACCCCTCTGAGGCCAATGTGCTTTGCTCTTCTATAGGCGCAAACAGGTGTCCCACTGCTCCTTTCTGCACCTGTATACGAGCAACGCACATAAGGAGGGAGATGACAAGGACACCCCCCCATCTCTCTCTGTACTCCTACCCTCTGCATGTGGATCAAGCACAGTTCCAGCCACTGCACCTTCCACAGCTTGGAGACCTTTCTCCCTCTGTCACTTCTTGCTAGAGGAAGGAAGGTCCACTTTCAGCCCAGGTCTCCCGTGATGGCTGACTGTGGAGGGCAGAGGATGCATCATCCTGAGACCTGTGTCCATGAGCCACCTAGTGGGCATGATCAGCCGCGATATGTTGTTCTGTACAACATGCCTTCTGAACTACAAGTCATTCTGCTGCACTTTCCCCACATTCCGCCACCAGGGCATGTCTGCTGGGTAATCATTCTCCTCTGTATGTCGCATAGCAAAACATCACCACCACCGTCACATTAAATGGTTGGATCTTATCCGATGTGAATCATCTACCCAGTAATGACCCTTATTCTCTGTATTCTCTCACAAGCACGTCTGGCCCAGGGGTCATCACGCTTATATGTTATTACAGCAGTGGCACCGGCTCTGCAATGGCGATTATTATTATAGCTGTTCATTATCCCGTGTATGGCAGGAAATATTGTAAATAATAAAGTATGTCTTAATTAAGCTACTGACAATTTGAGAGTGTGGATTCCCCATCCTCCCATCCCCCCATAAAGGGTTTCAGTTTGTGTGAGGCATACCAACCAGTGTAGTCCATCTTAAATATACTATACTATAGCTTTAAGAATACTCTGCCGTAGGGGAAATATGCCTCTAATTCCTCCCCCACCCCCTATCTGTCATGTATATTTAGACCTAAACTCTTTGCAGCAGAGATTGTCTTTCAATATGCATTTGTACAGCGCCTAACACAATGGGGACCAAGATATCAGTGGGGGCCTATAGATCCTACTTGTACTACAAAAAAAAAAATGATAATGATCATTTTTATCCCCTGTGCCCATGGAAGTTGAAGTAGGACTTCATGTTAATCAGAGGGTTTTTTTAAATGTTTGTGGCAAAACCCAAAGCTGTGAGACATTTGGTTGGCTTTGGGTTTCGTCCAATCTTGCAACTCTCCCCAGCCCTATTGAAAAGTTTGCTAAGGTTACCACAGCTTCCAGGGGAACCTGGTGAAATCATATCCAGTGAATGGTTCCTTTGAACCCCAAACTCAAAGCAAACCGTAAGCAGGGCCAAGATACCTGGATTGAAACTGCAGACAATGTTCACACGAACAGATGTGGAAGTCGTGCAGCAGGTTTCAGAAAGCTGAAATCAATAGTTATAAAACCCATCTGAATCTTCCATTTCTCTGCATCAGCCCATAATGAAATCCAGCACTGTTATTGCTGTAGTGACATAGTATTCTACATAAGGAAAAGCTTTGTTTAACCTTTCTTTAATGTATTTATTGCCATAGTCCTATATCAGGGGTAGGCAACCTATGGCACACGTGTCAAAAGCAGCATGCGAGGTGATTTTCAGTGGCACTCACACTGCCCGGATCCTGGCCACCAGTCCCGGGGGGCTCTGCATTTTAATTTAATTTTAAATGAAGCTTCTTAAACATTTTAAAAACCTTATTTACTTTACATACAACAATAGTTTAGTTATATATTATAGACTTATAGAAAGAGACCTTCTAAAAATGTTAAAATGTATGACTGGCACGCGAAACCTTAAATTACAGTGAATAATGAAGACTTGGCACACCACTTCTGAAAGGTTGCCGACCTCTGTCCTATATGGAACAGAAGTGGCAAATAGACTGCCACCTGGTGGCTGAAGGAGATTTACATACAACTTAAAAGTAATAGGCTTGATTCTCCTCTAACTCCCGTGATTTGATTGGGGTCAAAAACTGAATACACCTAGAACACATTTTAACCCCTTCCTATTGGGAATGTAACTAAGGACAGTGTCTAACACAGAATATGTTGAATCAGAGTCCTACTGATGCAATGGTAGGTGTGCCGCTTGTACTGTCTCAGCATACAGGGCCGGCTCCAGGGTTTTGGCCGCCCCAAGCAGCCACCAAAAAAAAAAAAAAGCTGTGATCGTGATCTGCGGTGGCAATTAGGCGGAAGGTCCTTCGCTCCCAGCGGGAGTGAGGGACCGTCCGCTGAATGGCTGGACCTGCTGCCCCTGTCCGGAGTGGCCGCCCCAAGCACCAACTTGCCAAGCTGGTGCCTGGAGCCGGCCCTGTCACCATATGTGGACTGTTTCCCGCTGTGTGTCATTTTTATCACCTCCCTTGCAGCATGATGTTTTAGATGACAGGTAATTAATTGCAACACGTTGGATGCTGAGAACATCAGTCACAAGCTATGTTAGGGCGAACCTGCACGTTAATGAACATACCAAATGGCGTATGTTCTAGTTCAGTTTGGGGAAGGACACAGTGAGAAGTTCTGTCTGTCTCTTATTAGCCAATAACAAAGGGCAGGCATGTTACCATGTGTCCTACTCATACAGCCAGAAATTAGCGGAACAGGAATGGATTGTCATATGGTGACATCCATACTCTTTATATGTACTGACACATCTCTGTCCTCACTAAATCCTTGAGTATATGGCTACATTATAGGCTGAAATCTTATCCCATGCAAGTAATCCCTTTGAAGTTAGTTGCTGGTCAGTATGAATAGTGAATACAGGACCAATGTCATCAGGTGCTAAATGAAACATCCAGCAAACATCGCTCCCTCCAAAAAAAACCACGGTGCAAACAAAAAAAAAACCCCTCAGCTTATCAGAGCGATCCAGTTACTTTGTTGCTGTTGTAGATTTGCTTTTAAGTGAAAAGTGAAAATGTATGCTACAGCTTTGTGCATTTTATATGATTTTACACTGCAAAGTATTTAGCCTGAATGACAGCTGGGTGACTCAAGGCATTCTCCAGTGCCAGATCATCTCCTCCTACGGCTATGGGGGAAGGAAATTCCTCTGGTGGAGTTTCATCTGAAGTATTCTTTGGGGGTAGGAGAGGGAGTTTGCCCCCATTCCCTTCTCTTCCCCCAAAGTAAGAAGCAAGGGCTTGGACCCCAAACTGCTTATGTGCACATAGGCCATGGACCCGTACTAGCGCCTCAATCTCTTTTTAAAGGGGCTTCGTAGCACCTAAGGAACTCTGAGTTGATTGATTGTAGTAGGGCCACGAGTCACTCCCCCTTTCAGTACACAGCTCTAGACTCAGAGAGAGCATCTCTGCAGCATCCCAGGAAAACGGAAACAGCCATGAAGACACCTGAAACATGGCCCCTAGCCACATGAATCTGGAGACAATTATCAGACCCCTACTTCCTAATATGAACATGGGAACTTTGCACCTGAATGATAAGTTGCAGATAATTGTGCACTTGAATGATAGGTTACTCTCCTTTAAATCTAAAGTAACTCTACTGCCAAATAAGTTGAGTTACTCTGGATTTACACAGGCATAACTGAGAGCAGAATCTGGATAAACATGCCCTCTGAATCAAGCATAAAGAGTTTGTCTCATGGCTCAGCATACCAGCACCAGTGAGCTGTTCTGCAGATTTCTGATTCCAGCAGCCATATTAACAAGTGAATTCAAAATAAAGGGCTACATTAATAGATCCTGGGTGGACTTGAAAAGTCCAGGACACTTACTCATCTTCATAAGGCTTGTGAGACATTGGCCAAACACCACACTCAGTTTCCCTGGTGCAACTCCAGTAACAGCAAAAGAATGGACAGAATTGCCCTTCAACTGTTCATCAAATAACGGATTTGCAAAATATTTCAAATAGATTCTTTGATGATCCATCAGCCAGCTGTGGGTGCTGGACCAGTGTTATCCTAGAGCAGATGTTATTCCCCTCCCTTTCAGATATGAATCCGCTGGCTCCACCTAGGCTTCCAAGTACATTAAAACCAATTATAATTATTTTTTTATTTAATCAGTGCCTGTTTACAAGCTCCCAGCTAATTAACGGTGTTTGCCCTAAAAAAGATTTCACTACTTCACACCACACAGGAGCTAAGAAATCATAGCAGGTTTCCCAGCAGTCACACAAATCTCTTATTTGCTTTAGCAATGAAGATAATTAAAAGATACAATACTATTGTCTTATTCTTCAATCAAGCTGGCAAAGCATAATGCACATATATGTATATGCCTGTTTACAAAATTTGTATTTTTTTTAAATATTTCTTACTCGCAGCACATCAGCTGTGATGGAAGAAGCTGTATCTAAAATTGTTAGTCTAAACTGCACGGAACCAGCATTTTTCCCCCACAAAATATTTTTCCCAATAAACTGGGAATATTTTTCCCTTTTGCCTTGTCGGGAGTTAACGGCTCTCATCCAGATCTCAGAGTCTTTCCATTGATATCAAAGCGAGCAGGAGTGGGTTTAATAACAGCAGGTCATACATATTCCTTTAATGGAAATTACATGCATGCAGCAAGTGGAGACCGGGGTAAATTGTACAAAAGTACCAAGACCCGTTTTCCAAAAAAGGCTTAGGGTCTGTCTATTTGTCCAGGGGTGTGACCAAACCTGGGGTGTGACTGCATTTTGAGTTGATATACCTGAGCTAGTGTTAATCTATTAGCTTGGGGCCATAGCAGTACGGGCTTCAGCGTGGGCTAGTTGCCTGAGTCATACCCCAGGGTTCTAGGTGGCTTTATCCAGCCTGCACTGGTGGTCATTTTGCCACAACTTCACTCCTCAGGTTTGTCTTCACAAGCTGCAATCACACCTCGTGATGGCAGTGTAGACATACCATTGGGCAGTTAGTAGTCATGTTCAAAGAGGATAACGTTAACGGGAAGTAGGAACCTTTTAGTTTGTGCCCACACCATCCACACAGGGGGAGTTACAGTGAAGCACTTTGGTGCCCACTTCCATTCACACCCCATAGTTCAAACTGCAATATAGACAAGCCCTTAGTCTTATTGAAAATCAATGGGATTTAGGCTTCTAATGCCCATATCAGAGGGGTAGCCATGTTAGTCTGGATCTGTAAAAAGCAACAGAGAGTCCTGTGGCACCTTTAAGACTAACAGACATATTGGAGCATAAGCTTTCGTGGGTGAATACCCACTTCGTCAGACACATGTAATGGAAATTTCCAGAGGCAGGTATAAATATGCAGGCAAGAATCAGTCTGGAGATAACGAGGTTAGTTCAGTCAGGGAGGATGAGGTCCTCTGCTAGCAGTTGAGGTGTGAACACCAAGGGAGGAGAAACTGCTTTTGTAGTTGGCTAGCCATTCACAGTCTTTGTTTAATTCTGATCTGATGGTGTCAAATTTGCAAATGAACTGGAGCTCAGCAGTTTCTCTTTGGAGTCTGGTCCTGAAGTTTTTTTGCTGTAAGATGGCAACCTTTACATCTGCTATTGTGTGGCCAGGGAGGTTGAAGTGCTCTCCTACAGGTTTTTGTATATTGCCATTCCTGATATCTGACTTGTGTCCATTGATCCTTTTATGTAGTGACTGTCCAGTTTGGCTAATGTACATAGCAGAGGGGCATTGCTTGCACATGATGGCGTATATAACATTGGTGGACGTGCAGTTGAATGAACCAGTGATGTTGTAGCTGATCTGGTTAGGTCCTGTGATGGTGTTGCTGGTGTAGATATGTGGGCAGAGTTGGCATCAAGGTTTGTTGCATGGATTGGTTCCTGAGTTAGAGTTGTTATGGTGTGGTGTGTGGTTGTGCCCATAGGCATTTTTGAAAATGTTGCCTTAGGTCTCACAGTATATGTAAGGCCCCCAGTTTTCAGATTTTACTGATTTCTACTGACAATGTCCTGGGTTTTACAAAAGCTATTACTCAATTTTTACAGATTTTTCTTTTCGCCCAAATTTTGGAGCACTCAAGTGCATGAAAATACTGATTATGTTAAGAAAATCCACTGCATTACATTAGGCAGATATGTTTATGTTAATAATAAGTTAGTCTAAGTGTAAATGCAAGGCTGCCTGTTAACATAAGGCAATGTAGTGGAAGAGACACACACACACACACACACACACACACCTGTGTGCATAGGTGTTCATACAGTTAATATACAGTTTATTAAATACACCACAGCATGAAACTACTTTTACTTTCAATACTATTACTTTTCTCTATTTATTGTTTTTTTTTCTGTCCTCCTGTCCAACAGTAGTAACCCTGATATTTACCCAGAAAACGCTTGAGTCAATTTTTGCACTGATTTTCACCCTTTAAAAAATGTAATGAACACTGATAAACACCTGGGGAATTGTAAACAAAATAAAAACAGAAAACCAAGGGCTTTGTGAATATGTCAGTGTTAAACTGCCATCCAACATTATGACCAACAGCCTATGCACTAGATTTAGGAGAAAGAAATCCATAATATCCATCCCTAATACTAAATGTAACTGAAGGACGACAGATAGACAAGGTAAATGAGTAATATCTTTTACTGTACCAACTTCCGTTCGTGGAATGTGCAAACTTCAAGGTGACCTACAGAAGACCCCTGAGATGTAGCTCAGTGGCTTGTACATTCCACCAGTAGAAGGTGGTCCAATAAAAGCTATTCCCTCACCTACCTTGTCCCTTTCATATCTGGGGACCAACACAGCTACAACAACATTGAAGCACACAACAACTTTATTCTTCGCCTACACGTAGAGGGTTAAGTGACCATATAGCAATTACAAAGCCCCAGATTAGGATTGTTGATACAGGGGTTTTGGGCCTAATCCTGAAAACGCTTATGCACATGTGTAAAGTGGCTCAGAGTGTTTGCATGATCAATCTCTTAGCATTATACTGGGCAACAGCAACTGTACCAGCACTCTGATCACTGGATCACCAGTTAAATTACCCTGGAGTAAACCTGAGGGGTAAATTGTACCTAATTGCCAGGATGGTTTGGAGAAAGCTACATAGCTAATTAACCCATTAGGAAGAAAAGGCCCAGGAGAAGGAAATGCTTGGTTGTGTGGAGGAGAGAGAATGACAAGCTTTTCAGAGTCAGAGCCAGGAGAGACCTCTTGGATAGAAGATACCTTCTGTCTCCCCACTCCTTGGCCGCGGGAGCCAAGGACTGAATGCGATTGTAAATAAAGAGCTGCACACGTTTGTAAGGGTGGTGTGGAAAACGTTATAAAGAAAAATGGCGCAAAATGTTTGGCCAAGAGGAGGTCTCCGAGCAGTTTGTGGGTAGAAAAGAGACTGGAGGAGGATGATACCCTGCCACAGGATACCAGTACCATAGTAGCTCACTTTGCAGAGGTGCTAGAAATTAAACTGAAGGCTAGCATGTATATATACTGAGCCTATCAAGAATCCTGAATGATCCACACCTAAGAAGGGAACCAGATGATTTTTTGGCATGTTATTCTGTTCTCACTCACATCAGTGTAACTGAAGAATAACTCCACTGACGTCAACTTGGATGTCCAGCTGAAGAGGAGAGCCGAGCCCACTGTATCTCAGTTCTGTTGTTCTCCGTGGAGATCTGAAATTCTGATAACTAGAGATGGGGCTGAACAGGAACACTGGCACAAACCCACTCTGCATTTAGGAAAAGGTTGGCTCCAGAGCCAGGGTTTGTGGCTTGGACAAATCTGCCCACAGGCCAAAGGAGAATGCAGGAGCTGAACACAACTGAACTTGGGAGAACTTTAGCTTAGGATCCAAATTTAGGTCCAAATTTTGCAATGCAAAGTCATCTACAATTATCATTTTTAAAGAGTAGCTAGGCTACCAGTTTCTCCGCCCTGAAATGATGCTTGTGCTTTCTTGGGGCTTGAACCTGCATCCTGTTCATAGTAATGGGAGTTTTGACATTGAGGAAGCAAAATTGGACTCTGTGTTTTAACTTGTTAACTTAACGATAAGGACCCAATTCTGTAAAGAGAACTATATGGCAATGACTCTGCAGAGCCTCTGGGTTGTCTTTGATTAACATATACATAATAATAGGGGATTGCATCTTTGTCATGGAGATGAGAATTGGGCCTAATGAATGTTCTTATCGGTTGCTGGTCTGTGTGTCTTTGTTTGCCTCTGTATGCTTCAGACAAACAAGCTGGCGTGTAATACAACAAAGGTGCTGAAATGAAATCTAAGAAGTGTGAGTCCAAAGTGTTTCAAAGAGAAGCACTGAGTCATGACGGTTCTTCAAACGTACAGTCCATAACCTTTTTAATTGCAGATGTGATTGGGTAATTTTGGTTGATTTATAAATTATTCTAAAACGAGATTATTCAAGTCCTTTTTACTTTGCCACTTGAAATGTTCTAAAGTAATTTGCAATGAATTGTGATAGGATAAGATTTACGAGTAAGGCAAATTCCCATGTAGTCCTGTAGAGGGAGCTGTGGTCTGAGCAAAAAGCCAGGGACCCTTGAGTTAAACTCTCTGCTCTGTGGCTTAAATCTTGATCCAAAGCTCATTTACATCCAGAGGTATCTTTCAATTTACTTTGGATCAGGCATTAGCTCCCGTGTCTCAGTTTTTTCATCTGTATAATGGGATAGCAATTGCTATTTAACTACTTCTATGGGGAATTTTGAGGATTCCTTAAAGTTTGTAGTGAAAAATGCTACCAGTTGGGATTACTGGGATATGTATTATTTATTTGATTATGTCTATTATCAGAGCTGGTTGAAATTTTTCAGAATTTGAAATTTTGACAATGTTCTTGTTGAAATTTCAAACATTAATGGAAGAAGGGAACCAAGATTGCACAAAATGTTCTTGATTTTTTCCCCATTTTTTCAATCAGTTCTGTTTAAACATAAAAAAAAGTAAACTTAATAAAGCCAACAGAAAGTCGAGTTCTCCATTTACAAATGATAGCTCAGTTCTACTCTAGGCTAGGAAAAGGGTCTGGTGTCTGGACATTTGCTACTCACTGCAACGAAAAAGATACCGTATAGCCAGTGTGTCCGTGACTCAGAGAAATAGTCCGGGCTAAATGTTCTTGCAGAAAAAAGTTCTCGCTTCTACTTCCTTTGTACTGTATTTCTGCCAATGCTCAGCATAGGGGCATCAGCTCTGTGCAGCACTAACTATTACTGCAAATTAGATCCTTGAAAGGATTTTTTTTTTAAATATAATTATTTTTAATTAACAATAACTCAGTAGGGAAATAGCATGAAATGATTAAGTGCTGGGTAGTCATTTTTCTCATGATAAAGCTGTCACACAATCCAGCAGGGACCCAAAGCTGATTGTTGACTGAATGAAGATGGAAAGATTTGGTCCTAAATCTGATTGATGCATTTGGAGTGTATTGATTATGATTGCAAGTTGCCATGATTATGCTATGCTATGTCTTCTTAGTTCTAAAAAAGAGTCCGCCTTCCCAGATGGCTATTCATTAAATGTGTTGAACTGAGACAGTATCGTGCCAATATATATATATATATATATATAAAAGAAGTAATAAAACTTTAGTGAGTTGTTGCCAAGTAGAATGTGACAAAAGCATTTAAGAACGGGAGCGAAAGAGATGAGTGAGCTGACTGCATCTACATATAAGGGTAGATTGTTAAGGACCTTATCTGAAGCACATTGAAGTCAATGAGTCTGTCCTTTTAAATGTCCAATTAAATGTGTGTGCAAAAACGTGGGCATAATTAATGGATGGTACAAAATTGCACCCACAAAATTTGAGGCCAAGCTAAAACCTGTTTAAAAATGTGTAGGGCAGCTTCACTGGCAAGCACGTCAGCCGAGACGGGGGTTATATTCCTGTTTGTGTGTGTGCATCTATAGACACAGCCAAAGTCTTCTCTCAGTTATGCCCTTCCAAGCCCTTTGTAGGCTTTAAGTGGGTTGAATGGGGCATAACTGAAAAAAAGAATTTACTGCCAAAATGTGAGAGGTATATTTCCTTTCTTACATTATATTTCATTGTCAGCCTGTCAAAACTAATAAACAGTTTGCAGAATGACAAAAAACAAACTGCTGTTTTTACGATCCAAACCTATTGGGGAGGACTGACCACTGCATGCCCTGAAGAGTTTTGTTCTTTATCTAGTTTGGGAGAGGCGTGATGTCATGTGGCATTGGTCAGCTGGTTTTGGCTCATTCAGTTAATGGCTGTTGTGCAGGGAATGTAAGTTTAAGTTGGCATAAGCACTGCCGATTGGCGCGCATGTCGTAAACAAGACACAGAAACCAGTGCAAACTTAAAATAAATACATAAGCAGATCCAGTTGCCATCAAAGTCAATGGAAGGAAGCCATTGACTTCAATGGGAGGTGCATTGGGCCCCGATTGCATGCTGACATCTTGAACATCACATTTTAGCCCCGAAGTGTTTGTTGGTGGTGGTTTATTTACATAGCAGGCCAGGAGGCTGGTTTCGGTAAGGTATTTTGGTAAGGTTTCATTCTTTTGCTTTGCCATAGATGTTGTTCTAACCCAATGAAAGCCACAGCGTTGGCAACATGAATGCTGACATAGGGGGAGGGATAGCTCGGCGGTTTGAGCATTGGCTCAGTGGTTGTGAGTTCAATCCTTGAGGGGGCCATTTAGAGATCTGGGGCAAAAATCTGTCTGGGGATTGGTCCTGCTTTGAGCAGGGGGATGACCTTCTGAGGTCCCTTCCTACTCTATGATTCTATGAAAACTTCTAATGTGATGATGTCTGCTCCAATCCAAATAAAAATATCTCATACAAAAATTCCCTCAGGGAGGGAAACATTGCAAACCAAGGGAAGTAACAACCATGATATCAGTATGTTTTCAGAGGGGAAAAAAAGGAGGGCAAGGTCTCTTGGTGTCTATAGACAACAATCAGAAGGCATCACTAACAGACTCAGAGGATCCCAAGGCAAGGCAACAGTACAATCTGTAAATCTACAGCCTGTTTTGACCTACTAAAGCAGTGCAAATAATGGAAAGTGATGCTTTCTTTTTATCCCCGGTAAAATGATTGGAGGAGAACTTTTATCTTTCTCTTCTTTTCAGATATATAAAAAAATGATTTATTTCAGTGCTCCACAATTATGGCATATTTATGTATTACCCAGACAGAATGGAGAGAAGGGGAATTTATGATGTTTCAGCCAAATGCTTTCTATTTTCAAATAATATGCTTTCTCTCCCTCTTTCTCTCTGAATTCTTCATATAAAGTATTTTAAAATAGAGAAGACAGGTTCATTATTGTTGTCATTATTGTCAGCGTCTGTCAGCACCATTACAGGATAAAGGCCTCCAGGAGCATCACTCAGGGTCTTCTAGCCAAATTCTGTTTCTCTACTGATCCTGTACATGCTTCTCCTTTGCCTCCTAGCTAAGGCCACATTACTTTTGCTGCTCTTGCCAGACATTAATATCTGATCTCAAGATGTTTCTATTTGTGACCCCCTCCGAAAGGGCATGTGGTCATTGCCATGATATGTCTGTCTTTTCCCCCTCGATCATCCTCGTTACTTTATTTTCTTGTCAAGCCCATTGATTTAATTTATTATTTCATAAAAAAAATCCTCACTAATTTTGTCTCCAGATTTGTCTGGTGGGTTATAATTTTTAACTCCATATCTAGGAGAAGACCCAAGACTTTCAACTTGATATCCTTACCAGAAGCACAGGCTGGTTGTGATTAAGTGACAGATTATGCTTTGCCATGTCTTTGGTTCTTCTGAATATGCTCCTCCTTGATGGAGGTAGCTCAGTTCCTGACATGGATTCAGAGCAAGACAGGAAATCTTCTGTACGTTCAATGATGTCCCCATTACGCAGGCCTCAGGTAAAACTCCGTAATTGAAGTCACTATAGACTTTCTGTTAACTCCTTCCCCCAAACAGTGAACAGGAGTGAGTGTTTCTTCTGAAGATTACTTGTGATTAAGATAGGGCAGGACAAGACGTTTTTCTTTTTAAATGTTAAAAGGCTGAGATCCCCTTTCCAAGTAAGGAAATCCAGACATTCCACTCCCAGGGAACTCAGAAACTCTACTGGAGAAAGAAGTCTCTGCAACTTTTCTCAAGTAGACCTCCTCAAGTCTGCAGGAGAAGAGCTCCTCTCTTTTCCTTAGTGAGGACCTTGACTTAAATGCAGTCACTCTGGATTTATGCTGGTGTAAATTAGAGCAGAATTTGGCCTTATCTATTAATCAAGTAGTCATTCATTTTCTATACCACCCATCTAAGTTCCATTCTGAGACACAGGACTAGCCTATTAATAGAAGCCTAGTAGTTTTTGGATCTCCATTAGCACATTTTTCTACTAAAGAACAACAGTATTGTTCCACATCTTTGGGATTCCCTCTTCTCTGATACCTGCTATAAACCAGTTTGCTTTTTAAAGGCGTTTTCCCCATAAGCAATCTACAGTGACTGGACCAGAATTTCAGCTGTTGTAAGTCAGACTTGCTCTATTGAAACCAGTTCACACCAGATGAGGCTCTGGCCTACAGTCATTAGAAAAGAGTGCCTCCTGGTATCCTATCATAACTCACTTCTTCATAGTATAGTAAGCTTCTGCTTCCTTCCAAAATATTTTGGGTCATGGTGACACTCTCCTTTCCAATGGTCTACAGGCCATGGGAAAGTCAGTCTGGCAAGCAAGCCTGATTTTTTAAAAGCAATAATTTAAAAAAAGCCTACAGAGGCCTTAATTGAAATTAATAGAATATGTGAAAGTAGAGGAAATTAGGGCAGCTGAAACAGAAAACCCTAGGAGCAATAGGAGAGGAGATTAAAGTGGAGTAATGAGCAAACAGTCAGTGCAATATCTTAATTTTGCTGCAAACGTTTTCTCCGAATATATCAAGTCCCCCTAAACAAAGCAACAAATCTAAGGCATATGGTACCTTCTGCACATAAGTGACCATATCTACCACATTCCAGTGTTTTGTTGGGTTAGCCAGTTATCCAGCGGCAGAAAAATTGGGGGAGTGAATCTCACATTTACAGAGAGGGAGAATATCAATGGGGCCAAGAACCTTACACGTATGTAGGCATCTAACCTCCTCTTTAGGCTCCTAAATCCACCATTTAGGTGCCACTGACATTTTCACAACTTCTGCTAAGCCGCAGCCTTACCCTGCAGATGCCTAAGTCCCCGAGGTGCCAAAGTTTCTCCTGGCCAGCATTTCCAAAGCATCTGAACTGCTGCTGGCACCCCATTGCCAACAGGCTGCTCAGAGCTCTAGCTGAAGCCCTGGAGACCTGGAAGCAAGATTCTCAATCAAGGCAGAAGAATGCCTATCTCATCAGCGGGACCCAATGGTGGGGGTGTGTTTTGGACACACTTAAGACTTGATACCTGTCAGATCCTGCAATAGGAGGGTTGGATGCAGGCTCCCAATGGAGGGATGGACAGTATAGCATGTGCACAAAAGGCAAATGGGGGTACAGGCCAGGGTGAGAGTGATCAAGGTATCCATGCACAAGCAGCAGAGAGAGGTTCAGCTGCTAGGACTGCTTAAGTGGCTGGCCTGGCCTGGCCAGGAGAAGGTTCATGTCTGAAGATCCCGAGTGGAAGGAGGTGTCTATCTCTGCCTGTCAGCCAAGCACATCAGGTCAGCCATTTGGGGTATCATAGAATCATAGAAGAGTAGGGTTGGAATAAACCTCAGGAGGTCATCTGATGATCCCTTCCTTAGGGATATGTCCACACTGTAGCTGGAAGCGTGCTTCCCTGCACTAGCAGACAGACACACACACAAGCTCGAGTAAGGGGACTGGCTCGGGCTTGCCACCCACGGGCATTCGGGTGACTTTATACTCAGGCAGCTGGTCCTAGCTGCTGACTGTGCTATCCCTCAGCTACACTGTCACTTTCAGCATGCTAGCTCAAACAGAGCTCTGCAGGTCTGTCTATTTGCATTAGAAAGAGTAGTTTAGGTACCTAAGCCACTCCCTTCATCATTTCACACCTGACTAGCTTAGAGCGCACTCTGCTCAGCCTGCTAGCTTCTGCCGATCCCTTCCTTAGGTACCTTACTCTCCCCATGTATTGCCTGGGGAGCCTGAACACCTAACTCTGAACAGAGAAGTCCACTGGGCACCAGGTTACCGAGGGGATTGCGATGCTGAGTGGAGGAACACCTATGTAACTTTAATCCCGACTCATGTGAGTAAGGGTCTGTAGGACAGGCCCCTTAATATGGAGTATAATAGGTAAATTATTTGTATTGGTCAATTATTTGTAGCTCCTAAAGGCCCCAACCAGGGTCAGGCCCCACTGTGCAAGGTGCTGTACACACACAGCGGAGAAGACAACCCCTGCTGCAGAGAGCTTACAGACTAAAAGATCAGACAAAACAAGCGGAGACAAAAAAAAAAAAAACTTGCCAAATATACAGGATGATTTCCCCTTTCCCTGTCATCATGCCATGTCCAGCTGTCAGTGAAACTTCCTCCACCTTAGTATTTCTATAATAGATCTTGGCTGCAGGAGCATTAATTTAGCTATGTGCACTTTTCTAGCTTGGAATTCAGCCGTGCTTTTCTTCGGGAGGAGTTAGTTTACTGCTTAGTTCCCCCAGGTACCCTGGACGTAGCAATAGCTGAGCAAATGTTGGATACATCATATGTCTGTGACTATGTTTTTGTTGCTGTGACACATCCTCATACAGTGATACCCACAGTGGATTCGGTGACTGTCAACTGTCTATTTGGGGATTTCACAGCCTTTATTATCTTTGCCTTTTGACCAAGCATGGCTTCAGCTCTTGGCCTCTGACAGTGAGTTGGCGAGATGAGTGATCCCTGGGTTACTGAACGTACGCAAAGAAAATGTGTAAACATTTGCACTGACAAGGTGGTTTTGGCATCTCCAATTTAGTGCAAACAAATGCCTGCTCAGTGTGCCTTGACTGTGCAGGTAGGCTGGAGTACTTCTGGGGACAAGGACCCATGTGGGCTGAGTTTACAGAAAGCCCACTAACAGAAGCATACCCTCTTTATCCAACTTGAAAGGTAACAACTTGTTGTGAATGATAGATGAAATGAAAACAAACAAAAAACACCTTTCCCGGTGCTGAGAAAATACAGGCGGCAATGTATTCTCAGCTGATGTTTGCTTTCCCGTAGCAGGTGATAGGTTACTTGTTGCAGCTTGAAGAGGGCTCCTGGATAAACTGGAGTAAGCTAGCTGGAAATAATATGGAACCGTGCAGAGCCATATCTTTGACAGCATTTCTTCCACTTTATTTGGCACAGCGCTCGGTTGCAGTGGTTCTGTCTTCAGTGTATTACAGACTCACACTGTTTCCTATCACATTGTATCTTTAAAAGTTGCACATGCAGAGAGTAACTCAAATACAATTTTTTTTCCCCCAAGGATGCTTACACTCTCTCTCTCTCTCTCTCTCTCTCTCTCTCTCTCTCTCTCTTTCTCCGCTCACAGACAGCTTGACTAAACGCATGTAAAGGGAGGACCAACGGGTGGAGTTACTGATTCCTACTTCTCTTAGGCTAGGTCTACACTACCCGCCTGAATCGGCGGGTAGAAATCGACCTCTCGGGGATCGATTTATCGTGTCCCGTCGGGACGCGACAATCGATCCCCGAATCGACGCTCTTACTCCACCAGCGGAGGTGGGAGTAAGCGCCGTCGACAGGAAGCCGCAGAGGTCGATTTTGCCGCCGTCCTCACAGCGGGGTAAGTCGGCTGCGATACGTCGAATTCAGCTACGCTATTCACGTAGCTGAATTTGCATATCTTAAATCGACTCCCCCCTGTAGTGTAGATGTAGCCTTAGAAAGGACATGTCCTGTCAGCTGCAGAATCATTACTAGTCAGTGTTGTGCAGTCACTGTTGTGTTTGGCTGTTTGCTGAGGGTTGCAATTGTTATCTGGTAGCAGAGGGATGGTGTCGCCTTGTTAAATATAAATTGTTTTACCATGGAAACTCCAGGAGCAGACAGAGGACACTCCAACTTGTGCTTTCTATGTCAAAATATTGCTAACCAGCCCCTTTTAGTATTAAAATTAAACAGTTCCCCCCCCTCCTCCCTCCACACACAACCACAAGGTTTAACTGTAGTTCCTTCTCTAAATTTCTTCAAGGCAGGGAATGTGTCTAAAGTGGTGTCTAAACTTACATTGCTACAAATAATTTTAATGACTTAAGGGCTGAACCAAATTCCATTGACATTCCCATTGACTTCTGTACGTTTTGGACCAGAACCACAGGTCCCACTGCTGTCATTACAGTTGCCAGATATAATAAAATGGGCTAGATCACAGCTGGCAGTGAGTGGGTGTGGGAACAGGTGTAAGGGTCCCCTTGTGAACCCCATCTGGGTAAAGATAGTCACAATCCTTGTTGCAGTCTCTGATTTCAAAGCTCTGTGTACACAGAGAGAGACAGAGGCATAGAAACACCCCCTCCCCTTTGTGTAGTTGTGTCTTACTACAGCACAATGCCCAGAATACCCCACATTTACAAATTAAATAGAACATCTCCAAGAAAAAGAAGTTTAGGGTGCTCAGATCACCCTTTCCTCCAGTTCTCTCTCAAGACCCCATTCTGCAAAAAACCCTCCGCACAAGGCTCACGTTGACTTCAATGAGCATTGTGTGTGGGAAGCAGGATCAGGCGCTCAAGGGTCCTTGACACATGATCTTGCCATGAATGTTGGATTCAGCATTTTCACTGGCCTCCACATTTAGAGGACTTTGTTATAGGAGTGCTTTTCTGATAGCAGATTTTGAATGCCCATAAAGTCTTGCACTTCTATTTCCTCTATTTCTACCTACCTCTAAATATGGGTGGGTGAGAGATTATGGACATTTGTGATGACCTAAATGAAATCAACATAAACTTCTATATGATTTTTGCTGAGATTTGAGACAAGTTGCCTTAGCCAAAAACAATGAATCAGCTTGTGATCCCAGGAACTCGTATTTAGATGCAGTAATGACATTTGTTGATATGGTAATTGCACCATTGATGAATGCCACCCTGTATGCATCTCCAAGTACATAGAGTAGAATATCTCACATTTCCCTGTTTGATCACCTCTCTCTCTTTTCCGTGAATGGTTTTTACTATTCTAGCTGTTAAAATGGGTTCTGATGCTAAACTTAAAAAAAGGAAACGTTTATTCTGGCCATTGCCAGAAAATTCTTACCAGTAAAGACACTCTTGAGGGGAAAAAATTAACTAGAGGTGGTATAGAAGTACCATCAGTGCAGATATCTGAGAACAGGGTAGACAAGACAATAATGGGAATGATCGCTGGTCCAGAGTTATCTTGTAAAGTGCAGCGATTCAGACCAGATAACCCAAGTTGTCCTTCCTCTCTCTTCTATCTATAGGCCATGGTCTACCATCAATCTGTATGGAGAATTTCCATTGATGACAATAGAAATTCTGCACATACCTCAAGGGAAAATATGACCCAGCATAAGTTGGAACCATTTTATGCAAATTATATCTTAAGTTTGCCACTGTCTTAGATCTTGATCTTGAATTCATGCTCTGGTTTTACTTTTCAAAATTAGAACTGGTTTCTTATGGGTTTTTTTAATACCAAAAGGTACAATTCTTTGTATATAAATGTTGGAATAAGTCTCAACAGATCTGACATGATATAGTTTAGTGATAGCTCAGAAATCACTTTAAAAAGATTTTGAGCTTTCTTTTCTCCTTTCTTTTGTTACACAGTAAAAAAAAAAGTGCTAAAATATATTAAATCCTTCTCTAACAACAAATTCGTATTGCATATTAAGTTTTGTTCTGACATGATTTACAATAGCATCAATATAAACCACTGTCAATAGCAGTTTATAATGCAAACAATAAAAGTAATTTAGCTATGAAGTCTGTGTTGCTTTTTTAATTCCCTTCAGTTAGATGCTTATTCATTTCATGCTTTAACAGTTTGAAGCTTGCTTCTTTGTTGTATGGGTCTGAAGTTTTCTTTAGGTGTCTAGCCAGTTATTTGAATGGCAGTGGAGTAGTGGCATACTAAAAATGCCTGATTCAATTTGACCTATTAAAGAAGCAACGAATTAGTCTAACATCTGGTTTAAAATGATAGATAAAACAAAACCAGCACCTTGATCCTCACACCTATACTTCTGTATATGTAGCTACTTTAGGTAGCTTTTTCAATCTGGTATTAACTTGTTTTACTGACTGCATTCTATTGCAGTCCTGAGTTCCCCATCTTGAAAATGTATTTGAAGAAAGAGTTTGGGGAATTCAGGCCAAACTATGCACATCCACTTGTGAATTGGACCTCTTATATACATGTATTCCCTTTTATGAGCATAGTGCTTTGTTAATGGTTCAATAATTAAAGGCATTTTCATTTTAAAGACTTCAGTTTTTAATTGGGTGAATATTAATCACAGATTACTTCATATCTGTTGTGATATGCAAATCACTGATGTCAGCTGCATTTGTGTTCAGGTATCAAGCTATCCGCTTAATGCAAAATAACATTCTACAATTGTTTCAATTAGATACAGTCAGCCTTCAGAGCATACTGTTTATTTCATTTCCATAAATGAAGAAATTCTGTTGCTCACTTAAAATCTCTGATTTTTGCCATGCAGAATGCTCACTCACACCTGGAATGGGTGCAATATTTACATATACAGTTTTCTGTCTCCTACTGAATCATGTTAACATTTGTAGCAAAGGAAAAACAGTTCAACTCCTTTCGTAAGATCACATTTGGTGAACTGATTCCTCTGCCTTGGAGAGTTGTGTCACATTGTTTGTGGTATTCATTACCACTTTAAATGATATTATAAAATGTAAAGTAAATGGGAGTTCGTAATTAGCAGAATCTGATTTGCACAAGTGCATAGCATCAGAGGGAAGCTATTTTCATCATGCTGCAGCTGTTACCTAGGCAGAGGAAGAATTTCACCCAACTACAAAGAATGAGCTACCCAAATATCTGTGTTGTCTCAGGAAAGGGTAGGCTGGTGTTTCCTTAAAGCAATGTGGTTTCATAACTGTCTTCACATCCACTCTTACCATTGCTGCCCACCCAATTTCAACCTCTAGGTTGTTTAAAGGGGGAGCGAGATTAAATGGTCAGAGAAGATGCAGGGGGGAGACTTTGTCTATTGTCTATTTTATTTGCTCCTTTGCAAAATGTGATGCTAGTTGGTGTTGAGCTGGAGGGATGCCCACTTTGTGGCTAGCTTGGAGATGCAGAATAGCCCACACAGGACAGCAGGGGCCACCCGAAGCCCCAGCCATACCTGGGCAGGTGGCTTCACTTGTAGCGAACACCCCCCAGCCCCTAGCCCCTTGCAGCACGGGCAGGCAGGGGGAGGTGGAATGATGCTGCCTGGAAACTCGGCACCGTTAAGGGTCGCTGTATTTGTTTTACTCTGAGCGCTGTTTTCTCCATCTCCTCGGTCTGCGAGGGGGGCATCTCTGAGCGAAAGGTGCAGTATCCTGTCATCCCAGCCCAAGAGGGGGAGCGGGGAGGGGGGCAGCTATGCATTTGTTTGTTGGTTTGTTTGTTGGCTTGAGTCGTTCGTGTTCTGGGGCACATTGGGCTCTTAGATCCACGTCTCGCTCTCCTTCGTTTCCTCTGGCTTTTCCGTCCCTCTGAGCAGCGTGTGTGTGTGTGTGTGTGTGTGTGTGTCTTTCTGCATGTAAGGGATGGGTGAGAGCTCTCTCTGGGTGTGTGTGATGATTCTATATGTGTGGAGGGGGAAATCTCAGTGGCTGTGTGGAAGGGGAAATCTCTGTGTGTGTGTGTTGCTAATGTGTGTGCGCGTGCGACTGTGTGTGTGTGTGTCTATAGAGCTAGTCTGTGTCACTGAGTGTATTTCCGTTGCTTTGGGGCTGTAGGGGTAATAACCGCTGTGTGTGTGTGTTGGTGGTGGGGGGGGGACCTCACTGTGTGTGTCTCTCCCTGTGTTGCTCGTGTGTGTGTCTCCCTCCCTGTGTGTGTGTGTGTGCGCGGAGCAGCAGAAGTCCAGATCACGTAGAGACAATCGCAGAAACTGCAGAGCAGATAGCGGCGCAGCCGGAGATGGAGCCGGGTGGCAAAGGTAAGGCAGGAAGGTGCCTCTCCGCCCTGGCTGGGCGATCCGCCGCCGGACACAACGTGGCTCCGGGGGCGAGCAGGGATTTGGTTTTTCGGTGTGTGGCTTTTATTGGATTTATTTCGGAGGCTTCCCACTGGGGGAGCCGGCTGAGGGCTTCCTCCGGCAGCCTGACCCCGGCCCGATCGCCTCTCCCTGCAAGCCTCCGCCGGCTTCCCGGAGCCCCGGGGTCAATGGCACCAAGTTCCCCGGCGCTCGCTCGCTCGCTGCCCGGCTTTTCCGCCGGCTTCCCCGCGGGGCTGCCGGTCCGCGGAGTGGGGCTGGCATGGGGCCGCGGGGGAAGGGGACTTCGCAAAGGTGCCCTGAGGGGGTGATTGTGCATTGTTGCAAAAGGGGGCTGGCTCTGGGGGGGAGCCGCGCTCCCCTCCCCCCGCCCCCCCCCCCCCCCCCCCCCCCAGCCTGCAGCCGCGGGGACAGGGCGCCCACGACCGGGCGCTGGAGCCGGCACCAGCCGAGCCGCTCGGCTGCGGCCACCGTGTTGCGGCAAAACATTGCGGAATCGCCCCCACCCCCTCCTTCGGCGTAGGTACCGCCCGGGGCTCGCTGCTGGGGGGAGCCCGGGGTACCAGCGCGGGCGGGGGCGGAGACCCGCATGGACCGGGCGCTGCGGACCAGCCGCGGGCTGGGGGGCGGCCGTGGGAAGGCTTCGGAAGCGACAGCACGTGGGGATCGGCTCTGTCCGCTGGATTCCCACCCTCCCTGCCCCAGCGCCCTCCTAATTCCCTGCTCCCTTCTTCCCACCTCCCTCTTCCTTCCTACCTTCCCCTCTGTCCTGCACCCCCCTCCCTCGTGTCCTTCTGCCCTCCTGTCTGTCTCCCCTCGGCCCTCCTCTGCCTTCCCTTCCAGCTCGAGCTCTTCCTGCTTCCCCTTCCCATGCAGTGGCTCCCTGCAGTCCCAGCTCGCTTCCTCCCAACCGTGGGGACTCCGCTGGAACTGACTGAAAAAATCCCCACCAGCCCCTAACCCCGAGAAAAGACAGTGGCTCCCGATCTCCAAGTGAAAAATGGCAGCTAAGCATGGCCTGGCCATAGGAGAGGGGCTCTTGCAAGCTACCTTCATGTCAGGGACCAGGGCACGTGAGATCAGTTTCTTCCATAAAAGTTGCTCTAAGGTTTTGGTGATGTCACGCTGGCGGATTACGACTTTGTTTTGCACTGCCAATCAGGGTATTGTTATTGGGAATGGGACTGCATGGCTGTAGATGGTCCTGACACCTCCCTCCATCGTTAACATATATCAGATCATCCTGATTTATGGATAATGCATTGTCTCTCTCTGACCGCTTTGGAGTATGTTACTTGCAATACGTTTAATGAGCACAGTAGTGATATTTCTGTGTGTGTTCGCTCACTCTCTGTCTAGTGATAGTTATATATGTAGATACAGCTATAACCTTGTATAGAGGCACTGGTCTTCGCCCCACATCTTTATTTTATCCATTGTATTATCTCAACCCACATGTGTGTAACATACCTAACATCAAAGTGTGTTTAACATCCTTGATATATATGGCAAGATATGTACAGTAACAGAATTGTGGATAGCTCATATGAGTAAAAATTTAAACCAGCTTTGCTTATTTTACTTTGTTAGTTATGCATGTTTGTCATGTACAGGAGATATGTTATAGACCCACATATATTTGTGTGTGTGTCCACACAGGTTCACATTCTATATCTGTAATTATTTTGTGGGGTTGTTAAAAAAAACAACCTTTCATTGTACTTTATATTTAGTGTTTATACTTTATCTGTAATACTAGTCAGGTACAGTAGCTTAGTACAGTAGAATATTAACCCAAATGACTTTTTGGAATAATGACAACTGAAAACAATATTTTCTTTTCTTTTCTTTTTTTCTTTCTTTCTTCTTTAGATTCTGTATCTTTATTCAGGAGCATAAGGTTGCTTGCTGATCACAAGAAGATGTTGCTGTGGCTCGTTCTGGTTTTGTCAACCCCAGTTTCTTCTACAAATGCAGATCCTGACATCTCGGTGGAAATTTGCAATGTTTGCTCGTGTGTGTCAGTTGAGAATGTACTGTATGTCAATTGCGAGAAGGTTGCAGTCTACCGACCAAATCAGCTCAAACCACCTTGGTCTAATTTTTACCATCTTAATTTTCAGAACAACCTACTGATTATTCTATATCCAAATACATTTCTTAATTTTACACATGCAGTGTCCCTGCAACTGGGTAACAATAAATTGCAGAACATTGAGGGAGGAGCATTCCTTGGGCTCAGTGCATTAAAACAGTTGCACTTGAACAACAATGAATTAAAGATTCTCCGAGCTGACACTTTCCTTGGCATAGAGAACTTGGAGTATCTCCAAGCTGACTACAATTTAATCAAGTATATTGAACGGGGAGCCTTCAATAAGCTTCACAAGCTGAAAGTCCTCATCCTTAATGACAATCTGATTTCATTCCTGCCCGATAATATTTTTCGATTTGCTTCTCTAACCCATCTGGATATACGAGGGAATCGAATACAGAAGCTTCCCTACATTGGAGTTCTGGAACACATTGGTCGAGTTGTCGAACTGCAGCTGGAAGATAACCCTTGGAATTGTACCTGTGATTTGTTGCCTTTGAAAGCCTGGCTGGAGAATATGCCCTATAACATTTACATTGGAGAAGCTATCTGTGAAACGCCCAGTGACTTGTATGGAAGGCTTTTAAAGGAAACCAATAAACAAGAATTATGCTCCATGGGGACTGGGAGTGATTTTGATGTGCGCATTCTGCCTCCATCCCAGTTGGAGCCTGGTTACAGCACGCCTAATGGCCACACTACGCAAACGTCAATGCACAGGTTAGTCACCAAGCCTCCGAAAACTACAAATCCTTCCAAGATCTCGGGGATAGTAGCAGGAAAAGCGCTCTCTAATCGCAATCTCAGTCAAATTGTGTCTTACCAGACCAGGGTACCTCCTCTAACTCCTTGCCCAAGCCCATGTGTCTGCAAAACTCATCCTTCTGATTTGGGATTAAGTGTAAACTGCCAAGAAAGAAATATAGAATCATTGGCCGAACTCGTACCAAAACCTTTCAATGCCAAGAAACTGCATGTAAATGGCAATTATATTAAGGATGTGGACACCTCAGATTTCATTGACTTTGAAGGGCTGGATTTACTACATTTAGGCAGCAATCAGATTGCAGTAATCAAAGGGGCGGTTTTCCGCAACCTTACAAATTTACGGAGATTGTATCTTAATGGCAATCAGATAGAGCGGCTGAGTCCAGAAATGTTTGCTGGCCTCCATAATTTGCAATATCTGTATTTGGAATACAACATTATCAAAGAAATTTTAGCCAGCACCTTTGACTTAATGCCAAATTTGCAGTTGCTCTACTTGAACAACAATCTTCTTAGAAGTCTGCCGGCTTACATTTTTGCTGGTGCTCCACTGGCTAGACTGAATCTGAGGAACAATCATTTCATGTATCTACCTGTAAGTGGCGTTCTTGATCAGCTAAAATCTCTTACACAAATTGATTTGGAAGGTAATCCGTGGGACTGCACGTGTGATTTAGTTGCTTTAAAACTATGGCTGGAAAAACTAAATGAAGGTATTGTGGTGAAGGAATTAAAATGTGAAACACCTGTTCAGTTTGCTAACATTGAACTGAAGTCTCTCAAAAATGAGATCTTATGTCCTAAACTTTTAAACAAGCCATCTGCTCTTTTCACTAGTCCTGTGCCTGCTGTCACTTTTACTACACCGTTGGGTCCAATTCGAAGTCCTCCTGGTGGCCCAGTTCCATTGTCCATCCTAATCTTAAGCATACTAGTTGTGCTTATTTTAACAGTGTTTGTTGCTTTTTGCCTTCTTGTCTTTGTGCTTCGGCGCAACAAGAAACCAACAGTAAAGCACGAAGGAATTGGGAACCAAGAGTGCAGTTCCATGCAACTGCAGCTAAGAAAGCATGACCACAAATCAAACAAAAAGGATGGACTAGGTGCAGAGGCCTTCATTCCTCAAACCATTGAGCAGATGAGCAAAAGTCACACTTGTGGCTTAAAAGAATCCGAAACAGGCTTCACGTTTGCTGATCCACAAGGGCAAAAAATCATTCTGAGAAATATTACCGACAAGGAAAAGGATTTATTGCATGTGGATACCAGAAAAAGACTGAGCACAATTGATGAACTGGATGAGTTGTTTCCTGGGAGGGATTCCAATGTATTTATTCAGAATTTTCTTGAAAGTAAAAAAGAATACAACAGCATAGGGGTCAGTGGCTTTGAAATACGTTATCCAGAGAAACAACAAGACAAAAAAATCAAGAAGTCATTAATAGGTGGTAATCATAGTAAAATTGTAGTAGAGCAAAGAAAGAGTGAATATTTTGAACTGAAAGCTAAACTTCAAGGTTCACCTGACTACCTACAAGTCCTTGAAGAACAAACAGCTTTGAATAAAATATAGGTCATGCAATCTTATTTCTTACAGAGGACATTTATTTAATGATGAAAGTGCCTTTTGTTGACTTTTAACTTCCGAATACTATATTATATTGGTAGGCATAGAGGCAGGTATATCCAAGGGTATCTGTCTGTAGCTGCATATGATTTGTCAAGTAGAGGAGAATTTCCTTAATAGATTTTACTACATAAAGCTGATACCCTCTGGAATCCTGTAGGGATACTGCAAACTCTATTGCCAAAGGGATGCTTTAGACACATATTACACTGAATTTAACCTCAAAAGGCATATATGTTTTGTACCTTAAATGCAAAACCTTTGTCTCCTTGTGATTTGTAAGAGCAAACACAAGAAAACTGGTACCAGTGTTTGTACCTCAGCTGGGTCCTTCATCTTGCACGTGGATTAAGTTGGTGGAACTGGAGTAATCCTTTGATTTGTGGTGTTGTAACGGCACTGTTTAAAGATTATCTGAAAAGTAAAAAGCATGCAAAGAGAGAACATTCAATAGTATGTGTAAATCGGTTACATTTATGGCCTGCATCTTGAAACCACTGGATTTATAATGTTAAATTGTGCAAATATTTGTTTAAAATATACCATGCATAACATACCTATAAAATAAATTTGACCCTTGAAGTATACCTGTCTATACATAAAATTAAAAAAAAAGAAAAGAAAAAAAAGTGCAACCTGACTTCTGCAGCATTTGTAGTGATATGAAGAAAATACTTGATGTTCATGCAGAATCTTATGTAAGAATCAAATCCAATTAAGACTAGAGTTCCTTCTCAGTTATGTGAAACTCCTACAACCCCAAAAGGTTGACCAAACTTTTCAAAGTGCTTACTGTGTGAGCGTAGCAGAAATTATTTTTGTAAGATAATTCATATTTATGAAATACTTTGTATACTAAATAGGAAAATATGTACTCCGTAATATGTATTTAATATGCCTGACTTGTTTTCCTGATCACAATGCATTAATAATTCAGTATAAATTAAAAACAGAACAATATACCAAACAAAAACTGGTGATAAATTGTATAGAATTATCCAGGATCCCATGATCAGGTATAATAATAATAATAATAATGATAATAATAAAAAAATGTTCTGTACTATTCTTGTGAAATTAGTATATTATTATCTTATTTCAGATTTGTTACCAATGGTGCATTTTAAAATAGATTCATTAGTTTTTTAGTATTGTGTCTCAGGCAATTAATTGCCATCGGTTGTCTTGCTTTTCAGGGTTCTGCAACTTAATCTAAATAGTGTTCACTACAAGTATTTACAGGCATTAATGAATAAGGGTAATAGTTTAATTGTATATGCGTCATTTTTTTGGTCCCTGTTATCTATTTGACTGCTGTCAGTCAGATAATGAATCAGAACAGGAAACCATATGGCAATCATGTGTCTATCAAAGCCACATTGTAAAATGTATTTAATGGTCTTGGTTTAGTTCAGAGTATTTTGTAGTCCACATCTATAAAGAATAGAAACTTGCCTGTGTGAAAGCTGAATCTCAATTGATAGCAACAAATGGTCAAGATAGAAAACACCCCCTTTTTCTCACTGGGAAATGGTAACTTAAGATCACTGTAGGCATGTATTGGTAAAGCATCATACAGAAAATCTGCCTGATTTACAGCCCATTCGAGACAATAGGGGCTTCTCCACTGATGTCAATGGACTTTGTATCAGGACCTTAATCTGTTTTGCTGCCATAAATTCTCCTTTCCCCCCCATGCCTTTTAAAATCAATACATAAGTCTATCAAGTTGCAATAGAAAATAAATATTAATGTTTTCATGAATTCCAAGTGGCAGCTATTACAACAAAGCCCGATAGCACTAGTATGGTTAAGGCTGCGTCAGCATTTTCCAGTCTAAACCTCTAATTTCAGGGCTTTATAACACTGCTGTAAAATTTTATTCTGGGATGAGCCTTGGCATAATGCCTGGAATATTTTTTTAACAAAGTTTTTTAAAAACATCAGCGCTTCTTTATTTTAAAGAGAGAGAGAGAGAGAGAGAGAGAGAGAGAAGAAAGAGAGATTTTCTACTTGTAATTTCAAAAGTTTTTTTTTTTTTTCTAATTTCCCCATGGTACAAAATGTTTGAGGGACTTTAGATGTTTTTAAAATAAATAAACAATGGAGTGGTTCATCTTGAAAAAGCTATTACACATGCGCACTAACTTATTTCATCCAAAATGTCAGAGGGATTTTCTGGATATGTTTACTAGGCATGCATGTGTTCCTGGCCTAAAAGATTCCTAACTGCCTGTTGACCCAGATCACGGCACAGGCTCTGAGGAAAGTGTTTTAGTTTATTGTGTCAAGGGCCTATGGATTAAGGAATCTTAACGATGTACTGAAATGCTAGACCATAAAGGCACCATCAGCAATCTCAGGATAATGGGTTGCTGCCTTCCACTCAGTACTGCACAGCTTTGAGAATGCGTCAAGGGTCACTGAGATTTACCAAGGCAGAGAGCATTTGACACACTTCAAGCCTCATCAGAGCCTCTGTCTCATATCCTTCTGTTGTGAGAGGTGCATTAAAAAGAATACACAACTATTTAATAAATAAATGCTACGTTGTGAGTGTTGTTAAAGGTGATATATTTGTGGTTGATATTGATCAGAGTTAACAGAACAACAGTTAAGGTTGATATGCCTCCCTCAACTACATTAATTAGGTCCGGTCTTCCCCTTTTCCACCTGGGAAAATCTCCCATTGACTGTTTAAGAGAAGAAGAACTTTGCCATTATGCCCACATTGGACAGATCTGGCGACTTTTTTAGGTCCCCCTCCAGCCAAGCATTTAATCACATGCCCAACTTTAATCATGTGCAATGAGAGTACTCACGAGTTTAAAAGTAAGCACAGGTTTTAGCGTGTTGCTGAATCAGGGCCTAAATGCATGGTAGCATTGGCATTGACTTAAATGGGAGCAGGTGGAGGAGCATTGTTGTGTATTACATAGTTCGTCCCTGCTGTGGAACCCTTATTCATGGTGGTGATCACTTTGCTCCCATGAGTTGTCTGACTGAATTCAACAGGGTCAATGGAATGTATACTCACCAGTGTCAATAAGGGTTGCTCAGTCTGGGCATATTATGTAGGTCTCTCAATAGTGTTTGACATACGTGGTGCAATACCTAGGCATAGCAGTGTGAGTAAAAAAAAAAAAAAAATGGCAAAGGTGGGCAAACCTCTATATTTCTTTGATGCTGTTGATTTAAATGACAACCTGAATGTTAGTTTACTTCCTCCAGTGTTAAGGGACAGTGTATGTGTCTGGATAACAGTTTAGTGGAATGGTCATTCCAATCTAATGCTAGTCTGTCCAGGAAATGCATGCTTCCTTGTGGCTAAACAGACCAGGCCAGCCTTTGCATTATATTGATTTGAGCGGCCATATTGTTACAGTGGCTGCAATGACATACGTGCAGCACTAAAGCAGTGAAGGTGTTAACATAATTTATTGTGTTCATTGTATTATAAATCAAGTTTACATTTTTAATGAAATCAATAAAGTGTAATCATTTCTTTGAAAGAGAAAAACTTTGTGCAATTTTCTCAGAAAACAGTCATTATAATGCAGTAATTTGAGTCCAGACATCAGTTGACATTTTGCATTTAGTTTTCCAGACTGAGAGTAAATATATCAAAAGATAATCCAAAAGGTAATTTTTAAAGCCATAACGGTACACATTATAAAAGGCATGGCCTTGTGACTAATGTTAACAAATGTCTCAGAGTTAACAAACACATCTAGAAATTGATGGTGGTATACTAGCTATAATATTTTTTGCATGATTTGTACATTGCTGTTGTATGAAATGAGCACAGTGGGATATTTTATTTTTATTTTTTGTTTTATTTAATTTTATTTTGCATCCAAAGAGTTGGGAAGTAAATATAACAAGAATGTATTGATAATCGCTCTATTTTGAAATAAAGTAAAGAAAGCAAAATGTATTGTTTTTACCCTGCCTTGAGCATTCCTATTTTTAGATTAGTTTATAAAGAAAATAGAGTTAACTTATAATATCCAGTATACTGTAAAACTCAGAAAAAATGTTTCAGTGACCTTTGTTTGCTTTCAACAACATCAAAATATTAGGCAGAATTTATTTAAAAGATTTGTATGGAAATATTAATAAAATTGTTTGGTACAATCATATTTCTGAAACTAGACTTTGTTAAATGTCTATAACATTCTTTTTGAGTTTGTTTTCAGAGGAGAAAAAAACTGTAAAGTAATTAGACATTATTTTTTATTCACAGATATTAGGGCAAATATTTTAAAATATGTATGAAAGTTTATCCCACTATCCAGTGTTTAAATCAAATCTACTTGCCTTCCTCACCCAAATAGTCTCACTGAAGTCAAATGGGACTGTTTGCATTAGTAACATGAGCAGAACGTAGCCTCTAGTCAGTTTCTGATATCTTCCACATTGAAATGCCTGGCAGTACAGTCATACAATGTCAAGGACATTTGTCTTGACCCTGATCCCCTCTCATTAATCAGTTTGTATAAGACAATTTTGCAAAGGATCAAAATTAATTTATATTTAATGAATTCCCTACAAATATCCATCCACGTGCCTTTATTATAGCTTAGAAGCATTTGTAGCTGAAAGTCAAGAAGAGACCATCAGGTAGTTTAGGCTCCAAATTTAGATTTTGTATTAAAAATGTTTTACAAATCTTAATAAAAATCTTCATGTGCAACTAGATGAAACATTCCCCTCCGGTCCTAGATTAAACGTGCAGCATGGTAGCCATATATGGGAATCAGAGTGAGATACAGACTAAGAAATCAGGACTTAATGCTGATTTTTTTTTCATTGCGCAAGAGCAGTGAACCCTAAAAAGTGACCCAAAAGCACTAGTGGTGAAAAGTATAGGCCCAGTCATGCAGTCAATGGGAGTTCCTGATGAATAATAACTTGAAGTTTAAGCCCTAAAGTAGTTTTTGAAAATTATTTCATTTGTAGTTTTGACGGTGTTATTAATAATATAGCTACATACATTTGTTTTCTAAAAATAGAGGCTCGTTAACTTGGTGTATCGTTTGTATGCCTTGCATTGGCTGTACTGTATGTTTAACCGCAATGCAAATTTACTAAACACATTTTGCAGTGACTGATACTGTGCTGAAAAATAAAAATACAAAGGCAACTTTCAGGGATAAAATCTTCTCACAGATACATTAGTGTAAATGTAGTGTATCTCCGCTGACATTACTGGAGTTTCTCCAGATTTACCTTGGTTAGCATGAGTGCAGAAATTGGTTCTGTAATTGTAAGGGCTGGACGCCCTGAAGTCAGGAGGGAGTTTGGTCATTGCTTTTAGTTGGAACGTGATCAGTCCCTAGAGTAAAGACAGCATGGTCTTGCTTCCGCTGCCATTAAGTCAGTGGCAAAGCTCTGATTAACTTAATTAAGAGTGGTATTTAATCTAGTATGGGCTTGATCCAGTGTCAGTTGAAGACAATGGCAAAACTCTCATTGATTTACATGCTGCGAGACATTATATAATAAGATGGATGCCCAAACATGTTAGTTTGCTGTTTTGAATCCCTACATTTAGTATGTACAAATTTGCCTGTCCTATAATAGCATTTTTCTCGGGATCACTACAATACAAACATGTATTTGGAGGGTAGTAGATATTTAATAATAATAGACCCCCAAACACCTAAAAATTATTCAAGTGATGATCCTGGATTAGATAAAAATGTTATGGATGTCAGTAACCCTTTCATCCTAATCCCACTCCTCCCAAGATAAATAAGGGCCTTATGTAAAGATCTTTACTTTATTTGTGATTTTTTCATAGTCGTTAATAATATTTAACCCTGTTTTAGATATTGGCGGAAAGCAGTGCATTTTGAATACTTTACTATGTATAAAATATCAATCCTTATTCACTGACTCCAGTGCTATATTGTATTGATTTTTCAATCACGTTATATAAAGTGTGTTGTACGTTAACACTGAGTAATTTCTCCAAGACACAAACATATATAGGCCAAGGACAAACAGGCTCATTTTTTGTTTGAGACCCAATTTGTATTGAATATGAATCATTCAAATATAAATAGGCCAATCGCAATCAGCTTCCATGGAGACACTACAGTTTACACTTTCTAAGCAGCTGGCTTATGGTCCCTGTTTATCCAAAAACAATGAGTGCCACCCTCTTGCACCAAAACAAACAAATATCTCTAAATGGCTGTCCAAGGAAGTTTCATTTCATTACTGAATCTTATGTGTTGTCCAGAAAGTTGTGTCCTCCTACCTCTCAGGGTACCCTTCCACTAAACCATCTCCGTTTTTATCTTGTATTTATCCAGTTCTGTACCATTCAGTGTTTATCTAGACAATTTCTAAAGAGCCACAGGCCCAGGTTTCACCCACCATCAGCCGGAAAAAATAAGGCAAGTTGTAGTAGACTTGCCTCTGGATGGTTTCAGAGGCCTGTCAGATAATGGATGGTGCAAAAAATGGTGAAAACCAAGCTATGAAAAGGAGATGGTATTAGCTTCCCTTATGGAAGATTCGGGTTGAGCCTGTGAAGCCCAAACCGTCATAAATTCATGACTTTCGGGCACTATGGATGCTAGGCAGAGCCAACGTGGCAGTTCAAGATGCTCCACAGATCTTTGATTTGGAACGGGATTTGAACTGTAGGAGAAGAAGTGATCCAGCACTTTGAGGCTGCCAAGTCAAACAAGGGGCTAAATCACATCCATGTGGATCTATTTATAGGATTTACTCCTAAGTTTGGTGCCATTTGTAGGTCAGGAGTGCTGGGCAAATGTTTATGCTAAAATTGCCTTTCTGCAGCATATTCATTTCCATATGTGGAGATGATTTGTATTTGAGTACCAGGGCGAATTCAGGTTTTGTTTGCCAAAATTTTGAAGAGAATGTATTTTTCAGGTGTATTCGCACTCAGACCTGGATGTGAACCAAAGCCCTATAAATATATCTCAATGGGGAGAGTAACAAAGTGCAGAGCTTTCTGACAGGTTTTGCAGATCACTCAATGCGAGAAACTGCAGGAAACCATGTACTGTACAGCAGATTTCGTTGCTCCCTGGCAAGATTTCATAGACTGAGAGTCCCCATCTGCATGATATTTTTCTTGTCTATTGTCTACAAACCACAGACACAAGATCCCAGGTTGCTGGTGGTTATTTTGCAGTGTGTTGGTTTGTACCCCAAAATAATTGTGGCGAAAAAACAAATCCAGCCCCCTCCCCGCCAAAAAACCCCCAAACCCTCATCTATAACATTCTTTAAATAAAAACAAAACATTTCCGGTTTACATTTTCCAATAAGGAAATAGAAAATACACAGGTTTGAAGAATGGTTACACTGGTGGGTAATTACCTATATTTAGAAAGTATTTTGCTAACAGAGAGAAAAAACAGGTAGTTGATATTGCTTATAGGTTTCATGCTTTTTTACTTCATGGGCTAAATTTGCCCTTTGCTACAATAGGGCAACCCCCCCTCCCCCGTAAACCAGTCAGATTCCATGGGTGCAATTGAGTGTGGTATTTATCTGCATACATAGGTCCTCATCATCTCTCTTCATTTTGCCTTGAAATGAAATGTGAAGTGGCTGAGCATTCTCACCTTCCATTGACTTCAGTGGGAGTTGAGAGCATTCAGCAGCTCTCAGGATTGGTCCCTAGGGCCTGATCCTGCAACTGGGGTGAGAGGTATCAGTGAAATCTGTGGGATTGCTTGAGTGAGTAATAGAGTAGATCTCAGTAACCTGACTAGAGATTTTTTCAGGATCAGGCCCATTGTAAAGATGTGTACTACCCCTTTAATGGCCAGGCTGGTGCCAAGAACCAAGACAGCCTGAGGTAATCAAGGAGGCACCGGGCTACTTAAATGGATTAAATGGTGTTCAGTTGTAGTGAGTTCTCTCAGGACCCAGGAGACTAGCCTGATCAGACTCAGTGACTTTGTTTTGTAGACTTTAAGTTGAGGATCTCTGAACCTGGGTGCTACGGCAAGGGTTATATAAACTTTTGTTACACTTGCTCCTTCCCTGAGAATTACTGCTTGTTTGTTTTGGCTTCTCATCACCCAGATCCTTTTAAAGTGAATGCATTGATGCCCAGTTGGAAGAAACTGAAGTGGAGCACACTTCATAGAATATCAGGATTAGAAGGGACCTCAAGAGGTCATCTCGTCCAACCCCCTGCTCAAAGCAGGACCAATCCCCAGACAGATTTTTACCCCAATTCCCTAAATGGCCCCCTCAAGGATTGAATTCACTATCCTGGGTTTAGCAGGCCAATGCTCAAACCACTGAGCTATCCCTCCTGTGCAGTGCCATGCCAGGCTGCAAAGGAGTCAGAGGGGATATACCTTTTACACCCACAATGAATGGAAATAATCATTTTAAATACTCACTGGGGCATGGCTTCCTTCATAATTTTTGGCTTACTCAACAGCATGTTGCCTTGGATTGTGATAAATTAGCATCGTAAGGGCCTGGTTTTGCTATTATAGGAAAGGCAAATTTGTACATACTAAATGTAGGGATTCAAAACAACAAACTAATGTTTGGGAATCCATATTATTATATAATGTCTTATTGTATAATGTCCTTCTTGAAGTGACATTTCTGATGTGGAGGTTGTCGACCAACACGTTCTATCTTTTGCAGTCACAGCAAAGTTGGAAAACTTCCACTCTCCTTTGGAAACCAGTCCATCTGTGACGGGTTCTGATGTTTCTCTCTTTCTTCCTCTTCCTGATTTGCCTGAGATCTTGCCTGATTGCATGAGTGCTGAAATTGGGCTGTTCCACAATATGCAGCGAAAGAGGTTATTTTCTTATACAGGTTCTCAAGTAACTGTGATCTTTTTTACATTAATCCTTCCTGTCACCACATTGTTTGTAGTTCTGGTTATCCAGCTAATTTTTTAAGGTAGGCAGGCATTACCGTTGGGAATAGTCCTGCTGAAGTCAGTCAGACTACACACTGGGGAAAGGGCTACAGTACAGAGCCCAAGAGTAAGCAGTATATGGCCAATAGATATTCTCTCAACACACACAATGCCTTAAAAAGTACATATAGAGCAACCGCATCATGAGTAATCTACATTTCAAGACCTCTTTTGATTTAATGCAAATGTCCTTTAAATCAAAAGGAAATACTGCACAGCGAGTAGTTTGAATGAGCTGGCCTTTAACTGATGAGTAATGTACTTATCCTGCAGTCTTTCTGCAGGCAAACCTTCCATTTATGCAAGGGAAGTTTTGTCTTCTGGGTAGGCTCCCCAAGGTCAGAGGAGTTTGTAGTGACTGGAGTTACGATGGTGTTATATAGCGTCATAAGTATGCTTTTGTGAGGTCCTCATGAGAACTGCCTGCTCCAGTGGCCAGAGAAATTGACGCCAGGAACTCAAGGGTTCTAAGCCTGAGCTCTCACACATGCGCTCCCTGCTATTTGTGCAAGACATTTAAATGCTCTTCCTCAACATCCCCATCTGAAAACAAGGCGGGTGAGGCTTACACATTTAAAAGCTGCGCTTGGGAGGATTCATTTGCGTTTGTAATGCAAGATGAAAGCAGTATGTAAATGATGAGCATTATCTGCAAACAAACTATTTCATAGGAGGAATACCAGGGGCACAGGAGTTGTGGGAGCAGGACCGGGCAGAAACCATTCAGCGGGTCTTCAGGACTGGCAATTTTTAACCCTGCATAATACCTCAATACACAGTCCATCTACCTGGGTTGTACACTAAGGGGAACAACCTGCCCCCCCTAGTTTCAATCCAACTATACAAAAAGTTGGGGGAAAGGGTTTCCTGTTGTAACTGTTAGCTTTGGTTTTTTGCAGGGCAGCTGCTATCAAATCCCGGTGCTTGTGTCTGTTTGCAGGAGATATGATTTGTTTTTTCTGTTTGCTAAGCTTTATACAATGTGCAGTTTGAATTATATGAAAAAAATGTTAATGATTCTGTTTATTGTCCATTCTGCAATATCGTAAACAAAGTGAAAATGTAATACCTGTCCATCTTTGGTAGGGGTCATTTGCAGGTATACAGGTACATGTTTTGCTCGCAAATCCTGATCAACAGATTCCTGGATAATATGCAATTGCAGTGTTTCCTATTCTCCATAACAGAAGGCATTACATGTGTTTACCTGGCTGTGACATATTTTTTTCTGAGCTATAATGCTGTGATTCTCAATAATACATTTAGGGAGAGGGCTTTGGCTTTTTTTCTTTAATGTACCAGTGATTTCTTTTTATATTTCCAGCTCATAACAAGCAATGAACAATTCTGTGCAGGAAAAATCCACTTTGTATAATGCACTGAAGATGGCACTGTAGTAACAAGTTCACACTGTAAATGATAAGATATGCCCATGTTTGTTGCTGGGATTTATGGCTTGTAATTTATTTATTTAGCTCAGCAAATATAATGCCAAAGGTCAGTTTAATGTAGCAGCACCTGACATTGATACAGTTTTAATTATAGTAGCAGTTTCCATTATTTAGACATCTTTGCAAGGGGACTACAACTCAGCTATAAATATGTGGCTTGACTTGTAGCTAATCATACAATATCTTACTAGGAAGGTATTTTTTTTAATCTGTTTTTTCCCTACCCTCTTATCCTGCATTGAGATCTACAGGTGCGGGAGCCTACCCCCATGAAGCCCTATTGACACATCAGTGGATCTCTGCATTGGTGCAAGAGATCCACACATACACATCTAATTACAGGATCAGGACCTACAAAATTGCAATATATGTGTCAATTATACAAAATACCTAGAATTTAGCTAGCTTTGGTTTCTTGTTTCAGTCATATAAATACATTAAAAAGCTTCAGTTTTAACAAAAATGAACGGGAGAAGATGTTAGACTCCATAATTTGGTGAAATGGCATCTGGGATTTGAAGGGGGAAATATAAGTCAATACTAAACTAATGAGAACTGGGTAGGACCATAGGCCAAATCCTGAAGTCTTTAGTCATGTCTATACCATCCCTTAGTCAACATTCTCGCTCAGGTCAGGTGGGAGTTTTGCCTGGGTTAGGACTGTGTGAACACTGAGTAATTGGACCCAGGTGCAGTAATTATTTTTCATAGCTCCTTTCCCTGCACATCACCAAGCATAGCTATCTATTTAATGGGCAGCTATTTTCTTCTGGGGCCCAATCACCCTCGCCTTACTCATGTGAAGTCATTAGGGCTGCTTGTGTGAGCAAGGCAAGCAGGGTTTAACTTTTTATTTTTTGGAGAAATAATCCAAGATTAAAAACCTCATTTCCACAACAGACAGTAACTGTCCCGAAGGATCTAATATGGTCTGTCAGGAAGCCAATTCTATGCCTGTTTAAAAACACCCTGCTTATATGCTAGACTGCAAAAAGGAAGTCTCTCCTGTCAGTCAGTGCTCATACACTTCTGTGATGGATTGTTCTTTTCTTTTTCTAAAGGCTATC
This sequence comes from Malaclemys terrapin pileata, assembly GCF_027887155.1. Taxonomy (NCBI): domain Eukaryota; kingdom Metazoa; phylum Chordata; order Testudines; family Emydidae; genus Malaclemys; species Malaclemys terrapin. Next base: position 7,998,670 of record NC_071513.1, on the reverse strand, counting down.
ATAGGACCAGCCAGCTGGCACATTGCTTTAAAGTGCTATGCAGGAGACCCAGATTTGATTACCAGCTATGGGGCCTGCTCCACCAGCCATTGAAGTCAGTAGGAGTCTTTCCATTCATTTCCTTGTGTTTTTCCATCAGGCTTTTATGGTTGTTCCTTGTGCTGACAGGGACTGTTGCAGAAGCAGCCCCCGGAGTGGTGGGAGGGAATGAAACCAGTATTTTGCATCACTTGGCATGACTCCTCTGATCAATTAATGAGCAGTGTGAGCCTCCCAGGATAGTCATAGCTGGTGTTCCTTAGTGGGAAGAATGATAGACAGGCAGGGCGTGGGGAGAGATGTTACAAGAGAGATTTGCGGAGGAGATACAAGCACAGAAGCACTCCGTTGGAAAGCTGAACGGAGCTTTACTGCAGTAAGACAGTCACATGGTGTCACTGGTGTCTCCTTAACTCCCCTAGGCATGGGTCTTGATCTCCGCACAGAGATCTTCCCAACCTGGATTAGCCTTGATCCCTCTTTGGATTGGGCTTCTCTTCAGGCTCAATACTTCAACCAATGAAGATGTAAAGGCCCCCAGTCTTGTCGAAAGGCCTTGTCTTCTCTATCCCCTCGCTATCCTTCAATGTATCCTTCCTTCCCAGCTCAGCTTTTCTTAGCCCATGCATTCTCATGCTTCCCAGAGTTCCTTTGCTGGTGTGCCTAAAGAACAGCACCCCCAGTGGTGTAGTCTAGAACTAGACCTCCCCTTTTGGCTTTTCCATTGAACAAAAGTATCCATGTTGCCATGTTTTCAACACTGTTCCAGGATGCAACTAGCACGACATGCTACATAAACAAACTCCTTTGCCAAAAATATGGGCTCATTCTAATCTGGCCCTGCTGGAATAGGACCCATCACTCTAGTATGGTGGTTCTCAAAGTTTTGTACTGGTGACCCCTTTCACATAGCAAGCCTCTGAGTGAGACCCCTCTTATAAACTAAAAACACATTTTTATATATTTAACGCCATTATAAATGCTGGATGCAAAGCAGGGTTTGGGGTGGAGGTTGACAGCTCGTGACCCCCCAAGTAATAACCTCGCAACCCCCTGAGGGGTCTTGACCCCTAGTTTGAGAACCCCTGCTCTAGTATCTAACCTCCATACTCTCACTCTCACAGAACAAAAACAAAATTAAAGTCTACTTACATTTTCCTCCAAATGGGGCCCGAAGGAAAATCAGGCCTGCATGACCTTTAACCCCTTCCTAACTCTGGCAAAATTTTCATTTATTCCAGTCAGCATTTCTTAATGCAGCTTATATACAACATGTGTCACAGACACAAACTATGTTTACAAAATTAATGAGATGATACTGCAAACTAGCTAAGCATGCGCTGGGGCATAAGAGGGGTGGTTTGAGGCAGAATTGGAGTCATTTGTTACACTTGCTTGCATATAGGAAAGGCTGTTCCGCAGCATGGGAATAGGACTTTAGAAGGGAGGCTGCGGGATCTGGGGAACTGAGATTATGGTGGAATGGAGAGCCAGTGGGTCAGGGAGACAGGGTAGATGGAACTTGGACAAAAATGGCCGCTCTAATTTATCGTTTATAAGGGGACAGTGCCATTTCATCAGGCTGCCTCTTCCATCTCTTCTGCTTGCGGGCCCACTCCAGAAGGAGAAATGGTGGCTCCATTACCTGGGCTCCCCAGATTACTGAGCCACTCCTCTAGAGTGGGGAGCCGGGTCTGGTACTGTTGTACACATATACATGTGCATGTGTGTGTGGATATGTGTGCCTTTTCCACTGCATTATCTTACTTTAACAGACAGCCTTGCATTTTCACTTAGACCAGCTTACTAATATGACCACATCGACCTAATGTAAGCTATTGGGTTTTCTTAACATCATCAGCATTTTCATGTACTGGAGTGGTGCAAAATTCAGAAGAAAATGGTAAAAACCAAATAACAATTGTGAAACAAAGGAAGTTTTTGGTGAAAAACAGTAAAATCCAAAAACAAAGGGCCTTGTTGCAGGGTCTGCATGTGATGTAAACTTTCCAAGCCCTCTGTGAGGGCCTGCTTGACACCTTTAATATTTAATTCTAATTAACTAATGAAAATGCTGCTGGTAGAGGGATGTGTTGTCTATAAGAACTTGTTTGAAAGAACTGGCATATTTCTCCCTTTCCCCCCCCCCTCCCTTTCTCTGAAAGGTATTTATAACCAGCTAGCTGAAGGTAAAACTTCTTATGAAAAAAAAATTAGTCATGTGTAAATGTATCGTCTCATTTGAGTGAAAGATAGATACCAAACTGTCAGAGTATGTGTCATACCGAAGCAATTGTTATGATTATATTTAAACTGCCAAAAACCCCATCAACTCACAGACCAACCTCCCTCCCCCAACCCAAAACCCACCAACACGGTCCCTGATGGGGGATGGGACAAAGAGACAGGGGATCCTAATTAGCGGGTGCAGAAAAGGGAAGTGACCCCCCCCTGCAGCATTATTAATGTCTCCACTGGAAGCTGCAGGCAGGGACGGCTCTGTATTTTTTGCCGCCCCAAACACAGCACTCAGGCGGCCTTCGGTGGCATGCCTGCGGGCGGTCCGCTGGTCATGCGGATTCGGCAGCGTTTCTGCGGGTGATCTGCCGGTCCCGCGCCTTCGCCGTACCTGCCACCAAATTGCCACCGAAGCCGTGGGACCAGCGGACCTCCCACAGGCATGCTGCTGAAGACTGCCTGGCTTGATGCCCTCACAGCGACTGGCAGGCCGCCCCCTGTGGCTTGCTGCCGCACGCATGCACTTGCTGCACTGGTGCCTGGAGCTGCCCCTGGCTGCAAGATTCCCTAGACAGAGCTGGGGCTTGTCTAATGGAGAGGGGTGGGCAGGCTGGGGTGAGAGGAGGTGAGGATAGCCGAACAAATACTTTCATGCATCATCCCCTTCAGGCCCTTATTCAGCAAAGCACTTGAGCACATTGTGATCCGAGTCCTAGTGGGGGCCAGCTATGGTCACTCAATTAGGGTGAACTGCAAAGAATGAGGCAGACAATCCCCATAAGGCTGGTGGATATTCCAAAACTTAGATTTACCAAGCCAGCATAAAACAGCTTCTTTATTACCTCACTGGTTACTCAGCAGTCCAAACAACACAGTTCCCTTAAGGTGATCCAGCCTCAGGCCTCCATCCAGGTGCCCACATCAAATATGATGGAAATTTTTGTAAATCTTATTTCATCATATACAAGAAAAGGTTCTACCAATCCCAAAGGTACATTACCCCACAGGTTAATGAATGTTTCAGATCTTACCCAAATACAGCCAATTCTTATTAACTAAACTAAACTTTATTAAAAAACAAAAGAGAGAGAGAGTGGTTTAAAGTTCAATATACCTACAGACATGAGTTCAATTCATTTAGGTGGTAGTGAAATCAAAGCAAGTCCACTGCACAGGCTGTAGAAGGGTTGGAGTGTGCATTTCTTATCAAGTGTAGATATGAACTAGCTTATACTGCCAGATAAAAACTATGTGAAAATGTAGTTAAGGCTAAGTATAGCTCCATTACTTATGGGTAAAACCAAACCATTATAGGACTGCAGAAATTATCACAAACATAAGTCAATACAGACAACAGAAGTAATGGATTTAGCAGGATTCCCTGCTTTAAGTGGAAAAACTCAACTCAACCTTAACTACAGAACTGCAGCCAACACTTCCATAATATTATAGCCAGATCCTCAGCTTGTATCAATTGGTGGAGCTTAATTGACATCACTGGCTGATTTACACAAGACCATCTGGACGCCATTATGTAATTGGAGGCCTTGTAAATGTAATGGTCTTCAGCCCCAATCTAACGTGTCTATCAAAATAAATTGTACTTGCATCTCAAGGAAGTAATCAGGTACCATAGAGGTGGGATGTAGATGAACTTAGATGGAGAGATACTTATCTGACCTTTTCTCTATTTTAGTGCTGCACATACATAATGGACCAAAAGAGCTTGTACCAGACACATAATCTGTTACACAGTCACTAACTCCTCTTGGGGCCTTATCCAAAGGCCACTGAAGTCAACTGGAGTTTCACCTTTGCAGTTGGTAGGCTATGGGTCAGGCCTTTGGTGTTTACTGCTGCTGCTATATAAGCCAGCTCTGAAGAACCATAGAATCATAGAATATCAGGGTTGGAAGAGACCTCAGGAGGTCATCTAGTCCAACCCCTGGCTCAAAGCAGGACCAATCCCAAAGCAGGATGTAAAACTCAAAATCTTTTTATATCTGTGTAACCAAGGCTCCGTAAATGTGGGTAAATCCAGTGTTTACATTGTCTAGTCCAGTGTTTTGAGAAATGGAAATCACAGTATTGGGAGTACTATATCTGCAGGACATGAAAATAAAACTGCAACTTTCATTCCTCATTTATGAAATTTTGCACTCGCTGTCAGGGCCATGATATCCTTTGATGGCTTGGGCTTGTGTGGTTGAAATTCATGTTTAATGTCAGTACAGAGACTACAAAGCGAAAACAACACTGACGTACAATCATGTCATTATTCAGTACCTGCTTTTTTCTTAGTCATTGCTGGAAATAGGTTGAAATCTTTGTTAAAAGAGTAGTCTCGGAAATGCAGGCAATAACTACTAGAGGTTTCTTTATTATAGACTCTTGCCCCCAAAACACTACTGTAAAGCAAAATAAGCACATATCATTCCCGCAACCTCCTATTTGAACAAAAGTCTTAGAATTCCCACATACAAGATAAGCTTTTCATATTCAACACTAGCTTTTCCAGCCTTTTTCCCTCCAGCACTGTCAAACAGAACTACTAAGTCAGGGATCAACACAATAATAACCTTGGCCTTGTTTCTTTTTGAATTCAAGCTGATGGTATCACAATTTTTACTCGCCATGTTAAAGTCTTAATTATTCCATTTAAAAACTAGACTTAGCAAAGAATGTGCAGTCAGGGCTGTAGGCATCCTTGAGAAAAATTAAAACCACACACACACACACACACAAAAGTTGACCAGAGCAGCAGAATTCTTTATCATTCCATCACTTTCCCACTCGGCAAAGCCCCACCAGCCCTGCAGTGTAAAAAAATGTAGTGTCCAATTTATTGTTGTACATAAAGCTGGCTGAAACCTGGTTGCCATTTAAAAAAAAAAATGAAAAATGCCTCCTCAATGAAAAATTATTTTTGTCAAAGATGTTCAGGTTTGTGTTTAAAACCAAAAGTTACTTGTTCTTGTAGTTGTTTTTGTTTTGTTCTCAACAGCTATAAACTGAAATCTTTTACTTGACGGTAACTGAAATCCAGATTAATGCCAGTTTGCAGTTACTGGAAAAGACAATGTCATTTTTCAGTTGCTGAAAACCAAAACAAATCTCAAGCTTTTTTTTTGGACAAAAACTCAAAATATTTTGTGTGGAAAGATGATGAAAGGGGAATGTTTTGTATTCAAAACATTTTGCAGGAAAAAAATCAGTTTGTAGTTACATCTTTGTATACATAGAGCAACTCTGTTGACTTCAAGAATCTGGCAAGCTAACAGCTGAAAATGCTATATTTTCTATGTATTATGGGAGAGACAAATATGGTGATTTCCTCGCAGGATGCTTGGAACACCTTATTGAATTAAGTTTAAGTATGTTTGGAGTCCATTTTATTATATAAAAAATTAATATTATCTTGGGCCTGGATGATCAATGTGGCAGACAAGAATGGGACAAAATATGTGAAGTGGATTTCCTAAGAAAAATCTAGGAGGTGAATGCAAATTTATCTCTGCCCTCAACTCCTGCCTCTGATTAGGGTCCCAAGAGCAAAGGCCCAGACTGTATGAAGGGGAGATCTCAGATTCCTGGGTTCCCTTGTCCTTAGTTAACAGCTGATATGAACTTGTAAGCACAGAAAAACCCCTTGGTGGGCTTGCTCATCTGCCGGAGCCCTTGTTGGATATGGGGATGAACTCTGCTAATCTTATTAGAATGTCTGTTGGTTCTTGTATTGTTTTAATATGTTTGTTCTCTAGTGTTTCCCCCTTAAGACTAAATGAACTTGCTTAGAAAGCGCTGTGTGATAACTGCTAACTAGGGGCAATTTCTCTGGATATAGCCTCCGAGGAGAAAGCAAGGCAAGCTCGCTTAGGCAGTGTGACTCAGGGAACTCACAGTGAACACAGCGAAGTGTAAAGCGTGGGGAAAAAAACAGTCAGGAGGGAGAGAGACTGCATCCATGAGAGGTGATGGCTAGGGACCCGGGAGCCTAGAACGGGTGCCCTTGCTGGACCACAGAGGGGAAATGCAGATGCAATTGCGTTGCAATGTGACAGTGGGAACTTTGTATTCAGGGAAACAAAAATATCCTCAGTTTTAGTCCCAACTAAAGCAAAACGCACCCTGAGATTTTCAAAAACACTCAGCATAGGCCTAACTCGACTGTTATTGAAGTCAGTGTTAAAATTCCCTTTGACGTCACTGGGAGAAGAGACAGGTGAACAGTGAGTGATTTTGAAAATCTTACCTTAACATGGTGTTCCCACATTCAGTGGGAAATATACCTGAAGAAGGACTGAATAAATATTGAATGAGGACATCCTGAGGAGAGCAACAGGGAAAGAGTATGGAACCCTCATATTAATGCATCAGAACCCATTCTTGCACTCATAACATGTGCCTATTTTCCATATCTGTGTTCAGAACTTTGCATCATGTGTTTTCTAAAAATCCACTTTGACTTGAACAGGGGCCTGGTCCTGCAGCTACTGAAGTCAATGGCTTCCAGCCATTCAATAGGAGGACAATCAGCCCCAAATATTTGGCTTCCAGCCATTTCAGTGGAAGCAGAAGCAGTCTCATTTCTGCTCTGACTGAGCTCACCGGAAGCCAGTGGCTTCAGTTTCTGTAGGCTCAGCTTTTTCTCTCCTATTCTCCTCTGTGCTGTGTGTGCCATTTTACATTCTGTTTAATCATGCACACATTTCTTTACACTGTCATTGGGGGAAGGAGTTATTGGTGTATTGCTCTTTAATGAAAACATGGTTGTGCTAAGAAAATCTTTAAGCAGAACCACATTGAGACAAACATTTCCCATTAATATCAGGACCAGGCTTGTATTATGGGCCTGCCACAAAGATCACTGATGTCAGTGGGAAGTCTCCCATTGACCTCAGTGGACTTTCGATTAGGTCCTAGTATGATAACGTTCAACAGTGCTAATGTTTCCCCCTCATATAATCAGCATAAGCCCTCTTTGAGTTGGACTGACATACTTATCTAATCAAATCTGTAAACTCCTGTACTTCTAATTTTCAGGGCAGGAGTTTTTAAAAAAAACACCGCCACCCCAATCCCACATCGATAAAGATGTGCTAGAAAAACATTGCAATTCCCACCACGTGAATGAGACATGTCTTGAGTTTAGTGAAAAAGAGCTTATTTCATAGCAGGTTTTCATTGCACTATACAGTTTAAACAATATAGCTTTATATAGTGCGTAACTACTGCAAGTAATGCTGCTCGAAGAGCAAAGTAAATCCCACTAAATGAGCCGAGAGCTATGAGTAAGAAAATGGACCACGAAGAAAGGGCAGCGTTTGATCCGGCTGTTTGCCAGTTGTTGTTGCCATATTCTTATTCACAGAAAGAACATCAAGGGCCATACTATTGTTGGTCTCTTGTCCGCATTACTTTTTTTTTCCTTCTAAACAACATATTACAGCTCTTGCAGAGTGACTAGAGTCTCAATTTAGGTTCCAACTAGGAATTAGACATTATTAATTTACAGTGGTGCCTAGGAGTTCTAACCGCATAGTGTGAGGCGGCACTGTACATACATATACCCTATGTACCATAACATCAGAGTGGTGAGACAATTCCCCTTTGAAAAAGCAACACTTAACAGGCAAATGATTTAGGGTTTTGATAAGTAGCGACATTCTGCAAATTCACATTTTTCTCTTGTGTGTTCTGGCTGAATGGCAGTGTGGCCGCTTGTCTTGCAAGTCTCATAATACTGGATAGTATTCTTAAAGCCACCAGTTCCGTGAGGTAAATAATTAGGTGAGAAACTCACCTCTTATTTTTTTAAAAAACCATATGGCTCTAACCCACACTCTGGTGGAAGAAAGCTTGGAAATGTGACCTGATATGCATCCTGAAGTCTCAGAAACCAGACAAGAAATAAAATAATAAGAAGAAGCGGCTTGTTTTAGGCCTGATGTTTTTTGAGCCAATCACATGATTTTGGGGGGAGAGGGCTGACACAATGTTTGAATGCTGGGAGTTAGCAACACTGGAACAGTTTAAAACCTGGAGGTTTATGAGCCATATTTGGCTATACCAGCTCTTCATGTTTTCAATGAGGGACATTGAAAACAGCCATTCATTGCTGGATTTCCATGGATGAATCTATGATAACTCTTAACCAGGAAACCCGTGTAGAATGGGAGGAGGTGAAAGTGAAATTTGGCTGAACACTGCTACAGGTCCATGTTGCTATGGAAACAATTGCCTTTGTCTTCACTGTCCGTTTCATCTGTAGATGTTTAGAAGATCCAAGGCTTAGGTTTATTAGTAGGAACTGAAGAGTATGGCTACATGACGGGGCTACCGCAGCACAGCGGCAGCTATGCCACTGTGGCACAGATGCTTCCTACATTGATGGAAGGGTTCCCCCCCCCCATCAGTGTAGGTTAAACCACTTTCCCAAGCAGTGATAGGTAGGTCAGTGGAAGAGTTCTTCCATTGACCTCACTGTATCTGCTCTAGGGGTTAGGTTGCCTTAACTACAGGACTCGGGGGTGTGCATTTTTCATACCCCACATGATGTAACTTGGGCAAGCTACATTTTAAGCGTAGACCAGAGCTAAAACTAAGCAGATCAGTTAAGCTTCTGTACTATGAGAACAATGTAAACAATAATAAACATTTTTTTTAAATGATCACCCTGTTTAATGGGCAGCATGTAGGTACATCACCAGTACCTTGCTGAAAAGGAGCCTTCTAGAAAGAAAAATAAACAACTGGTAGATATAGAATTGTACACTTACATTCAAGTTGCTCACAACCTTCCAATGCCCTCCTTTACCCTCACAAAGAGTCAATCAGTATAAAATACTCACCCACTGTCATCCAGAATGCACTCCGGGAATATAATGTTCGTTTTACGATTGTTTGGTACATTAATAATGTGCAAGCCTTGAGAAGTAGATTCTTTCTGTTAAACCACATTTTCTTTCACTGGCTGCAGGTTGTTTATATGAACAACTTTGTGACTGTTACCTAGGCAACCAACAGAGAAATGAATTTTATTAGATATAGATTCAAGGATTTGGACACTGTTTTAACTCTGTGTGTGTGTGTCTCTGTTTGTGTGTGTAAAAAGTAAAGCTTGCAAAGTTTAGATGGTTGTTTTCATTATAAGAGGAAAAAGACCAAATCAAGGGGGAAAATAATTTTTATTTGGGCTTACCCCCTTCCTGTTAGTTTCTGTTCATGTTCACTAGGTGGTGGATTGTACTGAAAAGAAATTAAACTGTTCTGCATGGAAACAAATGTGAAAAAAAATCCAGTATGGTCAGCAGGAGGATGTAAAAAGGGTAAGCACTTTTATTGTCTCCAGAGAAAAACACACTTATCTTTTTTTTTTTAATGCTATCATGCTTGAAAATGAGTATTTTAATATGAAGCCTATATGGCCTTTTCTGTATAATAAATTGTACCGTGAGCATATTTTGTGCTCAGTTGCCACATGAACTGACCAGAATGGAAGTGATATAGGTGTTAACTGATGACACCATTTGGCCCAGTATGTTTATTTTTACTCTGGACACATCTGTTGAACACGCAAGCGAAGCAAAATAGGTTAAAGTGCTGTATGAACCATGTAGGTGGATGAGGCTTTGTAATTCAGGCCTAAACTTGTCCATTTACCCCACTGTACTTATACTCATGAGAGACGCATTTAAGAATATTTTTGATTTAAATGTACACATTAGCAGTGTTGTCAAGTCACAAAGTTCAGAACCAAACGGGGCTAAGCAGATGAATTTCCACAAAGTTTGGGGCTTTCAGATTTGATGGCCCAGGTCAGTCTTATATAGGGCCAAGCCCAAAGTTCAAATCACGTTCTACGTTTGAGGAAAGGTAGGAAGTTCAGATCTTACGTTGCAGTTCAGGCTCATCTCTAATACAAACAGGATTAGATGCGTAACTGTGGCCATTTTGCTCATGTTTGCAGTGACCTGAAGATTTAGCAGTGGAAAGCATATTTCTCAGTGCATACTGAGGGTGAACTTGGGTGTTCTTGCACTTTCCTTTGCAGATTTGAACGTGTATCACCTGTTATCATCAAATGGACTTTGGCTTCATGATCAATTTGAAAACAAATGGTATAAGCATTGGTCAAGCAGCGTTTTCTCCTCCTTAATTTTGATAATATCCCAACACCTCTCCTGGGACAGCCACGGCTACAACAACACTGCATACATTTTTTTTTTTGACTCTGTCATTCTGATAAGATTTTACAGCTACAGGCTGGGGCAGAATATTGGCTTCTTGAATGTAGACGTAATAGCGATATTTGTATCGAGTTCATTGCGTGTAGGATTAAGTCTTTGGTGGCCAAAGAAACCATGAGACTATGGGGATAAAGTGAAGCCTAAGAAACTGTAATCATGAGTAATTAAAAGTTTATCTCCAGAATGCTAGATCTGTAGTGTATCTTCCCCTTTAATTGCTCAGCAGTCTTGATTCCTGGTCACTTGAAAGCTAAGCTATCTCTGAGAGTGATTTGAAGGGAAGGTCTATAAGGTATGATTTTATTTTATCAGGTTAGGATATACACTAGGTACAGATAAAAACCACTGAGCTGAGACAAATATTACAGTTGAAGATGGTTGAATTTACATTTTTCAAGGTGTTTTACTCTGGTCCTCTCCCCTCCCCCATTCACAATTCTCATGTTAACAGTTTGTTTTCGGTTTTGGTTTTTTACAGATTGATTTGCTAGTCATTATTGTTCAACCAACAATTTATGTGAATAAGTGGCCATCAACTGGTAGCTGGAAACGTGTCACTTGGAGTGTTCAGTTGGTGCTCTGTAGTCACATGACATTGTTTCTGCAGCATGGTTGGAGGACTGTCCTTTTTTTTTTACAGAGGAGACTTACGAATAATGAATATGCTCCCTCCGGCAAAAAAAAAAAGAAAAAAAAACAGAAAAATCTTCCTCTTGTGCAAAAAATGAAGAACGGTCACCCCCAGATACTACTGTGAACAAAAGTCTGTTTACACAATTGCTAATAAATAGTGAATATAATGGGACACCAATCTCACTGAGCCAAATTATCATTCAGAGTTCACCAGCCATATTTGACTAGCTCTCGTTTCAATAACTATGGTGCCTCTCATATCACATCTGGCCATGTTAAATTAGACCCTACTAGTTTGTTTGGACTGGCATAATTCAGCACAAATTATTTCATTAGCAACTGAATGAAATGGCAGTACATTTTACTTTTTTCTTGGAGTTCTAAGGAATAAATCCTCAAAACACAAACATTAGCCATGTGTGTAAAGTATCCTTATACTCCAGAGGACCAAAGTTATATAGTTGTAGCAAGGCAAGGACACAAGTGAGCAAATATTTAGGATCCAGAGATGTTAATTTCATTCTCCTTCCATTCTATCCAATGCAGCACAGTAGAAGAATATAACAGCATGCAATGTCTGTGTATCCAGTTATGTTTTGCACAGAATAGTTCTTGATTTTCACTTAGAAATGGGCTTAGCTAGAGAATGATAAGTCAGATGTTAATGAAGGTTTAATGCCCTCCAAGAAATGAACAAAGACGCTCTGTCAGAGATGTAGATCTGGTACGTGCTAATCTTACTGAGCAACAGAACGCATTGTTTTAAGTGTAAGCATATATGTACAAAGTCCCATCTACCCTTACAAATCCTGCAGCCACATACAGGGGAAAAGAGTACTGCATGCTTTTAATATATTTATTGTGCATTGAAACTTGTCAGATGAAGAAATTACATTTAAACAGTAAAAAGTAATTCAATGTATCTATCGTCTCTTTATAACAGTAGCCTGTGTGCTTTACAATGAAGCCAATGAAGACTGAAACTTTAAATATGAGGGAGAATTAACAGCTAAAGCCCAGTGTAATTCAGGTATTCTTAGTCTGAGGCAAAGAAACAAATCCAGTCACCTTTGCTCACAATGAATAGGACTTTTAAATCAATAGGGCTATTTAAAGAGTAAGCCCCCTGACTCACAAACACTTCTGTGCACGCTCAGCTTTCAACATGTAACTAGTCCTACTGATGTGAACGGAATTGCTCATGTGCTTAAAGTTAAGCATGTGCATAAGAATTTGCAAATAAGGGCCAGAGGTGATACACAATGTAAGGGGGCAGGAGATGGCTCTGAGCCACTGAGAATTTTTGCACTTCAAACATTCCAAAAAACAAAACAAACCAGAAACAATTCTTTTGGCACTGTGGATTGGAAGAGGAAGACATTTGTTTATTTGCCTTCCGACCTACCCCCCCCTGAAGAATTCAGGGTGTTCTGCAAATATGTTGCCCATTGAAAAGCAGAGACTGGAGAGCAAATTGCTGTTTTTGTTTTATGCCTGAATAATTTCTTTGTAAGATGAACATATGAATAATTAACATTGTGTATTTGGCATGGAGCTATGTCTAGCTCTCAGTGTCGCTGTGCATTTATTAATTATTAATGTTATTTGTATCGTGGGAGCCCCACTTACAGATTAGGACCCCAATGAAAAAGCCAGAGGACTCTTGTGCCTACACAGAACCTCATTGAGATAATCCATTGCAGATACTGCGCCTCAATACTTTTAGTTAGCATCATGATTTTACTGCATACCAGGCATCACCAGGTGGTTGTGTTACACTTCCAGGTTCCTTTTTCTTAGCGTGCGAGCAAATGCTCAGTCTTGGAAAGACATGCTGTGTGGTTGTTTTTTCTCTCTCTTTCTCTCTCTCTCTTTTTTTTTTTTTTTTGGTCATGCAGAGTTCGGTGATGATGCAGTGGTTGGGGGAGAGTAAGCAGCAGGAGTTTACTGGCTGCCTTGGTCTCTCAATGGAGCCAATTCTTGAGGCAGAGCTGCTCCTCTGGAAACGGTGTTGGATTGCGATTTCTGAAAGAAGGGATAGCCTGAATGCTGTTTGACCATCTCCGTCCCAGGACTGGCGTATATGTGTAAATAAAATAAGTTACATTCAGACTATACTCAAGTTCTGCATCACTGGTTTCTTGTCCACTGAGAAGCCAATCTGCCAGGTCCCAAACATCTGCTTCTGCTCGGCAGAGAGACTATATTGATGTCTTAATGGGAAAGTGGGGGCAACAGAATGATACAATACAAAATATCTGTTGCAGTTATAATGAAATATAAATTCTATTGTAGACCATTTAGGGTAAGGACCATGTCTTTTATTTTCACAATGAGGCATCTGGCACACATTTGGGCACTGTGAAATACTCAGTAATAATTAAGAATGGTAACAATGTCTTTTTTCATAGATTCATAGATTCTAGGACTGGAAGGGACCTCGAGAGGTCATCGAGTCCAGTCCCCTGCCCGCATGGCAGGACCAAATACTGCCTAGACCATCCCTAATAGACATTTATCTAAACAAAGTGGCAGAACAGCCAAAAAAGACTTAGAAAATGTAATCTCTGTTTCTTTACAGTGCAGAAAGGATTCTCAGATGTCTCTGTTGGAGCAGCAGAACACCCATCAAAAATCTGTAACATAAAATCTCCACACTCGTACTTTGTTTGTTTGTTTGTTTGTTTGATCCTTACAAATATTTCCAATACAAATATTCAGTTTTGGGTTATTCTTATCCTATCTCAGCATTTTTTCATCATGATCAAGACTATCACATTAGCCTTCAGTCTTCACAGTCACAGTAGGAAAGTCAAAGTTGTACGTAGACCCAAAATGTGTAATTGATATGATGCCTCAGAGTTGATATCAATATTTTTTTTGTTAATTTTTTCAAGTAAGATTTTGTGGTATACTGTCTCAAATGCTTTATTAAAGCACAGCCACATTATGTCTACTCCATTCCCTTAATCCACTTATTTGATTAAAAATAAAAAGCAAGCAAGTTTATCTGGCTTGATATAAACCCATGCTGCTTTCTGCTCTTTCAAAGATTTCAAGTCTCCCACTCTGCAGTGCCCACAGGAAAGAAGCTTTTATATTTTTGAATTAAGAAATCTTAAGCACTTCAACTTGGGAGAGCAAGATCGCTCAAGTGACTGTCTTTGGCTCTGCCCCAAATCTTGATCGATACTGAATCTTTCCATTTTCAATTTATGCAGCATTACAACTATTTTTGGATAGGCAGATTAAATTGCTTTGAGGTATGCATTGATACAGCTGTTTCTTCCTGTAGTAAATTCTCCAGATACTCTCTTAGTAACCTTTCTGTTCCTGTGAAAAGAAGGAAGGCTGGGAAACTGCTGTGAATATGTATCAAGAGGAAAGTGAAATATAAACTAATATATTCTTTAATTTAGATAGAGTGTATTTACTTCCTTGTATGGTATTTGTTTGGGAAGTTGGAAGTGTGTGTAAATGAATTCTGTAACAAATGGGTATGATTCTATCTGCCAATGAGTGTGAATGAAAGGATCTGGATTTGTCTGTGTTAATGGAAAATCAAAGGTTTCCTCTAGCACAGCATTTTTCAAACGAGGGTACTCCAAGGGGTCCGCGGGCACTGCTGATCAACTGCCCCCCCTCTCTCTATCTCCCGGAGGCTACTGATGCCAAACGAGAAGAATTTAGGCGCTAAAAGTCTGGCGGTGCAGCCAGGCTAAGACCTGCCCTGGCTCCATGCCACTCCTAGAAGTGGCCAGCATGTCCCTGCGGCCCTGAGAAGGGTGAGGGGCAGGAGATTTCCGACCGCTGCCCCCATCCCGAGCTCCGACTCCACAGCTCCCATCGGCTTAGAGCAGTGTTTCTCAAACTGGGGCCGCCGCTTGTGTAGGGAAAGCCCTTGGCGGGCCGGGCCGGTTTGTTTACCTGCCCCGTCTGCAGGTCCGGCCGATCGCGGCTCCCACTGGCCACGGATTGCTGCTCCAGGCCAATGGGAGCTGCTGCAAGTGGCGTGGGCTGAGGGATTTACTGGCCGCTGCTTCCAGTAGCTCCCATTGGCCTGCAGCAGCGAACCGCGGCCAGTGGGAGCCGCGATCGGCCGGACCTGCAGACAGGGCAGGTAAACAAACTAGACAAGTGGCAGCCCCAGTTTGAGAAACACTGGCTTAGAGTCTAGCAGCACTTACATTATATATGATGACAAGAGAAATATGCCCATCATCACCATTAACTAACAGTCTCTGGGCCAACTCTGTTGAAATCCATGGAGTTGTATCCTCTTATCTCAGCAGGGAATTTATCCTGGTATATGTGATGGCTGATTTTCCCACTGCCACCCCATTTTTACATAAACATCTCAGACCCCCTTTTTCAAACATCTGCTCTTCATTGCCACATCCTCTGGTGCGGCTCTGTGAAGCAAACAACTCGTCGGGAATAGAAGAAAATAGTTAAAGTGACCCAACAGAACCTTCCACAGAATGCGTTAGTCCAACTCCAGTTATTTAGCTCAATACAGAGTGACTGGGAGAAATTCTATAGCCTGTATTATACAGGGAGTCAGATTGGACTCCCTGTTGGCCTTAAAATGTATGAATCTGAAAAAAAGGCTGGATTATCTCCTGAACCTTAACCAAACCTCTCAGTTTGTCTCTTCATTCCATCGCACTTACTGCCCACCAGACTTGCCTCTCCATGCACCTCACATCAAAAGTTCCCTAAGTGCTCTCCCTGTGAAACTGGAGCATAACATGTCCTTCTCCTCCCTCTCCAGTCAGCACCACACCCCTGATCCTGCATCACTTCCTTATCTGTTTTAGGAGCAGAAAGACAACAAAGACACCACAAGCTTCAGCAGAGAACTTGAGAATGGCCTCTGACCTGCTAGTCCCTCACCTCATTGACTCCCTGATAGAAAATTATCTCATCCTGAGGACCAGGAACTCAGATGATATAAATAGACATAGCTCTGCTGTAAATCATGATTTATACCGGCTGATAATCTGGCACTATAAAATACACTCAACTCCACAGTGTCTCCCTCTTCTGTTTAAGAAGGTTCTTTTCTGGATCCCTGGTGCACCATTCACTCCTAACTTTTTGGCATTCTCCAATTTCCCGTTAATGTTCTAGAAGGCTGATCAAAAGCCCAGCCTCCCACTGCCTTCCATGGGTTTTGGATACGGTCCATAAGGTACATGTTACAAGGAAGAACACAAGTACTTGGTTGTGAACGGTGCACCAGGAAGAAAGCAGAGAGGATACCAGGTTTTCTGGTGACCCTCCCATTGAGGTTGAGATGTTGGGATAGGAGGCAGCAGGTGTTAGCATAGAGGCAATCAGGGTGGGATGGAAGGAATTTATCCAGCTGGAACAATGGAAGCTAGGTTCAGTGTAGGAGTGATGAATGTTCAGCCAGTTCTCATTTTGTCTTATATGGTCCACGCATCCGTTAAACAGACGGGTGTTAATTGGTCAACAGAGCAAGATTCCTGAGCCTCTACACTGCACATGGGTAAGCGATGGCAGGAGAGTGCCTTCAGACTGAAATCTGGCTGTGTTTCAGTAGGCCTTACCCCACATTTTGTCTTCTGTTCCTATTTGTTGTTCAGGGAGACAAAGCACAATGCATATTTATTGTTTCATTCTTCCATCTTTTGAAGCGCAAAATGAAGCAAACTTTTTGTTATGGCTTCAGGCTACCATTTGCAAATGACTGGTTATCACAGTGCACTGTAACCTCAAGGTACCTAGAGGAGTTTCAATGAAATCTTGTTTTAATCCTTTAACTGTTACATATTGCTGTCAAACCAGGCACCTACTTAATGGCTCAGTCAGAATAAATGTTAAAACATGTTTGCTTTTTAAAAATTATTTTGATTTACAGTAGCGCCAATAGACCACAATCAAGATCAGGACTCAATGATTATCCATTCTAAAAAATACATAATAGGAGGCAGTCCCTGCCCAATGAGCTTACCATCAAAATAGACAAGACACGTGAGGAGTGGGAGACACCAGGGGTGTGGGAACACATTGACTAGTGGGGTGCTGAAAACCAGTTCCCTTGCCCCTGTTGGCCGCCGCCTCGCCCCCAGCTGGGGGCAGGCAAGGGGCCAGGAGCAAAGCCCCAGGGCCGGCAGTCAAGACTCCATAGTGGGGGTGGCAGCTGGCCAGGAGCCCGGACACGTGGAGGCCAGCAGCCGTGTGTGTATGTGTCGGGGGCGGAGGCTGGGACCTGGGATCGGAGCCAGCAGCTAAAACCTGGGGGTGCTGCAGCACCCCCCGCACTCCTAGTTCCCATGACGAGGGAGACACGAAGGATTATTATCCCCTGTGGACGGATGGGGAACTAAGGTACAGAGAAGAGAACTGAGTTTCTTAGGATCACAGTTAGGCTGCCGTGGTGTCAGGAATTGGACCTAAAGCTTCAGCCTAGTTCCTTAACACAAAACCCTCCAGTTGCTTTTTAAAGTAGTTTCTACACATCATATTGCCTATTATTGATCCATATTGTATTTCAAAACATAAATGTAATACATTTGGCAAAGCTTAATACAAGACCATTTGGCAAAAAAGACACCAGGCTTAGTATGTACAGCTCCTGGAGTTGGTGACTGGCTGGAGAGAAGGCTTCAGAACATGAATATTGCACCTCAACACACCCAGCCACTTCCACTTTATTTACTTCTCCTCCCACCCTGTTTGTGCCATTTTGACCTTGCAAGACAAAAAGCTGCAGCCCTCAACTGAGTAAAACAGTCAGTGAATTCAATGAGGAAAATAAAACCATCTTTGGTCCTGTATCCACCGCGGCAGTGGCAAAACTTGTACGCACGTCAGCTGGAGGAGGCTCAAGTCTACCAGTGTCGCTCTTTGAGTAAGTGACAATCAGAAAAATAAATAAATCTGGAAACAGACCACCAGCTCCTCAGTGCCACTACAGTCCATTTACTCCACTCGAGTGACACAAAAGGAGCTACCCTTTCACCAGCACAGGTGAAACTCTGGCTGGGACAGAGCCAGCTCCAGGCCTTTCACATAGGGGTGTGCCTGCATCAGGAACTGCTGGGCTCCAGCAATTCCCCACTGGCATTGCACACCTTAGAGTTCTGATATTGGGAGTTACAGGAGGATAGGTCCATAGGTGGCTATTAGCCAAGATGGTCAGAGATGTGACCCCATGCTCCAGGTGTTCCTGAATCGGCAATTGTCAGAAGCTGGAACTGGACAATGGGATGGATCACTCGATAATTGCCTTGTTCTGTACATTCCCTCTGAAGCATCTGGCACTGGCCACTGTCAGAAGACAGGAAACTCAGCTAGCGGGTGACCCAGTATGGCCATTTTTATGTGCAGCATTACTGCGGCTGCTGTAACTGCAACAGGGACCATACACTTTGCCCCCTCATGTTGATCTGTTTACTGTGTATGATCAGAGCCCTGTGATTGCTAAGTACCTTGAGACATTGGCCCCCTTTTCACCTCTCAGCATGTATTTTTATTTGGCTTATTGCCTTAAAAGGAATTTGACTCAATTAAAGTTGTCAGAATTTGGCCCCAACCTGTTCTCTAGAACACTCCAGAAGTAAGATAAGGATGATTTCAAGAATTTCTGTTGCTACCTAGAGATTTCCATAAGGTGATTCATCATTCAAATCCCTTCCTCCATCCCCAGAAAAGGAACAAAGGAAGGAAAAAGAGGCATCTAGTTTCCTGCACTCATCATGCTAGATTGCTGCAAAGGCCTACTCCCTCTGATTTGCATAGTAGATGGAGAGTGTTTCTGTCAGTTACTGAAAAGGAAAAGCTCCCTCCAGAGGCAGGAAGTAAGTGGGGTTGCTGAATGTACCTTTCTCTGTACTATTCAGGCTCTGCTCTCTCATGTGATGACTGTAACTTTTATCATTGCAAACGACGGCATTGTTGTGCTATTTCTTCTTCAGGTCTTGGTCTTAAATCTGTGCACAACTCCTTTGGCATCATTTCTTCTGAAAATAGTATCAGGAGAATTAAATTAACTGTGGGGAGAACCAGAAAACGATGAACTTTGTATATAAGCCTTTTGTTTCAATGGAAGAAATAAACATCTCACCCAAAGCAGCCACGAAAGCCAGAGTCAGATTTGTCACATTATTTAGAAACTCTTCCCGCCTTCAGAAATAAGGGGCATAACAAGGCAGTGGTGCATTGCTAAGCGTGCACAACGCAGAATGTGACTACAGTAGCTTTACTGTCAAGCACCAAATGGCTTTGGCTTCCCCACTGGATTGTGAGGCTTTGGGATGGAGGATTCATGACTTTCGCCACTAACCAAAACCCCTCAGTGTTTTCTAACCAATTGAAGGCAATAAAAACAGCTTTAAAATATTAAAAGGGGCAGTGCTCTGTGTTACATAGTAACTCAATTACAGACCTAAAAGTCGCAATTCTCCAACAAAAAAACCTTCAAAAACAGACTCCAATGAGAAACTGCAGAATTGGAATTAATTTGCAAACTGGACACCATTAAATTAGGCTTGAATAAAGACTGGGAGTGGATGGGTCATTACACAAAGTAAAAACGATTTTCCAGGCTAATTTTCCCCCTACTGTTACTCACACCTTCTTGTCAACTGTTGGAAATGGGCCATCCTGATTATCACTACAAAAGTTTTTTTTCCCCTCTTGCTGATAATAACCCACCTTAATTGCTTAGTCTCATTATAGTTGGTATGGCAACACCCATTTTTTCATGTTCTCTGTGTGTGTGTGTATATATATATATCTTTCTACTGTATTTTCCACTGCATGCATCCGATGAAGTGGGTTTTAGCCCACAAAAGCTTATGCCCAAATAAATTTGTTAGTCTCTAAGGTGCCACAAGTACTCCTGTTCTTTTTGATAATAACAATAATAACTTATATAGTATTTTCACCAGGGGAATTCAGTGTAGAGCTGGGAGCTAGATGAATGACTCATTTTTTAGTTCAGTTGCAGTTCCAATCCCTCTGTCCCTCCCCCCCCAAAATTAGCTTTGGATCAAACAAAATCTATTTTTTCCCCCAACTTTTTGCTGAATTGAAAAATCTTGTTTACGGTCAGTTGCAGAGCGGGGAGACAAATATGGGTTGTCCACATCCCAGGTGAGTGCGCTGATCAGTAGGCTAAAGGTTATAAGGGGAATGGAGTGGTTACAGCAGCATGACCTCTTCTGGCCACTTGGCAAACGTCCAAAACGATCTGTGTTGAATTCACAACTATCAGACTAAAAGTGTCGAATAAACTCGTCATCGGAAGAATCCCGTCCAGCGATAATTCAGTGCACTATTCACAGTTATGCGAATATTGCTATCTCCACTTTGTAGAGGGGGCTGATTGGCTGAACAAGAAGTAGAACTGAGTGGACTTGTAGGCTCTAAAGTTTTACATTGTTTTGTTTTTGAGTGCAGTTATATAACAAAAAATGTACTTTTGTAAGTTGCACTTTCACCACAAAGTG
This sequence comes from Malaclemys terrapin pileata, assembly GCF_027887155.1. Classification (NCBI taxonomy): domain Eukaryota; kingdom Metazoa; phylum Chordata; order Testudines; family Emydidae; genus Malaclemys; species Malaclemys terrapin. Next base: position 7,978,029 of record NC_071513.1, on the reverse strand, counting down.
ATGGCACTACAGTACTTGTATGATGTGAATTGAAAAATACTATTTCTTTTGTTTATCATTTTACAGTGAAAATACTAATATATATACTTTGATTTCAATTACAACACAAAATACAATATATATGAAAGCATAGAAAAACATCCAAAATATTTAATACATTTCTATCGGTATTCTATTGTTTAACAGTGCGATTAAAACTGTGATTAATCACGATAAATTTTTTTGAGTTAATCACGTGAGTTAACTGACAATAATCAACAGTCCTAATTTTTAGTAATATATATTTGTGTTAAACCATTTCAACATTTTCTGAAGAGACTGCATCACATGGAAAAAGGGGAATTAATACTGTGTGTTATAAGAATACTGCATATGATGTGTGACGCTCTGCTGGAGTCCAAAAGGATGCTGAGTCTGAGGTTTGCATAGTATTTTTTTTTACTTGTTTGGCATATTTGGTTGCCACTAAAGGAATCTGCTTGTGAATGGCAGTCTGTGTTTCATTCCATAAGAGGCAAGTGCACTTGGAGTCAAGTTTCCTGGGAGATATTTGTCAGCGTCTGAAAGACATTTCTAAAGTTGTGAGAGAGACGGTGTCTGGAATCTCGAAAATAGCAACTGAGCTGCAGCAAATGTAGTATCAAGTATTTGTTTCCAATAACAGCAAATGAATGTTATCTTGCCAAAATACAATCCTGCTGGCTACAAGGTAATGGGGACTCAGGGGAAACTTTCCAGTTCCATGCAGGAACTTCTTAATTTTATCTTCATTGGCAATGGCAATTTCCATAAATCTTTTTATAACTTGATTTACTAACTCAGTGTCAGTTAAGCAATAGAATAGTATGGTTCTGAGATACAAAGAGACTGTACATACAAATGAGACTGAACGGGCTCAATCCTGGAGAGGGGATTAGAGGAAGAGAATCTAAGCCAACTTTTTGCTCCCCCAGACTTGAGCTGGCCTAAGCTTTCCTCCAATAATTGAGGCCGTCTGCAGCAGTGTCATAGGGACCTTGTGCTAGCCAAGGAGCAGCGTGACTCCACTTCACGCCTACCCATACCCCTTCCCTGCCACACATGCCAAGATGGACTCTTCAGTTGGTCCTTTAGGGTAGCTTTTCTCTTCCTCAGCCAAAGCTGCCGTTGTGCAAAGCAGCCAGACCAAGCAGCTATAATCTGGCATTGTATTTCTCTGGTGTAGGTGGCATTTTAAGGATACAAAGCTTAACGATTTCAGCACCAACCATTATCATCTCCATACTTGGCTTCTCTTCAAAAAAAGAGCTGGAATTTTCAAAGGAGCTGAAGGGAAATAGATGCCTAGTGGTAAAATTTCCAACAGGGCCCAGGTGATTTAGAAACCTAGAGCCTATTGAAGCTTTAGAAAATTTGACCCCCTAAATCCCATCGACATCCAGTGAGAACTGGACACCTAACTCCATAGCCGCCTTTGAAAATTACAGCCTCCAAGGGTGAATATTGTTTCATTAAGGAAACCCATGTATGGCAGGTAGGAACAATTTATGGGAGTAGTGATATAACGTACCACAGCAATTTCTCCATGCTTAAGACCTCAGGAAGTTCTGAAAAGGATAGTATGAATAACTAGGCATAAAGAAAGAATATTTCATTTGATGTCAGAATTTCAGAACTGATATATATATATATATATAGAGAGAGAGAGAGAGAGTTCTATATTAGTGAAGTCAGCATTCATGAAAGGTGCTTGATTAACATTCCCCAAGATGGAAATCCTCAATTTATACACTGAAAACATACAGCATTGGCAGCAGCAGTGAAAGCATTCTCCATGCTAACTACTGATGTAAAGATGGTGAAACCAGAATATTTAAAGACACTTTTCTTCTTTTTTTAAAGTTAGCTGTTAGAACTCTAAAGAAATTGCTGCTATGGATTGGTGTTTTCACATGACACCTATGGGGCAGCAGTGTCAATTTCCACCAAAAAACTGATATTGCAAGACAAATACTATTGATTAAAGTATTTTTGCCCAAATACTGTCTTGTTGAAAACTTTTAAATCAACTGAGGCACTTTCCACGTCTATTAATATTCATGCAAGTGAGAAATCATAAAACGAGTCAACGACATCATTAAATTGAATACTAATAAGATCTATTGAAATGAAATGTAAATATTGAACAAGCTTTAGTTTTTCATTTCCAGTGGTTAAAAACAATACTAAATCATAAATATAAGGCAAAGTATAGAAATGTGTCAACTAAATTGAAGGCACAACTCTGAATAAATCATAACTGCTTGTCTAATGTTAGTTTCAAAAGGTACTGTTGAGTTGAAAAGAAGAAAAACAGCCTAATCAGTGATTGTTTATAACTCATGCTTCCATGAACTTTTTAGTGCCTGGGATAAAACCTTTTTTTTTTTTTTTTTACAAGTAGCAGGGATATTTATAACTTTTTTCTATTGGATCTATTTTCATGTGAAAAAGAAATAAACTCGAACATAGTGCCTTATTTAAAGTTCTACTTCAGGTTCACAAGAGAAAGTAAAAGTTAAGAGTAGATAAAAATGTAGGTCTCGATACAACAAAGACTATATGCATAACCATATACATCTTAGTACTCCTTACTATATAAAGTTATGCACATGCTTAAAGTCTTTACAGGATCAGGTTCTACTTTTGTATGAGTCAAAAGCCTTGGTCATTCTTGCCTGGAAAACTGACAAATAAACTAATTTAAGTCTCTGTCTTCAAAAGCCAGTCTCAGCTTTATTTTTCTAATTAGCAAGACAGATTTTTATATGGTTAAAGCAAATGAGCTGTCTGTCAGAATCAAGGATATTATGTTGTCCTTGTCATCTGTCAAATGTAATCAAGGGCTTTGTCTTTGTCATTATCACGAGGCAGGTGTTTGTAGACAACGAATCCCCAAAACAGTCCTTTTATGTGTAAAAAAACGTTATGATTCCACAGATGTTCATTGCATTACTACCATTACATAACCTTTTTAAGAATTAATTTTAAGAAGTAAACTTACCTGCCTGGATGCCATCAAATATTTGTAAACAAAACTGATTAATATCTGAAATCACAGTCTTTAGCAAATCCTATTAGGTAGTTTAATTGAAAGAAATATAAATGAGTGTTTTTTTTCTGCTTAGCAGCTACTCCTCATTAAAATTTCATGCACTGTAATAGTGTGGGTTTGTTGCCTCTTCTACAAAAAAGATCCAGCTTTTTCTAGGTTCACTTTGGAGAGCTTCCTTATAGCTGCGCCCACATCACCAGGGCTACGGCCTATCTTCCCTTTGCTTTTCAACCTGTCAGCTAATCCATAGCATTAGCAAACCACTGGGATGTGTTTGCTATGTAGAGGCTGTTTTTAGTGCACCGTTAGCCAACGACATAATGAATTCACCATTAACACAAAAGTGTCAGTCAGAAAAAGTTCAGTCACTATATAGGCAACATATTTAAGATGTGGGAGATAATTGTCTTGCTCTGCTCAGCACGGGCGAGACCTCAGCTGTAAAACAGTGTCCAATTCTGTGCACCACACTTTAGGAAAGTTATGGATCAATTGGCGAGAGCCTGGAGGAGAGAGACAAAAATGATTAAAGGTGTAGAAACTAGGGCTGTTGATTAATGGCAATTAATTAATGCAAGGAACTAAAAAAAAAAAGTAATTGCTATTAAAAAAATTAATCGCGATTAATCACAGTTTTAATTGCACTGTTAAACAATAGAATGCCAATTTAAATTTATTAAATATTTTTGAACGTTTTTCTACATTTTCAAATATATTGATTTCAATTATAACGCAGAATATGAAGTATACACTGCTCACTTTATATTATTATTTTTATTACAAATATTTGCACTGTAAAAATGATAAACAAAAGGAACTGTATTTTTCAATTAATCTCATACAAGTACTGTAGTCCAATCTCTTTATTGTGAAAATGAAACTTACAAATGTAGATTTTTTTCTTACATACCTGCACTCAAAAACAAAACAATGTAAAACTTCAGAGCCTACAAGTCCACTCAGTCCTACTTCTTGTTCAACCAATTGCTAAGACAAACAAGTTTGTTTACATTTACAGAAGATAGTGCTGCTGCCTTCTTATTTACAATGTCACCAGAAAGTGAGAACAGGCATTTGTATGGCACCTTTGTATCCAGCAATGCAAGGTATTTACGTGCCAAATATGCCAAACATTCGTATGCCCCTTCATGCTTCAGCCACCAGTCCAGAGGACATGTTTCCATGCTGATGACGCTTGTTAAAAAAAATAATGTGTAAATTAAATTTGTGACTTGACTCCTTGGGGGAGAATTGTATGTCTCCGGCTCTATTTTACCTGCATTCTGCCATATATTTCATGTTATAGCAGTCTCAGATGATGACCCAGCACATGTTCATTTTAAGAGCACTTTTGCTGCAGATTTGACAAAATACAGAGAAAGTACCAATGTGAGATTTCTAAAAATAGCTTCAGCACTTGACCCAAAGTTTAAGAATCTGAAGTGTCTTCCAAAATCTGAGAGGGACAAGGTATGGCGCATGCTTTCAGAAGTCTTAGAAGAGCAACACTCCAATGCAGAAACTACAGAACCTGAACCACCAAAAAAGATAATCAACCTTCTGCTGGTGACATCTGACTCAGATGATGAAATTGAACATGCACAGGTCCACACTGCTTTGGGCTGTTATCGAGCAGAACTCGACATCAGCATGGACGCTTGTCCTCTAGAATGGTGGTTGAAGCATGAAGGGACCTAGGAATCTTTCGCACATCTGGCATGTAAATATCTTGTGATATTGGCTATAATAGTGCCATGTGAACACCTGTTTTCACTTTCAGGTGACATTGTGAACAAGAAGCAGGCAGCATTATCTCCTGCAAATGTAAACAGACTTGATTGTCTGAGTGATTGACTGAACAAGAAATAGGACTGAACGGACTTGTAGGCTCTAAAGTTTACATTGTTTTATTTTTGAATGCAGTTATTTTTGTACATAATTCCACATTTTTAAGTTCAACTTTCACGATAAAGAGATTACACTACAGTACTTAAATTAGGTGAATTGAAAAATACAATTTATTTTGTTTCTTACAATGCAAATATTTCTAATAAAAATAAATATAAAGTGAGCACTGTACACTTGTATTCTGTGTTATAACTTGAATCAACATATTGAAAATGTGGAAAAATCCAAAAATATTTAAATAAATGGTGTTCTATTATTGTTTAACAGTGCAATTAATCACATAATTACAGTAACTCCTCGCTTAACGTTGTAGTTATGTTTCTGAAAAATGCGACTTTAAGCGAAATGATGTTAAGCAAATCCAATTTACCCATGAGAATTAATGTAAATAGGGGGGGTTAGTTTCCAGGGAAATTTTTTTCACCAGACAAAAAACTATAGATTATATAGATATACACACAGTATACGTTTTAAACAAACAATTTAATACTGTTCACAGCTATGATGATTGTGAAGCTTGGTTAAGGTGGTGAAGTCAGAGGGTGGGATATTTCCCAGGGAATGCCTTGCTGCTAAATGATGAACTAGCACTCGGCTGAGCCCTCAAGGGTTAACACATTGTTGTTAATGTAGCCTCTCACACAAGGCAGCATGAACACGAGGAAGGGGAGACAACATAGCAGACAGACAGACACACACCTTGTATGTGGAAGAGAGAGAAAGAGAGATGCACATTGCCCCTTTAAGTAATCTGACCCACTCTTAAGTGCATTGTCTTTTTAAGTGGATCATGAAGTTGAGACAGCAGCTTCTGCCCCAAGCTCTCTATGTCTCTCTCCGTCTGTGTCCCCTCCCTGCTCTATATGGAGAAGGGATAAGCGGGGTGCGGGGGGTGGGGGAACACCCTGACATTAGCCACCCCTTCCCCCTCTGCACAGCAAGCAGGAGTCTCGGGGAGCAGCTCCAAGGCAGAGTGCAGGAGCAGCACAGGGCAGTGGGGGGCGGGACAGCTGAACTGCCGGCAATTGATAGCCTGCTGGGCGGCTGTAGCACAGGGAACATAGGGGAGCGGGGAGCTGATAGGGGGAGCTGATGGGGGGCTGCCAGTCCACCCTGATTACAAGCCCCCACCAGCTAGCTGCAATGGGCTGTTCTTCCTGCAAGCAGTGGACAAAGCAGGCAGCTGCCAAACGACATTAGAAGGGAGCATTGCACAACTTTAAACGAGCATGTTCCCTAACTGATCAGCAATGTAATAACGAAACAACGTTAACCGGGACGACTTTAAGTGAGGAGTTATTGTAATTGTGATTCATTTTTTTAATCGCTTGACAGCCTTAATTGAAACCTGACCTATAAGGGAAGATTTAAAACACGGGCATTTTTAATCTTGAAAAACGAATGACTGAGGAGGGACCCGATAACAGGCCTCAAATATGTTAAAGGTTGTTATAAAGAAGATGGTGATCAAGTGTGCTCCATGTCCACTCAAGGAAGGAGAAAAAGTAATGGGTTTAATTTGCAGCAAGGGAGAGTTAGGTTAGGGGAAAAATTCCAACTATAAAGGTAGTTAAGTTCTGGAATAGGCTTCTAAGGGACGTATAGAATCCCCATCACTGAAGGCTTTTAAGAACATGTGCCAGGGATGGTCTAGGTTTACTTGGTCCTGCCTCAGTGTAGGAGGCTGGATTTGAAAACCTCTCCAGGTGCCTTCCAGCCCTACATTTCTATGATTCTATGTCTAGCAGGAGCAGTTCTAATATCAACACATTCCCAAATCCATTAACTCAAATTCTGCTGTGAATTTTCACATACGGTGAGTATCAGCTAGTGCAAGGGAGTAACAATAAGAAACCCCCTACACTTACACCCCAGTACAGGCTACCGTGAGTCCACATGTGTAGGAGTAAGGCTACTTACCTGCCTACTCTCTCCCTGGAAGAGGCGGGAAGGAAGTGGATAGAGCATTGGCTCCACCCTTACTCATTGGGCAGAGTGGCAGAGTGAGTGGTGGGGGGAGGAGTTGTGATTTCCTGTTGGTGCAGGGAAGCAGTAAAGTACTACCCTGTATGCGAAAGGAAGAAGCAGGGAAAGAGGATGACTCAGAAGCCACCTTTCTGGAAAATTTCCATCAGGAAAACGGAAATGAAATGTATCGTTTCAACCTGAATTGGAATATTTTAGTTTTTGAACCGACCTGAAATGCTTTGTGTAATCCTGTGAGGAATGAACTCGGAGAGGTGAGAAGAGAGGCCCATCTTAGCTCCAGGTAGACGACGTGCAGAACATAAATCTGTAGGGCGTATATAAGTAGAAGACCATGGGTTGGGGAGAAAAGCCAAGACTGAGACGTTGAGCTTGTTTTACACAATCTTATTTTGAAGAAATGGGACTGAAATCCTGTGACTGGGAAGTGTTCTTTGGGGACCAGCCTCACGAGTTATGTCCCCTACACCCACACACAAACAAAATCTACCTATAAGATCTTGATCCCGTCTCCTGATCCCTTCTATTAATGGGTTTTTATCCTGTACCTAAAGAGAAGCTAGAATAAGGTATAAAGGACAGACCACCTGAAGGGAAACACCCTTCGCAACATTAAAAATATCACATTTTCCTCTTAAAAAACATATGTGCATCTAAAATATTTGAAGTTTGCAGTAATGCTCAAAGACACTTTCCTTTGAGACGTGCTCCCCTTGTGTATCTGCACCATACAATGTGGAATTATTTGTTGTATCCGTACTGCAACTGAAATTAAGAAATATTTTTGCACACTTCGCACAAAGGAGATTCTTGTTACAATACATTTAAGGCTATTGCCATGCTAAGAACCAATACGGATACGTTACATGCACCAATGCTTTTCTCTGTGAGTAATATAGTCTGTTGCTAAACTGTGTACTTCACTGGAAACAAGGATACATTGGACAAAACTGAAACAAGAAAAGTGTATGTATCGGCAATGACAATGAGCCAAGTGACCATGTACTGGCAGAAAATAGCCAGTTTAAACACGGTTCGCTGAGAGCAGAAGAAACTGCATGGTTGAAAATCACATTCTGCTCGTAGCACGTAGGACTAGAATATAAACCACTGAATGAAAAATGATCAAGCCTGAGATTTTCAAAGCTGCCTCTGGGAATTGGATGTCACATTCCCATTAATTTTAGTGGGAACTGGGCATCAGTTTCCTTAGGGAACTTTGAAAATCTCAGTCTAAATGTCAGTTATCCAGACATAAAATATAGGGTGAATTCTTAGCACTCTTGCTGTGTTAGTGGATGCTGTCAGTTGCAGCACTTCAGTTGAATTTAAAATGCTACTTTCACCCTAGCTCCCCATCTGGTCTGTTTTTACAGGCACAATTCTGCGTCTGCAGCTATATTCACATTTTTGGCCTATAGCATTAAACTGCAGGTGCAAATATTAGTAGTTACACATCTGGCTTTCTGGATTCAAATTATTATTAGATTTCTCACTACTACTACTTAAACACATTCAATTTACTGTGGAGTCATTTCATTATGGACACAAATATCCACCCGCAGAACCAAAGGCCCTGTATGTCTATCTGCACGTAGACAGCTAGTGAGAGAGAGAGAGTGAATGCATTCGGAGAATTATTTACTCTGTCTCAGACAGTTGTCTTAACATTTTATGCCAGTGGCTCTCAACCTTTCCAGACGACTGTACCCCTTCCCCGAGTCTGCTTTGTAAGTTTCACCTAAAAAACTACCTGCTTGCAAAATCAGACATAAAAATACAGAAGTGTCACAGCCCACTATAACTGAACAATTGCTGACTTTCTTCATAATTATAAAATAAATCAACTGGAATATAAATATTGTACTTACATGTCATTGTATAGTATATAGAACAGTATAAACAGTCTGTATGAAACTTCAGTTTGTACTGACTTTGCTAGTGCTTTTCATGTAGCCTGTTATAAACTAGGCAAATATCTAGAGGAGTTGATTTACCCCCTAGCAGACATCTGCATACCGCTAGTTGAGAACCACTGTTTTATGCCATCCCCTGCCCAGTATGTGCCCTTTATGAGACACATATTTTTGTATTATTTCAGAAACATAGTAGGGAGGTTTTACGAACATTATTGGTCCATTTTTACTCTTATGCCTATCTATAAAGGTGCTTTCCCCATCTCCAAACTCCCATAGGGGTGAAATCCATTTCTCAGATAGCAAAATTTGCAACTACTTGTGATTCAGGGCTGAATCTGAATGCGTGCATTACCCTAATTTGGCCAGAATGTCAGTATTCTAAGGGCTGGTACACACTAAGCCCCCAGTTCGAACTAAGATACGCAACTTCAGCTACGTGAATAATGTAGCTGAAGTCGAAGTATCTTAGTTCGAACTTAAAGGTACTTACCGCGGGTCCACACGCGGCAGGCAGGCTCCCCCGTCGACTCCACCTACTCCTCTTGCGGAGCAGGATTACCGGCGTCGACGGCGAGCACTTCCGGGATCGATTTATCGCGTCTAGACAAGACGCGATAAATCGATCCCAGAAGATCGATTGCTTGCCACCGAACCAGCAGGTAAGTATAGACGTACCCTAAGGCTTGAACAGCCATAAGCAATGATTCTCAGCCTTCTGGAGTTTATAAGTCCCATGGGCTGCCATGCTGCTGGTACTACAGGACTAGGGGAAAGTGGGACCAGACCTATTGCATGAGACGTTCCCCTGCAATGAGGAACTGCAATAGTGCAGGTAGAGGGAAAGTTGTCTCATTGTGCTATGTTCTGGAACTATGTCTATTCTATCATTCCCAGCTGTGGCAAAGAACAAGGACAATGAGCCTGACCCAAAAGCCCATTGAAATTAATGGGAGACTTTCTGTGGAATTCTACTCAGAGCCAAATATAATTTTTAAGCAGCTCATATTTTTTTAAATTCTGCTCAGATTTATTGGCCGGATCCTCCACTGATATAAATTGGTGTAGACCCAGAGACGTCAATGGACTGACACTGATTTACACCAGCTAAGGGTCTGGCCCAGCGGTTTATCTCAATTAGAATAAACTAAATTCCCTGTGATTTTAATATTAGGGAAAAGAACGGGTTAAAAAAATACTTTACTCAGTAACCCAAACATGTTTCAAAGGCAGTCTGTTGTAGATCCTATAGAAAGAGGATTGTTCTCTTTGTGGTCCCTTAATTATTTATGACTGAGTGATTTATGGATTTTAGGCTGTGGTTTGCTTTTGATTATTTTTTTTTTCACCTTTGCTACTTTTTCCACTTCCCTAATCTAAATGTAACACTTTCTTTAATATTGATCCGGTATCTGTTTATGCAGCAAGCAATGTCATTTGTCAATGTTTTCACTGTTTGGCACGCTTCAATTATTGGCATTTATTACCATGAATAATTTATGACTATGTTCTTTTAATCTGTCATTGATCGGAACCATCTTTTCTCAAAATGAATATAGCGCTCCTGAGACTTGCCGGATTGGCAGGCCCGGATAGACGTCTTCTATTTAGCCACAAAATGGATGTGGCAGAAATAGCAGCAATTGAAGCTTTCACACACTCCTCCACCAGTATGCCTTCGACCTGGTTTTTGCCCATTTTTTGAAGGGAAAGCGTCTTCCAGACTCTAGGACTGACACTTCTGTTGATGCAGGAAAGGAGAGCTCTAGTTGTAATGTGATCCACTATGGATTGAGGCCATTACCTCATTTCCCAACCTTTAAGTGCTAATGACTTTCATTCACTACTGATCTGGGTTGGATGTGAACTAGTGACATAGCAGTATAAAATTCCTTACCCTATTAATAATCCCATTTCCTAGCCAATCCTCCTGATTGCTACGTGCTCACAAGTAGATGCATTATGGAGAATGTAATATATATGCTGTACTCAGGTAACCATGAATGCAGATGTTGTGGGGACCTCTGCAAGATTCAGAAGTCCCTGAGCAGGCAGTGCAAGTATTTGTGTACCTATGTCATTACTGGTATGCATACCATCTACAATAACCTACCAGGTCAATGTGCCCATTAGGGGGCGGATCAATGGAGCAGGCAGATGTGTTATGTGAAGTTCTCCTTGCCCTATTCCAGGTCCTGCAATGAGCACAGACCCAAGGTCTCCTCTGCTCTCTGCATTGGCTTTCTCATAGAAATCAAGTCCAAGGTGTCAGGGCTAGATCAACAAAAGGACTTACGGACTGAGTCCGAAATATAGATCCTCTAAACCCCCACTACGCTTCTGCCTAACCCTAGAGGCATCTAAGTTTCTGCTGGTGGGCATGTACAAAACTACATTAAGTCCTGACACTGTTGAGCTGCTTGGCATCCTAGCTGACACCTAATGCTCAGATTAGGTGTTCCCCCATCTACCTTGTCTGTGGGGCCCTATGTTATAGATATTTTCAGAGCTTACTTAACAGAGCAGGCCTCACACAAGAGACAACAAGGGGTGACTGGATTGGCAATATTTGGGGATGTGTGTCATAATCCTGATTTGCACTCCCTTGGGATGTGGGAGAATCCCCACTCTGCCTTTTTGCAGCAAGAACTTGAACCCAACTCTTCCATCTGCTAGCTGAGTGTCCTAACCACTAAGCTTTGGTTTTAATGTGCTGGGTCTTTGTCTCCTTTTTTTATGAGAAAGCCAGCTAAACCAGTTCTGCACGAACTCCAGGAGAGGGATCCCAGCTGTGAATCCAGAGCAAAAATCGGCGCCTCCCGCTGGCTCAGAGCTAGGGGCCAAACCTATCCTCAGCTTTTCCTACTGACTATTTTATGGGCTCCTCACTCCGTTACATCTCTTTGGGATTTGCCAGGATAACCATGACTTGGTTCCCACTGAATCCCATTCTTAGGCACCTAACTCTCCCCATGCATTGTATAGGGATCCCTGGCGCTAAAGGATCCAATGCCCAAGCTCTTTGTGGATCTTGCCCTCAGTCCTTACCTACAAGAGGCTCTGTGGCACGGGCCCAGGGGATCTGAAAGATCTCCTGAAGTTCCAGGATGAAGACTGTGCTCAACAGCGCCACTCCTCAGGCACAATAGAATTTTCCACCACACGGATAAATCTCGTCGGTGCAGGAGACAGAGCTTTCTCAGGAGCTGGTCTGAAACTGTGGAATGAACTCCCACAGGAACAAAGGACCATCACAAACCTCACCATCTTCCTTGCCAAGTGCATGGTGCACTTCTTTGACCTGCATTCTGTAACATAAACACAGAAAAAGTGTGTGTGTGTGTGTGTGTGTGTGTGTGTGTGTGTGTGTGTGTGTAAACCCTACCAAAACAAAACACTAACTGCACACACGATTTTCCCCCTGGTGAGAGCACAAGAGAACAGTCATATTACTTAATGCACTCGTGGAAGATGCTCAGATACTCTAGTGATGGGGCCATCTAAGTACCATAGATAAGTAGATAGATGAGATGATAAATGGATATTTGTAGAAGCTGAAAAATGGGAGACTTAGAATATTGATGAGGCCTTGGAAGAAATGAACCAGAGCCAAGATGGCAAAGGAAGGCGCAGATACTCCACTACTAAAATCACCTTGGGGCTTCAATAAATGAAAAGTGCTTGGAACCATGATGACACTACGGTGAAAATAAGAGGTGTGACCTGAACCTGACAGCAGAATTACTTCTTTAGCAAATGCAAGGGCATCTCTGCCAGACAGCTTGTGATTGCCAGTCTTCTCAGATTAAGAAAATAGCTGAATCAAGGAAGAAATAATTCTAGAGTGGAAGTGATTCTGAAAAAGAAATAGCTGCTCTTTCTAGGAAGGAATAACAACAGTGATCCTTCCAGGTAGCATCCTAATTTAAATGCACAGCTGCATCCCAGCCAGAGAAAACAAAGAGCCACAGAAAAGCTACACTTTTGTACTGTTGCGATCCTCAGGCTGAGTTCCTAGGATAATTATTGTTAGATGAGCAGAGCTGTTAATGGGAATTTTCGTTCAAAATAAGGGAAGAAGATAAATGAGTTAGATAGAGGGAGATTGAGTAGACCCATTAACAGAGTGATTTGCTTAGCGTTTCCTGACTTGTCCTTATGTCTAATGAGAAATTGTCATCTCAAACTGAAATCACTACGAGCAGGCATTCCCACTATTTTTTTGGAAAAAAAATCAGTGTCCATATTTTCACAGAATAATATATTAATAGTATTTGGCATTTACGTAGCAAATTTCCTCCAGCTAAAGTAAAGGCATGCAATGGTACTTTCCAAAGGATAATTGTTCCAGCATCGCAGGGTCCCCTGTAATGTGGGTATTAGCCCTGCTTTATGGATGGGCAGATTGAGGCTTGAGCCAAAGCAGCTAAGGGTGGGATTTTCAAAAGCATATAATGTCGACCTAACTTTACTCCTCGAACGGCCCTTTCACAAGGTTTCCTTGGTCATTTTTGTCTTAGCAGCTGACAAACCCTTGGCCATTTTAGTTACAAGGGCAATTGATCAAATTGTCACAGGTAGTCGGCTTCTGCAAAAACATCCTCATGATATGAACGTACTGACCTCCAGGGGGGCCCTGCATGTCGGTGGCTGAGCTGGGTGGTGCTTGATCTTCGCGGAGGCTACATCCCTTTGGGATTTGCCAGGATAACCATGACTTGGTTCCCACTGAAGCCAATGAGAGTTTTGCCATGGATGTCTACAGCAGCAGAGTTAGGATATCTCTGAGCCTTTCATTGACTTCAGTGGGAGCAGAGATGGCCCAATGCTGAGCACTCTTGAAAATCTCTTCCTACATGACTTTAATCAAGGTATCAGAACAAGGTAGTGGCAGAAATAGGAACAGCATTTGAGTACCCTGATCTAACCCCCCCACAGCGCTGCCTGGCTAGAGATGTTTTCAGAAAAGGCTTTAGACAATTGCGGAGAGCCAAAGGAACAGAACCTAGAAAAATTCAGTGAAAGGAATCTATATTCCCTTCTCCCTAGAGCAGAACACAAGGAAAGGGCGAGAGTGCAGAATGAACATCTGACATTGCTGCTTATATTCTAAACACGAGATGAGTAGGAGGACATTTCTGCACACTGTCACATGTAGAACAAAACTTCCAAGTATGTTTGGGATCACAGAATCCAAGTTAAATATTACAACTCATTATACGGTCACAAGTCATTAGTTTCAGCTCCAAACTGTCAAGAAAGAGCAATTCAGACGTATGTGGGGGGGAAAGTATCCAGAATAAAAATGTAAAAATTAGTCAGAAAAAAAAATGTTTCATAGCAATTCCCTCTTTTTCCTTTAACACCCTATTGCTTATGATTATGGCTCATTAGCCACTGTCTAATATTTCATCATTTAATCCTCAGCCTTATTTGAGAGTGGCTGTATTACATTTTGTATACTGGCTATCAGGAGACTTGTACTTGCGAGTCTTGTTTTTCCCAATCCACTTTACCAATTCAAATATATGATTATTCATTTGTCAGTCCCTTCTAAAGTGCTAACTCTGTGATTCAGGCAAAGAGGGAAATTGTATCAAATAAGTTCATTTCTTCTTGCAATGCTAATTATAATGCAAATCATCACTCAAAACTAGTTTAGTGATACATATGGAAATACACAAAAAGATGTGATCTGTACAATTAATGACTTCCCCTCCAATATGCAGTCCATTATGTTTCCTTGGTTCCAGCAGTCTGTCAAAATAGTTCTGTGTGCAGCTAACAAAAACTCTGAACATCTATTAAAACATGACAAATATTTTCTTTCCTTAGTCTGTCTAGGAGTATAAGTATTTGAGAATTACTAAATGCCAGAAACTTTATTGCAGCTGTGCCTGCACCACTTATTTAAACAAGTGGGACACATTTATCTTGGTTTGACTTATGTTTTTAGATGGAGCAGACAGACGGCATATTGTTTTTTTTTCTGAATTTACTAAAGGCTTAGGGCGTCCATCTGTTGTCTTGCGAGATGGAATGCTATGAAACAAATGTATTCGTTCAATGTGGAATTTTTCTTCATGGGGAGAAGTACCGCTCAGTAAGTGCTCTGTGCATTTAAAAATAAAATGGCATAACTTGCCCAATCAGTCAATGATAAACTATAAACCGTTCAGAGCTGCAGATTAGACTTCTTGCATCTGGAGGAAATATGGGTTGAAACACTCTAGGATAAAATAAGATCCCCGTTCCCCAAAGCTTTGCCACCACTCAAATGGAGCCCAAACTTCGGGGCGGTTTGAGGAAATATTGGTTCTTTCACGTGTGTGAGAGAGCTAAGCGTGAACCAGATACTCGGGGTGAGCACTGAGCTTTACTCAGTGCTGGCCCCAAGGAGGAAGGAAGTCTGTGTTTAAGCCACCTTTCCACCCGCAATCCTGGGAATACCTGGGGGAAATAGTTAAATCCCAGATATAATCTAAAGCAACCCCGGGACTGCTCTAAATTACATTAGCAGTGCACTACTGGCTCTCTTGGTGCTTATTTACTGGCCCAGGACAACCAGAGAATAACATGCTATGGCCACATCATCTCTCTCCCCCAGGCTATCCCAACACATCCCCTATGTTTTAAGGAGAGTGCAGGGAGTAGAACTGATGTATAGATCCAGATGCAACACCTTCATGCCAACCGTTTATTCCCTTCTATTCAAGGGGAATCCTCAGCTACGCACTCAACACAGCTTTCCACATGCTTGGTGTAGATGTAGAGGATCTGTCTTGGACAGTTTAAAGTTTTCGTGTGCTTCTGTGCTTCCTGATTTCATCCATGAAAGGAAGCAGAAATATTGAAATAACAAAGGACCCTAGGAACTGGTACACCAGATTAGATTAAGATCCTGTACAATGTTTCTGACAAGGTCCACCAGCAGGTGCTTCAGTAGAAGGTCAGAAAAGTCTATAATGAAATAACCTATACTTAGAAGAAGATTTTCCCCTAACACAGGTTATTTAAGGGTTTGTCTGCACTAGAGTTTCAACTGCAGTTAACTGATTGCCAATCAATCTGCATTAACTAACACATTTTATATGTGAGCTTGGCTACTCCACGAACCTTCCAGAACACAGATGTTTGAGATGTACCCTGCAATGTCCAGGACGCAAGTACACGTTTTAGCTAAACTAGAATGAACTGGCAATCAATTAATTTGAGTTAAAAAACTCTAGTTGTCCAACACTTATTCATGGATTATCCCCAAATCATAAGGATAATTATGTAGCTTCTTTGCAAAGGCCTTAAATTGCTATAAAATAGGAATTCTCCTCTCACTTGTACATTGGCAAAAGCACTTTGCAACCACTTAGCATGGCTATAAAAGACCACACAATGTATAAGGCAACAGAGAATTGGGCTCTAAGATTTTCTAACTAAGTAACATTACAGTGCGTGATCTGTGGCACAGCGGAGGAAGGTTTATATTAGATTGTACATGCTTGTCAGAAAACAATGAGAGGAAGTTGTCATTTCATTCCAATGCCATAGAGTCCAGTAGCATTAACAGTATTGCAAGCACAAGGTCCTTCAGCATGATTAGTATAATTACAATGATTAGGGTAGTGGTAGCATGTGCAGGAATGCAAGCAATTAGCGTAGGATAGCAGGGCTTTCAAACAAATAAACTAAAACAATGATGTCAGATTGCTAGAAGAAAGAGAGCCAAATTTGATCTGAGGACTTCAGTTGCAAATATGCAGTAAAACAGGATTCTGCAATGGATGCTACAGAAAATAATGTAATCTGGAGTGCACTTGAGAAATTAGTTATGCCTCTCTTTTGTTGCTTTTTTGACATGACGGAGATCTGGATAAGTGTTAGGTTTTAATTTAAATCAAGAAGATTAGGATGTCTGCCATTTATCTACAAATAGTCTTCATCTGTTTAATCTCCTTCAGTCCTGTCATCCTCCATTTCATCCTTGGAGAGATGATTTAAGGGGGTGGGGAGCAGGGGCACAGAAATTATTTTGATTTCATTTTAAGAAGTCATCTTGGTGTTTTGACTATTTCTTTTGATCAGTAACTTAAACGTTGGTGGCATATAAATATTACAGAATAAAATGAGATTGCACTTTCCTGTTCTAAAGGAGTCCAGCCGCTCATAACATACAGTGAAAAAATATTTTAATCGCAAGACAATAAAGCCATGTTAAGTGGATTTTTACCTAGGAGCCCATGTAAAGGTTGGACTTCTGAATGGAGTTACCCATGGCATCCTTCCAGTCAATGAACTGTCTAGGAGAAGTTCAGCTAGCACACATAATTCGTAGTATTTTCAGGAGAGTGGAGAAATTTACGATAGGGATAGGCAATCTATCTGGGAAATGGTTTCAGTGGTTTTGGGCATCAAACTCAAATTGAACTTTTCCTCCAGTTCTGAAATGTTTTGACAACTTTTGATATATTTTTTCCACAATCATGTTTTGGCACAGGTGACCCGGAAATGCCAAAATACCCAAAGAAACACTTTCCTTTTGTGTTCCTAGCCTAGACAGAGAGGTATAAGGAATAATCTATTCTCATTCTCATAAGATCTCTAGCCCTATTTTGCAGATTTGAAAAGGTTCCCACCTTCCAGAAGACTTTTGAAACTGTAAATTCTTTTCAAACACCAAACCTGAACTTCTAAACTCTTTGAGGTTCACTCATCACTTATTCACACCTGAATAGCCCCCCCCCCCGCTTCCAAAAAAAAAAGAAGTGAACATTAGGAATTTTGCACATCATTATTAATCATAGGCACAATGATATGGCAAAATTCTACTCTTATTGGCAAGTAAATCCAGTGTGTTTGTGATATGCAACCGATGGTTAAATGTCACTTTACTGTATATATTTTATTTGCCAGTTCAGCTTTTGCACATGGACCTTTTCAATTATCACACTGTGTAGTACAAGGGCTTACACAATATCCAGCCATTTTTGGCAGCAACTTCTCAGTCTTTGGTTGCTGCCAAATCTCTGGCCGTATAAGCTGAATTCCTGTCTAGTATACAACAAGCACAAGGTTCTCATTATACTGGAATTTGATACTCAGGGCCAGAAGGCTCCACATACAATATATACCCAGAAACTCTGTCTTGTCTTTAGACTGAACAACTGTTTCATCTGTGGTGTGTTACAAAACTGCCATAACTAAATGGACAATTGTGTACACACAGAGAGAGAATTAAAAATAAATCAACAAACAATGGAATAAGCGACAAATGCAGTATCTAAAGATGAGAGTTATTTCATCAGAATGCATTGAAAACTGGCAGAGACCAGCAAAGGGTAATTGTAACACTCTTAGTAACTAAGCTGGTGCTGCTATAGTAATGCAAGCTAACACCAGAAATGATTTTATACGTAGGCAACAGTAATCAGATTTTATTATTCCATGATAAGCTACCGTAAATAGTACAGTAGTAACAGTAATACAAATTGATGTTTTAACATGATCTTTAGGGTTTGATTTAACAACCCCTCCATGCCCCTAAAAAGAAAGGAAGGAATGTGCACAATGATTTGTAGAAAAATGGGCCTCCTAGCAAAATTTCCATGTGAGTGTCCTTTCCCCACCATTATTGTACTCATCTCCAACACACACACACACACACACACACACAATCAGTTACAAATAATAATAAAACAATAGTCCCTGCCCTGTAAGAATAACCATCATGTCCCAACTGTTCTCTACGATAAAATGTATTAATCACTATATTCTCCACCGTAAATATGAAAAAAATACCACCCACAAGCACACACATAAACACGCACACACTGCAAGTCACTGCTATGCCCAACAAAACTATACGAGTCTCAGACTCCCCCACATGTGCTTATGCAAACAAACATGCATCAGTTCAGTGCTCTCGCTAGCGTCAAACACATCATTTCAGTACTCTTTGCCAAATCAATCACACATTCCCTCACTGTCCCCTGGGCAGACCCAATAATTTAAGACCTCAGGTTAAGGGGCAATTAGATCACAGTTTATAAGTACCTACACGGGGAACAAATATTTGATAACGGGCTCTTCAGTCTAGCAGAGAAAGATATAACATGAGCCAATGGCTGGATGTTGTAGCTAGACAAATTCTGACTGGAAAGATACTTACCAGTTAGAACAATTTACCATGGGTCATGGTGCATGCTCCATCACTGGCAATTTTTTAAATGAAGATTGGATATTTCTCCTTAAAGATCTGCTCTAGGAATTATTTTGGAAAGTTTTATGGCCTGTGTTACGCAGGAGGTCAGAGGAGATAAGCAAACTGGTCCCTTTCAGCCTTGGAATCTCTTAATCTTCATGGTAGTTTTCAGGTTGGTTAGTGCAGCAGCGAGAGGGAAGTTACTGTACTGGTTGAGACAATTTCCTTGCTTTGCGATAGACTTCCTGTGCACCTCAAACAAGTCATGTAGACTCTCTGTGCCTCAGGCCCCATCTGTAACATTAGGGAAATGGTACACTTCCCTACCTCCCAGGGATATTGTGAGGATAAACACATTAAAGTTATAGTATTTGTATAAATGGAACCTTGTATTTCTTCCCCCTCTGTCCTTTCATATTGCTATCCTCATTCCTACCAGATGCATATTTAATACAAAGAAAATTAGAGCATATTAAAATGGTTCAGGTCAGGGATGGGAACATCTCTTGAACTGTGAGCTGCAATTAACTAGGCTCCCTGTTCAGGGAGAAGGAGAAAGGAAAGGAACACAAGAGGGGGGAAAAGGTGAAAACAGAAATATCCCAACAAGACAATCCAGTTTTTCATCCTCGGACTTCTAAGCATTGGTGCTTCTCTCTAACCGTGTCTCTATGAGTTGAATATTCTCTGTCTGGCGCACAGTCACTGTACTTCACACCCACCAGGGATGGAGCCCCATTGTCTGCATTCTCCAGGCAGATATTTTTCATTTGATGGTTCCCACGATGCTCTGACTCCAAAAATGTGAAATTAAAATCTTCACCCTTTGCGTTAGCACAATAATTGAAAGGAAGATTTGCCTGGTGGTTTTAAGGTCGTTTAAATAAAGCAAAAGTGGGATTGCCGAACATCACTAGTGGAGTCTCTTTCTTTTGATGGGGTGAGCACAAAGGATGATACAATATCTGTAGCACCTAAGAATTATGCTCTTTATGCAGAATGGGTTCACAAGTGCAGCTGCTGCATCTCCAAGCAGGCTTTTCTCTTTGAATTTCAGGCTGGATAATATTTTGAGAGGCCATGCTGCCCATGTTTCTTCTCTGTAACTAATTATTTGCTAAGTCACAGGGCTAACATTGACAATGACAGGGGTTGCCCAGCAGAGTCTGGGCCATTAGCCCCAGATGATGACCCTGTGGGTGGGTTGACTGCACAGCCTCTCAACGTTCTATGGGGAGTTTTATCCTAGGTGATTAAATCAACAACCATTAATAGGTGAGCATTACCCTTCTCATAACAATATTTAACACGCTATGAGTGTGGGAACATTACACACCAACAAATGTATGGGGAGTGAGCAGGGAGATGCTTTCTGTTGTGGCTGATCTGAACAAAAAGAAATAGGATTGCAAGTCATGACTGCAGCCAGTTCATTATGTAATATATGAGACAGAGCACATTGGTTAATTTCCCCATTAGATGTCCTGGCCATATCCAAATTATAAGGCATTATGAAGTATAGAGGCATCTGTAAAGTCACTGAAAGTTACACTACCTCATCTGAGTCAGCATCTGATCGTGAGTAATCTATATTAGAAAAACACTCATGCTAGTGCACATGCACATGCTGCCATAAGCACCGATCTTGCACAAACCTGCTGTTAGCATGCAGGTTTCAATATGAGCATCTTTTCCTACCCATGAGTTAGGGATGCTGGAGGGTAGAAATCTGTATTTCTTGTTCCCAGAGGGCCTGATCATTGACTTCAAAGGGCTTTGCAGCAGGCCCATTGTGACGTTGCACTCCATATGATTTTATAAAATATGCTAATGTGTGTGAATATAATGTAACTGGAATATGCTTCATGCAAAAGGTCTCTTGTAAGGTATCATTACAAAGCGTATAATCTACTGAGTGTGGTCATTCTATTTAAATAAATGTATCATTATTGTATGTGAAACTAGAACTATGAAATATAACTCTGATGTCCTATTGTAATTATGAAAAGTGGGGCCATTAATGGTGGTTTGGAATCTAGAAAAACTGGTTGTAAATGGCTCTGTTTACTTTCAAGCCTTCCTGTGGGTCAGGCCAGGAAGAATGAAGGCTTTGGGTCTCACAGGACATGTGATCATGTCACCTGGTACTGGAATCCATCTAAAACTTGGGGCTTTTCCAGTTAGAAGGAGGGGTGGGGACCCAGAGAGCCAAAAGATTCCCACCCTGTGCCAAAGCTATATAAGGGGGTGGAACAGAACAAAGGAGGTTCCATTCATGAGAAATCCCCTAACTACCATCTGAGCTGGAACAAGGACCATACCAAGGGAAAGGATTGGGCCCAGACTAGGAAGGAGTCCAGTCTGTGAAAGAAGCTTATTAGAACATCTCTGAGGGTGAGATTTCATCTGTAATCAGTTTCTTAATCAAGGCTTAGACTTGCGTGTTTTGTTTCATTTTCCTTGGCGACTTACTTTGTTCTGTCTGTTATTACTTGGAACCACTTAAATCCTACTTTTTATACTTAATAAAATCACTTTTGCTTATTATTGAACCCAGAGTTAGTAATTAAAATGTGGGAGAACAAACATATGTGCATATCTCTCTATCAGTGTTATAAAGGGTGGACAATTTATGAGTTTAGCCTGTATAAGCTTTATACAGAGTAAAACAGATTTATTTTGGGTTTGGATCCCATTGGGAGCTGGGTGTCTGGGTGCTAGAGACAGGAGCACTTCTTAAGCGGTTTTCAGTTACGTCTGCAGCTTTGGGGCACATGATTCAGACCCTGGGTCTGTGCTGGAACAGACTGGTGTGTTTGACTTGACAAGGTGGGGTTCTGGAGGCCCAAATTAGCAGAGAAAATGGGCTCAGAGGTAGTCTCAGCACAACAGGTGACAGTCCCAAGGGGGTCACTGTGACCCAACCCGTCACATCCATATTTACCAAAGTGTTGCTTTCAGGAAGTACTGTTTGACCAAAGGCCAATTTACTAGCAACTCTGGCTCAACGGCACTGAATTCCATTTCTAGACATAGTACTACCAAGAGGGTATGCGGAGAAGGATGGTGTAATGGGATAGTTGTTTGTAGGGCACATGAGTAAAAGATCTTATAGTGATGGCCACTTCAGAAATTCAAGAAGTAATAAATAAGAAAATAATTAATAAATAATAACAAAAATAAAATGTTCCCATGAGCAGACAAATAGATAATGAGGTGTTCATGTGCCAATATACACATCCAGTACATTCATATAAGGTTAGATTCTGACACTTTATGCACACTAAGTAGCAACTTACTCCATGAGTATTCCCACTGAGCTAGGGGACTATCTGTTGAGTAAGGCCCAAATCCACAAAGGTAGTTAGACACCTAATTCCCATAGGCCTACATGGAGTTTGGCCTATATTAGTGTCCAACATGAGTTATGCTAGAAAAATCTGGCCCTTAGAAAGAGAAGAGAATTGACTGCTCAGAATGTCAAGGCTGTAAATGAAAATGTTCTCTTTATCCGCTTACCTTTATAGTTTTGTTTTGTTCTCTATTAAAGTGTCTCAGAACAATCTATAGTTAGGAAGGAACATCCTGTTCAGACATATAGATATACACACACACATAGAGGAATGTGAGTGAATTAAACAGTTATACTATTGGAAGAAACTCCATTCTACCTTCATTTAGGGAGCCCTTAATGCACCGAGCTCACTAACTCCCCAGCAGAGATGACTGGATGAGGAAGACCATCTTCAAAAAAAAAAAAAAAAAGGTTACTCTCCTTCTCATAACTTTTGTTCTTCGAGATGTGTTGCTCACGTCCATTCCAATCAGGTGTGCGAGTGCTGCATGCACGATCGTCGGAAAGATTTCCCTTAGCAGCACCCATCGGGTTGGCCATGGAGCCCCCTGGAATGGCGCTTTTATGGCACTCAATATATGACCCAGCCAATCCGACACCCCTTTAGTTCCTTCTTGCCGGCTACTCTGACAGAAGTGAAGGAGGGTGGGTATTGGAATGGACGTGAACAACACATCTCAAAGAACAGTTACGAGAATGTGAGAAACAGTTTTTTCTTCTTCAAGTGCTTGTTCACGTCAATTCCAATCAGGTGACTCTCAAGCTATACCCTGGAGGAGCGGTCGGAGTCAAGGAACCACTGATTGGCGCACCGCTCTGCGGCATGATGGGTGATAGCGTAGTGAGAGGTGAACGTCTGCACCATGACCAAGCAGCTGCTCTGCCGATCTCCTATACCGGCACTTGGGCCAGAAATGCCGCTGAAGAGGCTTGAGCTCTTGTGGCATGAGCCATAATAGGTGGAACCGGGCCTTGGCCAGCTCATAGCATGTGCGGATATAGTCTGTGATCCAAGATGAAATATGCTGAGAAGAGAGACTAAGCTTGATAAGTTTATGGAGAGGATGGTATGATGGCATAGCCTAATTTTGGCAATTAATTGATCTTTGATTATTAGCAGGCAAATATGCCCAATGGTCTGGGATGGGATGTTAGATGAGGTGGGATCTGAGTTACTACAGAGAATTCTTTCCTGGGTGCTGGCTGGTGAGTCTTGCCCACATGCTCAGGGTTTAACTGATTGCAATATTTTGGGACAGGAAGGAATTTTCCTCCAGGGCAGATTGGCAGAGGCCCTGGAGGTTTTTCACCTTCCTCTGCAGTGTGGGGCACGGGTCACTTGCTGGAGGATTCTCTGCACCTTGAGGTCTTTAAACCACAATTTGAGGACTTCATTAACTCAGACATAGGTTAGGGGTTTGTTACAGGAGTGGGTGGGTGAGATTCTGTGGCCTGTATTGGGCAGGAGGTCAGACTAGATGATCATAATGGTCCCTTCTGACCTTGAAGTCTATGAGTCTATGAAACATTTCACAGAACCAAGCCATGAAGTTGTTTGACACAAAAGCCCATAATGACATTCAAGTTAACTGGAAATCCAGGTAAACAGCGTGTGAGAGTGCTTAAGACAATGTTATAAGAGAACAACTTATTCCTCCTTCAGAAGGCATATTTCTATTTATAGTATAGCTAGTAAGTCTCTGTCAGCATTTCCATCAGACTATAGTTCAACCAGGGAAATTCCCTCTGGATTGGAATGTGTCAGAACAACGTCTCAGTTCTGTATTATTATTTTTTTAAAGATGAATTTCAAATAAATCCTTTGGGAGCGAGTGCTACAAAGGGCTCCATGTGGATCGATGCTTAAGTCTCATTGACTTTGATGGGATTCTATGTGGGTATATGGCTCCTCATTGTGCAGTTACTTGCAGGATCCAGGTTTTAGGATTATTGCCAGGGATAGGTTTAGGATGATTTTTAGTTTAATTAATTACAGTATTGCCAGCACCGAATATTAAAAAAATAGGAGCCGGATCCCCAAAAGCATGAGATTAAAAAAAAATTGTATGATTTTTCAGCCAATGTTGGGGTTCTTTCTACTTGCCTTCTCGTTTCTGAATCTTTAAGGTTCATGTTTGCAAGATTTTCCCTGCAACAAGAAAGGCTAGATATTTACTTTTTTGTCTCATGTAGATAGAGGTTCTGACGTACTCACATAACTCCGAGTGGTGGGCTTTTAAGGAAAATACAACTATCACACAACATGATAAAATTACAAGATGGCAACAGTATAACGTAATGCATTTATTTACTAGAGTTGTAAAATATGCTCTTCCATAAAGTCCATGCCCTGGAATTCAATGCCTTTCTGTTATTTATAACACAACATTGTATAGAGGTAGGAAAGTTAAGAAGAAAGGATAAAATTTCCAATCTTGATTGCCTAAAGGTGGCACCTGAATAAGTGGTTTGATTTTCACATGTGCTAGGCACCTGCCATCCTGCCTGCTTAGTTTCTTACATGGCCTTCAACACAGTAATATCGGAGCACCTCACAATCATTAAAAAATGTTATAGCCTCATGACGCCCTTTTGAAGTAGAAAAGTATCATCCCTGTTTTACAGGTGGCCCACAGAGACGTGCCCAAGCTCGCATAGAGAGGCTGTGGTTGAGCCAACAATTGAACTCAGGT
Source organism: Malaclemys terrapin pileata (assembly GCF_027887155.1). Lineage (NCBI taxonomy): Eukaryota > Metazoa > Chordata > Testudines > Emydidae > Malaclemys > Malaclemys terrapin. The sequence continues at coordinate 7,952,903 of NC_071513.1, read as the reverse complement.
TTCCTGTGGTCCAGCCCAGTTCTTTATCTACTAGACCATCCTTTCCTACAACTGTCATTTGGGGTGGGGGTTGGGGGGAGGGGAAGGAGTAATGTCATTAATCCTGAAGTTTAGTTGCAAGAGGTATCAACTCCATAAATTCATAAACATTCATAAATTCAGAGCATAAAAATGTCACATGCATTTACAGTGCTTTTTTAGTAAATAGAGTAATAAATAATATATACTTTAGATCAATACGATATAAATGTGCAGTATTCATGTGCACCGCAGTTTCCAAAGAAAGCTATTACGGTGTAATCTAAGATTATGTAGCACTAAGAACAATATAAAAACTCAGCAGTAGTAAGGATTAATATTATGGAATACACACAGAATGTTTTGTAGCAGGGCTCCAAAGGAGCTAAGATATGTGCTGTGACTATGTGTTAAGAATAATTCACAAAACCTAACTAAATCTTAATAGGTCTAGTGTTACAATATTAAGCTCAAAGGAATACATAGCATATTAATAGCACATTTAAAAACTCATATTTTAAACCTACCAAAACAGAATAAACAAAAGAGAAAAGAATGAAATTACTGTCAACTACAACAAATGGTTAAGTAATAATTTGGTTCTGAAAAGCTGCTAAACCAAGGCTAGTCTCAGATATTATTATTAGGGCTCGTTAGGAATTTTCTGGGGGAGAAAAATGTTTTTTCCTCGAAAATGCAGATTCTTTGAACCCGGAACTTGTCATGAGAAATGGCTGGTATCAGCAAACCTCCTGAACCAAAAAACAAAAACAAAAAGCCTTTCAAAGATCTTGCTATTTTCAAAATGAAAAGTTACATTTTTTTGGTTCAAAGCAACTTTACATTTTGAAATTTTAGTTAATTTAGATTTAAAAATTAAAAAGAAATAAAAAATCTGAAAGCAATCCAAAATATTTCAAAAATATTAAAATGAGATGTTTCAATAGACCCAGTCTGATATTATATATATATTTGGATTATTGGGCACGAACGGTCTCAAAATTTTGAATTTTCATCCTGATTAGGACCAAGAAAAGTATCAATACCTCATAACATTCTCAAGGGATGGATTTCACCTCCCCAGTTCTAACTCAATCTGTTCTTACTGAAATTTACCCTGGCTTATGCATTGCAGTGGTCTTAAGCTAATGAATGCTCTTGCATAATATAGGCCATATCCCCTTTCGTGTGTGTTATGGAACAAATGAAACTAGCACAATTGCAAGAGCTGCCTGAAAGGGCAAAAAAAGGGAAATTTTCCTTTGTCCCTTCAGACCCCAGCAAATGAAAATCGTACAGTAGAGGGTGTACAGGGTGGAACATAGGAACTGGCTTTTCACTCCAGCCTCTCGGTATGACATCAGCACCCTTATCTGTTGGAAGTGACAATTTGTGCATGAAGTCCCACTCCATACCTTGGGGGTGATCGAACAGTAGTATGGCTGCCCTATGAGCTGTGAGGCTGGAATGGGTGGGGACAGGATCCTGGTGAGGCCCTGTATGCAGATGCCTCAAGCTACAGGGGATTTCTCCGTGAATTTTGTTGTGACAGGTCTGGGGTTAATTTGCACCATTTTTTCCACATTGTGCATAGTGGAAAAAGACAGGCAAATCAAGCCTCCAAAATTCTAGTGAGATTAGATTTTAGGACCAGAAGGCATTGTTGTATTGGCTGACCTCCTATTTAACACTGGCCAAAGAATTTGACCCAGTTATTCCTGTAAAAAGAGCTCAGTAACTGGTTTTGACTAAGGCATATGTTCTGGAAGGGCAGCTAGTCTTGATCTGAAGTCATCAAGAGATGGAGAATCCATCACTTCCCTGGGTAGTCTGTTCCAATGGCCGATGGATTCAGTCCATTGTCCACTGAAGTTAATGGAATGACTCACAATACGAGGGATCAGCCCCAATCAGAGGGACTAGAGGGATGCCAATATCCTTTTTGTGTGTTTCCCCAGTATTCCCACTTTAATTCATCGGGACTAGTGGGTGAGTGGGTGTATTTAAAAAATGTTGAAGAGGGGCCAGTGGTGGAATGAACCGAACAGCATCCAATAGCTATAATGTGTTTCTTTTATAGCACTGGTGCCTTCTCTTTTTCTAGCATGGCTTTTTTGGCAAGACCATATTAAGCTGAATTTCAAAGCCAGGAAAAGCTTGACTAACAAGCCGGATGACAATGACATTGTCTCTTGAATCAAATGGCAGCAATGTCTCCTCTCAGAAAAGGAAGCAGATAAACTTTAACATTGTTTGGCTACCAGACAAAAAGGTGGAATGATACAGCTTCCAGCGTCTGGACTTTCTACCCTGTCTCTATTTCTTTTGTTTTTTGGTCTATTAACAATGAAAGGGATTTCCCCTGCACTTAAAAGCTATAAAAAAGCTATCCAGTCACTTGTAAAATTCAAATTCTTCAAGGTTTAGGGGATTTGATTTTTACAGTGGTGTTCTATGACGGTTTCATGAGGCTTTCACAGCTCAGCACCAGTTAAATCTAATTCTGATTCAGACTCTAAAAATTGCTTGATAATCCTGCCACTACTCAATGGCATTTCTCACTGATTAATGCAAAACAACAAGGCGTGTTTCTTTTCATGCCCTTGTGAGAACGGATGCTCGTTGTGACAACTGGGATGCTAATTCAATGAAACGCTGCACAAAAAGAACATTCCACTATCGTCGCATGTGGAACAATAAGCTCCATAATACTACCTCTGCACCAATTAATTTTAACAGTACTGATTATTTTTCTCTTCTGTCTTTCATGTTTCTCTGTGGTTTTGATGTCTCTCCAGCACACAATGTAACCACAATAGGGCAGCACTGGCCTGCTATTGTGACCTCTTATGATGTGATCATGTTAACATTTTACAAGCTAAGCAAGGTTGGGCATAGGCAGGGCTTCTGGATGGGAAGCGTCTGAGGAACCACTATGGAAATGCTGATGGTGATTTAGTAGGTGGCACACTTACTTCTGAGTAAGTGCTGAACCAATTCCCCAGCAGGCTGATACACTGGGGGAGGTGCTGTCTTTCTGAGGAGATAGAAAATGTAGATCCAAATGTGGCCATTAGGTCTCTGCTGTGCTTTTTGGAAGAATAGGGGTAGTAATAACCTTGGCATGTTGGTCATAGACCAATCAGAGAGGCTACATTCTCCCTTCCAGTTTAATTAGAAAAGGGGCAGATTCTGCTCTGACTTGATGAGTTACTCCAATGAAATGTAAGTGTAAAATTAGATCAGAATCAGCCCCATAATCATCATCTCTCTACATGCTGCATCTTTCTGTACTGTTGATGTGCACTGGTAAGTAGCCTCTATGATTCACCCTGTAGGAGGCTGCCTGTCAGCGGTGGGTGAGCAATCCCTATATATAGTCTGTGTATGAGTTTGTAAAGCATTTTCGGATGCCTTTGAATGAAAGGTGCTCTATAAACCTACCAGTAAATCATTGTTATTTTATCATTACAGTAGAGCGCTAGAAGCCAACAATTTCAATAATTTGATCAACTCCTTTTATTGCAAACCCCAGCAGGGTTGACTCAGCCCTTTATCTTTCTCAGGAAGATAAATTGAGTTCCATGAAGTTTACTGTGTGCAGATCTTTTAGATGAGACTTTTTTCAAAAGTGAGATCCAGGTTGTTCCATGCAGACGTTAAAGATCCAGTGGTAGGTTCTGTAAGTGTAGGCATTTGCCCATTGTCCGTGGCCAAAACGTCTTCACCCAGTTATCCAGCTAGTTTCAGTGGTGCTATATGTATAAAAGGCTTGAAACTGCAAGTGTGGCGCGATGATCCAGGGGCACTAGCCTAGGACTTGGTGACACAGGTTCAATTCCCTACTCTGCCAGAGACATCCTGTGTGACCTTGTGCAAGTTGCTTAACTTCTCTGTGCCTCAGTTCCCCATCTGTAAAATGAAAATAGCAGCACTGCCCAATCTCCTGTTGTGAGCATAAATATACTAATAACTCTGAGGTGATGGGAGAGCCAAATCAGTACCTTAGATATTGGCTCTTGCAATGTGCTGAGCAATCCCCAGTTCACACTGACACTCAGTACCCTGCAAGAGGGGGAACCATGAGGCGCTTGGATTTCTTTCAGGATGAGAGGTGCTATATAAAGTGTTAGTAACTGCTACTTTTACATTGAGGGTTTCACTGTGCTGCATTCACTCTGAAAAGCCTCTTTAGACAACACAGCAGCAGACAGATGGCCTGTCCCCAGCATTTCGTGGGGAAGCCCAATGCAGTCATTTTTGAGACTTAGGGAATTCGGTAACCAAAACTGAGCTGTCGGGAAGGAACAGTCACATGGAGCAGATCTGGAGTTGCACCAGGGAGCAAGCATTTTCATTAAATGTCGTGTTCACTGCAACTCGTTCAATACATTATATATTGCTGTATTACAGTAGCATTTAGAGACCCTTTGGGGGTGGCTTCTGTACAAACACCTAGTAAGAGACAGTTCTTGCCCAATAAGTTTACCATCTAAATAAATATAAGAGACAAAGGGCGCTAGAAAGGAAAGCTTATTATCCCTGGGGTTTTACAGACGGGGAACTGGGACAGAGAGAGAGAGTAGGGGCCCAGTCCAACTCCATGGAAGTAAATAGAAAAAGCTTGTATTGATTCCAGTTTGGACCAAGCTTCTGGTGATTTGCCCATTGCCAAACAGGGAGTCTGCAGCAAAGCCAGGAATGAAACCCATATCTGGTAAGTCCCGGTCCAGTCCAGCCCACAAAATAGATCCTTTCCAAATAATAAATAAAGTCCAATTATGCCTGGAATTTTCACAGGTACCTATGCAAATTAGGCAACCAACTTCCGTGGAATTCCAACCGAAACCCCAGCCTGCATTTGTACATTGGATACGCTCTGTGTGTCCGACAGAAAAACCCTGTCTTACCTCAGGGAGCATTTCTGAAAAGGCCCAGTGACTTCAGAGGTAGCACTTATGACCAAGTAGACACCATCATGAATCAGACTTCTGCAATCTGTCCCTGTGAAAACCAAAGCTAGGGTGTTATGAACCTCAGAAGAACACGTATCATTCTGCAATTCTACTCTATTAAGAACAAAAATCAAAAATCTCCTTGTTGGTTTCTTGGGGGTTTTTTGTTTGTTTTTTTAAATTAATAATGTACCACAATTTTTGTTTCTTTGTCTCCATTAGTTTCAAAGATATTAGTTTTGTACAGTAACAGATAAGATGAATACGCAATTAGGAAGTTTACTTTCTAGGGATCAGTTGTTGAATTCTGTAAGGGGCTCTTCTGCATCTAATGTAGTTGAGGGCCATGCCATCAATTTCTAGCTGACAGCAAACAGATGGCCTGTCAGCAGAATTTTTCATAGTTTTAGTAAGGTTCATCATTAATGAAGCCAAGTGCTAAATTACTATTTCAGCTTCCTGGTATTCTATAATATAGAGTGATTTATTAGTTACTGTAGGTCATTCAAGGAAACTGATTATGCTGAATCTATGACACGGAAAATCTCAACTTTCTCAGGTAGTATACCCTGATCATACGTTGTATTCTGCTGGACAAATTAAATTTGTTCTACATGGGAGTGCATGCTAAAATATTGCTTAGAATCGCCACGAATAATACTGCATTGCTATATTTACTGTCAATTGTCAGTGCTTATGTATTGCAGCACTGAAAGTTACAGAAAAACCTAAAACAGAGAGAATTACCAGCAAATCAGCATTTTGAGTTGTGTATCATCATTTTTGGAAGCATCTTCCAGAAGCTATCCACTTGAGAGTGATATCAAAAGCATAGTGCCTCTGTAGGCAATTGTAGATAAAAGCTCAGGTTTTGAAATATGTGTAAGCTTTGTGTCCTTCAAAACTCAGCTTACCTTAATCATAGAATCTCAGGGTTGGAAGGGACCTCAGGAGGTCATCTAGTCCACCCCCCTACTCAAAGCAGGACCAATCCAGACAGATATTTGCCCCAGATCCCTAAATGGCCCCCTCAAGGATTGAATTGACAACCCTGGGTTTAGCAGGCCAATGCTCAAACACTGAGCTATCCCTCCCCCACAAATAGTCTTCTTGAAGTTAATCACGTGAGTAAGGCTATGTTTATACTACTGCGGTAAATCAGCCTACGCTACGCAACTCCAGCTACATGAATAACATAGCTGTAGTTGACATACGTTAGGTCGAGTTATCGCGGGGGTCTACACTGCAGGGGGTCGACAGGAGAAAATCTGTCGACTTACCTTACTCTTCTTGCCGGGGTTATATTACAGGGGTCGACTGGAGAGCGATCTGCAGTCAATTTGGCGGGTCTTTACTAGACCCGCTAAATCGATCGCCGGTGGATTGATCTCAGATCATAGATCCCCACGGTAGTGTCGACCTAGCCTAAGACAAGAAGGATTTGTGGTCTAATTGTTTGTTACTTAGCAACAGGTCTCATTCTCCACTGCTTTGTACTTTGTGTAATCAAGTCCACCAGTGCAAAGAAAGGTGTAAATTCTACTAGAACAATAGTGTTTTATAACCATTTTGTACTGTAAATGACTATACAAGGTGCACCGATATAATGAATCAGGATTTGATAGTCCAAACTGCTAGAAACTACAGATATTTTTTTCACTTAAAAACAAACAAACAAAAATAAAGTTTAGACACAATCCTTAACCTTGGCAGTGGCCTTTGGATTATTAGCAGCATTATCGGCAACAGTCTCCATAGACGCAATGCTAACCATTCATACTTTTTGTTCTGTCCTTCTCATCTATTTTCCATCTCCCGTCTGACGTACTTTTATCTCAGCTCTTTTGAAAAATGCTTCCTCAGATCCCCTCAGCCATCCATGTCAAGTATATAATTGGTCAGCAGTTCCGTAATTTATAGTACTTCAGAAGGATTTCTTATGTACTGTCTCCTTTGCATAATGACAGGTTTCAGAGTAACAGCCGTGTTAGTCTGTATCCGCAAAAAGAAGAACAGGAGTACTTGTGGCACCTTAGAGACTAACAAATTTATTAGAGCATAAGCTTTCGTGGACTACAGCCCACTATGCATCCGAAGAAGTGGGCTGTAGTCCATGAAAGCTTATGCTCTAATAAATTTGTTAGTCTCTAAGGTGCCACAAGTACTCCTGTTCTTCTTTTTGTCTCCTTTGGTTAGCAAATTCCTTCAACATCACACATAGGAGGGTGGATAATTTCTGAAGGCGAAAGTGCTTGTGTTTGAAGGGGGTGGGTTGGGGTGGATTTTTTGTTTTGTTTTAAATAATTAATTATCATCTTAGAAAAAATAAAGCTATGGCAAAGATTATAGCTCCCAGAGTGTATTGCTGTACATTTCTTCATGTTCAACACTTTCTATTCTTCCTCTCCTGATTACTACTGATGCTCAGGATATCTGTCAGCTGATGCCTTTTTATATTCCGTTCCGCAAGTTGAACACAAATAACATGACAGCTTGCAGGCTTCTTGTTGTCATGGTGTTCAGACTTTGCTCTTAGCAATGCCATATAAAGACTATTACATCTCAGCTCCTATTTGCATCTACCAAATATTTTAACACTAACACAATGATATCAGGATGCCAGGATGTTTATATTGTTTCCAGCACCAGAGACAGCAGAATCAAATTATGTTCTGCTTCCACCTTCACATGTTCACACCCCCCCAAGTTCTATACAGTCAGAGTTATAGAATTGCTCATTGCAATGGAGCAAGCCTGATTTACACCAGCTGAAGATCTGGGGCCCACTGCAAAACTTATTTGAAAAAGGCATGCAGAATACATAAGCCCACCTGTTCAGAAGCACAGACCACCAGGAGTACATCACTCTGCAGCACTGGCTTTCCATTGAACACAGAGTCCAGTTCAAGGGAGCTGGCCTGATTTTCAAAGCTCTATATTATACCTGCATTCCATTGGACCAACGATACTGTCAACCATGAGCAGGAGGCTCATGACCATGGGAGAAAGGACGTGCACCAGAGCTGGACTAAGACTACGATACTCAGTACGAGGACAATAAGAGCAACCTCTACCCTCACCATGTTCAGACCCACGCCTTCACCTGGACTTTCTCACAATAGTATCCTCAGGGTGTCTCTGCACTGTGTGGGGGGGAAATCAAAATGCATCAGCAAGTCTCAAAGCCTGAGTCAAAGGAGTAAAAATTGCAGTGTAGTACTGTCTCTTGGGCTGGAGCTGGGCTCTGACATCCAGCCCCCTCACCAGGATTTAGAGCCTGGGCTCCAGCCTGAGTGAGAATGCCTACATTGCTATTTCTAGCCTGATAGCACGAGCCCTGTGAACCTGACTCAATTGACCTGCTCTCTGAGACTCATTGCCACAGAGTTTTCTTTTCTTTTGCAGTGAAGATGCACCCACATTCTCGTGGGCTCAGTCATTAAAAGAAACAAACTCTAAACTTGCTTCCTTGTGGTGCAGAAGGAAGACTATTTTGTTATTCATAGATTTTAAGACTAGCTGAGATCATCTAGTCTGATCTCATGTACGATCCAGGCTAGAGAATTTCACCCCGTTACCTCTAGTGTTTTGGGCTGGTCAAACTCTAGAAGGTGTTTTCTGCAAAAAATATCCCAAAACAAATAAAACATTTCACTTTGCTGGCAATTTTCTCACAGTATTTCTTTCTCTTTTTTTTTTTGACTAAACCAGCGGAAAATATTAGATTTTTCATAACTGATTTTTTTCCCATTGACAAAAGGGGAAGGAAAAAAGAGAAAGAAAAGGGTGGGGAACACCGAAAGCCGAAAACAGAAAACTTTTTGGTTGTCTAAACCCAATGTCATCACATTTAAAAAAAAATTAACAGAAATTAATTTTTTCTGCAAAAACATTATCTTTGATCAAAAACTCATTTTTCAGTGAAAAAAAGTTTTAACTTTTTTTTTTTTTTTGGTCAAAAATCTAACCTGCTCAAATGTTCATCTGAACATAATGGGAGACCCAGATACTGTGGGGATGAGGGACGTGTAAGTACTCAGAGAGATCCAGGCAGTGATAAAACTTGCCTTTTTATCCATGCATGGTATAATAATGTACTGGATGCTGATTTAGAGGGCTGATGCTCATCTCCACTAACACAAGTGGAAGGAAGCAAAAGTCTGCTCAAAGTATTGCAGATGTAGATGAAAGAGAACAACAGCTCTCTGGCATACTCAGCATTATTACCTAGACAAACTGAGGCACCTAAACCCCAAGTTTGTGTGGTTGGGTTGTGCAGTACAGAAGGGGACGGGTCTGAGAAAGGAGCTTTACTTTTTCAGCTATGCTGATACCTAAGTGTATGTCTTTGAAGGAGATAATGCTGCATAATATTTTTCACTCCATGTTAGCTCAGTCTTTCAGAGATTGGGGAGGGGCTTAATCAGGCATAGGGAAAGGTGCCAATGGCAGCATGAGTCCAGCTATGATGCTATGGTAGAAGATCACCATGACCGGAACTTCAAAGGGGTTTGCACACAAGGCTATAGCTTCTTTCTTCTTGGGTTGGAAGGTGACATTCTCCATCTACGTTGCAGCCTCTCTAGTCCTTTCCCACTGAGGGGAGCATTCAAAGGCATCTCTGCAGGATAAACCTCTACATTTGTTTTCCTTAATTCACTGTCACTCACCTGTGGTTTGTGACACAGCAGGTCACGGTCTGATAGGTTTGCCTGGATCGAGATGCTGTCAATGGATTTTGATATGATAGGAACAAGATTTCTCTCTCTGCACCTGAAGAATTAGCAGCTTTTCCAGGCCTTCACTTGCTTATTTATTTCCTCAGTGTGCATCATTCTCCAGAAACAGAGGTATTAAGGGAAGTGAATTGCACTTTGGTTTCTCAAAGAAAACACAATACGCCCCACAATTGCTGTGGATATAAAGATGTATAGAATTATTGTTTTCCTCCTTCTTCCAAACACAAAAGTGTAGGTGTAATTTGTTAAAATAGACTCTAAAAGAGTAGCGATTAGTACATAATGTATGTAACTGGCTTACGGCCAGTTAACGAACAAATTAACAATGAGGCAACTTCTGTAGCCTAGTAGCTTTGCAGCTTCTTATTAAAAAAATGGAAAGTCGCCAGGCAAATTGCATCCATATTTATCATTTCCTTCATTGCTCTTACTTTAGACAGTGATGTTCCCTTAAAAGGTGGTGGTGTTTTTTCCTGAGAAGTTTTACATGAACATTTTGGCCTTGATTCCCCCAGTGATAGGTCCCATTGCACTACAGGGCTGCTGCAAAGTGGCTCTAAACAGTGACTTCCAGGGGAGATTTGTCTAAGGAAGGACGTCTATATTCGGCCCAGATCAACCAGTCACAAGCTTCCCCCCCCCCCTTAATGCCAGCCTCTTGCTGTTCATCGAGTTAGAGATAATAAAAAATAATGGTATTGTTTTCTTGTTATTTTCTGGTTTTTACTTTCAGGGTGTGTATGATTTTATAATGCCTTTATAATGGGCCAAATTCATCCCATTTGGTCCAATATGATGCATAATACCTGTGTAGGAATGAGCAACTCCCAACATCCCCGGGTGGCAGATAGGGGAACATTCTGCAAATATACAGCTGCAAATATTTCAGCAGCGGTCATGGACCAACTGGTGACATCTCTCAGCAGGCCTTGTGGGGTAGTTGTTGGCACAACTGCTTCTATAAAATGCCACTTAAGTCCTATGATGAGTATGACAAGCAGAATAAAGATGACTTTAAAATAAGTCTGTCTGGGACAGGTGAGGCTCGTCAGCCTTGGCAGACAGCTCACCTAGGAGAAGCAAAACTCCAATTTCAAACCAAAGGTGTCAGGCTTGGACAGGCAACTTGTAAATCTCATCCAATAGATATGCTTATGTAAACTGACCAAAATATATCCAGCAGAGACTGGAAAGCTGTATCAGTAGGAAGGCTCTTGCAATGATTGTGGATGGAAGATTACCAAGGAGGAGTCCAAAGAGGTAGCACATGGAGTGACGTATCAGAGGGGTAGCCGTGTTAATCTGGATCTGGGTGCCACAGGACTCTCTGTTGCTTTTTTACATGGAGTGGATATCAGCAGACCTGAGAGAGACCAATCTGCAGCCTGGAATATGACCATGAATTTTGGAAGAAGGCTATAAAATTTGCCAAACCTGAATGAAGAAATGGCAAGAACGAAGATGCATCATGCTGTTCCAAAACACTGAAAACTGGAAAAGCATCATAAGAGTCCATGTCCACATGCCAGCTTTTTAATTCTGAAAACTAGTGAATGAAATACTACTGAAAGGATATTTCATATTTTTATTAATATGGTATAATGTAAGGTCAAGTGCTTATAGAGTCTTCTGACATTGATTTATGCCATATATATTATATCTGTAAGCCACAGAAAGATAAATGGTTGGAGTATATTAGTGGCTGTCTGGTATCTTCTTGGTAGGAGCAGAGAAAGCTGATAATACTAATTTTAGAGATTGACATTTACACCATTTGAATATAAAAACAAATTAGAAGATGAAAACTTGCACTGAGATAACTCAAAGGAATTTTGGAACCACCAATGTGAAACACTTGAAAATTAAATCTTAAATTCCATCATGGAAATATCTCCATACCCATTGTGTATGATGATGACGATGCTTTAGTTTATGCAGTTTCCAGAGAGACATGGAATTACTGGATACCATAATGCTTATTTAAGAGAGATTCATTTGTCTAAGGTGTCCACCTGGAAACTATTGAGTAGGGATTTGAGTACAACAGCAGGAATGGTGCCTACTCTGTCACTGAATGGGAAGGAAGAAGAGTTTTGTACAAATGATACTGCCTCCAAGTCTTTCCTATAGAATTGAATAGCAACAAAACTAAAAAGGTTCAATGAAAATTACTTTACCCCTTTACAGCCAGCTCCTCAGGCCCCTTTGTGATATTCCAGTGGTGCAAAGTGACCTTAGAATTGGTCAAATGGGGCCCAATAGAATTCTTCCGGTTTAGGGTAATCCTGGAGTTTCACCAGGCACTTCTGCACCCCTCCACCCCTGCACATGGGGCATGGTCGAGCAGACATGGGGCTGAAGGAGCATGACAAGGGAAGAGAGAGTCAAGCTGCAACATGATGAAGTGATCCCCGGCCACTGAGTGGTCCCCTGGAAGACTGTTCTAGCTTGTGCAAATGATATCATCCCTGCATAAATCCAATTAGAGTCTGACTTGGCCCCAGATGCTCCAAGAACATGAAGAAGCTTGCAGGGGGCTTATAGCTATCTTTGCCTATCCTCCTCTTGTCTCATGAGTGCATGACAGAGAATTATATTTTTGCTCTAGAATGCGATGATTGGTTTCAACGGTCTATAGAAGAATCATCATTCTCTGCTAAGCTCAATAGGACTTCTTGCAGAGCTTTGTATAGCTGTTATTTGGTGGGGGGGGGTGTCTGCGTTTTCATTTATTGTGGAATGTAATAAAAAGAGACGTTTAAAATGTTGCTAGGGAAACCTAAAGCAGATGGAACTTGTTTGGACTTTTGTTGCAAACTCAAAACTCAGAGACGTCTTCTGCTGAAACACTGATTAAGGGTCATGAACCTACCGAGCGTCACTGGTCCCCTCTTTAATTGAACCTGCACTGGGTTTACTGTTTGCCATCTGCTTCCTGTTTAATTTTTGCAGTTTTGAAGGTCAGCAAACCTAGAATGTTTGAGACCAAGGGAACATGAATTCCAAAGATCAGCAGCCCTCACAGAGAATGCAGTGCCAAACAACTTTTCTCTCTGAAAAACTGTAGGTAGTTCAGCTCAAGCACATTCACTGATCTCAACTTTGGCAAGATGCTTAGATTCTGCGGCCATTAGAATCATCTAAGTCAGACCTCCTGTGGAATTCAGGCCACAGAACCTCACCCGTATGTTGCCGACCCCTCGCCCCACAATAATCACATCAGGCCATGAATTTTGAGAATTAATTTGGCAATTGACAGGGTCCTTTGTAAGGGCTTGATCCAATTACCTCACCTGCTAATTCCTGCTTTGGGCCCCAATAACATGCGGTGGAGCTAAAGCACATCTTTTAGAATGATATCCAGTAACAACTCCAAGTGATGGAGAATCCACCACTGTTCCAATTGTTAATTACCCCCATTGCTAAACATTTGTTCCTTATTTCCATTTTGAATTTTTCTAGCTTCAGCTCCAAGGCATATGCTTTTGTCTGCTATATTAAAGAGCCCTCTGTTTGTGAAAAATGTTTATCATGAAATGCACTGGGTTCATTAAACATTTACTAAAAAATCTGCCTTTACCCAAACCAACGTACAATTTATTCAGTTCCTTGACACTTTTCCTCTTTTCTAAGACTAGCCAATCTTATAGTAAAATTACTATTAATGCTTTCTAATCTTTTATCCTTTTTCACAGAGATCATTCTTAAGCCTTCTCAACGAGCCAAATGATCACCAAATCCTCCCCATGCCATATCATAAAATGTTGGGTTCTTAAAATTGCTTGTTTCATTCCCAGAAGAACTAAACCTGCTTCCAAAAGTCACTTTCTTCATATAATCTCAGAATCACTCCATTAATTTGTTCTTACACTCTTCACTTCTTATCCCCTTTGTATGTGCGTTGCCAAAACCAGCCATTTCTAAATGTGCCATTCTGTTCTGTTCATTACATTTCCACTGTATTTGTTAGCTTTACCGCTTGCTGAACTAAAAATCCATTTAGTCCTTAACCTCTTCTCACAAACCCCTACATACTCAACCCCTACATACATTTATAAGGCACTTGTACAGAAGCCGAGTGAGCCATTCAGGTGCACTGAATTAAGCTGATAGTGATCAGTAAATGTTCACCAGCATGTTCACTTAGCAAACATCAAGATTCCCATTATTTTATGATCCATCTGTCAAGTGAATTCAGTTCCGATGTGTCTCTGAGAGCTTAAGACACATTTCATGTTACAGGCTGAGCTTAGTAAGAAGGGAAACCATTTTCACAAGAATGCGGCGTTTTTTTATAAAAACCCTGACATCTATTTTCTAGGTTTTGAGACTTTATGCCAAAATTTATCACCATGGCGATTAAGAATTAAGTGGCTCAGAAGAGCTATGAAATAAATAAGAGCATCCATGCGTAGTGGGCTACATTCTACCCTGAGTTATACATGTGCAACTCACTGACGTCAATAGGGGATAAATTCATCCCATTTCCTCAGACTTTCCCAGGGCCGAGTATGCATACAGCTGACTTCTGAATGGTTCAATACATCTATTTTCCCCACTCTGCCTTGGTACCAGGAGAGAAAGAGTGTGTGTGTGTGTGTGTGTGTGTCTAATCCACCCTTAGTGTGCACAATGGACTACATGACATCTCGAGGTTCCTTCCAGCCCTACATTTCTATGATCACCACAGTGGGCAGAAGACCAGTGTCACATCTTGGTCACTTCTCATTCATGTTGAAGCCCTAAGGGCCAGATTCTCAGCACAAAGCATAGTTTAGGAAGGGGAGTGGTGTAGCGGTGGCCTTTACAATCTCTCAATCCTGACCCAGCGATGTGGCAGTCCATTTCCCTGGGGTCACTTGGAACAGCAGGAAGCCCCCCTTATGTTACACAGGTTGTCAACAGAACCTAAAGGTTGATACTACAGCTAGGAAGGGATGCTGTAGCAATGCTCCTTTCCCTTGGTCAATCCACCTAGGGCAGGAATAGGAAAGAGTATGAAGAGAAAAGGAGCCACAACACCAACTCAGTGCCACCATGGGATGACCCATTCCATTGTGGTGATCCTTCCTTGGCCAGCTATGTCAGTTTTAAGACAATGATCCATCAGCAATGTGGTACAAAGCTGCTGCACTGGACTGGAGGATCTGGCACTAGATCTCCAAAGAAAAGTCTCCTTGCTTTAGTATGATTCTTTAATAGTTGTGATGTACTGAAAACTCTTAAAATTCCAAGATGTCTCTTTAAAAGCAAAGAGTTTCCTGGTCCTGCAGGCAGACTAGGGGACTCTGTAGAGAAGCATGTTATCGGGATCTTCTGCTGTCAGTCTGCAAATAGCAAGCCGGAGAGAGTTGGGCCTCTCTGCCTTAAAGAGCACCCTATTTGTCTCTCTTTGGTTTTGGTTCTTGTGTATTAGGGTTCTGTTTTTTAAGAAATAAAAGTAATGTTACATGGCAACCTTCTGACCGAGTATTTAATGTTTTGATCTAACTTGTTTGCATGTATTCTATGAATATAATAGAAGGGTCTAGATATTCACGGTCTTGTGCGAAGAGAAAGAAAGCACTGAATTGTTTGTTCTCTACAAGATCATCAATATTCTGATTCTCTCTGATTAACAGAATCACAGTTAGGTTCCATGTGCTCTAGGAATATAATCAATTAAATATTACAGGAGAGCTAATTATATTGGCGTACCGATGATGTAAAACTGGGTAATTCCTTTGCAATGCTACAATAATTTTATCGAAAACCTCATTCCCAACAGAATGTAAGTCTCTATAAGAGGATTTTGTGTTCTTTTATGGCATTGGCCTCACTTTTACTTTTGATACCATAGTTTCTCAACAGATCAGTGAAATCCTTGATACTCTTTGAATATTTATTGTAGACAGCTTTCCACATACAGATAGGGAAATATTTCTAATCTCCTTCATTAACTCAACATTCAGAGGAATCTAAACATTTAAAGTATTTCCTGTTTTGAATATTTTCCATATGAGTTCAAAATCTTGCTAAACATACTGCAAACCTCTGTGTGATGTTTTGGAATGAGATGGAATGTAAAGACTAATACAGCTAACGCTTGCATAGAAGAAGATTGAGATTCATCTTTGCTTTTAGCAAGTGAACTTTGGTTTGACCACATGGGTGGTTTCATTTGTTGCACATTGATAAGAACGGTTTGATATAAAACAATGTTTTTGAAATTTAAAATATATATAATCAGTGTCACGATGAACACATCTACACACGAACTGGAGCTGTGATCTCCAGATTGGGTAGATGTAGGTGCACTAGCTTTGATTGAGCTAGTAAAAAGAGAAGTGTAGCAGTGGTAGTGTGGATGGCAGAATGGGCTAACTGTGCCAATTACAAACCCACCTGGAACCGTAGGGACTAGTGTGGCTAGCCTGTACTGCTGTGGCTACAGGGCTATTTTTAAAGCACTCGATCAAATCTGGAGTGTGTATGTCCACCCGGGCTGGAAATTACACCTCCAGTGTATGTATAATCATACCCAACTTCAGTAGTTCTCAAACTTGGGCTGCCGCTTGTTCAGGGAAAGCCCCTGGCGAGCCGGGCCGGTTTGTTTACCTGCCGCATCCGCAGGTTCGGCCAATCACGGCTCCCACTGGCCGCGGTTTGCTGCTCCAAGCCAATGGGGGCTGCGGGAAGGGCAACCAGCACGTCCCTCAGCCTGCGCCGCTTCTCACAGCCCCCATTGGCCTGGAGCAGCAAACCGTGGCCAGTGGGAGCCGCGATTGACCGAACCTGCGGACGCGGCAGGTAAACAAACTGGCCCGGCCCACGAGGGGCTTTCCCTGAACAAGCGGTGGCCCAAATTTGAGAACCACTGCCCTACTTCATATTAAAATAAATACAATGCTCCATGTCCGTACACGTTACCGTTGAGCCAACAAATCTAACTCACCTGTTTCTAGACACACTCACTGCTCTAGTGTCACCTTGACAAACAGAAACAGGAGATTCTAGTGCCTCGGTTATGGAGGGCAACTTGGGGCTGCTCTTGTCAAGTGGGATTGAGGGTTGAGGAAACAACATATTTCTATAAGTTCATCAATGGTTCATGCACCTTGCTGATATGTGCAAAGACAATAGACCCAAGCCTAACTCCATGTTTAGTGTGCTCTATGCCAGATGTTTCCTCAGTCTATATTGACCCTCTACAATGTCGGAGGTCCGTCAATCACCAATGAGAAGGAGGAATCCTTGGGTTGTACAGTTATGGGCAGGAAGGTCTCTGTTTGTTCTTTGGCCAACATTAGGGGCTCCCATCTTTAATGAAGTCTTTAGACACCACCACAATACGAATAACAATAACTCTCTAAAGGAGAAAAAATTAGACCTCTTTAGCAAATAGGGAAACTGGGACACAAAGAGGTAAAGACACTTGTCCAAGTTCACAGAGTGAGTCAGTGGTAGAGTCAAGAACAGACCTAGAGATTCCAGCGGGTGGGGGCAGAAGTAGCCAAAGCAGGGACTACTGCTTGATCATGGGGAGGGGTAAAACTGAGCCCAGCCAAGGACACCTCTCCTCCCGGCCACAGCCCTGAACCCAGGACTGTGCAGGAGAGATTCCTCCAGTCAGAGACTCCAGCCAGCAGGGGCAGAAGCACACAAAGCAGGGACCTCTGGTCCTTTGGACATTCAGAGAACAATAGTTTTGACTGGACTTTCTCTGTCCTGTGCTGATTGGCTGTTTGATTCAATCCTCCCGCTCTCTCACAGGCTCTTCACCTCAATTTCATACCACATCTGCCCCTCTTACCATCTTCTCCCTTGCCCTGTCCCTCTCATCCTCCTTCCCTCGCCCCCTGAATTTAGCTGACCACCCGCAAAAAATTGCTGTCTTTAAAGTGCTAACTCTGCTTGGGTGTCCTACCCCTTCCCCCACCCTGTGTCTGTCTTGTTTATTTAGATTATAAGCTCTGGGGGCAGGGACCATGTACCACACACTGTGTTTGTACAACACCTACCACAATAGGGCCCCACTCTTGGCTGTCCTTAGGCATTAGCATAATAAACATGATTATTATTAATACAAACCCAGGAGTCCTCACTCTAGGGCCTCCGCTCGAGCCACTAGGTTAGTTATTTGAATATTCGGCGCCCTTGTTCAGGCTTTTTAGATTTTCAGCAGCTAGACAATGGATTTGGTTTTGGACAATACAATTTGTACTCCAGGACCCAAATTCCAAGAGGACTTACATTGATTCCAATGCAGTTTTATGGGGTTTAAGTCAGTAGTAATGCTAAGCAGTATCTGTGTGCATAAAGGAAGTAGCTGTTACGTGCTGAGCAATTAATAGGTTACCTACGTCCTTGATTGTTAGAATGTCTTTGTTTTTATTCAGGGAGGGAAAATGTGGGGAAGGAGCCTGGGTTATCTTCATGTTTTATTTAAGAAATGTACAAGGAATCTGATAATTGTAGGAATCTGGCTCAGTAGCTGTAAATATAATAGATTTGTAGCCCTCTTTTGCCTTCCATGCAATTTAAACTGACAATAGAAGACTACAGAAAAAAATAATGAGAGTTTACATCATTAAAGTTATGAGTTAAAATAATAAGCAAGAGACTATCAATATAAACATCCCTTGGGGATTTTATCCAGCTGGACTTGTTTGATCATACTGCTTCTGCAATTATTTTACAAACTACACTAACCACCTTATTCTAAAAAGTTTTCTCGTTGAATTTAAAGAAAAAAAAAATCAAAACACCCACACATTTCCTAACTTTAGATGCTCATCCAATTTTCACATTATAATTAGCCAAAAAGGCCCTGATTCAGGAAAGAATTAAAGCAACTTCTAAATCCAGCCCTATTCAATAAAGTTTTTCCATACATGTTTAACTTTAATATTTCAATGGATGTTAATACTTTATAAAAATGATTTTAACTTCAATGGACTTTAATTGGACATACTTAAGTGCTCTTCCTGAATGTGAATGCATTCCTGAATACAGGCCAAAAACTTCAGTTCCCAACAACCTGGGAGTTTGGGGGTGGGGGATCAAAACCCAGATCCAGATGTCTACGTCAAGAATCCAAATCAAACCTCTGCCTCTGAACACCAACATACTTTTTGGAGTAGGGTTGGGGGGGTCAGAATCTGGATCTGAATTTTATGTATAGGGTCCATATCTACTTTAAAACAAAACATTCTCTGCTTTTTTAAGAAGGAAGGTCTTGCTGGTTCTATCAATGTACAAAAGGCTATTGTACTTTCAAGTATTTTAGATACCATTAGCATATCTTTCTTCAGCTGCCCATTCACAATCTCCTTTAAAATTACTTTGTCCTGCTTTAACTAACATGACTAATCTAATTACTAAAGCCTTAGACCAAAAGGAGCAGTTGAAAAGCATCATACAACATTGACTGGAGAAAATTTAAAATCTATATAGCAGCCCAGAGTGTAGCAGTTTTCCTGGTGCATGAATGGTATTTTAAATGAGCAGCTATTATGGATGAAGAATAAGTCAGTTAATTAAAAATAAGAAGATGATGTACCACTCATATATGCCTCTCTGCCTCCTAAAAACCTGCTCTGTGAAGGCTCAGAAAATGGCTGGGAGGGTAAGCACATTTCATGAGCAGTGGTGGCTGGGAGCATTATGTGTAATACTTCAAGATATGCTGAGGGGCTTATTAAATATTTACAAATGTGCTGGGAGGAGTGCTACTTGCTACACCTAGATAAAAAGCTTAGCACACACACTTCTGACCACAGCCCTGCTGTTGCCAGCTCGTGTGGGGAGGAAAGAGATGTTGACTATCAGCACACACCCACCAGACAGACACCATCCAAGGTGGTTAGTACTAACTGAAGCTCACCAGAGCACTTGTAGAAACATCATAGCTGTTTGCTGAACAAAAGAACTGGAAGTAGAGTCTCCATGCCTTTGTTATGTTCTCTAACATGTATTAAAAGGAGGAGACATGATTTAGTCCCAAACGTATAGAGGGAACCTGAATATCAACACCGAGGGCCAGTGCCTAAATCAGATTCCATCGCTTCCACTCCACCAAAGCTCCTAACCATATCCGCCCATTTGTCAGCTTCATATACCACTGCTTCTGTGCTCTCTTCCATGCAGGCCCCTATGCATGGCATAACCTCCCTCAGCTCATACACGAGGCCTGTATCCTGCCCACATCTAAGTCCCTGTTCAAGACCCACCTCTGCTGTGCTGTTTGCATTTAAGCAAGCTGACACAGAATCATAGAAGATTAGGGTTGAAAGAGACCTTAGGAGGTCATCTAGTCCAACCCCCTGCTCAAAGCAGGACCAACCCCAACTAAATCATCCCAGCCAGGCTTTGTCAAGCCGGGCCTTAAAAATTTCTAAGGAGGGGGATTCCACCACTTCCCTAGGTAACCCATTCCAGTGCTTCGCCACCCTCCTAGTGAAATAGTTTTTCCCTAATATCCAACCTAGACCTCCCCCACTGCAATTTGAGACCATTGCTCCTTGTTCTGTCATCTGCCACCACTGAGAACAGCCGAGCTCCATCCTCTTGGAACCCCCCTTCAGGTAGTTGAAGGCTGCTATCAAATCCCCCCTCACTCTTTTCTTCTGCAGACTAATCTTCTCTTCTGCAGACATATATACATTGTTGCTCCCATTTCCCTTGCTTGTTTCCCTGACCATCCATAGACTGTGCACTTGTCAGGGTGTAGATCATCATTCTTCAGTGTTTGAAAAGCCATGAGTACATAGTGGGGGTGTGACAAGTTTTGGGGTACAAACCAGACCAGTAAAGGGTTGTGTCACCACTTCCCCTGTAACATGAGGTTCCTCACAATGCTTTGCTACTGTAGCGCCCAACCTGGGACACTCACAACTAACCTACCAGCATGTAGGGTCACACCTTGAATGTCTGTGTGCTAGACAACCCTGCTTCAGCAGCTCTGACCCCAGAAGCCTGTCTACAGCCACACAGTCCTACTCTGGCTTCCATCAGCCTTGGTTAGTACTTGCAGAGTGGCTCCAACAGATTCCCAGTCCTGAATTTTCCTAAAACTGTGTGTTCTGTAATGCCTAGCCCTCTCCTGGACAGTTCAGAGAAATAATAAGATTCAGTTGTTCCTCTAAAGACACAAAAGCACATCTCAGCTTATTAAATTAACTAGGTATAAATACACCCTTCCCCTTAAACGCCGAACTGAGTTGGTTTATAGTAAAATAAAACAAATTTATTACCAATAGAAAATAGGTTAAATGATGCCAAGTAAAAGGAATAAAGTTAGAAAGGGTTACAAGCAAATAAAAATGAAAATGTACATCTAAAAGTCTAAAATCTAGCAAGATGCTGGCTTTGTTCAAGATGGTTTCTCTAACTAGTCATTTTCTTTCCAGCCATGGATGATTTTTCCTCAGTCAGGACCTTCCACAGAAGTACAAGACACTGGCTTCCCTTGTCTTTCCATGTGAAAGATCTTTGCCTAAGCAGGTTTCTCAACTATATTCAATTTCCAGAGACTTCAACCCCCTCCCTGCTTAGTTGAAGGAAAGATAGCAGGATGACCTCATGTTCTTCCCTTCCTCTGGGCATCCCATCCCCCCATATGTAAATAGAGCTTCCATTGTTTTGATTTCACCATTCTTAATTTACATAGGACACAAGTAAATAGCTGCCTTCTCTTCTGCCAGGAGGGAACTTGTTTCTCCCCATTTGGCCACAGACTTTCCATATTTCCTCATATAGTGTTAATACATAAATTTCACAATGATACTAATCACTAGGATGTCATTAGCTTTTAGATGGGACCTCGCTCTAAACACTGTATACAATATTACTGTATTATAAGAATCAGTTGATTCAACTGCTTATCAATTGAGGTTCAGCCCCTCTGTCTTTATAGACCAGTTAACCACTGAAAAGAATTTATCTGAGGGTTACCCCTCAAAATAAAGTTTATTCAAGCTGCTAGGAAGACAACATGGAGTCTGGTGGTGAGGGAAACTCCATGTTCTTGCTTCTCCCACTTCTGTTGGCTGAAATGCAAATTGTTCTGTTTCCTGCCATCTTCTCCCCCTGACATGTCTGGTTTAAACCCACCTTCATCATAAGTCGAGCATGTATCCATAACTCTTAATAGCCACTGCATACATACATCATGCAAGAATATTAATGATCAGTGATTTATTAGTTTTCAAATGATACTACACAAGGCATACTTTGTACCAGGATTAATACAATAGTGTGGAGGGTGTGAATATGGGGTGCTTAGTGTGAAAGTGGGTGCTATTGTAAATAAATAATAATCAAATAATGATGATGCTACAGCTGCCATGCTAGAGTCATCTCGATGATTTCTCCAGCTGCACATCCACTATAGAGTGAACTTTTCACTCCATTGCTATTTTCAATGTGAAAAGATCAGATGAATGCCAAGAACTCCTGTAAATACACATAAATGTTTGTAGAACCCAAGGAAGACAGACCTGCGTATGACCAAACAGTCTAAAACACAAATCTCTCTCTTTCTCTTATCCTTCTGCCATTTCTGCTTAAGACGTACCATTTCAAAGCCTGGAGGCGTGAAAGGCTTGTGTCACTCCTACTCTTCTCAGCATGCAGTGCTTTTAGATCTCCCATGTGTGTAGCAGAGGTGAACAGGGACCCGCAGAGATGTTAAAGGAACATGAAGTTTCAGGCAAGAGAGACTGTTAAAGGGCAACAGTGCTGTGTAAATTATGGGTTGAATTAACTCCAAAAAATAACAATCTGGCTTATAATATGTAGCTCAAGGGTAGGATACAGAGTTAATCACACTTAATAATTAAAACTCAGCTGGTTAAAAAATCTTGAGATTTACGGTTCAGTTGTGAAAGGTGACAGGTCTGGCCCTAAACGCACAGAGCCAGCGACCTTCCCTGCAAGCCCTCGTGAGATACATGCACACAGCCCATGGCAGCAAGCCTCCGAGCCCAGGTTAACCGACTTGGGCCTGTGGGGCTCTTGCTATCATGCTAGAAATAGCTGTGTACACACTGTGGCTTGGGATCATAAGCCTAGGGAGGACGCAGGCTTCAGAGCCTGAACTCCAGTCCAAGCCACCACTTAAAATACTGTCTACACAGCTCATCTGAGTACAGTGGTGCAAGCCTGAGTCTGTTGACCTGGGCTTGGATGCTCACTGCCGTGAGTGGAGTTTAATGGATTCTACAGTGATGCACGCAGATCAGTACTGAAGTCAGATGTCTCTCCTACCCAAAAGGAACATGGAATGCATTGCTCGTCTATCCTTGTAAATTCATGCTCTCAAGGTTTGGACAATTGCTTTGTGTCTTTAGCTATTCTCCTCCTCCTCCTTAGCATTGCTGTAGAAGCTAAGCTGTCAACCAGGTGAAAATGACATGATTAGGATGCCTGAATTCCCAGTGATGCAATAGAATTCCCTAAAGTGAATCTCATCCATCCTGAATTAGTCAGGATTGAGAGAGATTACTATATGATGACTTTTGATGACATTCACACAATAAAGGGGTGGCCTCAATCCATTTCAGATTAGATGCAAAAAATATCATTTGATTAGATAGAAAGTAGCAGCATCCTTTCTGTCACCAAGGAGAAAGGCTGGTCAAAAGTTTTCAAATAAAAATTGGCCCTCCCCCACGCTCCCACCCCAGACAAGAACTGAAAATTATTGAGATTTAAAAAACAGAAATATTGACACACAAAAAAGGAATCGTGCCTTTTCCCTTCTCTGAATTTGAAACTGAAAACATTATCACAGTGGTTATTGACATTTTTTCACATACCGAAAGACATTTTCTTTAAATTAAACATTTCAGTAATCATTTTGATAAAGCTTTTGATTTTTTAAAAAAGGGAAAAAGGATCGAAACATTTTGAAAGAAACAAAAATGGGTCTATTTCGAGAACTTCCAAATTAAAACAACTTCTATATTTTTTCACAGGTTATTTTTTTACTGGCTCTAAGGATTGAATGGGAATGGAGATTGAACCACTTCTTGACCTTAAATTTGACATAGTACCTTCAGAGAGAACTTTTGGTTTCCTGGCAATCCCAGAATGTTTTTTAAAGAAAATGTACTCAGTCAATTCAAAAAAGTAATACAAATATTATTTGGGGGTCAAATTAACTGTTTTGTTCAACCCAAAACAAAACATTTCATTTTTATTTCGAGCTTGACTTTTTGTTTTACATTTTTTGCATTGTTTAAAAATATACAGTCAAAGGGAACATTGAAAGAAAAGACCATTTCCAACTGAAAAATCAAAATGTTTCATTTTCAAAATGAAACAACTCCATGTTTTCAGAATTGTTGTGTTTTCAAGGGGAACGCTTTGGCAAAACCAAAACCAATTCACAAAATGTTTCAGTATTGCTGAATCTGCATCTTTTGCTGAAAAAGAGTTTTGGCTGAAGACTTTCACCCCGTTCTACCTCCATATCAAGGTTGAGGCACCCTCGCAGGGTCATAAAGCTGCTTATGTTGTGTTTGTTCCCCAAATAAACAGAGGACCTCATTCGCCAGGCTTGTCAATCTGGAACTTTTCATGTGCACTACATTTACTTTCAAGGAAAAGACATGATCATTCTCTCCTGGAATCTATACTGAAGGCAGCTATCTATGTCAATCTAACTTTATGTCTTTCTGCTTCAGTGATCCCTAATGAAGAAATATAATGGGAAGGAATATTGTATGTTTCTGAGTGATCGTGAGGTAATATGAATGAATGTTTATCTCTGTATAGGGCTAAACCAGGGGTCGGCAATGTTTGGCACGCGGCTCGCCAGGGTAAGCACCCTGGTGGGCCGGGCCAGTTTATTTACCTGCTGACATGGCAGGTTTGGCCGATCGCGGCCCCCACTTGCTGCGGTTCGCCGTCCTGGCTTCTCGCCACCCCCATTGGCCCGGGACAGCGAACAGCGGCGAGTGGGGGCTGCGATCGGCCGAACCTGCCGCGTCAGCAAGTAAATAAACTGGCCCGGCCCGCCAGGGTGCTTACCCTGGCGAGCCGCGTGCCAAACGTTGCCAACCCCTGGGCTAAACTCTGTTTGTGTGTTTTGCTGGTGGTAGTCTGTGTGAATAGTGGTATATGTAAATGTTGTCAGAGATTGCTATTCTTTGAGCTTTTCATAAAGAGGTAAAGATGGTTGTAGATATGAGTAAGCAAACCAGTGCAATTAAAATAAAGAAAACAACAAAGTAATGTGGTATTTTAGCTATGCCCTCAAACTGTATCTAAACCAATCTGCATTTTCACACACCTTTTGTCTTTCTGGCTCTGGTTGGGACCAGAATCAGGAGTGGCAAAATATCCTGAGACAAGCTCCACTGACAATATATCTGGCACATATGGGAAAAATGAGGCACCAGAAATTACACAGAAAATCCCTTCTTCCTAGTCTTTCCACGCTAATTGCGCAGGCTAAAGAGTTTAAAATAGGTCAGGATAGTGCAAATCATTGTCTGAACGAAGAGATTTTAATTTCAACAACATTGACCCACCAACATTTGTGATAGTCTCCCATTATCAATCATGTCCAGACATGCCCAAATGATGTGTTGCGGATAACATTTGCTGCAAATGTATCTTAATTTTGTTGATGAATAATTCCTGAGATATTCCTAAATTCTACAAAGGCATTTGCTATCAATAAGTGGCAAACACTTATTGACATGACAAATAAATTTGGACAAATAATTTTCAGGCTATGGTTCCTTCATTCATTCCCTCTGCTATTTGACTCTTTCATTGTTCATGATTAAGGCTATGAATTTGTCACGGAGGTCACGGATTCCATGACTTTCCGTGACTTCTGCAGCGGCCGGTGCATCTTGTCCAAAGGCAGCTCAGGCAGCCCCTGTGCCAGTCGCACCAGTGGCTGCTGGGGCAGTCTTGGGCCACTGCGCTCCCTCCCCCACCCCACAGCAGCAGCAAAGTTTGAGTGTGGGAGGGGGCAGGGAGTTGAGGCACGGGACAGGGTCAAGCGGGCTTTGGACGGCGCTTACCTGGGAGGCTTCCCAGAAGTGGCAACATCCCCCTTCGCTCAGCTCCTAGGTGGAGGCGTGGCCAGGCAGCTCTGCACACTACCTCTGCCTACAGGCACCGCCCTCGCAGCTCCCATGTGGCCAATGACAAGATTTGCCCCATAATTAATATAATAATTCATTACTTAAGTGCTGAAATACATTTTGAATGCCAGGCTCTGTGTAAAACTAGATTCTGCTTTAGTGTACACATGGCGGTTGCTCTGAATACATATACCTCTCTTTTCCACGGTCGCTTGCTTTTGAAACATTTCCCTAAAGCCCCCAGGGAAGATTGTATCCTCAAGATCTGTGTGAGAAAGGTCCTTCCCCTTCCTTGCTGCACAGAAGAGGGGGGCCAGCTGCCCCTGTCACATTATCCCCCTCCCCCAGCCCGAGGAGGTTGCCTGGAGATTCATGTGGGAGGAGTGGGCTAGGAATGCTCGGACTTTCACAGGGAAAGTTGTTCCCAGCTGTTAAGAGGTGCTTAATTAGAAAGTTATTTGCAACTCATAGCAGCAACTTTATTGACCCTGCTAATTTAAGAAGAATGCTACACATTCTTGGTGTGTCATTAGATGATGCTCTTTCAAGTACACACATGTTCAGCTACATTTCTTTTATACAGCACCCCTATAACTTCAGGATTTTCTATCTTTTTTAGCAGAGACACATTTAAGAAAGTTTCCAGGGGGAGTCCCTGGAGGAGTGTCCAATTAAAGTGATCCTGCAAGGGAGGGTGGAGACAGCAGTTGGGATGAAAGGGCCTTCCAAGGAGATCCCCTCTGTCATCCTGAATCCTAGTCCCAGAGCCTGGGTGAATTGACTCTGTTTTTATGGGACTCAGACTGCTGGGCTAACAATAGCAGTGTAAATGTTTAGGCTTGGATTGGAGCCCAGGCTCTGAAACCCAGCAAGTGTGCTTCCCAGTTTTACCAAGGGATGTGTTCATTCAGTTCCATAATGAGAAACCATGGACAGGAGCAAAATACAGCTTCTCCTGCCAGGGCTGTTTCATCCCTTTGTATTGGATATAATACAAAAAGAAAAACACCCCCCCGAAATCTCTCTCTGTCTAGGGGCCTGGTTCTAGGAGGTGATGAGTGCCCCCCACTCCCACCGAAGACAATCGGAGTTGAAGGTTTAAATGATCACATGGAGCTGCTCAGCTCCTATCAGACCCAAGGAAGGAAACTCTCTTAATAATAATCTATCAACTGCTTATTTTAAAGCGGAAACCGTTAGGGGTTGGTGTTTCTAAATTCCCACTAGGATAAGAGATCAAAGATTTGCAAGTCAACATTAAGTTCTTTTGAAATCTCATTTCAGTGTAGTGCAGTTCAGAACAATGGCACTCCATTTTATCAGCAGGTTTGACAATAAAGACCCTTATTAGATTGTAATTGATTCGCAGCAATCTATTCATTCTTAGTCAAATTAAAACCACCTCTTGTGCAGTGGCCCAATTCATGCAGATATCCTCACTGCTGTTTGTGAGTGCTTCCGTTTTCCTCCCCACCCCCACATAAAAATTCATAGCGCTGAAACTTGTCCTACAAAACCTCAGCCCATTAAGCTGTGAAATAAATAAATACAACTAACAAAAGGAGTTGTCCATTTTCCGTTATGCAGGAGTGCAGAGAGGAGCGAGGCGTTAAAGGTTCTGGATGCTTTTCACCTTCCTTTAAATCAAAAGGACATTTTACAAAGAGTGAACAAGATTCTTGGTCCTACATCGCTCCCTTTGTGTTGCTCGGAAACCACCGGCAATGCCCCCGTTGGGGGATCCCCACCCACAGAGAAGTCCCCAGAAAGCATGCAGCCTGCCCCTCTCTTTCCACAGCCCCAGCTGTATCAGGGGCTCGAAGAGACATGTCAGGTGCACTGAGGGGTGGTGAAGAACAGGGAGGGAGGGTGGCCAAAGTGAAATGTGCTCCACCTATCCCCAGATGGTGTGTAATCCCAGGGAATGGGGAACTGTAGTATGCTGACAAAGATTAGAGCAGTTCCCAGGCTGTTCTAACCTGTGCCTGGGGGTGGGTTCGATCCGAGAATCAAACCCCTCCCCACTCTTTTGCACCTAGAATCTGGTGCTAAATGTTGTGGTTGCCACCTGTAAAGAGGATCATTAGTGCCTTTAAATATTGTGTGGGCCAGATCACAGCCGTACACAGATTGTCCGTGCAGGGGTCAGGAAATTCTACAAAGTTCCCCTTGTGGGATTTCCTCTGAATTCTTCCATCAGAGGAGTAGGGCCTCATCAAAGAAGAAACCAGGAATCCTGCCTCCAAATCCCATGGATCCCACAAGGTGTGCATGGATCTTATCACTCCCCCAGGGCAGTATGTGAGCTGAATGGAGAGTCTGGGCTTTTCATCAGCTCCAGACCCCTGCAGCATGACAAATTCCATACACCAGCTGCCTGTAAGCCTTCTCTATCAGGGGATTTCCAAGTGCATAGGAAATCTGGCTGTATTGACTTTCCTCTTGAGTTTGCACTGGGTGCTGGCAGGATGACGCTCATTTCCTGTTGTGCTGGTCTACCTACTCCCTTCCCCTCCCAAAAGAGACCTTGTAGGGTTTGACTGAAGGAGAGAACAACGCCATGAAGGTACTGACCTTCTGTCTGCACATCGGGAGGGGGAGCTCTGCCCATCTGACCTTGTGTTACAACTTTAAATGAACCTCCTCTAAGTGCGCACAGCAGTAATGCGTCCTCACCAGTAACACATTTATGGGGCAGGGGTTAAGTATGCAGACATACGGGACTGCCAAAGAGGAGTATTTATATCAACGATTTATATCATTTCTGCTTTCAGTCAACAATCTGCATTCTGAAATGTCCTGAAATACTTATCCGGATGATGGATCATAACTCACATAACAGTGTTTAAATCTCCCTAAATATAAATTTAGATAATGGACCATAATAGCTTGGAAGGGCTGTTGTAATCTATTGGGTTGTTAATATGCATTTTCCAAACTCCCTAAATTCCTATTCTGAGAATAGTTGATAAAAGAGGAGATGATTATTCTAGTAGTATTAGGGTGGCGGACTCAGATTGGGGCCACATCCCTCTAGGTGTTAAGAGAACTCCTGTAACATTCAGCACTGTGCACATACATCAGACAGTCCCTGCCCCCAAAGAGCTTACAGTTGAAATAGACAAGATAGACAAAGGAGGGGAGAAAGGAAATGCTCTGATCCTCATTTTATTGATGGCAAATTGAGGCACAGCAAGATTAAGTGATTTGCCCAAAGTCAACAGAGGAGTTTATGGCACAACTGGGGATAGAACCCAGGTCTTCTACCCCTCACTCCAGTGCTTTGAACATAAGACAAGGCTTGGAAGGAGATTTTTATCGGTAAATGTCAATTTCACCCCCACACGCACAAACTGACAACAAATATTTCCATTGGTAATAACTGAAATTTGCAAAAAGGCAAAGTGGGGAAAAATGCTACTTGAGAACTTAGCGTTTGATTTACAGCTCTTTCCTTTATATATTTTGACATGTGAGGTTAACAATTTGTGGTTTAATGGTTACAAAGCTTGAACTCTTTGAATCTCAACATCTGCTGTCATTCAATAATTATTGTCTGGCCTCTCCTTCCCTCCCACAGTTTCCCACAACTATGAAAATTAAAGTCTATTACAATAGGAAAAATGCTTAAAATAATCATCAATGTTATCGGTTAAAATTATAAAACAAATACAAATGCATTCTGCCAAACCTACACAAGAACATCCTTCCTTTAGCTAGAACAGAAGGTGCAGCACTAGATGGTGCATAGGGAGTGGGGGCATGACCTTCACTTTCCTCCCCTTTCCATGGCTTGAATTTAAAGGGGCACACCTGGAGAGCAATCTGTGTTATGGAGAAAGGCATGCCCTGCTGCTGCATAGGGGTGCAAAAGGGATGGAACCCTCATGCCTAGAGCAGAAGGGAACAATCTGGCCCAGAGGGAACATACGTGGAGAAGCGAGAAAGACACCGAGGATACGTCTGTGGCTGGCCCATGTCATCTGACTCAGGTTTGTGGGGCTTTGGCTATGGGGCTGTAAAATTGCGGTATCAATTTTTGGTTCACGCTGGAGCCTAGACTCTGGGACTCCGAAAGAGGGCCCAGGCCCAAATGTCTACATTGCAACTTTACAGCCCCGTAGCCCAAACCTGAGTCAGCAGACAGGGACCAGCCAGAGATGTTTAATTGCAGTGTAGACGTATCCTAGGTGTCCAGATGAAGGAGAGACTAAAGCATACCTTTCATTTCTGACAGCTAGTATTTATCCTGGATTCATGCTTTGGGCTATATTTTTAGCTCAGTGTTAATGGGAGTTACACTGAAGCTCAGTGCTTTGTGCTGAGAATGCACTCCTAAATCTCGTTTGTGGGTTTAGCAATGCACAAACCTGTAGCTCCCCCAGAATACATGCATATTATTGATTTACAAATGCACGAGCCATTGTCAATCCTCCAACGTCAAAATGGAATTATCCATCACACTGGAGTTAGGCTTCCTGCAACTATGCTAAGTTGGCCATATTTCTGATCACGTCTTTTAACCACATACACTGTACAACGTAAACCATTACCTATTTAAATATGCATTCAATGAGGAGGATTGCAGCATTGCCTGGTCTTCAAAAAACCATGAGTCAAGTCCCCCCAAAATTGTGCAATATGTCAATGGGAACAGACAGAAGACAGGTCTGATTCTCTCTGCTGGTTCCCTAGGACTGCCCCAGCCCTGGTAAGAATTAGAGCTGCTCTCTCTTGTGCCACTCACCCAGAATCCTTAGTGGCCCGATGCCAACGAAACATAGGTACAGCAGAGTGGAGTTTCACCACACCTGCTCCGCACCCTTGTCTGCCCCTGACAAGTCCGCAGTGCTAACAGGAAGGGGGGTTCACGTAGGATCCAGCTGCACACACTTGTGCCAGCAGCGTTCTCCTTCAACACGGGCATTCTCTGCTATCTTGTTGTGGCCAGTTGCTGCCCTGCTTCCGCCACTGAATTGCCACAAAGGGCCTGGATCTAATGTTAGAACCTGGCCCAGTTATTTTTACCCACCCACACAGCTGAAATATGGCTAAACTGATTTGGCTTAAACCAAACAATTCTAGCTTCAGGGTAGGCTCCAAACCACAACACCTAATCCCCAAAGGTATTTGCATGAAAAAGTTAAGAGCCGTTAAAAATGGGTAAGAGAATGGAAACAGAACCTCCACCTGTACCAGCAGCAAGCACTACAGGTGCACATTACAGTATTATATTAGTATCAGTCCTTAGTCCTTGTTGCCATTACAAATTGCTCTCATAGCGGTTTGTTTCCAGTGAATTTTTCTACATGCACAACTCTGCATTGTTAAAGTGAAATGTCGACATTTACGTAGGTAGCATGCCCTATTTCCAGGATTGACAGCGAAGAAAGTAATCACTGAAACGTACAAGTGATAGTACAAATGACATTACCTAATC